>NC_136869.1:11861278-12461278 GCF_951799975.1 Gobius niger
AATGAGGTCCTATTTTTCCCTGATCATTTGTCAAATACACACTCTTCGGTAAGCCTTTTGCTTTGGTATTTATTGCCACTATTTGGCCATGCAGTCACTCAGAATTGCCAGTATCTCAAAGTTCACAAGGTTGACTTTAGGTTCTAGTTATAAAACAAAAAGGTTGAAGATGAAATTGTATGAAGTTTCTTTCATATAAAAAGTTCTGAGGAAAAAGCGAGACTTCATCTACTTTAAGATTTTTGTCAGTGGTCCGGCGGCTCCGAGGCATGTTCCACAGAGCGCTCCCACTGCGCCGCTGATTGAATGGCCGTATTGATAAAGAAAGTTGAACGTACGTCTCTGTCCCATCGGTGGCTGTGTCTGGACCAGAAAATGGATTACATAGAACTGCAGAAATTGAATCTGCCGGACCCTCGGGGACTGGCCTCGCTCGCACAGGCCGCCCCCGTGTCCCCCTGATCACTGTTTAAATATTTATGCGACATTTTGACACCGCGCCTGTGTCCAAACAGAGAGATAGGGAATGGCCCGGAGCAGCGCGGGGTGGCTATAAGACAAAACCGCTTGCCATGCCCTGCTCAGGCACCGGGACCCCTGGGTGCTGGCCATCTGTGCATGTACCTGGCATCGAGGAGCAGAGACGTACACATTAAGTCACAAAACGCTGCAGGGATGAAGCCAGTTCACCGCCACCTTTGCAAACTAAAGCAAGAGCACAACCCACACTGTCCTCTCCGTAAACACTGACCTTTAGACGAGTGCTGTTTTTGAAGACGAAGCAGTGATCTCCATTTAAAAGTAAATAGTATATTTTGCAGGCATTAAAGTGTTTATTGTAGTCAGGGGCTTTATCCATACAGTAGAATAACGATGCATGACTTTCATCAATCTGACATGAGAGTTAGTAATTCATGGGCAATAAATGCAATCAGTGTCACTTTAACCGACAACTTAGAATAATTTCAATTATTAGTCTTTGTTACTGACGATACAAACTACCAGAACAACAGTAACTTCTTCCCCTGGCTGCTCCAGAATGGCTGCAGAATTGGATTACCATCATTCAGTGCGGTGACATGATGAAGGGAAAGCCGACTCTCTCGACTATTCGGACTAGAGCGAGATTGCCACATGTAAACGAAATTCGATTGGGTGGGGGTCCGACTTGTAACCACATGGTCGAATCAAAGTGCATTGGATTTGTATAAAGTAACTGCACATGCTTCCCCTGCCCCGGAAACCGACTGTCAGGCTGCGAAAACGATGCATTGTCAAATAGCATTGTGATCGCTAACTTCTAATGGACTGGAATGGATCGGTGGCTGTCATGTAGACTGGGACAAGACTGGTTTGACCGGTTTAACATAGAAAACGGATCGGAACCGAATCTTTAGCCTAATCGGATTAGACTTCACATGTTGCTGCTTGAGTTTGTATTTTTCCTAAAGGAACAGGCCGCCGTTTTTTCATCCTGAGATATGTTCTAACCTGAGCTTAGACGAGTTGATGCGTACCTGTCTGGTCTTTGTTCGTGCCCGTGGAAGAGCATGGTAGCTTTTAACATTACCCCATTTGGAGCTAAAGGAACATGCTGGGAGAGGCCAAATGCTAACAACATCTTTAGTCTTTTTGAGTGACTGAGGGCACACACAAAGACCAGACAGGTACGCATCAACTCGTCTAAGCTCAGGTAAGAACATATCTCAGTATGGAAAAACGGTGGCCTTTTCCTCTAAAGTCCTAGATTAAAAGGATACAAAAGGAATAAAAGGACACAAATTTTATATTAGTATATTTTATATTCTATTCTCATTTGATATATTTTTCCCCTTATTGAAAGTTTTATTCGTTGCACATTACCTTGTTCGTCTTTGATAATACATTCTTAATTTGCACCTCCAGAGACCTCATTATAACAGCTCTCAGTGCTCTTGAGAGCTGTTATAATTTATCCTTTGAGTCATCAATAAAGTCTCATCTTAACACACAATCAGGAACGTCGAGCATGTTTTAGTCGTAGATGAAACAATGTGCCTAGAGGACAAAAAGAAAAGACATAGTTGAGGGACATTTATCAGTCAAATTATTGAGCCACTGAATGAAGTTCTAACCAAAGACTTTGCTCAGCTTCTAAAGAGCTGTTCAAATAGTATCCATTAGTGTCATGAAATGTCAAAATTCAAACCAACATTCCTCACTACCAGCTGTTTCTTCTCACATTTTCCCAATGGACATTTGAGGTCCACACACCAAAGTAAGAGCTGGTGTAATATTTTGGTGACCAGCATCGCAACTATCACTATCAGGTAATGGGCCGTAATCGTGCGGTCAAGGCCAGTCTCGCCTTTACCTCGGAGACAAACGCACTGTTGTATCTGGCGCAGAAGCGTTTTAGTCCCAGATCCTTTGAGCCCCACAGTGGTTTTATTGGACCGGGAACGTCCAGGCGTCTGTGTCACAGTGACGTCTTTGCAAAAGTAACTCAAACTTGTTATTGCTCCTCGTTTTTCATGCTTCGATAATTGAATCTGGGAAATATACTGAAACAGCAAAGCGGTCGCAACGCTCCGAAAATCGCTCATCGGTTTTACGAAAATGCGGAGGACACTTCCAGGATCTATATCTGTCACGCAACAAAGTCTAAGGACAGACCAAACCTGCGTGAATGAAGCAAAGCAAAACCGCGGGTATGAAACAATCTAGTTAAACGCTCCAAAAAAAGTTTATTTCAGATATGTCTCTGTACTGAGAATGTAGGCTGAATTCTTGGACATATTGACATCTACTATTTCGCTTCCCTCAAGGTGTCAATGCGGTATCAATATAGGAACTTTACTCGAGCTATTATTGAGTTGTACAGATGCAAGAAGTAGATTATTATGGCAATCAATTGTGAGAAAATAGCCGCACTTGCCCCGAGTTTTGATCGCTTTCTGCTGCAGTCCTCTTTAATCAACTCTGAGCCCAGAGCAAAGGAGGAGAAGTGCTTAGTCCTTCACTGCTTTTGGTGCCTCTGCTGTAAATATTGATTACAGGTTAAACCCAATTAGAATAATGGAGATACAAAGCGCGAAATCTTGGCCCAAAACATCAGCCTTCCGGATTGGTTTCAGAAAGTGAGAAGTGTGGAGAAAGTCGCTGGAGAGTCTTACCGAAAATTTCCATGCAACATGAGCAACGTCTCGGAAATTGCTGAGCTGTGTAGTGATTTCACGTCAAAGTGAGGCTGACAAAAGAAACAAGCCCCAAATGAATGAGCGAGATTACTCTAATATGCATGACACTGTTGAAGGGAGAAGGACTTAATAAAAGAAAGAACTTAAAGAGATTCAACAGTGTGTGAACATATGAAATTATACAGACTTGTCAGTTTCGGCTCACCTTGGTCCCTCGTTGCTCGTGCAAAAACTGCTGGCGATGGAGTAACCTGCCATAAGGTCAGATGCGGAAAACTCAAGGTAAATTTGATAAGACTGAACTGCTGGGGGAAAAAAAATGCATAAAAATGTGGAAAAGTGGGACAGGAAGCCGCGAGAAACATATCTGTGGATTGAAAGGCCAACAACCCACGCTGTGCTTCCATCTGGCCTGCCTTGCTCAGCGCGATGGAAGAGCGCCAGTGTCAGAAGTGACCTAGTATATGTGCACGTACTGCCTAAGTGTGAGGCATGAGCGTGTAGAGGTTATGGGTGTGTGAACGCTGTAGTAGACAGAGGCATGGGCGCTGTGATTCAGGTCTAGGACGAGAGATGAGAAGGTGAAGGCGGGGAGAGGCATCAGGTGACCCACTGTACAAGGACTCAGTAGGGCACAGCGGTGGAACAGGCGGCGCTAAAGGCTGTTCAACAAGGATGAAGGTACCAAATGCTTAGAAGATTGTATTAGGCCGATATAAATTCAGATTCAGATGTTAATGTACAGCTAGTGCTCAAATCAGCCTAGCAGCTATTATTTACTGACTGACTTTAATAATGCAATCATTGTACCCATCCATCCTTTTTCTTCCGCTTTATCCGGGCCCAGGTCGCGGTGGCAGCAGTCTCAGCAGAGATGCCCAGACTTCCCGATCCACGCACACCTCCACGAGCTGTTCTTGGGGGACCCCAAGACTACATCAGGCCAGCTCAAAGACATAGCCCCTCCAGTGTGTCCTGGGTCTTCCACAAGACCTCCCAAGGGAGGTGACCAGGAGTCATCCGGAATAGATGCCCGAGCCACCTCAGCTGGCCACTTTCGACGTGAAGGAGCAGCGACTCTACTCCGAGCTCCTCCCGGGTAACTGAGCTCCCCACCCGATCTCTTAAGGGTGCGCCCAGCCACCCTGCGAAGGAAACTCATTTTGGGCCGCTTGTATCCGTGATCTTGTCCTTTCAGTCATTACCCAAATCTCATGACCATACAGTGGGGAAAAAAGGTATTTGGTCAGTTTCCCATAGACTTTCTATTGGATTTTTTTTTCACCTTTTTTCCCCCACTGTAGGTGAGGGCAGGAACGTAGATCGATCGGTACAGTGAGAGCTTTTCCCCCTGACTCTGCTCCCTCTTCACCACAACAGTCCGATACAGCAACTGCATCACTGCCGACGCCGCACCGATCTGTTTATCGATCTCACCCTCCATCCGTCCCTCGCTCGTGAACACGACCCCGAGACACTTGAACTCCTCCACTTGAGGCAAGGACATACTTGCAATACTTGTGGCAAAGCTACACACTCTATTGGCACAAGTTTGGCAGCCCGTATATGACTCCTCTACATACATTACAATTTACATTTGAGCACAATTCATGTGCACACGGTATCTTCGTGTGGTTTATGAGGTAACTCAAGCCATCTGCTGCTACACTGAAAGTTCACACTTCCCTGCGATGGATAAATCAGTGTGTCACTCAGAGCATGACAGAGACTGGAGTATAGGAGGATTGAGTGAGGGAAAGTATGTTTGAGCCTGGTGTTGAATTAAAAGCCTAAACAGAACTCATGACACATTGACTGTAACATATTGTCCATTTGAATCCACTGTCTCCCTTATATACTGCTGATCGCACTTTGATAATCTGTGTAATTAAAACTGCATATTACAAGGTTTGATTTCACATGATGGACAGGATCAGGCCACAGGGGATAACATGTCTTCAGACTGTAAAGGAGTATAAATGAAGTGGGTAGGACTCCAAGGGGCATCTAGTCCAAAAATCTAACTCAAATCATTGTGTATGAATAGAGCTCAGTCAATAACTTTATTGAAGGATGGCCATTAGGATGACATAACACAGACTCATTAACTCAGCAATTCTTAGTCATTGTTAATATAAAATCTGAGATGTGTTTTTGTCCAAGACCTAACCTGACTCATAAGATGTTGTATAATTGATTTGGCCATTTTCACTACGATGGTGGAAAAACAGTTTAATTTGCCAAATATTCCTAAATGAGTCACTGCAGAATAATGTTACAACAAATACTGGAGGTTATTCATAAGCTATACACCTTTTAGGTCTTGTTTCCCTTAGGTCTGCTTATATCCTCTTTTCCATAGTCAACATAACTGTATAAGTGAAATTGCATTACATTTTGCACTTGCAGTTTGCTAACTATATTTACAGCGTCCCTGCAGCACATAACCCAGGGAACACTGACTATCCTGGGAGCTCATTATGCAAATACCTCACAGTAAACCTGCGACCTTAGAAGAACCTATTTATTCTTTGAGACTAATTTGCCTCGTAACATACACAGTGGAGAATAAGAGAGCGTAGTACAGGCTGGCGTCATAATCCCTCGGCATTAGAAACAAATGGTGATTAAACAAACAGCTCTTGCTCTTCTTGTTTTCTTCACTGACGGAGCAAACGTGTCCCCAAGTATCCCCCCGACCCACTTCATCAGAGCGGGTTGTGTAAAAAGGGAGAATACGACTGTGTCAATAGTCTGTGAGTCTGATCTGCTTAAGTCATGTTGCTATAATAGTGTTAATACAAACACAAACACCCAAATACAAGCTTAAGATGGCAAAACCTACAAACACAAATCAGAACTGGTATTGTTGATAGATTAGTTGGATAGACACTGCATGGTTACAAGGGATAACATTACCAAGAAAATACTAGATGTGTGTTCTGTTTCCATATACTTACTATCATGCCGTACTATCATGTCGTTACACTTTTATGTGGTTTACCATGCGATTTCCAAAGAAAGACCCCATACCTGACAAGTCAGGCCTGGGCAACCTTATGAGAAGGACCAATTGCCTTGGCGGAGCTTTAAGCAAAAAAATGCTCAACTAACGGTGATCATGGTGATCATTATTGGCAATAAAAAAGATCCACCATGATTTAGGTCCATTTTTAATGAACTTATTTGAGTGATTGTCGGTGGCTGTTGTTGGGGCAGGTTAGGCAGTCATGTTTCTATTCGTCGCCCCAACGATGGCTACAGCCAGAGGTGGTCAGTAACAAAGATAATATACTTGTTGTTTTTTCAAGATCTGTAATTATTTTTTCCTGAGAACTTAATCTTTGACTCCACTACATTTAAAATATAAATACAGGATAATACTGTGTACTCCACTACATTTCTACAAAACCACCAAATTAATACACATATTAATAAACAATAAAACTTGGCCAAATATGTTGTCCCAGTTCAAGCCTTATAATGCAAGGCTTACTGTACACAATAAGACGTGTACAGTAGGTACACTACTGTACACTTCAGAACAGTAGGTGGCGCTGTGCAGATGTTCTGTGAAACCTAATGACTCACCACAACTTAGAAGATTTGTCCCCACACTGTTGCCACCATGTTCTTGTAACACTATTGTACTTTTTACTTTGAATATGTTTGTTGAATAATATCAATAGCAAATACATCAGTTCCTTCACTTATGTCCAAAATTGACAGAGCAACCTTTACTTTTCATTGGAGTAACATTTGATCAGTAGTATCTGTACTTTGACTCAAGTAAAGTGAAGTACTTTGACCAACCTCTGGCTACAGCAGGATCTAAACACTACAACACTAGCAGAGAGAATGAACACTTTTTGGAACAAAATTCATAATTTGGTAATAAATATGGTGATATAACCATCAATAAGCAATAAAACTCTCAAACCAGCTGATGAAGTGAGGTGGAGACTTAAAAATTGTTGGTTTCTGCATTTTAAGCTTACAGTCTGCAGCGGGACAGTCCTTGTTGCCTGCGGACCCAGACAGTGGCCTTTCGCAGTGCTGTGTAAGGAACAGCAGCCTCCTCCGGCGTTTCATTACCTTAAGTGTGTCTGCAGAGCGCCCAGATGCATGATGGGAAGGACTGCTGAATTAGGCTTTCCGAATGGGACGATCTCTCCGGATGCTGCAAATTAATGAGATGATCGGATGCGTCTGATTGAAAAGATTGCTGTGCCGTTACAGCTATTTGTGACCGTAAACCTTGCTATTTACAGCTCACGCATTGCTCCGTCCTCTTTTTAAAGTCTAATTATGGCGTCAGAAATCTCCCCTTAGAGTTTCGAGAGATTGTTAGACTTTTATGTCAAAGCATAACATTAAGTCGTTAGCTTCATTTGCGACGCTGAGTCCTCTTCTGAGAACAATTAGTAAAGCAGCACAGACAGTCCACTCCTGCTTCTGAATTTAACATTTTGATTAACGTGTAAGAGCCATCCTGGCTGGACATTTCTGATCAGGAGATAGGCTATATACGGATATACGCTGCCTGACAAAAAAATAAATAAAGAAAAGTCGCCACCTGGATTAAACTGTTCTGGGGTTGATGCAGTTGGTCAGGATCAGCAACACTATGAGATCAGCTGAAGATCTGAACATCCTGAATGACCATGAATAGATTTCTTCTTCCTGATGGCATGGGCATATTCTGAGATTATAATGCCAGGACTCATTGGACTCTTTTTGTGAAAGAGTGGTTCAGGGAGCATGAAACAACATTTTCACACATGGATTGGCCGCCACGGAGTCCAGATTTTAAAGGAAGAGGCCACCATTTTTCCATACATAGAAAACGGATCGGAACTGAATCTTTAGCCTTATCGGATTAGACTTCACATGTAAACACGCTGCTTGAGTTTCTATTTTTCTTAAAGGAACAGGCCACCGTTTTTCCATACTGAGATAATGTTCTTACCTGAGCTTAGACGAGTTGATGCGTACCTGTCTGGTCTTTGTGCCCGTGGAAGAACGTGGTAGCTTCCAACTTCACCCCCGTTTGGAGCTATAGGAATATACTGGGAGAGGCCAAATGCTAACAACATCTTTGGTCGTTGTGCGTGACTGAGCGCAAGCACAAAGACCAGACAGGTACGCATCAACTCGTCTAAGCTCAGGTAAGAACATATCTCAATATGTAAAAACCGTGGCCTGTTCCTTTAAGCCCATTGAGAATCCTTGGGATGTGCTCGAGAAGGCTTTGCACAGTGGTCACTCTCTCCCATCATCAACACAAGATCTTGAGACTGGATCTTTTGACATTGCAGAAGCTTATTGAAACAATACCACCATGAATGTGTGCTCGACTCAAAACTAAAGGCGTCCAACAACAAAAAAATACACTGTGTGACTTTTATATCTGTGGCAACTTTTACTAGGGGTCAGGCAGTTGATGTTGATGACAAATTCCTAATTACCTGAATTAAGTGTAGCAGGTAGAAAGACATGTCAATTACTTCAGCTTCTTTTATATCTAAAAAGCCCAACTGAGAGGACAATTTTATTTTAAGTTCTCAATGGTCAATAGTTGTTAAAACGTCTATCAGAATAAACGGGTCCGACATTCGTGATACCTGAGTGCATTTCTACCAAATTACCAAACCAATCAACCCGCGTGTCTCAGGAGCCGAAGCACGTATAATTCAAGAGCGTCCCTTAATGAGCGGAAGAGCAGCCTGATTAAACGAATACAGCTCTGAATGACTTCCTCCGTCTCTCGCTGATTAACGCTGTAAATGCTAAATGGCTCTGCCGCTCAAGAAATATAATAATCTTCATGTTGTTATCACTTCATAGAGCAACCAGTCGAGCAATAAAAAACGTGTTTATGGAAGTAACTGAAGTGAGATATTGTCCATAAATATCTGGAATTGTAAGTGTAAATTACTGCTTGTTCTCTTCATGCAGTGAAAATTATAAAGTCCCTAAAACACTGTCTTTGATAAATGGTCATGGAGCATCATTTTTATCAGATGGTTTTCTTCAATTCAATTCATTTTCATGTGAGGGACAATAGTAGAGGCCCTAAATATGGGCCTTGGGGGATCCCGATTGCACACAGAATCATTAGGCATTGTGGATGAGCTAGAAGGTCCCGGTTTCAATTACCAGAACAGGAAGGGCCTTTCTTTTTTCAATGCACGACCTTCTTCCTCGAATGCTAACTGCTCCAGCCACCGTGCTGTTAAGCTAAACCATTATATAGGCCAAACTTATGCTATTGTCCGTATCTAGGTCAAGTGATGAATACAAACTGTACTGTCCATGCTCCAACTTACCAGGCTGTGGAGCTTCTGTCTCACTCCCCCACACCACGCAGGCGGCTTGTTTATTTGGCATTTTCAGAAGATTCTGGCAGCACCGAGCACAGTTATATACTTTAACCTACTTTTAATCCACTCAGGCTCGAGAGCTGACCGCGCACTGGGCAGATTTGTGTTTCGGGACTGTGCTAAGGAAGCCTGCTCAGTCACTTCCTGACCTGATCTGCTGTATTTCTTTTTTGCAGTAAATTTAATCCATGCCAAATTATTATCGCGTCCTGTCGTGTAATGGGCACAAATTATACTGGCTTTAAATAATGCTTCAATATAGCAAAACTAGATACTTTCACTGTGAGAATGATTTAATGCATGTTTATCCCAATATAACGTCATGTGAGCTCTAGTACTAAGAAACATTTTGTTGAAATTTGCTCCCAGTGAAAAAGAAATCTATAAAGTTGTTAATAACTGTCACTTTCTTTCCGTTCTTTATTATTTTGAACATTTTGATGTCTGTGTTGATTCCAAAAGGAAACCAACTTACCACGACACATCTCCCACAACTTGTTCTCTTCTTCTGAATATGTTTTGCACATTAAAACCATGATCAAATATGTTTATTATCCGAACCTTGTGTGTAAACTGTAAAAGCAAGAATAGCGACTCTGAAGCAATTGCTGCGCGACCAGACACCAATCAACCCAAACAAAGACCGACGTAATTGGAAGAAGAAAGAAAAAAAAATCACAGATAAAAGCCAAGAATCAAATTAGTTTATTTCTTCAGTGGCTGATTTTTCAATTTTCATAATGTTTTAAAAGGGCTGGGCGAATAAAATAATTCAAATTAGGGCTCGCCGCTGTGCGCTTTCATGGCATATCTCTATTTTATTTCCACTTCATGCAATCTTTGAGGCGCACAAAGCTGCCAGGACGCTTTTCTTATCAGGCTTTTGCAATAACAATGGGCATCCAATGCGTTTAATTCTCTCTATAATTCATGGTTTGACAAACAGGGACCAAGCTCGAAGGAATTTATAGCACTTTGGAGTTTTTTCCCCTATGCTATCTGACTTTTACGAGCTTTGAAACCCATTATAATTCTGTCCCCTCGTAAAAAAAAAAAAAACACACAGTTGTTCCACCAGTTCTGATCATTTTAGCACTCAAATTGCATCCACTCCAAAGCATTTAGAAGTCAGAAAAGTTGTACATTTCAGACAGCAAGAACCAGGCAGTGCCCGACTGGCCCGCACTTTGCAGATGAGCTTGGCAGCGGCGGTCTGCCCCATATCTCAGTCTAATTTATGACCCCTGCAGAGGAGGCTGCATTAGGAAGATCAACCTCCAACAACTGCCCACGAGACGAGAAACGTGAGCACACTGCAAAATGTCTGTGAAGGATTGGACTGTCATTTAGTAATGCGCCTAATACAAAGTGATGAAGGAGTCAATACAGCGGAGCAGCTTCGTATCTTCTTCATTATTCCATATTGGGAACGACTGGGTGGGTTCCCTTTCACTTCTGTTTTTAAATTTGTTTTGAAAGCACGACAGTCCTCATCACAAGTTCCAAAAGTTCATATTATTTACGTTCTCACCTCTGATTGCTTTGACAACTAATTCATCAAGTCTGTCTCTTAGTCCTCAGTATGTTTTTTATTTGTTCTCGAGCTCATCAATTCACAAGTGATCGTAAGTTGTCAAGATGCACAGATGAAATGTACAGATACAGCGCGTTTAGAGAGCTTTCCCTGGTCAGAGGGTCAGGTCATAAATTATATAAAGTATTAAAAGCCAGAGACACCGCCTGGAACCGCCACCTTAACGTGGTGGAGGGGTTTGAGCGCCTGAATGATCCTGGAAGCTCTGTTGTCGGGGGCTTCGTGCCCCTGGTAGGGTCTCCCATGGCAAACAGGTCCTATAGGTGACGGGTCAGACAAAGAGAGGTTCAGAAGCCCCTTATGAGAGACCAAAAGGCCCGGTTTGAATCGTGACGCCGTCCTTCTGTGGACCCACCACCTGCAGAAGAAGAAGAAGAAGAAGAAGATCTTTATATATATAGCGCCTTTCACAGACATGGTCACAAAGCGCTTTACAATTGTACATTCACTCCATACTCAGTGGTGGTAGCTTCAGTTTCCCCTGGGGGAGACTGTCAGAGGCGCTTTCGCGACTACACACGTCTGCGCCAACGGACCCTCTGACACCATCATACATTCACTCACACACGTCATTCATCCTGGCCTATTGTGCATGTTTTTAGTGGTAGGGGAAACCGGAGTGCCCGGAGGAAACCTCCGCAGACACGGGGAGAACATGCAAACTCCACACAGAAAGGCCCCGTCCTGGTGGGAATCGAACCCGGACCTTCTTGCTGTGAAGCGAGAGCGCTAACCGCTGCGATACCGTGCCGCCCGAAGGAGCCATAAGGGGCTGGTGCAATGTGATGACCCCCATGACCCGGCAACGGAAAAGTGAAGGAAAATGGATGGATGGATTAAAAGCCAGAGAATAAAAGTAAGTATTGTTTATTTATTCAGTATAGCACTTTTCACAGAGAGGTGCTTCACAAAAGAACAATACAATTACAGTCGAAATACAAAGTACACTTGGGTCATAAAACAACCCTTTATCCAATGGAATTAAAACACCTTCTGAAACAAATAGGTTTTCGGTTTGCTCTTAAAAACATCAACAGAATCAAGTAAGCACAAGGAAAGCGGAAGATTGAAATCTCCTCTGGTCTTAAAATGAGGACGAGGGACCATGAGATGGTTCTGATCCTGACAGATGTTCATAAACCATACATGATTATGTAAAGGCATATAGAGTCACGACTTAGATTTCTATTACATATCTAATGCACGTTGCCTTGAGGGAGCTGTAAGGAGAACATTCACATCACTCCATTTATGTATGCCATAATATCAATATTTCAAAAAACATTCATGGGCATTT
This sequence comes from Gobius niger, assembly GCF_951799975.1. Lineage (NCBI taxonomy): Eukaryota > Metazoa > Chordata > Actinopteri > Gobiiformes > Gobiidae > Gobius > Gobius niger. Next base: position 11,873,732 of record NC_136869.1, read on the forward strand.
GGGCATGTACTAAACCTTTGCTTTCAGAAAGCTATATTTAATCATATACCGTCTCTTTCAGAGTCCTTCCTGCGTCCTGCTCAGTTCAAAGTGGGGAGGGCAGATGTATAGCCAACAGGACGGAGCAGTGTTTCCGCGTGCGCTGACCTCCTCCGATGACAACCATATGCTCCTGTATTAAATATGTATGTCCAAGTCGGGAGCGTGACATGTGAAATTCAATAGGGTCAGGGCGGTGAGTAAGGCCTATCAGAAATGCATTATGTAAAACTGAAGTGTGTCCATCCATGTCTTAAAATGTCCGGCAAACGCGGAGTCTGACTTTGAAAGTTCCATCGGTCGATGTCAAAATGCATTAACGGAATTGTTACAAAGTTTCAAATGGATTTTTGACCTTTTATGAAAAGAGTACGAAATAACCATGACAATATTTACAATACCATACTTCGCATGGACCTATTTACAGCACACAGGCTTCAACAGCAATTAGTTCAAATGTAAATGGTCTATACACAAAACCAACATTATTCCCCATGGGATAGTTCTCTGAATTTTTGTAAGTTGTATTCGGGACAAATAGAGGTCAAATACAAAAGAAAATAGAAAGAAAAAAGCAAAGCAAAGCAAAAACATGAAAAAAATAAGTCCAAAAGCAAAATCCAATCCAAATCCCATCACAAAACCTGCCATAAATCCTCAGTTTTCCATGTTGCTTTGAAAACATTTGCCTGTTTCCCAAACCCTCGCAGTGACCGTGTCATGAGGTCATTCCAACTCCGGCTCACGTTACAGATGTTGTTCGGATCGTGGCTCGGGTTTTGCGCTGCGGGCCACGGTAAGCACGTCAGAGGTGCAGTCAGCCATTAGGAACCCGCTCAGTGACATCACCCGCCAATTCCCCGCACTCTGAGGTTACAGCAGCCCCTCAGCGCCGACCGAAACGTGAGCCGACGCAGATATGAAGACATTTACGCCTCTGCATACGTGTTGCAGTGAGGAGGCTAATGCAAGGAAGAGATATGTGGGTGTGATCTCCAGCATAGGTGGCAAAAATCTATATTTGCCATGTGATATATAAGAGAAGAGATGATTGCAACAAAACATTATAGGCCAGTTTTGTTATTTCACTTACGCATCTGCACTTTCATAGAGAAAAACATCACAACTTCCCATTCATATGCAGTATTGAACACAAAAAAGCTTGAAGGACATTGTGAAAGAGTGACATCATCGTTGTACAATGCATGAAGAATGGCAGGACACACGCAGAAACTAAACTACAGTAGCGGAGCCCAGTGCAGTGAAGAAAAAAAGTACAAAGAAGCAAAACCTCTGTGGGAAGAGCGAGGAGACCTTGAGATGTCCATCACCCAATCAACGGAAACGCTTCCTCTGAACAGCGGGTTGTTGTTATTCCAGGTTCGACTGTCACTCGAAGAACCGCCGCGAATCAATAGTTTCCTCAGGGGGACGAGTACGCGCAGTTGGTTTGTGAGTGTCCAAGAAATAGCTACAAGAGTTAGGTGAAGGTTGGGAGTCTGCAGCGGAACAAAGCCACCCTACGTAATGTTTCACCCGATGTGAAACACAAACATTTATTTCAAATGTCTGTACTGTGAGCGGCCGTTAGTTACTAGTTACCCAAACCGTGAGGTAAATTAGAGCACTTACAGCAACCCAGTAGTTCTGGTGGATGGGCAAGCACTACAAGTATTTAAGTGTCACAGTGGATTCCCAAAGATCGTTTAAAAAACATGTTAAGAAATTGAGCAACATTTTTTTATTCAATTTAATGAATTTTAAACACATTAGAAATGATTTAATGACTGATGCTTCAAAACTGTACCTAAACGCCACAATGGAAGCTCTTCAATCCGTCCTGACTCGCACCCAAATATCCAGAAATGAAAATTGAAGCCTTGGAATGTGCAAAGAATGTCCCCAAGAGTTATGATTGAGCTGCTTCACTCACTCGGGCGGATTACATACGTCACGACCAAACGCTAGCGAAAATCAGGTCCAATCGTTTCAAAGGAGTTCACCCCTCCCACCTGGTAACGGAGCTCAATTGAGAAGTTCCAGACCCTTATATGAAATGCAGTAAGTACAAGGGCATGGTAAAACCAGGCTAGGTTCGTACCAGAATCGTGCCAGCAACCACAAAACCATTGATTCTGGAGCATCATAGAGGCCACTGTGAGGGAAAGAATAGGTGCCACACTGCACCCATAACGCCACCAAGTCACTAAAAGGTCAAATACACGCAAATATCAAGTCTTTTTTTTTCCACATAAAAAGTTACATAGTGCACCTTTAAACAGTTGTCAACATAGACGTTTCCCAGCCAAAAGGTGCTCTTAAACTAGGATCGGTTTGGCCTGTGAAAGATGGTAGAATCTATAATACAAAGCCAACATGTGGGGTAATTAATTGGGGAGTCTAGATGCTCTCCCCGCAGGTCTGAGAAGCCCCCCATCAATTTAAAACTTGCACAATAGGCTAAGCTATAGCAAGCCAGCTCGGCACTCTCATAAGATCTTGGCTCCACCTGTTGTTGGACTGGACACCTCTGACCAAACAGAAAAAAAAAAAACTAAGCATGTTTGGTTTTCTTGAGGGAAAAGCTGTTTTTGTCAACAGTTATAGTTCAGGCATGACTCCCAGACATTATTAAAAAAAAACAATTAAAAGATTGTCAGGAATCATTGCGAAAACAGGTCTTTTTCTATGGTAAAAAGAAAAGTCAGACTTGAGCCTATAAACCCTTATTTCCCAGTTTCCTTGAAGCCGGCGCTGTGATGCTTGTGTTGATCCGTTGCCAGGACGTGATATTTGGGTTGATCACTGATTATCTGCTGACGCACCTCCAGCATGAGTCAGAGGCAGGAAAAGGTCAGCTCCACCGGACGTTCTGTTATCACATTATGGGCCGACGAGGAGAGAACTCGACAAGGGAAATTGATGTTTTGACACAATTTCCAACAGTGGATGCAACAGTGCAGTCTGTACAAAGGAAGCGGGAAATAACTTACCAACCCCACTTAACCCCCCTCGATAATGCCAATCAAATCTGGTTTCAAGCTAATTGATGGATGGATGAGGTTTTCATTACACTATTGATAACAGTGCGTCCACAGGGATTATAGACGCTTCTTCACTGGGGCTCCTTGTGGGGCATAAATCAGATCCCTGGGGGGGGCGATCAGGAGATATCCAGGAGAAAGGAACCGATACCCATAGCACCTTTGCTCTGCCCGATCCTGTCACATCTCAGAAGCTAAGTAGGGAAGGGCCTGCCTGATACTTGGATGGGAGACCGTTTGGTAACACCAGAATGTTTGAATGTAGTGAGTGAGTGGGTGGTGGTGGTCAGAGGGGGCGATGGCACCGTTGCCTCGCTTCCGTCAGTCTTCCCCTGGGCAGCTGTGGCTACAATAGCTTACCACCACCAAGTATGGAGTGAATGAATAATGACGACAACAGTGTAGTGCTTTGAGAAACTTAGCAATACAGGCTTGTAAAGTGCAATACAAGAGTAGGGCCTTATTATTATTAAATGATCTCAGCTGGCTCCTCTCGACAGTGTCTCAACTCCGATCCCTCAGCCAGCCTGAAGCTCAGTTTGATCGCTTGTATCCGCGATCTTGTCCTTTTCATCATCACCCAAAACTCATGGTGACCATATGGTGAGAGTAGGAATACACTCAACAAAAGTTTAACACTTTTGGCTGTAATTTTTCATCGGGTGAACTCAAAGACGTACAACTTTTTACACAATAGACACATTTCTCTCAAATATTGTTCCCAAATCTGTCTAAAGCTGTGAAAGTGGGCACCTCCCATCCCCCCTCACCGGTGTGGCCTATCAAGATGATGATCCGAGTAGGTGTACATTGCACACATGTGTGTCTACAATCAAGGGAAACCGAAATGTTGTTTTGCTGTGTACCGTCTAATCGGCATCTTGATTTTCCACACCGGTGAGAAGTGCTCACAAACACAGATTTTGAAAGATTTGTGGAAAATGGGTTAATTGTGTTTATAAAAAAAAGTGTTCTGTCTTTGAATTAAAAACAAAAGACCTCAGGAAAATACTTCTCCCCTAAATTTGGATTATTATGTGCTTTTTTAAAGGGGGTATTACACAAAATCGACCTTTTTGAGATTTTTATCACAATGTCTCATCAAAAACAAACCTGGAGTTGTGTTTTGAGGCGCTAGCGCATCTTTGAGTAATCTTTGCATCTTTTCCAGCTCCCAAAAAGCTCCTCCTTTCCCCCAGACCTCCTCCTCAAGTCCTATAGGGAATTCTTTCCTCATCCCTTGATAAGCTTAATCTTCGTCGTGGAGTAAAAACTTTGGAGGTGGGTGGGAGGGGCTTATTGTGAAATTGCGTGAAACCCGGGAAGTGAAGCTATACTGGATAATTTTGTTTTACTCACTTACTTACTTTGATCAATATTACATTTTCTATCCAACAAAGAGTAAGATAGTGATACATGTGTTTATTATCAAATACCTGCAATACTCCTTCTTGAGAGTGTGAACAAACAGAGAAAGGTTCAAAGGGACTTCACATGTAATCCAGAAGTGGGTCATGTGTAGGTTGATCTAATGAATGTGTGTTGAAATAGTATAGTAAGTGCTTTGACTGGGTTTTTCTACAGTAGATAGGCTATACCTGAGTGGGCTGTTTGTGTTTCAGCCAAATTACATGAAGACAATGCTATTTCCAGGTTCATTATTTCCAAACTGGGTCTTTGCGTCTTTGAAACGTCAGCGACTCCAGCCAACACGCTCCACCGCTGAACCACAAGCAACACGATGTGACATAACACTCAGGTTATAGCAAGATGGGAGTCTTTGAACGCATCACATATGGGATAATGAAATGCACCTTCAATATCCTTGTACCCGAACCAGCTCTGTGTTTGTATTCTGTGTCGATTGCATAAGGAGGCTGAACCCAGTACTCATGAATATAACTTCCTCTATTGTGAGAGTGATGGTCAGCTGTGCACACTATTCTTCCTATTGTACAGTGGTAGTGCATTCAAAGTTACCCACCATGCACTTTGACAAGTAGTGAGCATCATTGTTCAGTATATGCTATGATGTAATGCAAGAGTTGGACAGCGATGGGTCTTTGAACACAACTGGACTGAATGAAGACAGTCAGATACACTGTTTTTGATCATGGTGAATAAGGGCCGGATTTTCTACAGTTCAGCCTCATTAGAAAACTAAGACCTACAAAAGTGATCAGAACTTTTTTGTCACATTGTCGCCATGTTGTTGTCACATTTTTGTTGCGTTCTCATCCTCGTTTTCATGTTTTTATATGGTGAAGATTTTAGATTTGGGTAAAGCCAAGCTGGAGAAAATGTGCTCGGCTTAGGTTGGGGTTAAGATGTCAAAAACGTTAGAGCCAAAAGTTGCTATTGTTAGAAATAATTTTGTTCAAATAATTTTATGAGCCTCTTCTGTTCTGTCAGGAAAAGAGAGTAAAGAGGCTTTTTTCTTCCAATCCATATTACAGATTATATATATATATATATATATATACATTTTTTATTTTTTTTCCGTAAATACCAAATGCTGACTTGAACTGGTCGGTTGTTTTCTGTTAGGGGTTGGATTTGGATACACAGAGGGTCAGGGAGACAGGTTTTCACCTCTTTATTTTTCATGCCCTGCATCTTTTCGATGACATAATGGTTACAAAAACTTGCACTTTATAGAATCTTTTTTTTTCAATTCTATATAAGCTAACCTTAACCGATTACCGATAATTTGGGCTTTACCCAAATTTAAAAGCTAGAAAACAGTGTCAAAATAGCAACAAAAATGTGATAAAACGTGCTGAAAAAGTGACAAAAATGAGACAAAAATGTGACAAAAATATAACAAAAAAGTGACAACAATGTGATGAAAAAGTGACAAAAATGAGACAAAAATGTGATGAAAATGTGACAAAAAAGTGACAACAATGTGATGAAAAAGTGACAAAAATGTGATGAAAAAGTGACAAAAATGAGACAAAAATGTGATGAAAAAGTGACAAAAATGAGACAAAAATGTGATGAAAATTATATGAAAAGGTGACGAAAAAGCAATGTCTTAGCTTTCAAATGAGGCATTATTCTGGCCGTTAGATTTGTGTAAAGCTGAACTGGATGGCAGCCGTGATTGTGTGAAGTAAGAGCACCCACTGAGACTTTACTTTGCATATTTGTGTACATTACAGTAAATGTTATATAGTGGCCAAAATAATAACAAAAGCATGCAATTTTTAATTTCAGTGTTGTGATGGCAGTTGGCTCACATCAGTTTGCGTCAAATGAGTCTCTAACACATTAGTCATTCTTATCTGTTTCATAAGTTGAATATAATGAAGTCAGCAGAATAACAATTAGCTTGTGCCAATTACCGCGCAAGGCTACAGCGCATTAAACATGCAGAGCCTTTGTGAAGCTTCTGTTTGTTATTCAAATCAATTTAAGACGAATTATCTGTTCAAATGTGTATTTTTCAGATTTTCACTCTCAATATTAGTTGTTTTTTAAATAAATCATTGCTGTGATGTTTTCGAAGAACAAACACCTCAGTCAGAGCCAGTGTTTCAATTCAAAGCACATTCGTGAGGCCGGCTTGTGTAAATACAGTTATGAAGACATACCATTTTTTTTAAAGTTCCGTTGTCTGACACTTGATACAACTCGAAAGCAAATGAGAAATATCTCTACATAACAGTACACAAGTAGAAGTTGAATACTGCATAAAACTACTCCAAGAACTATTTCAAAGAGTTCATCAAGTGCATGCTCATAGGTAAATTAAACCACGCTCTTTCCACGCCATGGTCTGAACTCCCTGACCCAAAGCCTTCTGTCGTATTTTCGATTGACCAACACAGCACAGTACTCACCTCGCAGCTCTTCTTCCTTTAGTTTAGTCCATGCTCTGACCTGCCATTATCGGCTGCAGCGAGGTGCGTTAAATCAAATGAACGAGTGTCAGTGAAACCTGATTAGAGCCTCTCATGTAGCAGTGATTGGGGCGCTGTCGGCTCTAAAGGCACATCATAATCGCATTTACCATCAGCTTTTACCAGTAACAGTGTTGACATGGGGCTCTCTACATCTGCAGCGCGCGGAGCTGAAACGGGAAACCCCGGATTAATCGTATTAGATCTGCAAAAGACGTGCAGTGAGCTGGAGGAGGGAGGGTAATAAATGATCTATGCATTAGGTGTTTTCATATGGAAGTGGAGCTTTCCCTCTTTCTGCGGTCAGAAAGAGTCGCGACTCTTGCAGCGGTTAAGGAAGACTGCTTTGTAAGAGCTTGCACGACAAAAATCTGGGCGTTGATGTGGGTCACACTGTCACATTTCCAACAAATCAGTTCAAAGGCCTCATTTAGTCAAGTAAACCGTAACCTCCCACCACAAGTGACCACCAAAATGAATTTACACAGAATAACATGAGAATTAAAGTGGACGTTTCAGACATTATTGTAGCTTATAAACCTGTTTTGGCCACCTTTATATTTCACTATTAAAATTGATGTGTGGGCAGGTTAAAAAAACTTGACTATACATGCATTTCAGTCATGTGACTTTTGTTGTTATGGCGGCCATTTTGAATACCGAAGTAGAATTATGCAGCACTACAACATGTAACAGTATCTCTATACAGAATATAGATGAAAGACAACTAATTGACAGTGGCATTTTTATGTAATCGTAGTCATTGCTCAAGAAGATAACAGTAAAAATACGGCCCTGAGAAGCACATTTATGTGATAAAACCAGCAAGTCAGTGTTTAAGACGCTAGCATGCTACCGGTTAGCATTTATCATCGTCAACAGCTCAGCTCTGACTTCTCCAAGAGAAAGCCCTGAACCACACTCCAAACATGTAGCCTTGGATACAACATGTGACAGAGGTCAGGGCTGTTTTAGTATTTCCTCGGTGTTCATAGATGTGAGCCACACATGTGTTTACCGTGTTGACATTTGCTAACCAGTAGCATGCTAACATCTTGAGCAGCTTAAACACTGATTCAGACTGAGACTGAAAATCACAGAGAAAGGTGTTCTGTTTCCTCTTTGATGTGTTGATTTAGTCTGAGGAGTGAAGCAGATCTTCAATAAATCCTTCTGTGTCATCGGAAACGCATGTATAAGCGCTGCTCAAATACGGATCTTGTATGATACTAGGGGCGCCCTCTGCTGGCACCAGGGTTTTTGCTATCTGCATGTTAATGTGATAGAGGCAGTTTGAGAGCAGCTCTGAACCGGTCCGCCCTGGTGAGGGTTTATGGGGCTTGAAAAAAGACATTTTGGGATTCTGTGCATTACACCCTGACACAATGCAGGAAGTGCCAGCTGTAGAAGTACCAAAGTAAACGGGATACCTCATTACTGTGCGAACGAAGCGTAAAACAAGGAGAAGACGGTAAGAGACTGCTGTGGAGCTGCACAGGAGGAAGGAGGAGGTGGAGGAGCTGATCAGTGCAGGACGCCATGCTCTGAAACAGAAGGAGGCGGAGCACAGAGGATCAAAGGAGCCAGCCAGGTTTCCTCCAGGCTTCCCCGACCTCTAAAAACAAGCTGGTCATGTAAGCCCACACTCGGTGACAGCGGCTCAGGACTAACACCTGAACGCAACAAATAAAGCACTTACTGACTTACTTAATTCTTTTTTCCCTTTCAAATTTGCAGGAAAGGAGTCAGTAAATCATGAGTTCTGAGCAGTGAACATGTGAAGTTGACGTTTTGAATCTGCATAAGAGTCTGTTCCTTACAGCCCTGCGTCACTAATGTTATTGTGGTCCTGTGTGGGTTTGTGATGACGGGACGAGCTCACACCTCCATTACCAGAACAACGGCAGAACACGCTACACCCTCACACCCTGGCACGAGTGAAGATAGCAGGCATGCAGTTGGAAGTATATAAAAACAAGCCAGTGTGCTACCGTGAAGGTTGTAGCAAGGGAGCTTTTATTCTGTGCTGCTCTTGTGTAATGACTTAACATATCATTTAATAGTTATAAGTTTGTTTGATGTTGTTTTTGCTCAAATTCTTGTCGCCTTAGGTCTGAAACAAAGAAATTCATTTGCGTGGCAGCTTATACATCCCATTTAAAATCGTGCAAATGCGCTTTTAATTCAAAACTGGCCACTGCAGAAGAGAGCTTTCGAAAACATACTGCTGCTGCATACTTTCCTATCATTGCATCGCATCACGTTGAGTCATACATTGATGGTGACCTGGCCCGACCCTCCTCGCCTTAACTCCCCGCAGACCAATCCAGCCTTATCTGAACTCGGATCGCAAATCGAAACAGGAGCACAACAGTGTAGATGGATTATGACCCGGTGTCAAAACACTGACGGCACTTTCCATTGACCATAATCCCCGTCGGATTTTGAATGTATTGACACAAGACACTTCATTTGTTGCCCGGCGGATTCTTTCTCAATTTGCCGGGAGCCGCGGTTGATGGTGTTTTGTCGAGGGAGGACTTAAATCTGCTCGGGGCCTCGGGGGGAGATTAGGACTAACACTTGGAGCTGATGGCAGATCCGGAACAGCCACGGCGGACGCAGGGAGTGCATCTGTGATCTTCGTCAATGGCGCAGACACAATCAGGACGTGTGGCCCCACATCCCCTCCCTGAGATACTTTTACTGATGATTTGTCCTTTAGATTAACAATAAAGACGTGGATTAAAGAAGTCTGGCTTTTCTCAGTGCTAAAAGGCTAAAAGGAGCTTTGTGAAAGATGAATCCAACACTAACTGGATCTTTTCCCATTGTAGAAACTTATTAAGACAATGCTGTAATCAAAGCTAAAAAAAAAAGGTCCTACAAATAACCTTTATTTTATTGTCAGACAGTGTATTTTTCAGCATGACTTTCTCTTGAGTTCATTTTTTGGACAGTGATTAAGATCTCATATCCAGCTGTTCTCAAGGTCTGTCCCGCTAAGACTGAAAAGGCAAATTGTTACGCATCCCCTGTCACCCTAAGATCGAAATTCCCTCCGGTCCCGTCCGATTACTGGTTTGTTTGGTGTCACATGTGAAGCAGCAGTGAGGTCCGTGCCATTCGCCTGTCACTGTGGATTTACCCCTTTAATCATCTGATGTCACTTTGAGTTCACACAGCATCAACAACACGGGCACGGCCGCAAACAAACAGCCAGTCGGATTAGCACTGTACTCCTCGGTGCATCTGAGGACTTGGTTATTCTACAGTATGAAAAAAAACAGATTTCAATATTTATTATTTCTTTGAAAGCAATCAAAGCCAACTTTTAACTCCCACACGGTGTAGGAACAAGCGTTGCCCTGATTTGACTCTGTAGGAAAATAAATGGTATTTCAAGGATTCCACGAACAGTCTGATGCTGTGAGAGTGTAGGTTACTCACTCACACTGTATAATTTTACAATATATTACATTTGTATAAAAAGAAACCTTGCAAATACAGTATGTTGAAAGGCTTTAGTTGCTGTAATATTTCAATTATAAGTGATGGAAAGAACATTCCGCTAAGAATCCTCCTTTTCTTTCTCTTTCTTGGGCTGTTGAGGCAGTTGTTGTTTTAGCAAAAACAATGTATGTATTGAAAAGAGGATCAAAGTTGACAGTACAAACTTTCAATATAATCCTTCTGAAAGAAAAACAGAATGCATCGTAATGGGAGACGACAGTAAGGCCACAAACAAGGTGGAGAGAATACCACCGGTCTCAATAGGCATGAAAAAAGAAGTGTCAACGAAAAACAGTAATTATATCATCATCATTGTGGAGGAAAACAACAGTTAATGAAAACCAAGTACCTCTATTTACACCCTCCACACGGTTCACGTAATGTGTTAATGTCATGATTCACCCTCCCAGTTTACTTAAAGGAACAGGCCACCATTTTTCCGTACTGAGATATGTTCTTACTTGAGCTTAGATGAGTTGATGCGTACCTGTCTGGTCTTTGTGCGTGCACTCAGTCACACAAAAAGATCATTTAGCCTCACCTCCATTGGGGCCAAACGGGGGTGAAGTTAGAAGTGTCCAAGCTCTTCCACATTTCCCGATTTAAATATGGTAGATTAAACATGTCGATTTTCCAAGTAAATCTATATTGCAAGGCGTAAGAACACCTTACGAGCACTTCGACGTTCGCGCAGTAATATCTTCACTCCTATAGAATTCTATGTGTTATTACACCTTACAACATAGTACCCCTTTTATCCACTTAGAAAATCGACATGTTTAATTTTGTGTAGCTATAATTGGATCGTGTAACTAGGGGAAACGTGGAAGAGCTTGGTCGCTTCTAGCTATACCCCCATTTGGCTCCATAGAGGAGAGGAGGAGAGGCTAAATGCTAACAACATCTTTGATCTTTTTGCATGACTGAGCGTATGCACAAAGACCAGATGCATCAACTCGTCTCAATATGGAAAAACAGTGGCCTATTCCTTTAGTTGCCACTGTTGCCATCACTACAAAACATGGTCCTCATGACCAGCTTGACTCAAAAATCAGTTTTTGCAGTTTAACAGATTTGGATGGGGACCTAAAGTACTTAAATCTCAAATTTAGCTGCCTTTAGTCAATATCTCTATGGAAATGAGGTGTCCCAGGAGCGATGAGACTTTCACAGCACATGTTTGTTTGGACATTTGTTCAGGATTTTTCAACAAGAAAAATACCTGTAATTAAAACAATTGCTTGTATTTTATGCTATTTAATGGGTGAAATGTTAAGCAGTGTGGCTTTAATGTAGCTACACTTTTTTGTGGCTCCGTTGGTCAAAGCGTTCCCCCACTCATTCCCAACTTCCACCAGTAAATACTATCACTGTGTCTGTGTTGCCTAAACATGTACCATTCCTGTGACTATACTGTGCAAGTGATTGAGAGTGACTGGCCAGGTTAGTCTTTGGAGCAGATTGGAAGCCACTGTTCTTTCAATCACCCTCAGGGCAGCTGTGGCTATGATGGTGAATGAATATATCAAAGCGCAGGGGCAGTATTTTTCTACCAAACAGCACACACTCACAAGACAAAAACAGTAAACGTGTGTGTTGTTTATGTGTGGGATCAAGCAAGAATAGTCCTCTGAGACTGTGTTATTTGAAATCTGAAAAGAACTCAGAAAAGTCTGCGTCTGTCTCTGTGTCCTGCTCAGTCAAGAGAAAACTAATTTCCCCAAACTGGTAACCTGCAGCTCTTTGCTCCTCTCTCCTTTGTACATCTTTCAAATGCCACAAAAACAACACAAAGGGGGAGCTAACGGGCCCAAAATAGGCCTTTATACTCGGGAGACTGACATTCGTTTGCCACGAGGAGACAAGTGATGCGTCTTGTAATTGAATTCTTGTCAGATTTGCTTAATACGCCGGCTGTCAGGCTTGTCAAACGCTGTCATCGGAGGATCTTCTCCCCCAAAACTTCCATAATGGCTGCTTCGCCCACTCGCTACGGCTACAATAACAGACAAGAGAAAAGCATACGCACACCCACAAGCCTTGTCTGTTACAGCCTCTTCCCAAACCGCCATTTTCCTGCTGCGGCGGTCTTTATTTGAGACGCGAGATGCTTGACGTGGGTTAGTTATGCAGTCAGATACTTCCTGGTGACTCACTATGGGGAAAACAGATGGACCGAGTTGACTTTCGGCAAACTCCATACCGTCAAAAGCAAGGTGGCTGTTTTTATACCTATTTGCCTGTAGAGATGGCAGCAGAGAGATTATAGCAGCAGGGAGTCTGAAAGGTTGGTGCTCTAGCCTCACAGACATGTCACAGGCTCAATTCCCTACCATGTAATGTAGGCCTCTCTGTGCAGAGTTTGTAGGTTTGGGATGGGAGCAAAATCTACGTCACTGAGAAGGTTAATGCCTGCTTTGGGTGAAACAGATGCTCACGTCCATTGGAATGAATGGACAGAGATACGGCCACGGTTCCACGCTCCAAGTTGGTTGTCTTATGTTAAAGCAGAACTCAGTAACTCATGCCCCTAGAGGCCATAAGCGCCACTGCTGGTGTCATAGCATAATTAATGATTTTCTGTGAGAGTAAATACTACGCTGACAGAAAAGACAAAGGGAGAGAGGGACATTGTACAACTCAATGACACAATGGAAAGATTTTTTCTCTCAAACTTGGCTGTAAACACTGCTAAAGTGGCGCTTGTCCACAGTTAGCCTGCTAGCTTCTTCTTCGTGATTCTATTAGTGTGTATTGCACCTCCAGCCCAGAGGCAGGGAAGTTGCAAGCGTGGTTTTCTGGCCTGAGACTCCAGGGGGAGATGAAAGACCCCCCTTTCACCCCATTAACACTTGTATTACCCCAGAGGAACAACGAAAAGGATTTATTAAGGTAAAAAGTTTGTCTTTAACTTTTATCTTTATTTACAAATGCATATGTCAACCCGGCCTCGTCTCTTGTTGCAACATAGAGCCAGTTGTAACATAAATCTCAATATTTGTCGATTAAAGAAGTCACAAAGGGCGTGAGACATGGCCACCAGGTGGAGCTGTTTCTCCAATAATGACCTCTTCTATTTTTCCATCCAAAGTAAAACAGCTCCCTATCATCATGGTGAGCTGATCTGCTTGTAAGGCTGACCATTATCCTGTGGTTCTGATCACTGGCTTGGAATATTTTATCCCAAGAACAATAAAGGATCTGAGATTGTGTATCTGCTGCCAGACTAAATTTCCCTTTGTTTTCACCAGAGTGGGCGGGGACTAAGCAAAAGTGCCCGGATGTTGCTCCTGTGTATGTTCAATCGACCTTACCAGATCTCATATTGTGTCAACACATATTTTATCATCCCATAACAAAGAGATTCAGTCATTAACTTTCAAGTGACGTGCCAAAAATGTAACACCGAAAATCAGGGCTATGCAACATTACAGTAGAACAATCTGCCTTTACGCATCCATATGTTGAACTATTGATCGTAATCTGCATATATATTGCTTATACACATACCACTTCTCCTAAATAAGAAGTCCAAGACCCCGTACAAGCTGCAGTCTGACAGAGTTTCCTGACAGTTCAGCCCGTTTTGCCCGTGTTTATAGCTTATCGCCTTCAGTGTAAAGTTTAATGAAAAGATGTCTAACTTTAGTGACGCTGTAATACAAGCATCTATTGTCCCCAAACACTTGTCGCAGTGCACTCAACGTCACACACTGCAGTTATTAAACAAACGCGGGTCGAACGAGGCGCCTCTCCTATACTCACTCAACCTCCCAAACACGCTATTGCTTATGTATTCATTTTCTTGAGAGACATAACAAGCCTCCGCCATGTCTTTTGTCTCCGGGTGAAATAAAAAGTCCATCCCCGACACTCCCGGCGCCCGAGCTCAGTGCCAAACCAACCATTTGTTCTAGTTTAACCTTTTTTCCTAAATGTGAGGAACGGGGGCAGAGATTGGCGCTGGCAGGTCATTTGTGTTTGCGGGATGCGTTTTTTACTGGTGTAGTACTCTCCCCTCTCTCCGTCCCGCTCGCTCTAATGCAATGAGTTGTTGGGTCCATCAGTCTGGGGCCGCTCAGGCTGCACCGGCGTATCTGCCTCATCGCTATTCTCCCTCCCACGGCTTCTCATAACAGGAGTGTGTGTAATCATACTCAGAGATTCTCCGTTTGACACAAAGGAGCGCTCACTAGACAACACACTGTTTACCTGAGTGAGTCAAGTCAGGTTTGGGTCCAGTCGTCTCCAGTGTGGAAAGTTTGGAACGTTTTCTCCTCTCTATCTTTCTATCTTTTCGCTCAGGTATGGCGTCTGCGTCCCCTTTGGCAAACGGTGGCAGGCTGCTGTGTTACTTCTATCTCATTTTTTGAAGATTCAGGGCTCGATAACACAAACCACATCTCCTCTTATCGCCCGCAGGCCGCCTTTACCCCGTTTTACCTCGGCCCGTGAGGAGGCTGCGCTTAGACAAAAGAGAAATGTGTCCATGATATTTTTTTTCCCTTCTCTGGCCTTTGACTTTGGGCTGATTGTTTTCAAAGTGTGTATCATGAAAGCAGGCCGGCCAAGGCAGTTGTCAACTTTTGAAGCAATATTTCAACTCTTTCGTAAGTTGAATTATTGTAATTAGACCATGGGGGGATAGAAAAGATATAGGAAAGACAATTCATACACAAGGCAATTCAAAGTAATTCATAGATACATGAATAAAAATAGACTTTGGTGCTAAACCATGAAAAGACTTGTACACAGGAAAAGCTGTTTTAAATTCTATTCTCTGAGTGACTGAAGCCAGCGCAGAGACCTGAGCACTGGACTAATATGGTGGTATTTCCTGGTTCTTGTCAGGACTCGAGCAGCAGCGTTCTGGATGTACTGCAGCTGTCTGACAGTGAGCAGGCAGTTACAGTAGTCTAACCTGCTGGAGACAAACACATCTCTCTAAGTCTGGTTTAGACTTTTACCTTGGCATTGTTTTTAGATGATGAAAAGCTGCTGATGTTGTTGCTTTGATGCAACATGGTTGAACTGAGGTCTCTCTGAATGTGTGAGACTCCATGGTTTGTGATTTAGCTAGAGTAATAATAATATTAGAAAATGGGTTCCTTCAAAAGGATAGAATAGAATAGAATCTATTATAGGGGCGCCGCCATGTTTATTTCCCATACCGACTTTGAAGCTAAGCAGGGACGGCCCTGGTTAGGACTGGGATGGGAGACCGTTTGGGCACACCAGTAAGCCTGGCGACAGTACTGAGTGTGTGCGTGGTTGGTGGTGGGGCCTGATGTGCGCAGTGGACTGAATGAATACTGCAACTAATTACACACCGACAAGCGTCTGGAAAAGCGCTATATAAGACTTGCCATGCTCATTTCCCAACAATCCGCGGCCGGCCCTCACGTGGCGGTCCCTCCGCTCGCGGGCATTGGCCACGAGTCCATATGGACCGCGGTGCTGCTGTCCGAGGACAACCCGCCGTCACAACAACGCGAGTGCACGAGATCTGACTGCCGTGCGTGTGTGCACCTCCAAACAGGGCGATGTGTTCGCGCGTGTGTGTATGTGTGCGCGCGCGCGCGCATCCAAACAGGGCTATGTGTCATCATCACTCACCGCTATACTGCAGCTGTAGACGCTCCTCACCGGGACAGGTACATCCTCCAAAACACATCTGCGCGTCTTTGTTTAACTTTCTCCTGCAGTGACCGAGGCTGTTCATTATGGATCCAGTGCTGCGTCATGTCAGACGCGCAGACAAATGCGTTAGTTCCAATCCTGGCCATATTCCGTCTCCAAAGTTTTGTCTCCGACAAAAAGTACACGCAGAAACACGAGCTTCTAATGACACGCGCTGCTCCGAGTGCTTCAGCCTCCGTGTGCGGAAAGCGAAAATGAAACTGTCACTTAACGAGCGCATGGCCTGCACTGTAGCTTTTTTTTTTTAATTTATGTATTTTTTAACTTTGCTGCTGTACCATTTCTTTTCTATTTTTTCTTTACATTCTATAAAGCGGCTTTGAAAGCATTGCCAATTGTATTCTAAGGATATAAATACTGTCTAATAAAAAACTACTTATTCTTTTTTAGATTGCACTTGCACCGTGATGCAGTGTCCTGCACTGTGAACCGAACCGTGAGAGCTGAACCCCTAATATTCATCCATAGGCCTACATATTCCACTGTCTCTTGATTTCTATTCCGAGTTTATCGAACATATTGTCGTTGTAGTATATACGAAAGGAGTACAGGTGCATCAAACACTCCAATTGCAGTTTGTTTGAAATTATTTTTAGCATTCATTTTTTTCAACATTTGTAGTGGCCATAGTTTTAGGAATGGGTTGGGAACCACTGGTCTACTTACTGCGGGTCTACAGCAATACTGAGTGACGGGTTATAGGGACTATACTGGACGTTTCTTTGTAATAACTCATAATCTCTGAATATCAAATGTGGAGACTAGCGAGGCCCGGCCAAAGGCCGGGTCTCAGCTAGTAGAATAGAATAGAATAGAATAGAATAGGATAGGATAGGATAGGATAGGATAGGATAGGATAGGATAGGATAGGATAGGATAGGATACGATACGATACGATACGATACGATACGATACGATACGATACGATACGATACGATACGATACGATACGATACGATACGATACGATACGATACGATACGATACGATACGATACGATACGATACGATAGAATAGAATAGGATACAATAGAATACAATACAATACAATACAATGGAATGGAATGGAATGGAATGGAATGGAATGGAATAGAATGGATAGGATAGAATAGGATAGGATACAATATAATAGAATAGAATGGATAGAATAGAATAGAATAGAATAGAATAGAATAGAATAGAATAGAATAGAATAGAATAGAATAGAATAGAATAGAATAGAATAGAATACAATACAATACAATACAATACAATACAATACAATACAATACAATGGAATGGAATGGAATGGAATGGAATGGAATGGAATGGAATGGAATGGAATGGAATGGAATGGATAGGATAGGATAGGATAGGATAGAATAGAATAGAATAGAATAGAATAGAATAGGATAGGATAGGATAGGATATTGATGATGTGAAGCAGCCCGGGTATCTGCAGCACAATCTGCAATACTCAAAGACTGTGATTAAACAAAATGTAAAACTCCAGCTCGGTCAGTTGTTGCATTTTTGTTTTGGCTTGGAGTTCCCGATCACTCCCTCTGACAAAAGTAATCACTCTTAATGTCCCAGCAACACTAACTCAGACCCAAAACACATAAAACTCTCCAGCTAATATTTTATATAGAGCCATTACTCTCTTCACTGCGACTATAGCCCGTTATGACAAACCATTTTAACTGCCACACAATATGATTAGATTTATTCTGTTTATCTTACTGGAGCCCTGTAACATTTTCATCACCTCTTTTTTGCAATCAGTGCAGGCCATTGTGCAGTATGAGTGATTTGGAATAATATACTGTTGCCAAAGGGGAGATAGGGTAGCAGTCGTAACTAAGACAAGCCCGGGACCCCCTACTGTACAGTGCAGTGATTTTGCTCCACTGGAGATCTGACCTTTACGATTAACTCATCCTACACGTCAACAACAGCAGCCTGACTCGTGTTACAGCATCAGGTCCAGCCACATTCAAAGAGGAGGAAGAGCAGCGGATTTCTTGATGCAAAATAAATCCTACAAATGGTGTTTGTTGTTAAAAATCAATCACTTTCAGAACAGTGAAGCTTCTCTGAGGATGTTCGTAGCTACAGTGCGAGTGAAGCTGAACCAACAAGGCTAGTATTTGAAGTTTTGATGTTGAGAAATGATGGAGATCTAAATGAAATTGGTAAAAGGGTAAATGGAACAAAGTAAACAAACAAGAGTGGAAGATTACAACATTTACAAAGGTTAACAAAAATGTACCTAAACGAAGACCCCCCAAAAGCGTACAAAACCAAGTCAAAAGCTAAACGCCTATACAACTGAAAGTGAGTGTCTCTGAACACACAAAAGTTACAAACAGTCACAATGCAGAGAGACTGAACAAGAATACTGGCCACAAACGTCTGCAGCCCAGAATGATGGTGAGGGTTATAAAGGCGTGGCTGCAACAGGTGTCCGAACAATTGACCAGGGTTTCAGGTTCCCCACAAATCAATCAGCAGCAGGGCCTGAACACAGTCCACCGATAGGCAGCGAGAGCTCCCACAGCCAGGATGAGCACAGAAAATAAACAGGTCTACAGGCTCACAACAAACCACTATACAAAAGAAGGGAGCCTGCGGGAGTAACAAGACAACAATAAGGTTGGGCCAATGGCAGGTCCAACTCCTCCCATCCATCCATTTTCTTCCCCTTTATCCATGCACACCTCCTCCTGCTGTTCTGGGGGGACCCTAAGGCGACACCAGGCCAGCTCAGAGACATGGTCCCTCCAGCGTGTCCTGGGTGTTCCACAAGCCTCCTTCCAATAGGACATGCCTGGAGCACCCCATGTGAGAGGCAACTAGGAATCCGAAACAGATGCCCTTGCCACCTGAGCTGGCTTCTTTTGACGTGAAGGAGCAGCGACTCCGAGCTCCTCCCACGTAACTGAGCTTCTCACCCGATCTCGAATGGTGCGACGAGCCACCCTGTGAAGGAAACTCATTTTGGCCGCTTGTATCCACTTGTATCCGCTTGTATCGTGTCCTTTTGGTCACCACCCAAATCTCATGACCATAGGTGAGGGTGGGAACGTAGATCGATCGGTTTATCGAGAGCTTTGCCCCAGACTCAGCTCCCTCTTCACCACAACAGTCCGATACAGCGACCGCATCACTGCTGACGCCGCACGATCCGTCTATCGATCTCACCCTCCATCCGTGCCTTACCCGTGAACACGACCCTGAGATGCTGGCACTCCTCCACCCCTCAGGTATAAATTACAATTTCTAGCCAGAGGAGACTGTAATGTTCTGTAATCTTTAACTACAACGCTTGACTTTGGAACATCCGAGAGAGCTTACATGGATAATCAAAAGGGAGGAAGATTTGTGTCCGACCGCGAGCTGAACCTCTTGACAAAAATGACGCGGGTCGACAAAAAGTCCTATGGCTCTGATGGAAAAAATCTTGATAGAACTGATGAAAGCTACAAATTTACGTCTCAGGGTAAACCATATCTAAGGTAGAATTGAACCAAGTCTAGGATGATAACTTTAAACAGACCACAGTAATGACAAAGCCACGACGAGAGCCTGACTCTGTGGGATATTGGAGGAGGAGAAGAAAAAACCCCAGAAAGTATCGGCCTCGAATGCAGAGTCTTCATCGATTTCGAAGTGGAGTGACAAATCATTAAACCCAAGCTGAGGGTTTGCACTGTGAGAAAGGCGATCAACGCGCCATGGGAAGTTCATTAATTTCCCAGCATGCCGAGCGAGCGTTGGATGGAGACTGCAAGAGGAGAGAGTTTTACCTCGACTGAACTCCTCGCCGCGAACGCCTGTCACGAACCATCAGGCTGTCAGTCCCTTCCGACGTAACGAATAGGCCACGTGTCATAATTAACTTATACAATAGCGGCGGGTTTGATAAATGTCAAGGCGGCGGCAGATTTATTATTAACGCCAGAAAGAACAAGAAGGCAGGTAATTGTACTGTAATTAAAGGTAATTTGAGGTGAGGAAAGGTGATTTCAATACGATATATGCAAACTGAACCATTATTGGGACATTAAAGTCTATCCGACCATGAACAGGAATCAATGAGGAACAATCTCTTTTTACTTTTCTAACTCCAACTCTCAGTTAAAGTTGTTTACTTTATTGCTTCTTTTGTCTGTCGTCTGTGGAAAAGCTGAACTACATTTATCATACAGTATTTCAAACCATATATTCATACGTAGCTCCTACATTGCTCATGCTCATGTGTGAAGAGTCACGTTCAGGCGCCTATAGAGATACTGTACGTCTGTGAAAGGCAGCTGGGGAAAGGGAGAGCGGCCCAGGTACAGATCTCCTGCTGCGAACTGAGGGACGCGGTCAAGAGCAAGGCACTTTGATCTCACACAAATCGGCTACTCCACAAATTGAAGGGTTCAAAGCGGAGAGCTGCCGTGCATGTGGACAGTATGAAGTGTGCGTCTGAGGGACTGTAATTAGGCCCAACATGGAGTGGGCACGAGGAGAACTGCATTTCCCTGTTTTATATAGTTTTATATAGTGCATTTTCTAACTCGATACTGACTAGTAGACAGTGTTGGGCAAGTTAATATATTGTATATTAGTAGTTAAAGCTTTAAAAATGTAATATGTTTGTATTACATATTACTGTTTCAAAAATGTAGGTAAGTTACACTACTCTGAGTTACTTTTGAGCTACTTTTGGTAAAATATAAACCAAAGATAGTAATATTGCCACTGTGCATTACTACTACTACTACTACTGCTCCATCCATCCATCCATCCATTTTCTTCCGCTTTATCCGTCGCGGGGGCAGCAGTCCTAGCAGAGATGCCCAAACGTCCCGATCCACGCACACCTCCTCCAGCTGTTCTGGGGGGACCCCGAGGCGACACCAGGCCAGCTCGGAGACATAGTCCCACCAGTGTGTCCTGGGTCTTCCACAAGGCCTTGTCCCACTAGGACATGCCTGGAACACCTCCAGCGGGAGGTGACCAGGAGGCATCCGGAACAGATGCCCGAGCCACCTCAGCTGGCTCCTTTCGACGTGAAGGAGCAGCGACTCTACTCCGAGCTCCTCCCGGGTAACTGAGCTCCTCACCCTATCTCGAAGGGTGCGCCCAGACACCATGCGAAGGAAACTCATTTCGGCCGCTTGTATTCGCGATCTTTTCCTTTCGGTCATGACCCAAATCTCATGACCATAGGTGAGGGTGGGAACGTAGATCGATCGGTAAATCGAGAGCTTTGCCCTACTACTACTACTAATAATAATAATGCATCGGTTTTATATATAGCGCTTTTTTGGACACTCAAAGAGCTTTACATTGCACTATTCATTCACTCCATACTCGGTGGTGGTAAGCTACTATTGTAGCCACAGCTGCCCTGGGGTAGACTGACGGAAACGAGGCCCCTCTGACCACCACCAACCACTCACTCACTACATTCGCCCAGGTTTCCTGGTGTTCCCAACGATCTCCCATCCAAGTACCGACCAGGCCCTTTCCTGCTTAACTTCCAAGGTCTGACGGGATCGGGCAGAGCAAAGGTGGTATGAATTACTAATCCCCATATTTTGTTTTAATGACATTAGTTACACGCAACTGCAGAGCTGAAACACCAGGATCCAACCTGATTCAGTGATGCATTTTATTGGGGGGGAGTTTGGCAGGTTTTGTTCTTACATCAACACAAACCATTCAAATGCACTTGTAACTTGAATTGTAATGACTCATATATTCACGTATTTTGGTGAAGTAATATGCTACATTCCTTAGTTACAGAAAAAGTAATATATTTGTGTAACTTGTTAGTTTCGTAATACGTCACACCTAACACTGCAAGTAAATACAAACGTTTTTTTGAATATGGCATTGGTGCTTTTTACTACAACGGAGTGAAGAAAACCACTTGCTTCTTAACACTTCTTAACACAACAAAAACATGTTGTTATTGGTTGTTGTCACAGGTTGTCTCTTACTATTCAGGATTTTGAGGTGCAAATTGTTGAGAAATGTAAATTCTTGGGCGTGACTCTAATACCTGGAACTCTATTACTACTAATGTTGCTCAGAAAGCGAGGCAGCGCCCTTTCTTTTTACTCAAGCTTCGAGAATTTACTCAAAATACCAAGATTCTTTTAACCTTCGAGTATAGTTGAGTGTTCTAACTTGTATTACTGTGTGGTTTGGTAATCTCACTCCGAAAGCTCCACCACATATAAAGTTAGACTCTTAAATCAGGCTTTACAAGCTGTTAATGACGCCTCAGGCCACCCATTTTTGAAATGCTTCCTTCAGGGAAAAAGTACTGCTCTAACAAATGTTCTACTGATCGCCCTTTCTAAACATGTGTGCATTTGTATGGACTTTTAACTGTACAGTATTTTTTTTTTCAAACAACAAATGGTTAATGAACTGGACATCTGTTTTATCTTCAAATATTAGAAATGGGAAAAACATAACAAAGTGTAAGGACTGTCCATTGAAGAAACAGTGCAGACCATTTTAAGCCTAATCAGGCACTTTCATGGTTAATACTTCGAGAGCACTACTTCACTCGAGTAGACCATAGTCTCTAGATCTGTGTTTTATGATGGATCTTTACCTCAGTGTCACAGATTCCACCACATAACAATGAAAACACTCGAGGGAATTCTCACTTTCTTTTAAAACGTTTCAAAGCCATGGTCCTCTCTTTGCGTTGCGCGTGTAGCCAGCAGGCCTCTCCACGCTCCGCTTGGTTTCGTTGGCAGCGCTTTCAGAGTTGGAGGATGCTGCTGCTGCTGCTGCTGCTGCTGCTGCGGCTCTTGTTGTCAGGCCTGATAAAGATGGATCAGCGCATAAACATTAGGGGAAGCAGTTCTCCTCTCCATCTCATTAAAGAGAAACATTTAGAGAAAACAGGAGCATCCTCCGGTGTCACCGAGATTCATGCCGGGCTGTTCATCTCCGCCCTGAGTTTAGCAGTTTACACTCTGCTTGTGACTGCAAATGTACTGCCCTCTAGAGATCGGGATTGTGCTGTCATCAGGGAAAACTCAGCAACACAGTGGTTCTCATGGATTATTTTTTTGGTTATTTTTGTCTGTTGGTTTATTTGGTAGGGACTGTGCATGTTAATTTCCATCTGTTGCCCCCCATGTGCCCTCTCAAGCACACACTCTAATTCATCATGGCCTGTTGTATATGTTTTTAGTGTTTTTTTAGTGGGAATCGAACCGGACCATCTAGCTGTGAAGCACGAGCGCTAACCGTTGTACTAGCTATATGCTGTGTTAGCACACTAACCGCACACAGCTATAAGTGCTTTAGCCACGCATTTAAGTGACGTGTTTTTGTGGTTTGATAACATGTTTTGACATTTTTTGTCAAATTTTTAAATCATTAAATCCATTCCGTCTTACCATTTTTGGTATTACAGAAACTGTATAAGTCTTGACTTCAGCCTAAACCCCTTTCGGTCAGGCATCATTTAGCACTTAAACACTTAAAGTACATGTTTTTCTTCTTGTATAATGTATAAGATCTTTAAAAAACATGTGACATTTGATCTAAATGTTTATAATGACCGAGGAAAATAAACTACTACTAAATATTTTAGTGTTGTTTTGTGTGGAGGGGTAAAAAAAAGAAAGAGATTGAAAATATATATACTTAATGTACCAGTAGTGACCCAATTTAACAAACTTGTTCCAAGGCATATTTTTTTACTTTTTAATATTGTCTTGGCTTGTATAATTCAATGGATATTTTACCAACATCTTTTGGTCATAATTGTAAATTTTTAAGCCACACATCGTGAGGAAATTCGTCCATCTCCAGATGTGGACCCAGGCTGATGGTCAGAATCACCTGGCTGGAGGGTTCACCCATTGCACATGTTTCTAGTGGTAGGTGAAACCGGAGTACCAGGAAGAACATGAAAAATCCATCCAGGTGGGAATCGAACCCGGGGCGTTCTAGCTGTGCCTGTGAAGCATGAGCCAGTACCCACAGCCCAATGCTCACTGTTAAACTGACATCTTCTCAAACGCAGACTCTGACAGAAATCGACTGTAGCTGAAGATGAAGGACAACAAGCGCGGGGAGAGAGACATAACTGACATTTCAGCGTTTTGAGACGGGAGCGGCCAAAAGATGACAAGTGTTTTTTTGGCATTTGGTTTCCGAGTGGGGCGGGGACTGTCCATTCTGAGGTGTGGGCAGGATCTTCATATTGAGCGCCCACGAAGCAATAGATGGAGACACGTCCGCCACCCACAAAGAAAGCCAAAGAGAGGCTAAAACTCCAATGGATGTTGCACAATAGTGTTTATATTCAGACTCCAGGCCTGA
Organism: Gobius niger; assembly: GCF_951799975.1. Classification (NCBI taxonomy): domain Eukaryota; kingdom Metazoa; phylum Chordata; class Actinopteri; order Gobiiformes; family Gobiidae; genus Gobius; species Gobius niger. The sequence goes on from NC_136869.1 coordinate 11,898,264, forward strand.
GACTGCACCTTGACCCGCTTTACTTTTTACCTATTGATGTGCTGTATCACCAAATTGCCCAAAACAAGTGGGAAGCCTCCGGTTCTGATGTCAGTGAGTGCTGCTGAAGCATATATAGTCCATCAATAAAAGCCGACGCAGAGAATAGCGGCTACCACCCACCGAGTCGCCGCGGGAACCGGGTTATTTCAGCAAAACGGTAACAATCAACGACTATTTAAAGACTGCTCAGCACCAGAATGTCCTGTTCAAGAGAAAATGGGAGTGGAAAGAAAACATTACACAAGATGCTGAGGCAAAAAGGTAAAGAGTGCTGTCATCAGTCGGCTCTTTCGGCTTTTGAAATGTTTTGCACCAAAAACATTTCCTTCTATTTTCGTCAAATACTTTTCACTTCCACTTGAATGCAGGTGTTGGCTATCCACTATGAGCATGTTTTGAATTTCTCCGTCTAAAGTCGATCTGGAAGGCAGCCTGATGCAAATGGGTAACACCCTCGGGCCTGCACGGAACTGAGGACATAAGAAAACGTTTTTTGAAGAAAGTAAATAGTTCAATCACACTTTCAGCAAAATCGGGTTGTCTTCCAGATCAAGCGGTGACAGTCAACCCCTCCAGCACTTCAAAGCATCAGCCGATGGAGCACATTCGTTTTCCTTTCTTACTCCGAAGTCCTCCCTCTTCCAGCAGTGCAGCTGACAGACACTCTGAGGAGGTCACGAATCAAGCAGGATGTGACCCATCCTGCAGGAGCGCTCCTCTCTCACTGTGTGGTATATGGCTCCACAAATCACAATGAGCACCACAGGAAACGAAAAGGCCGCAGGCATCAGGCACCGCACTCATGGTTTTATATCAGCAACACGTAACTTCAGACAGTGGCTGCTATAATGCCAACATTTCTAAGTCTAAACTGAATTGGTTTCCTTGACCCCACCATTTGTTATCTATTTATTTTCCATTTATGTTAAGTTGTCCTGTTGTTTTTTAAGCTAAAGGAAGAGTGTTGTTAAAGTTTTTTTCTCTATCATCGTGAGCTCTCTGATTGACAAAACCAATGATCTTAAGTTGTAAAATGTGTATGGTAAGTATTGGTAAGTATAAGTATGGTAAGTATAAGTATGGTACCAAATGATGCACTTTTGTCTTGATGCAATATGTATAACCTACATGTTTCAAAGGGCTTGTTACTATATATTGCAGCACAGTATATTATAAAGCATATTATGACAAATCAGTTTGTTATGATTTGTCATAACAAACTGCAATACTTTACCCTGAATGAAAGTAATGAGGAAGCACAAGTATAGATTCCAAAAGTTATCAATTAAACATGAATCAGCCACACTTTGAGTCAGACATTTTGGGAGGGAAATGCATTTTAAATTTACACCTCTTTTGTTTAAACCAACCAGCACCAAACTGATATTAACAATACCATCTTTAAGTTGAAAACATTTGTATTATCTTTTTCTACAACTGAGTTTAGCATCAACGTATTGCGATAAATGGTTTCCGATACAATATGTGCATCACAGCAAATATATATTGCAATATAATTTTGTTCCAGTCTTACTAAATAGTGCATAACAGTGCCTTACCCAACGTTATGTTATGAACTCTGGGAACTTTATGTACTCCGGCTGACCCATATTGAGCTTGTTTGGTGCCAGGGAGGACGGCATCATGAGTCTTCAACAGCCTTGGGTTGAAGCAACATTTCCAGTCATCTATGAAAGTCAGGCTCTCAGCTGAGGTCCCTGAGGCAATAAAGCAACAAACAGCTTAACACGTAGACTGATGCAAAGTAGGTTAACATCTGGCTTGGGAAAACACTTGAAATTAGCTTTGTTGCACGTTGATTCTTCCCAGTAATCCCATCCCTCTCCTGTGATTAATGAACACCTTCCAGTTCCCGAAAATAATAATCCAAGTGAATAATTGGAATTACAGTAGCTAATTGTTCTGGGGTGGGAGTGTGTGAAGGTAAACAGTGCCATCTTGTGGAGGAAAGAAGGAACTGCGGTAACCTAAATGTTACACAGCAATGACCGATGGAAATATAAAAGGTAAACACGTACTCGTTAAATTGTTTTCATAAAGATAACGGGGAGATTTTAAGATGTCATTAGCAAAACTTTTTTTTTTGCAGAAATATATGCAAAAGAAGTTGAACAACCCTACTTCCGGTTTGGATTAATAGCTTTTCCAAGATCATTGTTTATAACTTTTCTAGACTTTTTCTAGACTCTAGCTAGACTTAAATGTATTGTCATCAAGCGATAATAATGTGGATGTTGATTTGCCCGTTTGAGGTGAACACATTATTCGCGTAAAGAAAAGCACCGACATGTTTTACCCAGAATGCTTTGCGTGCCAGAGCGAGAACATAATATCGCCTTATATTACACGAAAATGTGAACTTACAATGGCGCTACAGAGCATATACGGTGTCATTTTATCAAAGGATTATTCTCCCAAAATTGGTAGGTAAAATACGCTTTTGTTTAAACCGTGAGTGAAGATTCCACTCTTGCCTGTGGGCTATAAAAGCGTCGGTGCGCCATTTTTCCACCGGCGGGTCCGATGGTGGTGCGGTTTCAATTGATTGCTACAGTGAGTTACAGAACCTCTACGTTTCTTCTCTCCCCTCCACACCACCGACCATGACTAGCCTTTTGATGTTTTCTGAGACAGACAAGTCGTTTGGATTATGAAAAAGATGAACTAGTGGATAAAGATGAGTCAATTTTGTATTATTGTTGCGGAAGAGTAAAGCTGATTGTAATTGATTAGTTACTTGGATATACTTTAGATAGTTTATGTTCTGAAATAGTCTGTGTATGTTCGTTATAGTTAATGTGATATTCGATTTCAAGTCATTATGAAAGAGTAACGTAAAGTCCTCAAAACATTGCTCTATATCCCATCGATAAGAGAAAACGGTAGAAAGTATCAGTTTCTCTTTTAAGACATTTACTGTGTGTCCTCTACAATGATAGAATGTTTGTTACTTTTTTATACTTTGTGTGATTATTTATTGAACCAATAAATAAAATATTTAGATTTTCCAAAAAAAACATCCCAGATGAAGAACTCGGGTGTTTATTACGAAAAACCACATTTAGCAATCAAATGCTTAAATACAACCAACTTTTCTTTATCCTCTGGACCCTTGAAACAGTATGCATACAAATAATCTAACATAGCTCTTCCATTACAACAATCCAAGTTTGTATTCAACCATAAGATGTGGTTCTCCCATCATTTCACTCTGGGTTGGATCTGCAAAGAAACAAATACATTTTGATATTACATTGTATTTACGTAAATACATTGCTATACAAGGTGCAGAGTGATGTGGGCTTTACCATTGAGGATGTCTTCGAAGCCAACTGTGTCGTCACTTCCGCGCAGTGTGTCAAGAGCCAGGTTTGAACTGGGCAAGAACGGGAGGCGCTGAATCTGCACAAAATGATATACAATACATTAGACTTAGGATGAAACTTCAACACTAGTTATGGTTATGTGTTTGCCCGTATGTTTCATGTTGATATTACTGGTCGTTTTCATTTTGTGTCGTTCCCTTCCAAGAGAACCCATAACAAGACTCTGGATTCTATATTTATGAGATGTTTGTGTTCTCGAATAAACTATATTGAAGGGTAAAATACTCACATAAAAGCATTTAGACAGAACAGTGACCCAGCAGCAAATTTAATGTTGTTCCGCGGCTCTTTTCTTCACTTATTTACAATGTTCTTGCTAATTTTAAAGCAGTACTAAGTAACTCTTGCCCTAAGAAGCCAAAAGTGCAACTGCAGGTGTCGCAGCAAGTTGCGATTTTTTAACTTATTAATAGTCTTTGAGAGTAAATACTACGCTGACAGAAAAGGCAAAGGGAGAGAGAGATATTGTACAACCAATTACACAATGGAAATAATTATTTCACTCAAACTTGGCTGTAAATACTGTTTAAAGTGACGTTAGCTTTGCCTGTTAGCATGCTAGCTTCTTCTTCGTGATACTATTAGTGTGTATTGGTTGCTCCGGTCCGGTGTCAGTCAAGTTGCAAGCATGGTTTTCTGGCCAGAGACACCGGGCTGCTGAATTTTAATTAATGCTGAATTTATAACATTTGTTGCCAAACTCTATACAGTAGGAAGTGTAGTGGGAGAGACCCTGAATACACACCTGTCTTGCTGCTCTATGCTCCATCTGCAGCTTGAGTGGCGCATGAAGACCCTGAATGTTTCGGAGTGTGGATAAGTTCATCTTGTCCTTGTTTTGCTGGTACTGTCAGCAAGAAAAAAACATTAGCCCAGATCAAAACAAATAAAACGTACCTAAAGTGAATATGTCAACTTAAAACACACACATAGCAAGTAGCTACCATCCGTATCATGTTACCTAATCTATTAAACATTCATCACCGGGCACACTAGTATTATGTTTAGCTCTATTCCTGTACTCACACTCTTCTCTGACAGCTCCAGTGGGTGGCTGGGAAGAAGCTCATTCTTGACACTGGTGAAGCTGTGTTACAAGAAAACAGAACGTTTTTCAAGCAAATGGTCACAAAGCAAGTTTTATATAAACACAAATGTAAAACCTGATTTACCCGCTCCGAAGAGAGTCTTGGAGACCGTAGGATCCCTGAGGACTGAACCCCGCCACGGGGATGCTGTCTTTCATCTGAGAACTTAGCCCTCGCGTATCCTGAGAATTAATAAAAACAAATATAAACAAAGCCACACAAACCACATTATACCGCGCAATTAATATGCAATTTACGCAAAAAAGGAATGCGACGTAAAAAAAATCTACACAAGAAGTTAGCTTGGGTTAGCTTCAGTGACTAATCAAATTCACGCAACGTTACGTAGATTATAAATCAGAAAAGCGGGTCGGCAGTTGATCCAATAGACGTAAATGAGGCGTAATATGTCCAGTATAAGCCATTAACAAAAGTAATCGAACAAGTATTACAAGAATACAAGAATGATAAAGCTCATATTTACCATGGTGAGTCCGTTTGTTCTACTTTCTTTTCGACGCACTTCAACTTCCGGTGCAGACGCGTTCGACTGTTTTCACTTCCGGGACAAGTCAGGTCTCCTTTTTTTCATTTCTATTTTTTTTTGTTGCACGTGTACCTTTACAATCTTGATCAATCCATTGCATATGAACGTACATTTTTCACTTAATCTTTATGTGCATGTGACGCCGACACCAATAACAAAGTCCACTGAGTCTTACTGGGATTTTATATACACATGTAATACAGGGTTTGAACGGAAGGGGGTATAGCTCAGTGGTAGAGCATTTGACTGCAGATCAAGAGGTCCCCGGTTCAAATCCGGGTGCCCCCTCTTTTTCAATACCTGAAAGCAAATGAGGCTGGCTGGGACAATAAAAAATGCTATACATATACGATGATGATTTTGCCAATAGCTGTTTTGTTTCGGTACTTAGACCATAAAGTAACGGGGAAAACATTGGCAATATTACACAAATATACAATTATTGCACTAACGAAAGGAAGAAGGGCTTATATATTGCCCCAAGAACATGTCAATGCATAGAAATAAGCCTCTATAATTTTGTAACAGCATTAATGATGCATATTCGTAGACCACCATCAGCACTGCAGTATATGTCTGACCTCACTTTCACTTTCATTAGGCTACTCCACTTGTCTGGCTCTCACCGTGTCATCATCAGCACACTGGCTCTTACCCATTCGGCTAATGAGACTCACTTAATAAGCTTTGTCTGCACAGCTTCATGATGCTGACATTTCAACAGTACTGCACCCATTATGTTAAGGCCTATGCACTTGACTTTTAAATTCACTTTTATAGTTCTCAATATGGCCAATGAGTTTATTCAGTGTACAAATAACCCATATTTTACAGTTCAGTCACACAGTCCCTAGTATGAAGTGCTTAGATGTCCATTATGCAAATCTAACAGAGCATGAACAAACTTATATGCAAAGTTTTCTATCTGGCAAGCAATGTATGACTGTATTATATGCTGTAAATGTCATTATTCAGAAATGGATTGATAATTTAGAAAACATTGAAGCATCAAAGCAACACAAGAGTCCTTTGGTGCCAAATGTGGCCGTATCTTTAAAATGCATTAAACAGCGGTGCTCCAGTTATCTCTGTGTCAGGGGAAATTGACGGTAATCAGCCCTGTCGCTGTGTTACTTTGGTCCAAATGTTTTTTACGCCCAGCAAATGATGGAGGCAGCAACGATCTCACTCAAATGGAAATGATTTGTTCAAATAAAATATCAAACAAATTACCTATTTGGCGACAGAAAGCTCCCCGCACACACAGCAATCACATCTTTGTCAAACTCACAAACAAACATGAACAGCAGGGGGCAGTATAAGACTAGTTTTCAACTTTGAGAAAGACGCCCAGTTTTAAAGACATTTTTTAATCATCAAATGTGTTCTTAACATGTTTGTATAAGGGAATGTTATGACTGTAATGGCACAGGCCTACATATTGTTCACGGACAAAATACAAGGTCAAATGGGCAAGTACAATAAAATGCAGCTCCCAGAAATATATGTGCACTTTTTTTTTTTACAAAATCTTTTTATTTTTGGCTGCATAATATAGAAATTCAGCCCCATCGTGTTTAGTCCTGAGTCTGGAAATGCAGCAGGGGTCATTCTCTGAGGTTCTCAGAGCTTGAGGTGCACCAACACATCAGAGTTACTTTGGTGCCAGAGATATGTTGACTTTACATTTACCAGTCCCACCTCGCCTCAGGCTTAGCACTTTTTACTTCTGCTTGAATTGAAACAATTGAATAAAGTGTCATTCCCTCCACTGAGCCCGTGTTTTATCCTTGAGGTTTCCATTTCTGCAAAGACCTTGACCATTCGACAATGAAAGGGAGAAAACTGGAAAATAAGTGTAATGTGATGATGAATTATTATGCTTTTGGCAGAGGCACAGCACTGACAGTCTTCCAGAGCAAAGAAAATCAAAAATAACACAACAAACACTAGAAAGTTGAAAACGGGCTAAACCTGGACCCAACAGCCCTTTTTATTTTAAATCAAGTTCATCAGTGCAAGAGACAGAACTAGAGTCCCCTCCATCAACATGCAGTACTCGCAGCATGCTAGTTCAAAGATATAACGCTGTATCTGTCTCCAATTAAAGCTCAGGAGTTTGTATTACCGATGCCGTGTGAATGCTAAAGATGTGCACCAGAAACGCTCCAGCCTTTGGATTCCTTTCCCTGTCATTATTATAATCATTAGAACTAACTTAGTGACCAACAGGAAAGACATTTTCCGGTTTTCCACCACACGGTAATTGAGTTAGTGTGTGCATGCAGACAGAGGAGCAGTTAAGGCTTAATAAAATTACTCATTAGGATTTCTTTATAGCGAAAGAGGGGGAGTTTTTTGTTTTTTACATTTTAATTTTATTTTTTTGTGAATCGATGCGTGTGTGAACGGCTGATTGGTTTGTTGATGTCGACGTTTTGAGTGTTCAACAGGAAAAAAAGACAATTATAAAAGTATATTTTCCACTTTGTGACTGTTCATTAGAGGGAGCCACGCCCGCTTTGTCCATGGTGTGTGTGCTTTGTCAGTGCAGCTTTACGTTTCCAAACTGTGCTGATCCAGAAAGATTGTACCAAGTTAATTAAAGACATTATAGTACATGAATTATTCAACCCTCTACAATATCCGCTCTTTCCAAACAAGCCGTGAACTGACCTGAAGGTGGAGCTTTTAGGGTGAATAATTATAAAGAAAAGTAAATCCAACACTTGTAATGAGAATAGTGTTGACTTAGTTTATTCATTTATTTTGACTATATGAGATTTACAGGACAGTAAGACACTTTGCACCGGCCCTTTCTGCAGGGGATCCCGAAGTGTTTCCCTGACAAGCCAAGAGCTGCGGTCCCTCCATGGGTTCTCTTCCAAATTAATGCTGGCCCTCCCCAATGTGGTGGAGCAACAGCTCTACTCCGAGCTCCTCACGCTCAAAGGAAGAGGAAGCTCATTTCCTACCATCTGACAACACTTCAACACACTGACTCTTATATTCAAGCAATTATCCTTATCCTATTATTATTGTTTACGTTCTGTCTGAGTGCCTATGTGCGGGAAGCGTGGATGTAATTTAATTTTGGATAATGCTCGGGGAGGCCATGGCTAGTGTAAGGAAATGACTGAGTAATTTCCCCCAAACGCACCGGCGACGTGTGCTTGTGTTTGTATTTATAGCGATGCCGAGGGAGCAGGTGCTTCCTCAACGCAGCTTTTCTCCAATGACCTTTTCCCTCAAGAAATCCACTCTGCACATGCTGATATCAATAGCCTCCCCCGTGCACAATGTAGGTATTTTGTGCAGCCCGAGCAACAGTTTTCATTGTTTAAGATTAACCTGCTTAATCTGGGTGGCAAGCCTCGTGCTATTTTTACAAGGGCTGTAACAATAAACAATGTTATCTTCCCTTCTGTGATCATTGAGGGAGAGGGAAACTAAACCAAACATTCAAAGTGTCAAGACCATCAACTGAAAGCTTGAGTTACTGCTGTAAAAATAGTCTTACCAAGTAAAAACATGTTTTACTCTGATGGTGAAGTGAAGTAACTGCAGAGGGGAGTGCATTGTTATGAGACAGAAATGGTCACCCTTTAAAACTCCCTGTAAGAGCAGCCAGTCCGGCTCATAATAAGAGGAATAGTTTTATCTTTGCTTGTTACTGGTGAAAACTTTGCTTGTTTTATGAACTACCGAATCATGCTAAGTTCAAAATCAACAGATCGTCATGCAATTGTCTTTGGGACCCTCCTCCAACCTATCAGCCCTTATCACAAGGCAGAGTATCAAAAACTTTGCGTGCCACGTTTTGTTTCACTGCTTTAGAGTAACCCTGCAGGATCTGTTTGTTGATAATGTGCTCTTCCATTTGAATATTTCAAAGAAAACTTACCTAAGATCCACTTTTTTGCTGATAAACTGTATAAATGAGTGTCCAATAGTGTTTTCTACATAGCTTGGTCATACATTTTGCAATTTAGTGCAAATAAATAAAGGCAGTGTGGCGCCTCTACAGGCAAAATGTATGTACTGCATTTGATTTAGATTTTAGTGGTGCCACTTTTGGAGGAGGCGTAAAAATTCTGTTGTCAGAGGCTAAATCTGATGTGACTTGCCCTGTGGCACAAACGCTCCCACACATGGCCCTGGCCCTGCCTCCAGCAGTGAGGAGGGAGCAGGGGAGGGAAAGGGCGTTTTACCTGTAAGGTGACCGAGGTCTGACAATCACAGACCTATAGCCCCCACACCCCTGCCCCCCGTGCGGTCCTTCTTCCAGAAACGCCTCTTTCTCCTGCTTTTTTTTTTTTTAATCTCAAGCTCTCAGGCTGAGGCTGAAAGGAATGAATGAATGAAGATCTGTATTGCCGTTATACAATTGCGCAATGAAATTGAGTAGATTAGATGTTGACTCTGTGCACCACCACTGTGCATGCAAAACCTGCATGTTTTTGGAGGTACAGTATATGGGAAACCGGAGAACCTGGAGGAAACCTAAGCAGACACGAGGAGAACATGCAAACTCCAAGTCTCACAGCTTGGCATCCTTCACGATGATGGAAAAAACAGACTCCCGATGACACCAGCTTATAAAACTGGGTCCTTCCCACCACTATGCATGTGTGGCTTAGCTGCGAGTCTTGCCCGGATACCTCCTCATTTGCCCCTTGATACACTTGTCAGCACCAAGCTTTATCAACATATTTAGTTGACTGTTTTACTAGAAAACACCTCATCATTTCACTTTTTGTGCCATATTTGTCTTCTAAACCACCTCACAAACTCATGAACATAAACCGTATGCTAATTTCTCCATTAAATAATACGTGGATGTAATCTAAAACCAACTAGGACTTGCCCTCTACATGTCTGCCCAAGCCCTAAGCAGGCCAAGCATATTCATTGACATCATCTTCCCCTTTAGTGGCCCATCTCTCGGGTGCCGTTGCCGTCTTTATGTTCCTAATCCTCTCGGTGGGACACAGAGCTCAGCGGTGTCACTGGGTTAACGTCTGCGCGACCTCTTGGCACGGATAAAGCAGCACTTTCCACAGGATGGTGACTCAGGGATCCTTAATGGCCTCACAATCTGTGCTCTCAACTTCCCATAATGCAGCGGGCAGCTCGGCGCGTCTTGAGGTCGACTGTGAGCCGAGGCGAGGGCAGGAAGGTGCAGGCCCGTGTTGTGGAGCGATAGGGTCATTGTCCTGGAGCAGCTGTGTGTACGGTTAATGGGCACAGTCTGAGGTCTAGACAGAATTAACTCACTGAATCACATCCTCTGCACAAAGGAAGAGGAACAATATTAAGTTTGTACAAAGCCTCCAGGACTAGTTCATCACTGGAAGTTAATGAAGTTAATAGTTCACTTCTAAAGCTGTGCAGTGTTATGCTTTTTGCAGGTATTTGGTAATAACCTCAAACACATCTTTCTCACTTTCTCACTTTGATGGTGAGAAATGCAATGCTGATCAACAACAGCTGAAACCAAACATCACGTAGTTTCACTTCCTGAGCCTCGATGTGAGCTACCGTAAGCCCCGCCTCCTCTTGCTCCTCTGCACTGCTTCAATAAAGAGAAAATATTTATGCTTCGAGATCAGAGGATTAAGTTTAGCAAAAGACTGAGAGATGAGGATAGTATTTCCCGGATACGCAGGACCTCAAGGAGGAGCTTTATTATTTGGAGCTGTTGCCAAGATGCTCAGAATAGCCACAGTGGAAGACACAAAGATTACTTAAAGATGCACGAGTGGGTTGAAAAACAGCTCAGTCTTTGATGAGGAAATGATCATTTCAAATGGTAAAAGGTGTCTGTGGCTTGTTTTCAGTCTGCGTCGTCTCAAAAACTCATTTGGATTATGCATGCATGCCTGAACAAGGTTAACAACCCATTTCCACTTGAGGATATTTATTTGCACACAAGCGCTTTGAACATTTGACACAAGTGCAGTGGGTAATATAATCATCTGTCATGAATAAGTGATCCGAGCCGCCACACGGGGAAAGACCTGGAATCCAAACAGCTTCCAAAAAACACAACCAAAAGCACAACGGTGATAATAACTGAACCTTTGATGACAACTTAACAACATGAATTTAATTGGCCTTCCAGGGTTTTACAAATTCGATGGCGTTAGGATGCTTTATCTGATCATATCTCGCAAACTTTTCTCTAAACTTTTCGCGATAAACTTGTGTCTTCATCTGGAGTCTGACCTTCATTTACCACGCGCTGCTCTGAAAAGCCCAATCTTCTGGCTGTGTCTGCAATTTATTTTCACTGCCAACTTTAAAATAGTGTTGATAACGCAGCAAGACTGGTCCCACATTATAGGCCTCGAATTGAAGAGTGGTTTTGTTTTCCAGAGGTTACAGAAATGGAAATGGATTTACGGTACAAGTCGCATTATGTGGCAAATTGGAGATTAGTTTCGAATTAAAGCTAGAGTTACCTTCACAAATCACGTTACGCAACTGGGTCAATATCACCAGATGCTAATTTTCAGACAAATTAACGTGACAAGCAGGGAAGGATTTATTTTTTACACAAACAGCAGTGGGCTCATGCCATGGTACAGTCTTAATGGCATATTCAAAATGGTTTGTGTGGGGCTGGTATTTGGCTGTGTTTAACCTCTTAACCCCCGCCTGAACTGAGCACATTGTCTCTCAGCTTTACCCAAATCTAAAATCTTTAAAATAGAGAAAAACAGGAAAGAAAACAAGAATGACAATGCAGCAAAATAAGCGAGAAAAACAAGATGAAAACATGACAATAAAGCAACAAAAAAAGAAACAAAAACGCAACAAAAATAGACATAAAAGCAACAAATATGCGACAAAAACAAGACGAAAACATGACCCAAAAAAGTGATGGAAACTGACAAAAAGCAACGGAAAAAACTATAAAAAACCAACAAAAATAACAAAAACATGACAATAAAATGACAAAAAACACACAAAAAATGACATAAAATGTGACAAAAAAGCAACAAAAATGCAAAAAAATGCAATGAAAGCAATGAAAAAGCAACAAAAACGAACAAAAAAACCCATCAAAAACATAACAAAGTTATAATCACTTTTATAGGTCTTTCAAATAAGGCGTTGTTACTCTCCAGTCAAGAAGCTGTTAGATTTGAGTAATGCCAAACTGGAGAAAAGGCGCTCGGTTCAGGAGGGGTAAGAGGTTAAAGCAGTGCTAAGTAACTCGTGCCCAGTGCCACTGCAGGTGTCGTAGCATGTTGTGTTTTTTAACTCATTAATTGTCCGTGAGAGTAAATACTACACTGACAGAAAAGACAAAGGGAGAGAGGGATATTGTACATCCAATTACACAATGGAGATTTTTTTTTTTTCACTCAAACTTGGGTGTAAATACTGTTTAAGTGGTGCTAGCCCGCAGTTAGCATTACCTGTAAGCCTGCTTGCTTCTTTTTCGTGATTCCGTTGGTCTGCATTGGTGGCTCTGAGTCTGTTTGTGTGGTTTTCTGGCCAGAGACACCAGGGGAAGATGAAAGACCCCCCAATCATCCCATTAACACTTGTATTACCCCCAGAGGGACCAGAGGGACAACGAAAAGGATTTATTAAGATAAACACTACTTAGTTCTGCTCTAAGCCTGACTTTATAGTAAATCTAGTTTAGCTGTAAGCCTGATTTAGTCCAGTCCAGATGTTTCTAATAGGTTTTTGATAAAGTCTGGTTTTACTCTATACCAAATAATGGAAGCATAATGTGTACACATAACTGTAGAAAACAAAGCCACAATTCAATGTCGAGTCAATTGACAGGCTTAAGTCTATCACACATGATGAAATAACTGATAGTGTGATGCAATATCTTTGCAAACCACAGAAATGTGTGAGGTATTTCCACAAAAAAAAATGTTCAAAGCTACTGGTCTTTGGGTTTTCAGGTTTAATTTAATCATAAATCCGAAACCCATGTCTTCTCCCTCATTCTGGACATGACTTTCAATTTGGTCTGACATCAGAGTGTGCCATGCTTACGGATCAAAACCCCAACCATTCGTCTCCATTATCATCAAACTCTGATTTCAGACAGAAGTATAAAACAAGTGAAGAATAAACTTTCTGTTGCACTTATAACTTTATACAAAATGATGATACTGTATATTAGGCTGCCAACCACCTACAAAAAACCTGCTGTTTCCAGAGACTCTATTTTGGGCCACAACAGCAGTGCTCCAACCTGTAATCATAGCAAAGAGCCTGTGGTGGGTGTAATTCATGCTTTCGCAAATCGAATGTGTGGAATAATTATTATTTGAAGACTTATATCAGGAACTCATTTGCATCTGAACCTTCATACAAGACGTTTCCATTGTGGACAGAAGTTCTTAACCCTGAGTGCCTTGATACTAATCTACTACTAATCTACTAAGTCTTAAATGAATATTACTAAGTATGACATTTCTTCACATTACTTTATGACCTCTTTTCAATGCTTTGAATCGAAGCACTTGGCATGATTAAATAGCTGAGTTTACGCAGCTCAGCCATGTGATCCTATAGAGACGATGTGGATGAGTAAATCGAATTTACTGTGTAGAGTAGCTGACATGTTACGTAATAGCGCTGGCCTAATGTATATGGATGGGGATTGTAGGCTACTCACGGAGGCTTCATTAATATGACTGCTTTACATAATGCCTCTAGATTTCCAAGCATTTATTTTGCTCGGGGACTTTTATGAATATTCGGATGTTTTCTGTGCCCATTAAAATGCAAACAGTTGCTGAAATTCCCCAGCCATCAGTGCAACAAACAAGAAAGCAATCCCTCGGAAACGGCGATGTTCCGTAATGCGTTCACCCGTTGATGATAATGACTTCTATAATGGACTGTCCATGAAGCAAGTTTGCAGACTCATTGCTCATCAAAGTCCATAAATGTGGCATGTTACTGTTTGGTAAGGTAATTCTGCAGGTGATCAAGCGTACTTCATTAAATGGATGCCGATTTAAAGCTGTTTCACGCGTCTTTTAACAGGCAATTCATTCTGTTCGCAAAGTTGTCATGGTACAACATGTAAATTCATGTTAATAAATCATCAGACTGTGCGAACGCCGATAATTATCATGCTGCCTCACTGCAAGACGCTGCGGAGTTTGCATGTTCTGTTTTCCCTTCAAAGCTGTGCTAAGTAACTTGTTTACCTTAATAAATCCTTTTCGTAGTCTCTCTGGGGGTAATAAGAGTGTTAAAGGGATGATTGGGGGGTCTTTCATCTCCCCCTTGTGTCTCTGGCCAGAAAACCACAATTGCAACTTGACTGCCACCGGGTAGGAGCCACCAATACACACTAATGGAATCACGAAGAAGAAGCTAACAGGCTAACGGGGAAAGCTAACTGCGGGCTAGCACCACTTAAACGAACAGGCCACTGTTTTTACATACTGAAATATATTCTTCCTTGAGCTTAGACGAGTTGATGTGTACCTGTCTGGTCTTTGTGCGTGCACTCAGTCACGCAAAACGACCAAAGATGTTGTCAGCATCTGGCCTCTCCCAATGTATTCCTATAGCTCCAAACGGGGGTGAAGTTGGAAGCTACCACGCTCTTCCACGGGCACAAAGACCAGACAGGTACGCATCAACTCGTCTAAGCTCAGGTAAGAACATAGCACAGTATGGAAAAACGATGGCATGTTCCTTTAAACAGTATTTACAGCCAAGTTTGAATCTCCATTGTGTAATTGGATGTACTATATCCCTCTCTCCCTTTGTCTTTTCTGTCAGTGATGTATTAACTCTCACAGACAATGAATGAGTAAAAAACGCAACATGCTATGACACCTGCAGTGGCGCTTATTGCCTCTAGGGGCACGAGTTACTGAGAGAGTTAATGAGATTAGCTGACGGCCTGAACATCCTCACTGCAACACTGGATCTTTTGGATGTTCTGAAATGTATGTGATTGATGGGAAGGTGCAAAAAGTGCATACATAAAACGACAATTTCCATATGTGTCAGACAAGTCACACTTCATATGTTCACGCTATTGCCCTCCCCACATCCTGCATCTCTGATCCACTCTGCCAATTGAATGTTCCAAGCCGTTCCTAATCAAATGTACTGTACTCCCACCTTCCTCTCTTCCGACTCGTGTCCCCTGCTCTCAGCTTCATCAGCATCTCTCTAATCCCCTCTCCGTCCGGATGCCGCTCTCAGCAGCAGCAGTGGCAGCACCTGGATCCTCAGTAATCCAATTTCCCCTCGTTTTGTGAGACGACGCGAACTGCCCAAAATATTATTCTCTCTGAGCCAGCGCCGATCCCTCAACTTCACAACAACAAGAGGCCAGAGAGCTCCTGCATTTATAGTTATATACTTGGCTAAAACGGCAAAGTGAGTCCTTGCAAAATCTCTATTCAAACAATTAGCTATTCAAACAATTAGTAGCAGGATCCCATACAGATACTGCATATATACTGCGTGCTATGTGGTTGTACAGTGGCGTGTGGTCAGTTCTAACAAGTATTTATGTAAGTGACTACTCCATGTCCGTATTGGCCTCCCTCGGCACATGCATTAGCTGTGATGATGTGTCTCGCTCGCTCCCGTACGTGCATCATAAATCACACAACACTTTCATGGAGTGACTTCGAGCAATAATGGAGATGGCTGCCCCTGCACTGCTGCATAATGTAGAAAGATGAGGAATAATTTCAGCGCTTGTTTGATTGCCGAACATCTGTCACTTCGATGCCACGCTCGGGAAGCGCATGTACTCGGGACAGGTGGAAATGAACAATCTCGAAGACTGTGTTGAGGTAAAATGTAGCCAGGCGGTGTCATCTTGTTCGTGTAAGCATTTTGGTTTGTCGCTTGGAAACATTCAGCTTGGTGCGCGGATGCTGTGTGTGAATGCAGAAGTATCACATAATGCAAATGAGGTAAGAAACAGCCAAGTTAGAAGAAAGTCTGCCTAATGAGCAGTTTTGACCTTTCAATTTAGATGTAAAGAAACATGCTCAATCACACTGACTATGCAATTATCTCTGTGCACCATGGCTTGAAAGCCCATTAACTTCACGAAGAAGGTCAGGTTTTGCATTAAGTTTAGTGTTTATTTTATCAACTCATGTCAGAAAATCCATTGCAAGATATGTAGAGACGTATAAAATGATCCATGGTGAGTTATTTACCTTTGCAAAACACCCAGGCCCAGGTACAATGTACATTTTATTTATATCATTCCAGACGTTCCAGTGGGTGCCACCATTCATTGTGCCCGTCACTTCTCTTCTGTTAGTTTACATAGGACTGCACTAATAAACGCTGCCTGATCTCAAATTGCTAATCACTGATCTCCTTCTCCTTGTTCAGCGACAGAAGGTGTGGTCAAAGATGCCCAAATTTGCATAAGTAGAGTGTTTTGTGTGGCTGATAATTGTGCCATTTGGAGTCTGTGTGCAGAGACATATGTGGGGTTACAAGCTGCTAATTACCACGACAGACCTGCTGTTGTTCTCACACAGATAAGCACCACACCTGCACACAGGACAGGCCTGTTACTCAGCCTGCTGTCTCAAAATCAACAATGCAATGTCAGGGATTTTATTAAATTCAAAGACGAGAGAAATACAATGAGCTGGAGACTCTCCTTCTACAGGAAACTCAATGTCACCCAGCTATTGCTGGCACCACACGCAGCAGGAGCTGACAGTTCAAGGTTGTCACGTGAGAGATAGGCTGTAGAGGATTTTTTGTCTTTGTAACCATCTGTCTTTCTTCACAAAAATGATCTCTGACTAATATTGATTTTTTCTCTCTCTCTCCATAAAGAAAGAGAAGCCTTGAATAAAGCCAGGCACTGTTCCGCATGAGAACACATCAATGAAAGTTTTAATTCACTTTTATAATGAGTATTTCAGATGTTTTACTCGTTTTTAACTTCATTATCAATAACCTTAGATACATATGGAAATTGAGCTTTTTGAATGTGCTGAATATGCAATATTACAATATTATGATGCATGAATGAAACAAATCCAGGCACATTGCTTGTCAAGAGGTGAAATGCTTTGCAAAATGTTTTATGTTTATATGTGTGCACTTCCCAGAAGATGGCGAAAGACTGTTGTGGAGCGGAGGAAGCTGTGCAGGAGGAAGAGGAAGGAGGAGGTGGAGGCGCTGACCAGTGCAGGACACCATGCTCTGAAACAGAGACAAACCCAGGAGAAGGTGCATTGTTTCAGAGGATCAGAGGAGACTGAAGGCAGTCAGCCATGTTTCCTCCATCTGCTACGGTTTCCCCGATCTCCAAAAACATGCTGGTCAGGTCGGCCCACAGTAGAGACTCAGTGGCATCGGCTCAGGACTAACACCTGAACACAATTTCGTTGTACTCTTGTACAATGACAAATAAAGCACTTACTTACTTATATTGCTGTTTTAACCAAATGTTGGTTAGATATAATATAATAGAGATGATTGGGTCCCAGTCAGCCCCATTCATTGTAAAGGTTCCCGAGACGTGTGTGAAACTAAATGGCCGCTCTGTCTCCTCCTACGCAGCCTGTTCCTTAAAAGAGCAACAAGGGAAAGGAAGCCCCACACTTGCGGGGCGGGTGGAGCCTCCACAGAGCTCCAAAGCTTGATTGACAGGCTCTGGAGTCAGTCAATGCACAGAAAATACTTCAAATTTTTGGGCTGATAAACAAAAACCAGCATGGTTAAAAACATTTCACCTACCCCAGCGTTGTCACATGGGTCATAGCGATTTTTAGAAAAAGAATAACTATTTGGAGCCAGGCTTTTAATTTGTTCTTGGGATGTTTGAAGTCCCATTTATGCTCCCAAGTGTCTCCTGGAGTCGCCCCTGGCCACCAGGGGGTGATATTACAGCAATGTCAGCTCCCCGACATAAGGACCATAGAGAAGCAGGAAGAATAGCGACAGTTTGGCTGAGCTCATGGGGCTCTTTTCAACAAAACATAAACATAAAACATAATGACTATGGCCTCTACAGACTGACTTAAAGGTGGGTAATTTAAATATTAAGTAAGCATACACTGTGACTCCAGATATGGGATAAATGACCAAAATCAAATGTATTTCATTTGTTTAATGATAAGAACTGTTTTAATGATTTATTCACGTGCTCTCAGGTCAGCAAATCGGCTGCAACTGTTCCTAAAAACAAGTGCAAACTTCGGCGAGACCGAGCCTTCTCTGTTGTTGGAACTAGCTTCCATCAGAGATTAGACAGACCCAGTCTCTACTGTTTTTAAATCCTGCATCCAAAATGCACCTTTTTCAGAATGTTTTACACTGTTGTGCTGCTTTTTGTTGTGTAAACGTTTTTCATACACTTTTACTGTCAATTTGAAGGTTTTCAACTTCAAGTGCTAATTATTGCAGTTTAAGATCAGTGACTTCAGTGAATTCTGGAGGTTCTTAGCTTTCAAACGAGTAATGGCACATTCTCATCTTGTGCTTGAGTTCCTCATCTGCAGCTTAAGGCAATCCACGTTCAGTTGTTGTGCCTTTAGTAAACCGCTACGAGCACATCCTGCATTACCTTCATATTGTTAACATCATAATGACAGACCTTGAGCGTCGATGTGTTACTGAATCCATTCGTGCGTTTCGGATTAACTGCAAAACTATTCTTTGTGAGAGCTAATAACATGGGACAAGTATAGAAAAAGCCAGCCTTCATTTCAGCCTTCAATTACAACGGCTTTCAGTGTAAGAAGTTCCTCGGTTGGACAGAAGAGCTGCTGGCTTTGTTGAAACTGAACTATGTGTCACCTCAAGTGGAAATGTAAAACTCAGTGGAGCGTCGAGCTGTCACTGACAGGAGGGGCTTTATAAAGTAAGACAGGAGGTGACAGGAAATGTCTTCTTGTGGTATGGATGAGAAAACTTCAACCATATGTTCCTGTTTGGAGATTGAACATCAGACGTTTTTTTACAAAGGCATAAATCTGGTTTATTTTCAGTATTTTATTGTCTGATCTATGGACCCTTCTACATATCTGATCCAGTATTTGTTAGGAGGAGCCCCTCGAGGATTAGCCATTAGGATTTAGGAATTTGTGCAAGCTTTTTACATCACGGACAAAGAATGGACTTAATCATGAACCTTTACATAGACCTAAATCAAAAACAGGTTGTATCCACACCTGAATGTCAAGTAGACCAGGTTTGATTGAGACCAAACATTCCAGCATTTTTCTTTCGCAGAAATAATCTAAAAAGATCTGAAACCTCTCTGAACTGCGCTGTAAATGCCAACATTCATTTATATTTATGAAATCCATGAATTGTGGGTCGTGCTTTTGTGCTTCTGAGCTTCTGAGCTTCAATCCCCTAATGCAGATCCAAAACAAACTGATTCACAGTTCAAAATGAAGTCTGCATCTTAATATTCACGCCAAAAATACGACCAACCCGACACTCGATGCTAATCAGTTTCAGTGCTATTGTTTGAAAGACACAGTGCCCTACACGCTCAAAGACAAAGCAGATGTGTGAAGTGAACCACATGAAAGACAAAAGAGCATTGTTTGTCTTGTCATAACTCCTCTTGTTAAATTACATAAGGCCTTCGCTGTCCGGCAAAAAAACTCTTTCTTTCAGTAAGGAGAGGTGTGGGGCGCAGCCAGTTATACGTTACCCCAATATTCCTTCCTGTGTCAGCGACTCCGGGCTCCGACTGTTGTGTCGTCAGAGGTGGTACAGAAAGGCAGCTTCACTTCCGTCAGTCTGTCCCAGAACACAAGACACCTGTCAGCCTGAAGCACAAAATGTTAGCCACTATGGTGTACTGAAATAAAGAATTATAGCTATACAACCATTTTATCATATATGATCTCTCTTAAATGAATGAAGACAACTTCAGTAGAGGAAACTATTACTTTCCATTGTCATCATCAGAAAATCATAAAGTAAACTGCAGAGTAACCTGGTTTGTCATATTAAGCCTAAAGCAGCCCTTCTCGATGTCTTTTTGAATGTTTTTTTGTAGGTAGGTGGAGTTGTGAACCCTGCTCTGCTCCACCACCACCCCCTCCCCTCACCTGGCTTTCCCCGTCACCCACGTCCCTCACTCCCCACCACCATAGACCACACGCTGCTCTGATTGCATTTATGCAGATACGGAAATGAAACACACATTTTTCAGCATAAATAAGATATGTAGCAAAGAAAACATTTTGATTGCTACATTTATTTGCTAAACTATGACTTTAATGAAAGTCTCTTTTTCTTTTGGCATTTAGAACATATGTGAGGAAGCTGGCCACGAGGGGTCAAAATGGGCAGGCAAACTGACAACAAGTAGATCTTACCAAGCATTTATTTTGCAAGACAACAGGAAGACAACAGGGCATGTGGGCGTGAGGCATGTGTTGGGGGGTGAGCTGCGAGGTGAGGGAGGTGCGGTGCCGGTCTCCTCCTGCGGCACAAAGTTCGCTGCTGTTTGTGAGTGTGGCGCATCGAGCGATGCAATGTGGGAATGCAACAATGCCAGACCGAAGCTTAGAGGAGCTTTAATACAGACCAATAATATTAACATAAAATACACACTGATCAAAAAGTGTTTGATGATCAAATAGACAAGTGACAATTCACACTAAACATTGTCTTATTACTTAAAGTATAAACTCCACTGTCTCTGTAGAAATAAATGGCAAACACTTAATAAGTTAGTGATAAGAATAAAGAATATAATCTTATTCCATCTGTACCACACTTTTGAAAAGTTGGGGCAGCAGCAACACAAGGCTGAACAAGAGCAGTGTGTGAAGTACACAGTGCAGAGCATGGATCATAAATAGTTATGGACATACAGTAAATGACATAGAACAGTTAAGTCCACATAATCTCAAGACACACACAAGCTTTCACAGAAAAGCTTTAAACAATAAACACACAGCGCCATAATCCATCTGGTCACGACACCCACTGGCTCTGATCATTTGTCATTGAGTTACACTGTCTGGGCTCAAATATATAGTAGGTCTAAATAATAAAGTTGTCAGAGAAAACATAGCAGGGAAAACAAATAGAGCTACAGAGAGTGAGCTGTGTTTTCTGTGAGTTATAGCGTGCACTTTTTAGGCCACCGACGCAATTTCTCGGCTTGTTGGTCCTGATCTTCTCAGCCTACAACATCTTTGTCTTCGTTTGATGTCCAACTTGCTTGTCTCTAACACATTTAACGAAGATGCAAATGCAGCAAGCGTGAACCGTCTGCCCTGAACATTCCAGAACAAAACAGTTTCAGAAATTACATAATAAAAATGACCTTGCCATGAATCAAAGCCCTGAGTTAAAGCAAATACACTGATTGCACCAGCTTTAAGCAACAACAATCATCATACTCTCATTTCCATCTTTGTATATGCAGCTTTTTTATGTGTTTTTAGTTAGTCGCTTGCAACAGCAGGTGCGCGGGAAAGGCAAACGTTGACTCATTATGAATGGGTCACCTCTGGCTTAAACTCTGTCCCATTACTGTACCCTCGCGTCAGCCCTCATCTGAGCGCACACGAATGAGAGGGCCCTCCGCTGTGACAAAATCAGCTACAGTCTCGAACAGGGGTCAGTGCGCCGCGACCGAGCCCATCTGGAGCGGGACGTCCCCGAGAAGAAGGTTGGGCTTAGGACTTTCCGGGAAGCAGAATTATGGCATTGTTGAGTCAGTCAGTGAAGCGTAACATCCCTGTGTGTCCCCAAGTGTAAAACAAGTTTAATCCAACAAACATTTGCTTCCCAACGCGGCAATCAGTGTGAATGATTGAACAATTCAAAACTTTAGAAAGAAACTTGTTGCTCTTGTTGATTCAAGGCATCTTCAGGTGAAACACGCAGTGCACAGATGGGTTTGTTTTCTCTCTATTGTGATGCAGTGGAGTGTAAACATGGGACAGTGCAGTCAGTGGCCCATGACTTTGTGGGGCCGTGTTTTAAATGAAAAATCGGCAGACTGTGACCTTCTGAAGAGCAGTTCAAGTCTATAGTAAGAGGTCTTCAACCGCCCTATAGGGCTCTGACAGCACCATAATGTAATGTCAATGAAGCCCCTGGTCCCACTGGTTATAGATATGGATCTTTAGGAAGAGAATGCAACCTTAATAAATGGAGATGAAGTGCTTGGAGAAGATTACATTGATTTAGCACCATATAAAGTTTCAATCAATATCAAGCAAATAGGCTGAGGACTGGACTGACCGAGACCAGCAGGAAACCAAGACCTCAGAGGTACTCAACCCAGCAGGACGTAATGACTTAATCCGAAACAGAACAGCAATCAAAGAAGGGTGTGTGGACAAAATGGCACCAGATAATTATTGTTGTTTTCCTTTCTCCATCACGTCTTGATTCTTGATTGGAACAGCAGTGTTGCGGTGAAAAAAAGGTAAACTCCCACTTGTTGTTGAGACGCATCATGAATATCTCATCGGCAAAGCACAAAGAACTGATTATTCTATTGTTATTATAACTGCAAGCACTTCTGTATCACTGTCTTAGACTTTGTTGGTTAGAAAATGCAATATTGATCTAAAACAGCTGAAACAAAATATCCAGTAGTTTCACTTTGAAGCGATCACAGCATAAATCCAGAAATTTCCCAATGGGACAACGGCAGCTCTCATTGTACCTTCTGTAAAAAGCTTCGG
Organism: Gobius niger; assembly: GCF_951799975.1. NCBI lineage: Eukaryota > Metazoa > Chordata > Actinopteri > Gobiiformes > Gobiidae > Gobius > Gobius niger. Next base: position 11,921,020 of record NC_136869.1, read on the forward strand.
AAGGTTGTTAGATCGAGCCCTGGTAAGACCTAAATAACCCCATTGTCTGCTCCAGTTAAAATAGGGATGGTTGCGACAAGAAGACCAACATAGGAGGGCAGAAGAGAGTCCACCCTTTAAAGCCGATGGAGTTTGCAGCTTTTTTGAATCAGAATCAGAATAGTTTTTATTGCCATGGTTTGAGAACAGGTTCACGAACTAGGATCTAGAGACTAGGAACACAATAGGGCACAGTGCAATAGGGCAGATAACATCCATGTGTCTGTAACTAAGCTATTGGATCTTGTTTGTGTTCATGAGTCTGATGGCGGATGGGAAAAAACTGTTCAAGAGGCGGGATTTATGGATCTGGATGGACCGTAGCCTCCTGCCTGAGGCGAGAGGGGTGAATAGTCCGTGTCCAGGGTGAGAACTGTCAGCTGTGATCCGACCCATACGCCTCCGGGTCCTGGAGTTGAACAGGTCCTGAAGAGATGGGAGCTCACAGCCAATCACCTTCACAGCAGCAGCACAATGCTTGTCCCAGTCTGGAGCACGGTACCATACAGTGATGGAGGAGGTGAGGATGGACTGTAGAACTGCACCAGCATCTCAGTCGGAGGCTTAAGCTTCCTCATCTGCCGCAGGAAGAAGATCCTCTGCTGGGCCTTCTTGATGAGGGAGCTGATGGTTGGCTCCCATTTGAGGTCCTGTTGACACCGTTGTGCACTTTGAGGACATTGTTGTGTTCATTTAAGAACAAGAAAAGACCATTTGACAGACGGACACTGACCCCAGGCTCGAGGGGATTTCAGGGCATTTCTTTGGCACAGGTTGGGAGAAGGATAAAGCAGGACTGGCAAACACAGCTGAAAGAAAGTTGTAAGCTGCATAAAGTCATTATGTAAATGGAGATAGAAAGTGAGCATGAGTCCCAAAGGTGTCAATACACACACATAGGGGCTCTTCCAGGAAACAATAGCAATACTCTAAGTTATCCGTTTAAACCTTTGTTACCATCCAAATCAGAAACTAACCAAAGATCCATCAGCAACAACTATCAGCTGTCACTGGCTGAGTATGATAGATAACAGCAATAACAGCCACCGTCTAAATGTATGAATTTACATTAATAACTCCCCAGTGTTTCCAATCCCCACTTGTCATTTTCTGTTTTTTCTACACCGGGTAAAATGAACTAACTGCACATTTGTGTCACTGAGATGGATGTGCTCTATAAAAACATATACAGTAATGAGAAATATTGCCTCCAGCGACATCGAAGACATCCATTACAAAGTGCCAGCCATTTATCTTTAGACACAGCTTGTTGATGGAATCTGGGGTTTCTTCCGTCTGTCTCAACTTGAACAATTTTCTGCTGAAGCGTGAATTGCATTTATTTGGTTTGTTTGCTTCCCCAGAGCCAGCCCAGTGCGAGAAAATATACAGTATTTGGAACTTTTCTTTATACATCGGCATTGGGGCAGCTGCTTCAGTCTGTTTTTCGGACAGTTTCTATTTTAGACAGATATAAGGGCTTATGATAGATTGATGATTTACCGCTAAACACAAGCTGGCTTTTAACGCCTATTGGACTGTGCAACATTTATGAGCATATCTGATGCCTGGTTTTGGCCTTCTTTGTGTTGCTGTAAAGTGCTGTACAAATAAACTTGGATTGATGGACAAATGGAAGACCAAAATTATGATTGTTGAAGTTGTTGATACTCACTAAAGAGGCTATAGCTAAAAGCTGAGACTAGCTTTGTAGAAAAATAGATGGGCGGACCCAAGAAACCCTCTTAGACATCGCCTCAAAAAATGGACTGCCTTTAGTTTTCTTTTTATTATCATTACTGAAGCGTATGCCAGTGTTGCATTTATTGTTCGCAAGATCTTGCATTGATGATGGGAGAATGTGTACACCGTGCAAAGCCTTCTCCAGCACAAAGATTCTCATTGGGGTTGAGAGCTGCACTCTGTGGCCAATCCATGTGTGAAAATGATGTCGTGCTCCTGAGCCACTCTGTAACAATGTGAGCCCCATGAATCCTTTGTCATCTTGGAATATGCCCGTGCCATCAGGGAAGAAGAAATCCATTGATGAAATAACCTGGTCATTCAGGATGTTCAGGTCGTCAGCTGATCACATTCTTTTGGTACATATACAATAAGTAAGTTAGTAAGTGCTTTATTTGTCATTGTACAACCGTACAACGAGATAGTGTTCAGGTGTTAGTCCTGAGCCTCTGCAACTGAGCCGCGCTGCCATTGTGGGCCAACCTGACCCAAAGGTTGGGGAAACCGTAGCACCCGGGAAGAAACCTGGCTAGCTGCCTTCAGACTCCGCTGATCCTCTGAAACAGTGCAGCACCTCCTGGATTTGTCCCTGTTTCAGAGCATGGTGTCCTGCACTGTTCAGCTCCTCCACCTCCTCCTTCCTCTTCCCCCTACGCAGCTCCCCCCGCTTCACAACAATCTTTCACCATCTTCTGGGAAGAGCTTATTCTCCAGTGAACATCCATTAGCTAGAACAATAGCAGGGACAGAAGGCATGTGTGGCTTAGCTGTGAGTCTTGCCCGGATACCTTCTCCTTAGTTGCTGATGAAGCCCCTTGAGGCGAGAGGCCCAATGTCTTCAAATAAGCCAGTTCAGATGGCAGCTTGAGAACCTTTGCCATGATGGAGAACTCCTGCTCTTAGTCTAAATATGGACACCTGCTAAAAGCGCCACGCACCATATATCTCACCATGGGAACCTCAGCACGCAGCCTTCACTCTACTTCCTGTTTCCCAAGTGATCGGGGCTGAGCTAACAAACGTAAAGTGCCGGTGTATGCGGCTTAAATGTATACGTTTACTTCCTGTGTTTGTATTGCCATTATTTTTACTTGGTTCATTGCACGAGGAGCATGTTGGGTCACACCAAGAGGATTATGCAAGGGGTCAAAAAGGAAGAAGGAGGGCGAAGCATAGCAGGAGTTCACTTAATGAGGAGACACTGCGATAAATCTGAGCCATCGCTAATTAAATAGGAAGCGATTTGGGGTTTGTCTCTCCACAAAAAGTAATCACAAGTGCGGATGATTTCTCTAAAGCTCCTGGCACAAGGATTATCAAAGAAAGTAGATTCACTTTGAAAATACTAGCAAATGGAGTGACTGCAGATAATTTTTTTCACTGAGTGCTGACAGTGTTTTTTTTAATATAAGTACATACATACAATGATACCAGTAGTACATAAACTTTTTTTCTCAATACCATAATGAAGCTTCTGCGCAAATTCAACCTGGAAGACCTACGAGCTGCATTCATTCATTCATCGCCTCATCACCGGCAGCGCACTCCAATCATCCAATCACAGTCCCAGCTCAAGCCGCACATTCACGTCAGCCAATCACTGCAGCGGCTCATCCCGGCTCCAGCCACGTATCGCTCAGGACCCCCTTCTTAAGCTCCACAGTCAATCAATCAGCCGCTCCCAGCTGTGCTACGACCTTCTTCCATCCCTTTCTCCACCTGGCTCTCCTTGGCTCTGCTCGTCGTCGACCGGCCATCCCAGGTTTCCTTCTACCACCAGTGTCCAGGCTCCAAGGGAAGATTCTGGCAATCATTCATCAACGGCGTGCATTTAATAGCGTTTATTCAATCTTCCGCCGAGGTCTGAGCCCCAAATCATGATTCACTACTCTCTTAGCGCCATTTTGTCTCTGTGAGTCTTTTCTATTGCACATGTTTTTACCACTAACCCACGCAGACACAGGGAGAACACAGAACGGCCCTGTCTAGGTGGGAAACATGGATTTTGGTCCCCAAATCCATGCAAAGATTTCGGCCATAATCCCCAGATTGCTGTGCAGTTCGAAATGATTTGAGCGCACACAGCAGCATGGGTCTTCCTAGGCTAGTTGTTAAACAGTATCCAGCCCGTGGCTCATGTTAATCCTCCTGCCATCAGGGAAGAAAATATCTATTTATGGAAGCACCTGGTGATCTGGCTATATATAGCAAAATATCAACCAAATTAGTAATTTAAGTAATTAAAAGTTTCTTTGTTTTTGCTTTTTATGCAACACAGACATCCCTCTATTTTTTTCTGCACCCCACTGAGAAGCTATTATTAGCGATGGGACTTACAGTTTTTATGTGAACCATTCAAAACTAGAAATTTTTGCAATTGCTGCGCAATTGCGATTGACTGCGGAATAGATCTAATGCAGAAGTCACCTGAAAAATCCTTGAAAATGCCTTGAAACTGTTAAAATACTTTCTTTGAAACTCCTGAAGTCCTTGAAAGATTTGAAACATTGAAACTCCTGAAATCTTCAAAACTGTTGACACATTGAACCTCCTGAAATCCTGGAAACTGTTGAAACCTTGAAACTGTTGAAACTTTGAAACTGTTGAAACCTTGAAACTGTTAAAACTTTGAAACTGTTGAAACCTTGAAACTGTTGAAACCATGAAACTGTTAAAACCTTGAAATTCCTATAATCCTTAACACTGTTGAATTCCTGAACACTGAAATACTTGAAACTCCTGAAATTATCCGGTAACTATGGAAATGTGGTCTGGACTTTGCCTGGCTTCTGTAGTTTTCCTGGATCTGGTTTTGGTTCCGGTAACTATGGTAACTTGGTCTGGACTTGGCCTGGTTTCTGTGGTTTTCCTGGTTATGGTTGTAATTCCGGTAACTATGGTAACTTGGTCTGGACTTGGCCTGGCTTCTGTGGTTTTCCTGGTTATGGTTGTAATTCCGGTAACTATGGTAACTTGGTCTGGACTTGGCCTTGCTTCTGTGGTTTAACTGGTTATGGATTGAATTCTGGTAACTATGGCAACCTGGTCTGGACTTGCCCTGGCTTCTGTGGTTTTCCTGGTTATGGTTGTAATTCTGGTAACTATGGTAACTTGGTCTGGACTTGGCCTTGCTTCTGTGGTTTACCTGGTTATGGTTTTAAATCAGGTTACTATGGTAACTTGGTCTGGACTTGGCCTTGCTTCTGTGGTTTACCTGGTTATGGTTTTAAATCAGGTTACTATGGTAACTTGGTCTGGACTTGCCCTGGCTTCTGTGGTTTACCTGGTTATGGATTGAATTCAGGTTACTATGGTAACTTGGTCTGGACTTGGCCTGGCTTTTGTGGTTTTCCTGGTTATGGATCGAATTCTGGTAACTATGGTAACTTGGTCTGGACTTGCCCTGGCTTCTGTGGTTTTCCTGGTTATGGATTGAATTCAGGTTACTATGGTAACTTGGTCTGGACCTGGCCTGGCTTCTGTGGTTTTCCTGGTTATGGTTTTAATTCCGGTAACTATGGGGACTTGGTCTGGACTTGGCCTGGTTCCTGTGGTTTACCTGGTTATGGTTTTAATTCCGGTAGCTATGGGGACTTGGTCTGGACTTGGCCTGGTTCCTGTGGTTTACCTGGTTATGGTTTTAAATCAGGTTACTATGGTAACTTGGTCTGGACTTGGCCTTGCTTCTGTGGTTTACCTGGTTATGGATTGAATTCAGGTTACTATGGTAACTTGGTCTGGACTTGGCCTTGCTTCTGTGGTTTACCTGGTTATGGATTGAATTCAGGTTACTATGGTAACTTGGTCTGGACTTTGCCTGGCTTCTGTGGTTTTCCTGGTTATGGATTGAATTCTGGTAACTATGGGGACTTGGTCTGGACTTGGCCTGGTTCCTGTGGTTTACCTGGTTATGGTTTTAATTCCGGTAGCTATGGCAACCTGGTCTGGACTTGGTCTTGGTCCAGGTCTTGGGTCGGATCTTGGTCTGGGTCTTGGTCTGGGTTTTGGTTCGGGTCTTGGTTCGGGTCTTGGTCCGGGTCTTGGTTCGGGTCTTGTTCTGGGTCTGGCTTTTGGCTCCGGTCTTGGTCTTGGTTCGGATCTTAGTCTGGGTCTTGTTTCTGGTCTTGGTCTGGGTCTTGGTTTGGGTTTTCGTTCGGATCTTGGTTCGGGTCTTGGTCTGGGTCTGGGTCTTGGTTCGGGTCTCGGTCTGGGTCTCGGTCTGGGTCTTGGTTCGGGTCTTGGTTCGGGTCTTGGTCTGGGTCTTGGTTCAGGTCTTGGTTCGGGTCTTGGTCTGGGTCTTGGTTCGGGTCTTGGTCTGGGTCTTGGTTCGGGTCTTGGTTCGGGTCTTTGTTCGGGTCTTGGTTCGGGTATTGGTCTGGGTCTTGGTTCGGGTCTTGGTTCGGGTCTTGGTTCGGGTCTTGGTCTGTGTCTTGGTTCGGGTCTTGATTCGGGTCTTGGTTCAGGTCTTGGTTCGGGTCTTGGTTCAGGTCTTGGTTCGGGTCTTGGTTCGGGTCTTGGTTCGGGTCTTGGTTTGGGTTTTCGTTCGGATCTTGGTTCGGGTCTTGGTCTGGGTCTGGGTCTTGGTTCGGGTCTCGGTCTGGGTCTTGGTTCGGGTCTTGGTTCGGGTCTTGGTTCGGGTCTTGGTTCAGGTCTTGGTTCAGGTCTTGGTTCGGGTCTTGGTTCGGGTCTTTGTTCGGGTCTTGGTTCAGGTCTTGGTTCGGGTCTTGGTTCAGGTCTTGGTTCGGGTCTTGGTTCAGGTCTTGGTTCGGGTCTGGGTCTTTGTCCCAATCCTTGAAACTGCAGAAGTATTTGAACTGCGGAGGTATTTGAACTGCAGAAGTATTTGAACTGCAGAAGTATTTGAAACTGCAGAAGTATTTGAACTGCAGAAGTATTTGAAACTGCAGAAGTATTTGAAACTGCAGAAGTATTTGAAACTGCAGAAGTATTTGAACTGCAGAAGTATTTGAACTGCAGAAGTATTTGAAACTGCAGAAGTATTTGAAACTGCAGAAGTATTTGAACTGCAGAAGTATTTGAACTGCAGAAGTATTAGAACTGCAGAAGTATTTGAACTGCAGAAGTATTTGAAACAGCAGAAGTATTTGAAACTGCAGAAGTATTTGAAACTGCAGAAGTATTTGAAACTGCAGAAGTATTTGAACTGCAGAAGTATTTGAACTGCAGAAGTATTTGAAACTGCAGAAGTATTTGAAACTGCAGAAGTATTTGAAACTGCAGAAGTATTTAAACTGCAGAAGTATTTGAAACTGCAGAAGTATTTGAAACTGCAGAAGTATTTGAACTGCAGAAATGGCTGAAAGACCTGAATGTACCTGAAGTCCCATTAAAATGCATGGCCCTATTAAAATGAATGGGCAGAATTCCCCATACAAATCAATGGCAGAATTCCCAAGCCCGTAGAAAAAAACTGGAAAACTGTAGAAGGCGGATTTTTTCTGAAAACTGACAAGCTGCGGAAGCTGAACAAGCACAAACTGCAGAAATTGCTGAAACTGCGGAAAAAACTGCAGAATCTGTGAATTTGAGGAAGCCCCATTATAAGTAATGGGAAAAATCGGCCGAATATCGATTGCGGAAAAACCGGAAATCGCTGAATTCCCAAAAGTAATAGCAGGATTCTCTCCAACATGCTGAACGTTTTGAGGTATAAGTTGCTGAAATTGCTGAAACCGTGCAAGCTGTGAAAACTCCCGAAAATCTGGAAAAAAATATAATAACTAGAAAATGTTGCAATTGCTGCGCAATTGCGATTGTCTGCGGAATTGTAGGCTACTAATGCAGAAATGACAAAAATTGCAAAACATTGTGAAAATTCATAATTGCATAATACTGCTTTACATGCGAAAATCCCTATTAAGTTGCATTATAGTGCTTTATATGTGAAAATCCCTATTAAGTTTCATTATAGTGCTTTATATGTGAAAATCCCTATTAAGCTGCATTATAGTACTTTATATGTGAAAATCCCTATTAAGTTGCATTATAGTGCTTTATATGTGAAAATCCCAATTAAGTTGCATTATAGTGCTTTATATGTGAAAATCCCTATTAAGCTGCATTATATTGCTTTATATGTGAAAATCCCTATTAAGTTGCATTATAGTGCTTTATATGTGAAAATCCCTATTAAGTTGCATTATAGTGCTTTATATGTGAAAATCCCTATTTAGTTGCATTATAGTGCTTTATATGTGAAAATCCCAATTAAGTTGCATTATAGTGCTTTATATGTGAAAATCCCTATTAAGCTGCATTATATTGCTTTATATGTGAAAATCCCTATTAAGTTGCATTATAGTGCTTTATATGTGAAAATCCCTATTAAGTTGCATTATAGTGCTTTATATGTGAAAATCCCTATTAAGTTGCATTATATTGCTTTATATGTGAAAATCCCAATTAAGTTTCATTATAGTGCTTTATATGTGAAAATCCCTATTAAGCTGCATTATATTGCTTTATATGTGAAAATCCCTATTAAGTTGCATTATAGTGCTTTATATGTGAAAATCCCAATTAAGTTGCATTATAGTGCTTTATATGTGAAAATCCCTATTAAGCTGCATTATATTGCTTTATATGTGAAAATCCCTATTAAGTTGCATTATAGTGCTTTATATGTGAAAATCCCTATTAAGTTGCATTATAGTGCTTTATATGTGAAAATCCCTATTAAGTTGCATTATAGTGCTTTACATGCGAAAATCCCTATTAAGTTGCATTATAGTGCTTTATATGTGAAAATCCCTATTAAGTTGCATTATAGTGCTTTATATGTGAAAATCCCTATTAAGTTGCATTATACTGCTTTACATGTGAAAATCCCTATTAAGTTGCATTATACTGCTTTACATGTGAAAATCCCTATTAAGTTGCATTATACTGCTTTACATGTGAAAATCCCTATTAAGTTGCATTATACTGCTTTACATGTGAAAATCCCTATTAAGTTGCATTATAGTGCTTTATATGTGAAAATCCCTATTAAGTTGCATTATAGTGCTTTATATGTGAAAATCCCTATTAAGTTGCATTATAGTGCTTTATATGTGAAAATCCCTATTAAGTTGCATTATAGTGCTTTATATGTGAAAATCCCTATTAAGTTGCATTATAGTGCTTTATATGCGAAAATCCCTATTAAGTTGCATTATAGTGCAATTATTGTGAAAATCCCTATTAAGCTGCATTATAGTGCTTTATATGTGAAAATCCCTATTAAGTTGTATTATAGTGCTTTATATGCGAAAATCCCTATTAAGTTGCATTATAGTGCAATTATTGTGAAAATCCCTATTAAGTTGCATTATAGTGCAATTATTGTGAAAATCCCTATTAAGTTGCATTATAGTGCTTTATATGTGAAAATCCCTATTAAGTTGCATTATAGTGCTTTATATGTGAAAATCCCTATTAAGTTGCATTATAGTGCTTTATATGCGAAAATCCCTATTAAGTTGCATTATAGTGCAATTATTGTGAAAATCCCTATTAAGCTGCATTATAGTGCTTTATATGTGAAAATCCCTATTAAGTTGTATTATAGTGCTTTATATGCGAAAATCCCTATTAAGTTGCATTATAGTGCAATTATTGTGAAAATCCCTATTAAGTTGCATTATAGTGCAATTATTGTGAAAATCCCTATTAAGTTGCATTATAGTGCAATTATTGTGAAAATCCCTATTTTGTTGCAGAAACTGTAAAAACTGTTGAAATTGCATAAACTCTTAACATTGTATAAAGTCTTAACATTGTATAAAGTCTTAACTTTGTATAAACTGTTTAAATCACTCACAGACTTCACTGTATCAGAAATCCTATTAAAATGAATGGGGAGCCATCCCCATACAAATCAATGGCAGAATTCCCAAGCCCGTAGAAAAAAACTGGAAAACTGTAGAACTCTATTTTTTTCTGAAAACTGACAAGTTGTGGAACCTGAACAAGCACAAACTGCAGAAATTGCTGAAACTGTGGAAAAAACTGCAGAATCTGTGAATTTGCGGAAGCCCCATTATAAGTAATGGGAAAAATCGGCCGAATATCGGCCGATTGCGGAAAAAACGGAAGTTGCAGAATTCCCAAAAGTAATAGCAGGATTCTCTCCAACATGCGGAACGTTTTGATGTATAACTTGTGGAAATCGCTGAAATTGTGAAAGCTGTGAAAGCTGCAGAAAAACGGGAAAAAAACGGAAGTTTAATAATAACTAGAAATTTTTGCAATTGCTGCGCAATTGCGATTGACTGCGGAATAGATCTAATGCAGAAGTCACCTGAAAAATCCTTGAAAATGCCTTGAAACTGTTAAAATACTTTCTTTGAAACTCCTGAAGTCCTTGAAAGATTTGAAACATTGAAACTCCTGAAATCTTCAAAACTGTTGAAACCTTGAAACTGTTGAAACTTTGAAACTGTTGAAACCTTGAAACTGTTGAAACCATGAAACTGTTAAAACCTTGAAACTGTTAAAACCTTGAAATTCCTATAATCCTGAACACTGTTGAATTCCTGAACACTCCTGAAATACTGGAAACTCCTGAAATTATCCGGTAACTATGGAAATGTGGTCTGGACTTTGCCTGGCTTCTGCAGTTTTCCTGGTTATGGTTTTAGTTCCGGTAACTATGGGATTCTGGTCTGGACTTGGCCTGGCTTCTGTGGTTTACCTGGTTATGGATTGAATTCTGGTAACTATGGCAACCTGGTCTGGACTTGCCCTGGCTTTTGTGGTTTTCCTGGTTATGGTTGTAATTCCGGTAACTATGGTAACTTGGTCTGGACCTGGCCTGGCTTCTGTGGTTTACCTGGTTATGGATTGAATTCAGGTTACTATGGTAACTTGGTCTGGACTTGGCCTGGCTTCTGTGGTTTACCTGGTTATGGATTGAATTCTGGTAACTATGGTAACTTGGTCTGGACTTGCCCTGGCTTCTGTGGTTTTCCTGGTTATGGATTGAATTCAGGTTACTATGGGTAATCTGGGTCTTGGTTTGAATCTTGGTCCGGGTTTCGGTTCTGGTCTTGGTTCGGGTCTTGGTTCAGGTCTTGGTCTGGGTCTTGGTTCGGGTCTTGGTTCGGGTCTTGGTCTGGGTCTTGGTTCGGGTCTTGGTCTTGGTTCGGGTCTTGGTCTGGGTCTTGGTTCAGGTCTTGGTTCGGGTCTTGGTTCGGGTCTTGGTTCGGGTCTTGGTCTGGGTCTTGGTCTGGGTCTTGGTTCGGGTCTTGATTTGAATCTTGGTCCAGGTCTTGGGTCAGATCTTGGTCTGGGTTTTGGTTCGGGTCTTGGTTCGGGTCTTGGTCTAGGTCTTGGTTCGGGTCTTGGTTTGGGTCTTGGTTTGGGTCTTTGTTTGGGTCTTTGTTTGGGTCTTGGTTCGGGTCTTGGTTCGGGTCTTGGTTCGGGTCTTGGTTTGGGTCTTTGTTTGGGTCTTTGTTTGGGTCTTGGTTCGGGTCTTGGTTCGGGTCTTTGTTTGGGTCTTGGTTTGGGTCTTGGTCTGGGTCTTCGTTCGGGTCTTGGTTCGGGTCTTTGTTTGGGTCTTGGTTCGGGTCTTGGTCTGGGTCTTGGTTCGGGTCTTGGTTCGGGTCTTGATTTGGGTCTTGGTTCGGGTCTTGGTTCGGGTCTTGGTTCGGGTCGTGGTTCGGGTCTTGGTTCGGGTCTTGGTTTGGGTCTTGGTTTGGGTCTTGGTTCGGGTCTTGGTCTGGGTCTTGGTCTAGGTCATGGTTCGGGTCTTGGTTTGGGTCTTGGTTTGGGTCTTGGTTCGGGTCTTGGTCTGGGTCTTGGTTCGGGTCTTGGTTTGGGTCTTGGTTTGGGTCTTGGTTCGGGTCTTGGTCTGGGTCTTGGTCTAGGTCATGGTTCGGGTCTTGGTCTGGGTCTTGGTTCGGGTCTTGGTCTGGGTCTTGGTTCAGGTCTTGGTTTGGGTCTTGGTTCGGGTCTTGGTCTGGGTCTTGGTCTGGGTCTTGGTTCGGGTCTTGGTTCGGGTCTTGGTTCGGGTCTTGGTCTGGGTCTTGGTTCGGGTCTTGGTTCGGGTCTTGGTTCGGGTCTTGGTCTGGGTCTTGGTCTGGGTCTTGGTCTGGGTCTTGGTTCGGGTCTTGGTCTTGGTTCGGGTCTTGGTCTGGGTCTTGGTTTTGGGTCTTGGTCTTGGTTCGGGTCTTGGTCTTGGTTCGGGTCTTGGTTCGGGTCTTGGTTCAGGTCTTGGTCTGGGTCTTGGTCTGGGTCATGTTTCGGGTCTTGGTCTGGGTCTTGGTTCGGGTCTTGGTTCGGGTCTTGGTCCGGGTCTTGGTTTGGGTCTTGGTTCGGGTCTTGGTCTGGGTCTTGGTCTGGGTCTTGGTTCGGGTCTTGGTTCGGGTCTTGGTCTGGGTCTTGGTCTGGGTCTTGGTTCGGGTCTTGGTTCGGGTCTTGGTTCGGGTCTTGGTTCGGGTCTTGGTTCGGGTCTGGGTCTGGGTCTTGGTCTGGGTCTTGGTTCGGGTCTGGGTCTTGGTTCGGGTCTTGGTCTGGGTCTTGGTTCGGGTCTTGTTTCGGGTCTTGGTCTGGGTCTTGGTTCGGGTCTTGGTCTGGGTCTTGGTCTGGGTCTTGGTTCGGGTCTTGGTCTGGGTCTTGGTTCGGGTCTTGGTTCGGGTCTTGGTTCGGGTCTTGGTTTGGGTCTTGGTCCGGGTCTTGGTCTGGGTCTTGGTTCGGGTCTTGGTTCGGGTCTTGGTCTGGGTCTTGGTCTGGGTCTTGGTCTGGGTCTTGGTCTGGGTCTTGGTTCGGGTCTGGGTCTTGGTCCGGGTCTTGGTCTGGGTCTTGGTTCGGGTCTTGGTTCGGGTCTTGGTTCGGGTCTTGGTTCGGGTCTTGGTCTGGGTCTTGGTTCGGGTCTTGGTTCGGGTCTTGGTCTGGGTCTTGGTTCGGGTCTTGGTCTGGGTCTTTGTCCCAATCCTTGAAACTGCAGAAGTATTTGAACTGCGGAAGTATTTGAAACTGCAGAAGTATTTGAACTGCGGAAGTATTTGAAACTGCAGAAGTATTTGAACTGCAGAAGTATTTGAAACTGCAGAAGTACTTGAAACTGCAGAAGTATTTGAAACTACAGAAGTATTTGAACTGCAGAAGTATTTGAAACTGCAGAAGTATTTGAACTGCAGAAGTATTTGAAATTGCAGAAGTATTTGAAACTGCAGAAGTATTTGAACTGCAGAAGTATTTGAACTGCAGAAGTATTTGAAATTGCAGAAGTATTTGAAATTGCAGAAGTATTTGAACTGCAGAAGTATTTGAACTGCAGAAGTATTTGAAACTGCAGAAGTATTTGAACTGCAGAAGTATTTGAACTGCAGAAGTATTTGAAACTGCAGAAGTATTTGAAACTGCAGAAGTATTTGAACTGCAGAAGTATTTGAAACTGCAGAAGTATTTGAAACTGCAGAAGTATTTGAACTGCAGAAGTATTTGAAACTGCAGAAGTATTTGAACTGCAGAAGTATTTGAACTGCAGAAATGGCTGAAAGACCTGAAGTCCCATTAAAATGCATGGCCCTATTAAAATGAATGGGCAGAATTCCCCATACAAATCAATGGCAGAATTCCCGATCCCGTAGAAAAAAACTGGAAAACTGCAGAACTCTAATTTTTTCTGAAAACTGACAAGCTGCGGAAGCTGAACAAGCACAAACTGCAGAAATCGCTGAAACTGTGGAAAAAACTGCAGAATCTGTGAATTTGAGGAAGCCCCATTATAAGTAATGGGAAAAATCGGCCGAATATCGTCCGATTGCGGAAAAACCGGAAACCGCTGAATTCCCAAAAGTAATAGCAGGATTCTTTGTAACATGCCGAACGTTTAAATGTATAACTTGCTGAAATTGCTGAAGCTGTGAAAGCTGTGAAAGCTCCCGAAAAACAGGAAAAACATAGATTAATAATAATAATAATAAAGAACATGAAAACCATATATTGTCTGCGGAAGTTTTCCGCAGACAATCAATAAAGAACATGAAAACCAATGGTTGACTGCGGAAGGATTCCGCAGTCAATCAATTACAATGGAACTGATTTTTATGCTCTGAAAAATGTGTTTTGTGAATAAAATCTTGTGTCACAACGAATAAAAAGAGGCCACAACTCTATGACTGTCTGTTCGGGGGAGTTCTGGGTCGAATTAAGAAAAAAAAGATCTGTCTCTTTTCACAATTGAGATCTAGTTCGAACCATTCACCTGAAAACTATTAGGACTTGTATTTTAAGAAGCAAAACACTACATCATGAACTAAAAACAACACATTAAAATGACAAATCTGCGGTTATTACCACTATCTGATGCATTGCAGAGTTGTTGTGGGGTTTTTATACCCACATAATTCTTTTGAAATTTTCTTCCAACAGCAACACTACACATTCTTTTTAGGAGGAAGATCTTTGTCCTAGTCACCTTTAAAGAGAGGGCAGTAAAATCAAAAAGCTGGTACCGACAGGAAGATTTCTCTAAACACAGGAACCACATGAACTAAAAATGTAGGGGGGAAACGATGAATTGATAAACACTCTGTCACAAAAATGTCCTGTTATATAATGTGTCCGTGTAATGAAGTGGTCCGGAGGAAGTGACAGTCTGACAGGAGTGAAATGCCAGGCCCGACACAAGGCACGGAAATATGAAACTGTGTATCGTAGGATGATTTATAGCACCGATGAATGATTAGTTTAGATTAAGGCTTCTATAAAGTTTAAACATAGAATAATAATCATTTTAAAAAGTGTAATGGATGAACTGTCTGCTGAGAAGTCTTGGAATCACAGTTTAATAGGCCTAACCATAAATCTTTAACAGTTTCTTTGTTTGTAATGTTACTTGTCTGCAGACCTGTTCATTGACATCTTACTAAAGCAGTAAACAGTAACAGTAATCTTTGGCTGTCACGTCTTTTGTTTGTTCAGTCATGGCAAAAAGTGCACAAGAGAAACTGATGGGAAGCCAGATTCCGTGCAGACTACTCTGTGGTGAATAATCGTAGCAGAACAGTTTGATATAGAGGCCACTTGACACTAGGTCCATCCACCACACGACTCCCGCAGCCTTCGTTAATCGGAGTCCAGTACATTAGGTCTAACAGAGTTCATTGGTCTGAAGGAATTCACTGAGGGGACGGTGGATTTATGAAGCTCAGGGACATAAATTAGATGGTTATAGGAGTGAAAACGGTGTAAGTCTTGTAAGGGCCGGGATTCCTTTGACAGTACGTGCTGTTCGAGCTTGATGAACTGCTTTAAGAGAATATCAGTGGAAAGAGGTTGCACTTTGAAATACAAGTCATGAAGTAACAAAACTTGATTTGCTCTTTACAATCCAGGTGCTCAGTGTATCTTGTGCCACTCTCTCCTGATTGGTGTGACTATTTTTGTATTTATTTGCTCGTAAATCACTAGGAGTGACAGAACTTACACACAAAGTTTCATGAGTTTGATAGACATGGGATGATTACTTATTTATGCAGATTGGATAGTCAGGCTCATAATGCGCTGGCTCGAGTGGCTGATGAGCTGCAGGTGGAGAGGGATAATCCCTGGCAGGAAATTATTTGTGAGAGATTTTTTTCATATCATGCAAATAAATAAACACTCACCCAACGCCTGTGCTGAATTAATGAGAGTTTATTATTAGCAAGCCAAAGACAACACAATATGTGCAGTGGCAGCGGTGTTGGCTACGGTTGACTGATTTGCTCATAGTGAAAGAAGATGTCCACATACACATGACTCATTCAGTTGCATTGACTTTATAATGGACATAATGTGAAACTGAAGCTTAATAACAATATTAAACATTTTATATGTCTATGAGACACAGGGGCCAGGGCTGCTCAGGATTTCCCCTGGAGCTCCCTCTTTAGGCAGCAGTGGGAATGACACAGTGAAATAAAATGTTCAGTTTCGCCCATAACAGCGTCCCAAGTAGAATTTTTCAAACGATCGGTCCAACAATGTATCATGAGCTTTAATCCGTTTTGTGTTTCATTTAAAGCAGAACTAAGTAACTTGTTTACCATAATAAATCCTTTCCGTAGTCCCTCTGGGGGAATACAAGTGTTAATGGGATAAATGGGGGGTCTTTCATCTCGCCCTGGTGTTTCTGACCAGAAAACCACGATTGCAACTTCCCTGCCTCCGGGTAGGAACCACCAATACACACTAATGGAATCACGAAGAAGAAGCTAACAGGATAATGAGCAAAGCTAACTGCGGGCTAGCACCACTTAAACAGTATTTACAGCCAAGTTTGAGTGAAAAAAAATATCTCCATTGTGTAATTGGATTTTGGATTTTGGATTTCTTTTCTGTCAGCGTAGTATTTACTCTCACGGCCAATTAATGAGTCAAAAATCGCAACATGCTACCACACCTAGAGTGGCACTTATGGAGTTACTTAGTACTGCTTTAAGACACAATCAAATCCATGATAGTGGCACTTTGTTTAGTAGAAATAAAAGTGAACAGGACGCTCAAGCCTGTGTGAATGAAGTGAAATGCTGCTCCAGGGATGTTATTGAAAAGATTGTAATATGGAAAAGCACTAAAACATCTATTTTGCATAATATCCTCTCCTAAAGTATACAGTACTCTAGCTGTCCCCAAGTCATAATGAGGAACAACAACCGAAAGCTACATGAGGATTGTTGCCACTGAAACAGCATCATATCTCATAGTGAATATCCTACACACTATGTTACACCAGTGTAGACTTTCCAAATACCGTTGACCTTTTCACTCGGGCGTCTTTACAGGCAGCAGAGAACCATAAGTCAGAGCGAAGGCTGCGCAGAGGAGACGACGGCTAAATGGATTAGAACCGCCACACACTAATGGTTGGGATTCCTCAATGTTTTATGGAGACCTCATCATGTCACACGGTCAAAAGATCCCCATCTGTAAACATTCCCATACTCTGTCTACTATCCCTGATGGTAAACGGTTGCTTGCGTTGTACCCATCACTAACAAGAAGTGAACGCAAAAGGAAAAAGTACAACAACAATATTACTGTAAGTGATAAACAACCTTGGTTTCTGAGGCAAGAAATTCAAGGCAGCACAATATGAAAACAAAAATCTGCTATATTCGATAACTGCCTTGAATGTTGGTGATAAAAACGGCCTTTTCCCCCAAATTAAGCCAAATGAAAATGTGAAATGATGGACTATAATGCTGTGGCTGCTGTATGTTGTATGTTCGACATGCTTTGTGCGTTTCAACGACATCCTTGTTTATTATTGAACCCCTGCTGTCATGAGCATCGAATCATTATCCCTCACCATAGCCCCTCGTTAAGCCGGCGACGTTAATGAGAACAATTTGTCCTATCATCCACTGAAAGGAATGACAGATATAGGAGCAGAGCCGTAAGGGATATAAATAGCGAAGACTTGGCCTAAATATGACCCCGCGGTGGATTCAATCAAATATTAATCAAACACAGCAACTAACATGTCCTTGTTTATGGGACAATGAGACGTTTTATCTATGGGACGTCCGATCCGGGTCAGGTTCGCGAGCAGCCTTTTGTGCTTCCAGGGTCAAATCGCGGTCAGTTCAGCAAATGGCATCACAGCTTTACCGTAATGCTTTAGCACTACTGTACCGCTGACATAAGCATTTCTACCATACTGTCTGACATCATGTATATACAAAGAGAATGGCACATTTTCTGTCAACTCTGTGACAACTCTGGAGACTGGGAGTCACTTTTCAGGCGGTGGATCCTTTTGTAGGGGAGACCGGGGCTATTTGTCACGCGGGGTAATTTGTCACATTGCTTTTTATAGCCACACTAGAGGGCACTGTATGCTGGCACTGATATATAACATGTGTATTGATATTCCTTTTCTCTTCCAATAATAATTTTCTCATTTGGACGGAAGACATGACGACAGGACACATTTGAATTGTTTTTATGCCTTTTCCCAAACTTTAATGTCTGCGTTATTTCAGTAGTAAGAGCTTTCTTTTCCTACACAAAAGACACTGATCTGAAAGACACAGACATTAGCTTCGATTTGAGCTATTTTAGAGCTAGCATGCTAAAGCCGTTTATCAGCTAGCTTACATTGTATGCAAAGTGGGCACTCGGGGTTATTTGTCACATTAGCTTTTATAGAGGCCGTTTGTTTGGGTCATTTTAGTGAATTTGTACATTTTGCACCTCACAGAGCATTTTGTTATGAGTGTTATGAACACATCTGTATATTTTGTCCTTTTATCTCAAAAAGCAAAACAGTTACAACGGTTTATCAAATTTAACTTAATTAAAAACAATAGTGACAAATAACCCCACGCCTTGCGACAACTTGCCTCACACATGGGGCACATTGCCGATTTTGTTGTGTTTGACAGAATAAAGGGAGCGAGGTCTACTCCAAGTCAAGGGTTCAAGCTTTCATTGAATGCAGGTCTGACTCTTGTGGGATTTTCTGTTGATGAGCAGCAAACTGTAGAAAACAAACGTGTGACAAATAGCCCCGGTCTCCCCTATTGAACATAAAGCACGACATAATGCTCACTGGCCAATTTGGTAGAACACCCATCCCATATAGCTCCGTTATCTCTTCAAGCCTATTGTAAAATGTCAAGTCTGTGATGGAAAATTGGTGCTGTCTCAAGCCCTCACTCCAGGAAACCGGTCTTTCTGCACAATTCTGAAGGGTGGATGCTGACAGGGGGCTGTGATTACCTCTTTTCAAAGGGAATTGCGCTTGACCCTTCTCACCTGCCCGGAAAACCAAACAAATCTTCAAAATGTCTTTCTCACTTTGCGGTGAAATGGGGCTTAACGTTTCGAAATCTGTCTCTTTCTAAGAAGGCCAGGGTGACGGGGGGGATAAGCTGCAACAATCTGATCCCCATTCTCTCGATATTTGGGGTAAGGGATCTCAGGACTTGGCCTGGTCCAAACCTTTTTGACCTGTTCCCTCAATCCACCAAGCCCGAATGAGTCCAATGACAACATTTGTTTGAGGTCTGGCTAATTTTACATGGATTCCTTTCTCTTGCTTTCACCATATGTCGGTCAGAGTATGCAGCCTAACCCAGAGTGCTTTGCTTCTTCCGTCGATGCAAATAAACATATGTACTCAGCCGTACCTTCCACAAATCAATAAACACTACATGACTGTGGTGGTGGAGCTACTTTTTCCTAGTTTTCTCTCTCACTCAATCCATCTGGTGCAGCAGCTTGACAGGAAACTCTCTCCTTTCATTTACAACAGCAAAAAGATAATGAAGAAAGGCCCAGGTGATGGGGTTAAAAATAGATGTATTTCCACATGGCTGATTTGAAGTTAAAGCAGAGACCAACATGCTGACCAGATAAATGTTGCATGTGCTATAAGGTCTTGAAAGGTCAGTCATTAGCCAGAACTGGGGCATGTGATAATTATCTACAGCACAAATGGCACAGGCCTGCTGAAAAAGTGGTTAAATATTTATGCCTGTATTTTTCATTGACCTGATTTTTAAAGAGCTTTATGCAAAGCCAGAAAGCAGATATATATAAGGTGATCGGTGATGACGACATAAACATTAAAGCGCCACTTTCCATTTGAAAATAGTCCTCAAAATCAGACCAGGAAATGTCATTTACATAAAAGTATGACATCCACAAGAGGCTCACCAGTTTGATTACTGTTAAGGTGAGGATGAAGAGGTTAAATTGAACTCAAACTGGAGACAGGTCGGGCGCCCCAGTCCCAAACCCCATCTGTGCATTAAAGCAGTGTTTCCCAACCAATTCTAATGACGCTTTTCAATAAAAGGTTTGAATGTGAAACTATTTGAGCTCCTATTTAGCCTTACTTTGAACACATCACTCGACTAATCATTAATACATCAGAGTTTAGTAGATCACTTCATAAGTATTTTTGACAGGATCCTCATGTTTGCAAATTGCTTAATAAAGACACTGTTCAAAATGAAGGGGTCTACTTTTTAAAGAATCATACTTTTTAGATTAATTTGACTTGAAATATTTGCGTCGTTGATGAGTAAAAACAAGTCAAACTAATGAAGTCAATATCACACAAAAAAAACAGTTTTTAATTGTTGAATCAAAATGAAACAAAACCGTTTAAGTTTTGTGTACCTGAAGGTTTTAGTAACAATAAATCAAAAATGTAAATGAAAAGAAACAACATTTTGGGGGTAATTCTACTTAAATGCATTGCTTATTAAGTCAAAATAGATATTTTAATGTAATCAGTTTCATCAATCTATCTGAGTAATGCTAACTTGTCAGGGTTTACAGTGAGGGAGTACATAAATCACTGACTCAAACAGTGCACAAGGAAAAAAAGAGTAGAAACCACTGCATAAAGCATAAAAATAATGGCAAATATTTCAAACAAGTAAACAAAAAAATTGTACAGTTTCATGTACATAGCCCTTTCTTTATCAAATGTAATGATTTCTTTACCATTTAAATGACTCAAATAATATCTCTCATGACCTGACCTTCTGACCAAACAATGCTCCGAGGCTGTGTTACATAATAGTCCATTTTGAATAATGCATTGCACATTTATAGTAAAACACTAATAAAACACTAATCTCATGTTAAAAATGAATGCAGCATCAAATTAGTCTGTGTCTATTTCTGTTCAAACAATCTATCTTTTCCATGGGCATTGTGACCACTGAACCAACTTTTTTTTTCCAAAACACACCGTTGTCTCAGTTGATATAAAAACACCATTATGTGACTTTAATGGCCTTGTTGTGTCCAGTGGTTTCCTTCAGAGCGTGAGGACAATGAAATGACCCAGTGGGACGGCAGCTCTTTCATACAATGCAACTGGCTTTATTCCCAGCGCTACTACAATGTTGGTTAAAGAAATCAGTCCACGGCCTCATGTGGAGCATAAAATCTGTTTTTTCCCTTGTACGAGTGCGACCGTAGAGCTGATAAAAGTGCTCAGAAACAAAGCGTAATGTGTGGCACTGGGAGGATTTTCATGAGCTAATCGCTAACAAGGGAAACTGATACATTTTACTGCAGTGTTGTATTGTTGTTTTAGGCTTGTTGTATTGTGTGTCCAGCAAAAAGCACCTTTTATTTAGCTCTTGTCCAAACACGAGGGTCATAGGAAGAAATTGGCATTGGAGTTCAAATTGCCTTTTGAATAATGGGGGGAAAAAGGGTGTCCTGTTGAGTGTTTGAAAGTGACAGTGAACCAAAAAGAACCAAACAACAAAGGGAGAGGTTTTTCATAAAGTTTACGGGTGTTCATTCACTGTATTTCAATTCGCATTTCAAACAACCCAGTTCTTCACAGGCATGAGTTAATGAGCATCTTTCACAACTTTCAGGGAGAAAAGTCAACATGCGTCCATTTTTTGTGCATATCAGGGGTGGATGCTTCAGGGCATAGATCACGTTATACACTGCCTTAAAAAAAAAAACACCAAACACAAAAAGGCTCTTACATTTCTTCAGATTGTCTTTAGTTTTAATTACGACACACATTTGCTATGGCAGTGTTTTTCAACCAACGCTACTGTGCCGAGAGATATTGTCTGGTGTGCTATAGGAAATTATCCAATTTCACTTCGTTGGTCTAAAAAAGATTTATTTCAGTAATTTTTTTTATTATCCGCAAATAATGTTCCGTTGCCGAGTGTGTGCTGTCTGATCGGCAGAGTAACCATGTAATACTCCTCCATATTAGTAAGTAGCCTCAGGTAGCTAATTTCTTTGAGACAAGAGAATTAGAAATGTATGTTTATTTGTTTATTTATTTTGGAATCCCCATTAGCTTCCACCATGGTGGTTGCTAATCTTCCTGGGGTTCCGATTAAAAAAGAAAATTGCCATTACAATGAATAAATATACAGTGTTTTACAGCAATTTTAGCACAATATAAAAATGTACATAAGACAGTAGTTCATCGATAAAATATAAAGCTATAAAGTGATTGTGTCAATTATGCCATTAAAAGCAACAAATACAATTAGAAATGCAGTAAACATTCAAGAGCACATTGAAAATGCATTATTTCATTAAGCATTTTACTTTTTTCTTAAAAGATTGTGCTGTTGGGAGCTCCCTGATCTCTTTTGGCAGCTCATTCCATAGTGCATTGGCTCTGTATGAAACAGATTTCTTTAAAAAATTAGTCCTAGGACGAGGTAGAACCAAGTCCGCTCCACAGGCCCGACGCGTGCCATGTGAGTGAGTTTGGTTGACATATTTTAATTTTTCGAACAAACATTGAGGTTGACCAGTCAGAATGGTTTTCTTTAGAAATAACAAAAGGTTGTGTTGTATTTTAATTTGGAGCAAAGGCCACGACAGCATTTGATGCATATCAGTGATCCTTTTTCTGTATGGACATCCCAGTACTAGACGGGCAGCTTTATTTTGCATGACCTGGAGTCGTGATGAGTCAGTTTCGCTCATAGCAGACCACACGATAGAGCAATATTCAAGGTGGGATAAAACCAGGGATTGTACCACCATTTTCCTCACAGCCGGGGTCATAAAGGAGGAGCCCCTTCTGATCACTGCTATGCCTTTGCCCATTTTGCAAATAACTTGATTAATATGTGGGGTCCATGACAGATTATGATCCAGCACAACGCCGAGAAGTTTCATCTGATCAGTTTGCTCTAGATCAGAGTTTCTCGCTCTTAATGCCAGCTGAGGAATGTTATGTCGTCGCTGCTTGCCACTAATTAACATTGATCTTGTTTTGGAGACGTTTAAAATAATGTTGTTGTTTGCAACCCACTCAACAATGATGTCCATCTCCTTATTCAATACATTTGATATTTCATTAACATTTGAATTAGAATAAAACATTGTAGAATCGTCAGCGTACATGACGACTGATGATTTATCTAAGACATAGGGCAAATCATTTGTGTAGATTGAATAGAGGAGCGGGCCGAGACAGCTGCCCTGAGGTAGACCACAACGGATATCAGAGCGTACAGACAAGGAACCATTATAGAAGACCTGTTGGCTTCTGTTGTTTAAATAATCTCTGATAAAATACAAGGATCTCGTGGACAGCTTATAACATTTCAGTTTTGCAATAAGTAAATCATGATTTATCAGGTCAAAAGCGGCGCTGAAATCCAAAAACAGAACACCAACCGAGCTGCCATGGTCTAATTCATGGTACCAGTTATCCACCATATGGACAAGCGTGGAGGCTGTGGAATGCCCTGGTTTGTATGCATGCTGAAATTGGGTTAGCATATGATTGTCAATAAAATATTTCTGAATCTGCTCACACACTATTGTCTCCAACATTTTTCCTAAGACAGGTAGTATGCTTATGGGCCTGCTGTTAGGTCCATTAAAAACACTATTTTTATTTTTAGGTATGGGGATGATTTTAGATGAGAAGGAAAAACACCACCTTCTAAACTTCTGTTAAATATGTGGCATAATGGTTTAGATACATGTTTGACAGCAAGTTTCAAGAATCCGCTGTCAACATTGTCCAAGCCAGTGCTCCCGTTGTCAGGCAGAGCGTTGAGAAGATCTTCAACTCTAGTCACAGTTACAGTTGATAAGTCAAACGAACATGATTTATCTCCCACAATAACATCTTTAATGAGAGTAGATGATGAGGATGTGTCTCCGGGCCTCATTTTCGATTTTAATAGTCTTATTTTTTCATCGTAGTATGAGCTAAAGTGGATGTGAGTGGCATTGTGGCTATACGGTGTTCCTATTCAAGACACTTTGATGAGAACGACTTTATATTGTGAATATAGACTTTCATTTTTTTTCGACATTTTCTGCTGGTGGTGTGCCTCGTGATTTTTTGGCCCAAAAAGGTTCAAAAAACACTGTGCTATGGTATTGTTTCAATAGCTTTTTTCTCCAAATGGTCCATTGTTGCACTCATTTTTCACCAAGATTGATACTGATGACGGGAGAGTGTGATCACTGTGCAATACATTTCTTCCTGAACCACTCTATTACAATGTGAGCCCAGTAAATCCTGGCTTTGTCATCTTGGAATATGATGAATAGTCTCAACTTATATAGTGCTTTCACCCAAAGTGCTTTACATCAAGGAACCACTTACTCATTCACACTTTCATTGACACACCAATGTACGCAGACACTGGAGGAAAGGCGGGTGACACCTGCAAGAGCCTGGATTCGAATTTCAATGTTGCATAAATGCTGAATGAAGTAGATGAATAGTAAAGGAAAGAGATGAGAAGAACTGGGAAGCAGCAGCGAACACTGACACAGCAGGCTGTTGTTGTGCCATGCGGAAGATGGAGCCCAAAGAGTCGAATGGAGGCTGAGGTTTTGCATAGCCTGCAGGAGAACATGACCAGCTTGAACATACAGCTGATAAATCATGATTATTTAACCGACCGCTTCTAATGTGCAAAAAGTGAACCATGTAACTAACGTCTGACAGTAAAGGAGACATTTGCTGTCACTTTTGATGGACAGTTCTCCGAAACAACACCTCATTTATGTCCTGCTCTGCTGATAGCGTTATCTCTCCAGAGGTCCTTGTTAAAATGGCAGCACTCGACAACGATAGCTGTCACACATCAAACAAACCACACGGAGCCGTGCCAGGAACGGCAAATTCTGCTCCGACTATTCAACGCACAAACACAGATTGGGAGATTATGTCATGTTGTGTAAACCCGGGCTGCGAGCCATTTCATGCATTAATTCTGTTCAGACGGCAACACCCAAAAGCAAGCAGCAAAAGGTGACTAAAGAGCGATGAAAGTGCAGCAAAAAAGGGATTAAAAACTCAACAAAATAGTGGCAAACATGTGATGAAAAAGAACGGTAAAAATGTGACAACACAATTGGAAAAAGATCTGTTTAGATGAGTTTTGTAGGTCTTAGCTTTCAAATGAGGCATGACACTGGCCTATAGGCTCTAAACATTTACATTTGGGTAAAGCCAAACTGGAGGCCTAGCTCTTTATTTTTTTTTACGCTTTATTTTTTCTTATTTTTGCCCCATTTTCTGTCTTGTTTCCCCTTTTTTTCCCCTTCATTATTTTCAGTAGTACGCTCTATTTTGCCTCATTTTTCCCCCAATTTTAATACATTTTTTACCCAATTTATTCCCAATTCTTTACCTATTTTTGCCCCATTTTCACATTTTTTCCCCTTGTTTTTACCACAATCGTCTCCCATTTTTTCCCCCAAATTTTTTTGCACATTTCTTGACATTGGACATGGACCCAATATTGTAAATTTGCAGATTTTCCACACATTGCTCTGCTTTCTGGTTCTATATGACAAATATTTTAGTGTATGTATTGAATATTTTAGTGTATGTATTGAAAACCAAGTATCGTTAAAGTACCGGTATCTACATTTTTTTACGGTACCCAGCCCTAGTCACACACCATATTCTTACAAGGTTGGTCATGTGTCTTGTTCAAGGCCACAACAATAGTATGAATTGGCCAAACAAGGTCGACCAACTCTCCAGCTATGTACCTGTTATATCATCCGAATCCCTTTTTTCTTGGTCTTATGGGGTAAATTGATTTGAATACTTGGAATTGAAAAGAGTGAGATTAGAACCAATTTCACTTTTCACTTTCTTACTCGCCAGAAAACATATAAAGAATATTAAATGAAACATCACTTTCACACATGAATTGTCCTGATCTTAACACCACTGCACTTTTACACAGTCATATTAAATACGCAAATGTAATGAAAGTAGATTGTAAGCCACGGAAACATGAACCCCATCTGGCACTGACCATAAATGAGCACCGCCTCCCACACACAGCTGACTGATGACCTGCCTCCAAATCCCCCAGACCCGATGCATGCTGGGAGAGACCGCAGCTTCCCGCGACCCCGAGGAGCATTAAGCGGATATACGGAGAGGATGATCCGATGAGGGGCACATAAACATTACGCCCGGACAACAAAGACTCAAATCTCTGAAGCATTTAAGGCTGAGGCATTGAGCTAAGTGGAGAGTGGTCTTAAATGACTTGAAATGGAGACAATATATTGCTCCAGTGGTATTGGAGGATGGATGATATGGATAAAGACCTCAGCCTAGTTTTCTCAAATGTTTGTCTTTTGTAGCTTGGAGGGGGAAAGAAGGTATCTGTGCAGGGCATATGATAATCACTGCACCATGGTGAATTTCTATTTGACTCTTTCTCTACCGCCTTTGCGATGCCCAATCCCGTCAGACCTTGGGAGCTAAGCCGGGAAGGACCTGGCAGGACTTGGATGGGAGACCATTTGGGAACACCAGGAAGCCTAGCGAATGTAGTGAGTGTTTAGTGGTGGTCGGAGGGGCCGATGGCGCAGACTGGTTGCCTCGCTTCCGTCAGTGTACCCCAGGGCAGCTGTGGCTACAAAAGTAGCTTACCATCACCAAGTATGGAGTGAATTAATAATGTAATGTAAAGCGTCTTTGAGTGTCCAGAAAAGCGCTATATAAAACCGATGCATCAGTTATGTGACTTTTATTGTTATGGCGGCCATTTTGAATACCCAAGTAGAGTTGCAATACTACAACATGTAATAATATCTTTATTCAGGATAAAAATGAAAGACTGATTGGCAGTGGCATTTTTATTTACTCGTAATCATTCCTTAAGAAGATAAGAGTAAAAACACGTTGCCAGAGATGCACGTTTATGTGAAGAAACCAGTGAGTCAGTGTTTAAGCTGCTCAAGAGGTCCGACCTCTCCAAGAGAAAGCCCTGAACCACACTCCAAACATCTAACCTTGGACACAACATGTGACAGAGGTTCATACATGTGAGCCACACACGTGTTTATCATGTTGAAGCCACTGACAGTCGATTGATGACAGTTGCTAACCGGTAGCATGCTAGCATCTTGAGCAGCTTAAACACTGACTCAGGCTGAGACTCTGCTGACATGTTGACAAACTGTAAAAATCACAGAGAAAGTTTTCTGTTTCCTCTTTGATGGGTTAATTTAGTCTGAGGAGTGAAGCAGATCTTTAGTAAATCCTGCTGTAGCTCCACAGACAGCGCTGCTACATCTGTGCCACATTTGCTGGTTATATCACATAAACGTGTGTCTCTGGGGCCGTGTTTTTACTGTTATCTTCTTGAGCAATGATTACGAGTATATATAAAAATGCCACTGTCATTCAGTTGTCTTGCATTTTCATCCTGAGTAGAGATATTATCACATGTTGTGGCACTGCATAATTCTACTTATGGTATGAAAAATGGTGGCCGTATCTACGCGTGATGTCATTGGTAATGCATGTATAGACACTTTGGCCTTTTGAATTTAGAAATAGGAAAAAGATACTTCCTCTCGCCCCCTTATTTCTCCCCAGTCCGACCAGTCGTCCATGGGGAACAGCTAGACGGCAGAATTCTTGGACGTCTCCTTCATGTTGCACTTACCGTTGCCAATTCTTTAATCTAACACTGACACAACAAACAAACTTGAGAAAACTTAACTCATTCTCAATAAGATAAGACGAAATAAAATATGGTATGCTGCCTCAATAAATTGTAAAATCTTGTGTGAAGATGGAAAAACAAGCCTAAAACACGGTATTGCAACAGACGGGGTTAAGTGCGGTGCTTAACACAAAGTCAGGACACGTAGTTTATTCCATTTACTCCGTCGGCTGTTTCGTCCCAAGGGTCTCTGTAACCTCCTTCTTCCCGACATAAGCGCCTCGTTTTCCAAAAATGCATCATGAAGAAGTGGCACAGCATACACAGCACAGACAAATGAGACAGAGGCAGGGACGTTGACACTTCAATGTGAACCTTCCATGTGCCGCATCCTAATTTGTATTTATGTTGTCACTCGTAAACACTGCACGCATGGAAGTAGAAGGCCATTAATTGTGGATGTTGCAGGCGGCATGTGATCTGGTAATTAGAGGTTTTTACGTCACTTTTCAAATTTCCCCATTTACTGCTAAACCTCTTGGTACTAAACACTTTTTTATATGATGCTTCAGAATTTTAAATTTAATTTTAAGTTGGTATCAGGCCAAAATAAGAAAGATTAACCTCTTAACCCCCTCATGAACCGTTTGGCATTACCCAAATCTAAAAGCAAATAAGTGGCAAAAGAGCAACAAAAACGTGCTGGAAAAGCAACAATAACACGACAAAAACACACGACTAAAGAGTAATTAAAAAGCAACAAAAAAGTGACAAAAAATGAGATGGGAAAAGTACTGAAAATGCAATAAAATAAATGAAAAAAGTAACAAAAAAGCAACAAATACATGGTAAAAAAGCGGTTTAAAAAAGACGAAGCAAAAATGCTTCCAAAATGTGACAAAAATGCGGCATAAACGTGCCGGGAAAGCAACAACACAACAACAAAAGTGTGATGACGACAAAAAGGATTTAAAAAATGTGCCCTAAACAAGATGACAAAAAAAGTTCAGATCAATTTTGTAGGCCTTAGCTTTCAAATGAGGTGTTTAGATTTGGGTAAAGCTGAACTGGAGAAATGTGCTTGGTTCAGGCAGGGAATAAGAGGTTAAAAATATATGAGGGGAAATGTATTTGAGCTAGCCTGGCCTGAGCCATCCATAAACTCCGGTCAATTATGATTTCCCTATATGCCTATATATATATGATCTCAGTGGCCGCGTTACATCGGTTGATTTTCAAACTACCATTCAGCGAGCGGGGGAGGCGGGTGTTGTAGGTGATGTCAAACATTTGAGCCGCATTTGGTTGTAGTTTGTCAATGGCGGCGGATACGAGTTATGACAGAGTTATGACAGAGCTATGATAGAGTTATGATAGAGTTATGATAGAGTTATGATAGAGTTATGATAGAGTTATGATAGAGTTATGATAGAGTTATGATAGAGTTATGATAGAGTTATGATAGAGTTATTATAGAGTTATGATAGAGTTATGATAGAGTTATGATAGAGTTATGATAGAGTTATGACAGAGTTATGATAGAGTTATGATAGAGTTATTATAGAGTTATTATAGGGTTATGATAGAGTTATGATAGAGTTATGATAGAGTTATGATAGAGTTATGATAGAGTTATGATAGAGTTATTATAGAGTTATGATAGAGTTATGATAGAGTTATGATAGAGTTATGATAGAGTTATGACAGAGTTATGATAGAGTTATGATAGAGTTATTATAGAGTTATTATAGGGTTATGATAGAGTTATGATAGAGTTATGATAGAGTTATGATAGAGCTATGACAGAGTTATGATAGAGTTATGATAGAGTTATGATAGAGTTATGATAGAGTTATGATGGCTTCTTCTCTCACTCACATTACATATGTCACGACCAAACACTAGCGAAAATTTGATCCAATCGGAGTTCACCCCACCCACCTGATTACGGCGCTCAGTTGTGCAGGTCCAGACTCTTGTAAGAAACGCAATGAGTGTGAGGGTCTGGTAAAACCAGGCTATATTTGAGCCAGTCTGGTTGTCAAGAAAAAGGTATACAGAAACGTCCAAACTTGTGTGTTGTGCGCAGAGTGCCATCCTTCAGATTTTAGAGACTTTTGTGACACAGCAGCACAAAACAATCTCTGGTTTATATTTGCCTCTGGGTTACACTCACCGACAAACCGCACCACCATCCATCACACATCGACCGCAAACTCTGTAGAACCCAATCTATACACAATTCACAATGTAATACATCTCTTTCTCTCTGATTAGGAATAAGATATGACCTCTAATGATCAACAGAAACAGTTACTGGTAGCTTCCCCCCCCCCCCCCGTACTTTACATAGCAGTTTTTTATTTGTATTCATAAACTATATTGTCCCTTAATTTAGTGCATTGCAAGGCAGCTTCCATCTCCAGCTTTGATCGGAGAACTTAGTTGTTTTTTTTTGTGTGTTGTGGGAGAAACTGGAGTGTCCTGGAATTGATCCCAGGACCTTTATGCTGTGAAGTGCGAGTTCTAGCTACTCACACACACATAAGTTTATACATTACATTACAGTCACCATGACGTGGAAACGATGCCGTCTCTCTCTCTCCTCATAATCTCTTTGGCTGATCTCCCTATTCACATGGCTATAATCCCAGCGGCTCTAACCCCTGTTTCCAATCGCCAGATTAAAGCCTTGCGCTGCTCCTCTGAAGGCGCCCGTGGGGGTGATTGGTGAATTGGCAGGTCACCGTGGCCCCATGGATGACGTAGAGGGAGAAAAGAAATAGCAACACGACTTGACCCTCGCGAGCTTCCTCAGCCTGAAACATGTTTGGTGTGGGGTTGTAGTGGCAGCACTGTTTACATGAATCATTGTGAGAACCGCAACGGACCCGAGTCTCCTGGGGGTAAACACAGAGGCTCCTGCCCCATCCGCATCACTCAGAGTGGCTTTTGCTGTCAGCCGGTGCCCCTTGACAAAATCAGAGACATGTTTGCAGTCTCTTGATACCAACTGGTAAAGCTCAATATCCGCCTTTCTGGAAAAATACCACGAACTATTTCACATTTTTGCCTTTTGCCTGTAGTATTTCCTTTGTGTGAAACGGCAGATGTGTCACCAGCTGCACTGAAAATAATCAACCCCGAAAAACCATCACTCAATGTCCATCCCCGCTGTCTCACCCTGAGCCTGACCCCGCGCCTGTGGTCCCAGCCAAACCCCTCTCCTGTCGCAACTCTGCCCCAATATGGCTGCCATTTTGCCCCGGCCGGTGTTTTGGCCTGGACCTCTGCCATCTCTGTGCTTTGGAAACCTGCCCTTATCTGACTCGATGCCCAACAGCCCCCATAAGCCCGGCTGCCTGGCGAGTGTCACCATCAAAGGTCTAAAATGTTTGGAGATATGTCTGCTGGTGAAATGATAATTCTGAAAGTCAATAGTGCCAGAAAAAACCTCGCCGACACAAAAGCATGAAAATGTTTGAAAATGGTGCTGATAAGCCACAGTTAAGAATGTATCCACAATGCTCACGAGAGGTTAAACTGGGTTGAGACAGAGGTTGGGTAAATAGGCAGCAATTAGAGGCGTGGTCAGGCAAAGGCAGGAGTGGTTGGTTGAGGCGTTGTCTTGCTCCTGACCCTTGTCAATGCCACTTGTACTTTTGATGGTGATTGGCTATGCGTGCCGGCCGTCACCTGATAAATAGCATTTTCTGTGTATTGGTTGACCTCTGACTTCCTGTACATCCGGTCACTCGTTTGGTGGTAGTTGCCCTTCGTCGTTCACTATCTCAGGTCGCATTGATATAAGGCCACTCTAATATTGCTAACTAGTTCATTTGCATGTTTAGTTGTTGCATGGGCCCGTGTTCTCTCTGTAACCGGCCATGCTATTTGCTGAGTGGATTCGCTGCAGTGACTCGTTATTCTAGTAAGTTATACTCCTTGTGACATGCCTTTTTACATAGATGCCTTTGGTCAAGGAGTGGTCATCCCTGCTGCCCTGCCTTTTATGGAGTATGTATGGAGCTACGTGTGTGTGCAAGAGCAACACTGCTACAACTACAGGACTGTGATAACTGAAACATGAACTAGGAAACAAATGACTAAACAGAACTGTGAAATGATCTATGCAGTCACCAACGTTCTTGTCTAACAATGTAAAATAAATAAAGTAAGTGCTGGCTCCTGGAATCGCCACCTTAATGTGGTGGAAGGGTGTGAGCAACCGAATGATCCTGGGAGCTCTGTTGTCGGGGGCTTCGTTCCCCTGGTAGGGTCTCCCATGGCAAACAGGTCCTAGGTGACAGGTCGGACAAAGAGCGGTTTAGAAGTCCTTTATGAGAGACCAACAGGCCCGGCTGTGGACCCACCACCTGCAGGAGGAGACATAAGGGGCTGGTGCAATGTAATTTGGGCAGCTCCAACAGCTGCCCCCACAACCCGGCAACGGACAAGTGGAAGAAGATGGATGGATAGATGGATGGATGGATGGATGGATGGATGGATGGATGGATGGATGGATGGATGGATGGATGGATGGATGGATGGATGGATGGATGGATGGATGGATGGATGGAAGTGCTGGCCATTTCCAGCTGGCGTTAATTGGCATTTTTGTGTTAAAACTGCTGACTCCATTTATTTCAGACAAATAAACCGGAATTTAAGTGTTTTCTGTACCAATTGTGTGTTGAACATTTAGTTTTTTCCTTCAGAACCCCACAGACATAGGTTGAGAAACACTGGTAGAGAGTAGTGGGCTTTAGGCGGGTTAAGGAATGAACATTCTAACATCAGACATCATAGTGACACACCCACATCCTCCCTTCATATTACAGGGAATACAATTCACCAGCAATCCATGATTATGTTTGAAGGTCATTCAATAATGCCACAGAGTGGAGAGCGCTAATTTATTGAAGATTAGGTGTGACATGGCTTTTCTCTGTAACAGAATTGTCAGTTACTTTCATTCAGGATTGACCTCTTTTATCAAATGTACCCAAACACAATCCGACATGAAAGCCTTGCTGAGTACATAGAACATTCAAATACTTGCTTACGCATTCCGTCCTGAGCAGAATGGAAATAAGAAACGGTGAGAAAGTTCATGAATAATGCTACAACAGATGCATTATACAGTGATTTAATTTTAAAACAGTTCAGGGGCATGTCCTCGTTGCAACAGTAATGAAGTGAAGAAAGTGGCACGAGGTTATGGCCCAAAAGCTCTGTAGCCTTTTGCCTGGGGGGAAAGGTTCAAAGACGTCGCACACGGCGCTACAGGGGAGACAGGGAGAAGAGCAGACTGCACACAGAAATGCCTCAGCTGAAGGGATCACAGAGCCATAACCGTCTCGCTGTGGGCACAAGTGAGTATGTACAAAACTCTATCCATCACAATAAATACTTGAATGGTATGGAGATTGTGTTTAAGATCCAATGTTATAAATTTAACATATAGCAATCTGCTACAGTAGAGGGATCTTGAAAATATTGTCCATAGATTACAGTAACATTAAAATATGTAAATTAAATGTAGAGAAAGACCCGCAGAACAACCAGCTTCCGGTCACAAATGCTAACTACCTAATTGTCGTGTCCAAATGCTCCATGTGAATGAAAACTGCATGCTTGGGGTCTATTGTACTACAGCAGCTCTGTGGTGATGCAGGCAGGATACAGGCCATCGGTCAAACCAAACAACATTATCAGTGTGTATACAAAACAACTGCGCTCGTGGAGTCTGCGTCCAAACAGGAGATAAACGCCAACATCCTTCCCATCAAATCCTATGTGGGGGAAAACATGTCTGCTATGCATTCTGGGAGGACGCATTGTGCTCACATTTGAATACTGTGCATTGTAGTGTAAGGTATTGTATGTGTCTATTCTTGGTGGATATATGTGGCCTAGCTACGAAGCAGAATTATGAAAACACTGTGCTGCACTTTCTGGCATCTTTCGGTCAAAACCAGGATTACATATTATTTTTGAACTATGGGATAAATCTTCACTCACTGTGCCACTTGTTTACACTGGAGCACAGCAGAGTGGAAACACAGACACTTCCCTCATCTTTCCACCCCAAGCCCGTGGTTTTTCTGAGGTATTTAAATGAGCAAATTCAATTATTTGTTATGGCTGATATGCTCTTGGTGGTTAAAAAGGCACTACAAATAAACCAATCTGCCTAAAACTGCACAAGAGAATAAGCAAAACAAAGTGGAAACAAGCCATTTCTCATCTGAAAGCTAAGAACCCCCAGAATTCAGTCACTGAGCTTTAACTACAGGAGTTCTATAGCACTGATTAGGACTTATATGATACGATCCAGAATCAATGTTAATAAAAACACACACACACGACTTATCACATCATGTACAATGTTTTTGTGATTGTGATTTTTATCAACACAGCAATTGTTATCAGTTCATTGTTATATGCTTCAAGCCTTAATTAATGTGTGTGGCATGGGGTAAACCTTTGCTTAATTCACCCAGTTGAATGTTTGACTACAATGACGGCCGACGACTCTTCAATATTTGTCCCACGATTAAAATAATTGGCACACTGGCTTCTGAAAGGGCTCTGAAGCTGTAGAGTTGTAGTTATGCCACGGT
Source organism: Gobius niger (assembly GCF_951799975.1). NCBI lineage: Eukaryota > Metazoa > Chordata > Actinopteri > Gobiiformes > Gobiidae > Gobius > Gobius niger. The sequence goes on from NC_136869.1 coordinate 11,954,834, forward strand.
CAGCCCACCTCATCGCAGTTGGCAGTTTGTTGATTTCCCTCCAGAGCTGAGGTTCATCTGTGGACTTCAGTGTGACTCACATCTAACCTGAGAAGCATCCAGATTGACTGAAATCTCTGGAGAAACGGGGAGGTTGCAGCGACATGGACAGATGCTCAGAGCTAGTGCTGCACAGACAGAAGGACACAGGCTAAAAATAAGGGCACACTAATGGACAAACACTCAAACCAACTGAGTACATTTTCATAACATACTTCACTTGTAGGTGTGACTAAATTAACTGAAAGTTGTTTCAGAAATGGCCATGAGCAGATATTGTGACATGGGCTCGTAAACTTAAATTAAAAAGCAGAAGCAGTGTTCTTTTCAGAGTCTGTTAGCCCGCTCAATGTATTTTTCCTATAGCCGTTAGCATTAGCCACCAAATATCGCAAATTATGAGCGATCCAGATGTTTTCAGCTGCCATCAACCACATTTAGACGAGGTCAAAGCCTAGTTAGAAATCATTAATGAATGTTCAGACTTCAGAGATTTTACTTCAGATACAAATAGCATCTAAAAATCTTCAAATTCAGTCAAATTTCTACTTTTTGTGGGGTCTTTACACTGAAGACGAGAAATTGGAACAATGTTCGAGGGTCGAGAAGGTCCCGGGTTTGATCATTTCATCTCCGTGGCTTGTTCTCGCCGAGTCTGGGTGGATTTCCTCCCAAAAAACATGCACAACAAGCTACAAAAACCCCAATCCTTTCTATGTGTATTTAACCAGAAAGTCCCAGATAGAGATTCAGAATCTGGTTTTGCAAAATAGACTTGGCCAAGGTGCACTGAAATAAGTCCAAAAGCAAGATCCATAATCAAGAAACTTTTCTGTTTTTCTCACAAGAATCAGTCATTTAGAGAAGAAGAAACATGCGACAAGAACATTTTTTCTAAATTAATTATTTATTCTTTGTTTTGTAAACAGCGAATTGTCCATTCTGGCCTATTTTTTTTTAGTGGTAGGGGAAACCGGAGTACCCGGAGGAGACTACGCAGACACGGGGAAATCAGTAAACTAATAACAAAGCTGAGAGAAACTAAAGCAAAACAGTCTAAAATCCGAGAACACAGGTCTCCCCCAAAGTCAGTAAACTGAAAGTGAAGAAGGTTCCTCTGCTTGGACCAAACCAAACCAAATTAAAATTGTGGGAGCTTCGACACAAAAATGTGCCTGTACCTATAGCTCAATGAAGGCAAAATATTTTTTATAGGAGGTCTGCGGATGTAAAGCGAGATGGTCTTCAGGACAGAAGAGGACAGGACAGGAGTGGAGAGAGGAGAGGACGTGGAGAGAGAGGACAGATCAGAGTGAGAAATAAGAGAAGACAGGAAAGGAGAGAAGAGAGGACAGAAACATGGGGGAAGAGAGGGAAATAAGAGAGACGGGGGAGAGAGAAAGAGAAATGGTGAATGGTCACATATATGTAGCGCTTTGTGTACTTGCTTTAGGCACTAAAAGCGTTTACATCAAGGATCCACTCACCCATTCATACACCAGCACCAGGCACTGGAGGCAAGGCGGGTGAAGTGTCTTGCCCAAGGACACAACGACAGTGTGCACCTGCAGGAAGTTCCGCTCATGCGAAGACCCAGCGCCACTGTCACCCCAGGAAGAGAAAATAATGAAAGTAAAGAGAGGGGGAGAAAAAAGAGAAAGAGTAAGAAAAGAGAAGAGAAGAGGGATCTGTCCTCCTTGGCTTCGATCTTCTTGTCCTTGTCTCTCTTAGTCCTGAAGTGCTTCCACTTCAGGAGTAAGAGAAACCTTCAGACAGAAGGTTTAGTTTACCTGCTTTACTAGTTTCGATCACTTCCTGTGATCTTCCTCAGAAGCCACCAGGTGACGCTTCTGAGGAAGATCACAGGAAGTGATCGAAACTAGTAAAGCAGGTAAATTAAACCTTCTGTCTTACTAATAGAACAAAACTTAACCTAAGAAGACAGTATGAACCTTCTACAAAAATGTTTCCAGATGTTGTATTTGCCCTGTGTGACCTGTTTTTATATTGAATGGACCTCTCAGCAGAAAGGTCTCCCTTAAAATCAGTAAACTAATAATGAAGAAGTCGTTGCTGATGAGAGAAACTAAGTAAAATAGACTAAACTCCGAGAACACAGGTCTCCCCCAAAGTCAGTAAACTGAAATCGAAGAAGGTTCCTTGATCTGCTATGACAAACTAAATTAAAATAAAAGAGATAAACTAATTAACAAAGACCTATGGCACTAAAACAAATGTAAACTTAAAATAATAAAAACTGATCTAGTCTTTCGAGGTGACGCTAGAGCTCTAATAATATGGCTTGTCCCATTTGGAGAAGAATCTCTTCAGTCCTGACTTTGGCCGGTTCTTGAAGGCATTGAGGCGGATGTTGAGATGTTTGATGGCTTTCTCCTGGAACTCAGTCTTTGTTCCCACGGCGGCGAGCAGTGGCTCCTTAAATGAGCCTCCGTACTCATACATCAGGTCCCGCGCGGCGGCTTTGCCCAGTTTATGAATGTCCTTCGATTTGATGTGGACTCCTTCAGGGATTACGAAGGTGTCCAGGGCGGCCTTCTCCAGCAAGTCCACCAGCATCTCGCGGTAGGGCCTCAGATGGTCTGCCTTATTTTTGAAGAGTTTCTTCATCATGATCCAGATCACGAAGCTCTCGGCTGTGCGCTCTGGGACAGTCTCAGGATTTTCGGTGGACTCTGGGACTGCGAGAAGTTGTTCTTCTTCTCTGGGACCATCTACAACTTTGGTCTCCACTGGACTTGCTGGTTCTGGATCTTGGTTCTGATTGAGGCTTTGGTGGTCCTCAGAGCAGATTTCTCCGGGGCATGTGTGCTCCTCGGGGCTTTGGTAAGAATATTCAGAGATGTTCTCTGCTGAATCATATATGTGGGAAGCTTCAGGGATCTCTGAATCTACGTGCAGCCCCTCTGTTCTCTGATCTTCATTCTCATCTTCTAAAGTTTGAGCCCACAGCGGACTCTTTAATGCCAGGTTCAACATCTCTTCCAGAATCTGGTGTCCGCCAGAAATGGTGTCTTTGGGACATGGATTGTAGATTCCTGAAGTGACAAAGATGTTCTCCACTGATTGGTCTGGGTGGATGTCTCCATCTTGAGTGATCTCTGTGACTTCCTCCAGACCTTCTTGCTCTGCGGGGTCTGCGGGGAGTTTTGTTTCCTCAAGGATCTTGAGGTCCTGTGGGATTAGGCTCTCCACAAGGTTCTCTGCGCTTTCAGAGTTGATGCTTTCGTCCAGAATATCTCGTTGTTCTGGACTTAGTGTCTCTGATGGGCTTTGATGGCCCTCTGACCTACTGCCTGCTGACGTCTCTGGGATTTCGTCCACACTCTCTCTTTCTGGGACCTCCATCAGATGTTGGAAGGTGTCCTCTGCTGTGACGGCTTCATCCATATCGTCTCCGGGTCCCACTGGAGTTTTGATCTCCGTTGGTTTCTCTGCAGTCTCATCTTCTAAAGTTGGAGCCCACAGTGGACTCGCTAAAGCTATTTTCAGCATCTCTTGCAGAGTCTGGTCTCCGGGAGGGGTGGTGTCTTTGGGAAATGGGGGCTCTTCTGGGTTTTGGATTCCAAGTCCAGTATCTCCTGAAGTGCCAGTGATGTTGATGTTTTCTACTGATTGGTCTGGGAGAATCTCACCAACTTCAGTGATCTCTGCATCTTTTTTCAGACCGTCTTGCTCTATGGGGTCTTCTGGGTGTTGGGTTTTCTCTATGATTGCCACAAGAGACTCTGCGCTTTCAGAGTTTGTTGCAGGGTCTCCTGTAGCTTCAAGCAGGTTTTGCTCCTCTCTGGAGTCGCGTTCAGTGGCCTCCTCCATTACAACAGCTTCTCCTGGAGAAGTAACCTGTTTCTGGAGACCGTTCTCCATAGGCTGCTCCTCCTTTGGGACGGTAAAGCCCATTTTGAAGAGCAGTGCTGTCGACGCTCTCCTCTTTGCCTCTTTCTTTGTGAAGGCGGATCCTGTTGCAGTGAAATGGTTCAGCGACACCTCGATGGTGAACACACATTTGCTGTTCACCATTTTGTCCTGAAGCGTGCGGTACACGGCGTACTTCTCCTGGCGAAGCATTTGCAGCTCTGACAGACGAGAGTTGGGGTCTTTTCCCAAACCAAAGTCTGGCCCGATGTCGACAGACGCCTTGTTCCTACTGGAAGCTGCTGGAGCAGCATTTTGGGACAGGATCTGCGGTGACACGTTCACAGGAGTTACAGTTGCATCCAGGAGGTCTTTTTCTGGGACAATGTAGCCCATTTTGTGCAGCAAAGCAGTGGATGCTTTTCTCTTCGCTTCTTTCTTGGTATAAGCCATACCCACGGCACAAAACTGGCCCACAGAGGCCTCGATAGAGTAAAGCCTGTTTACTCCATCAATTTTGTGCGGGAGGTCGTGGTACCGAGCGTACGGCTGTTTGAGAGTCATCTGCAACTCAGATAGACGTGACGATGGATCTTTACCCAAACCAAAATCAGGGCGTGCCTGGGGCACAGTGTGAACCCCGCAGTCGGTGATTGGTGCAGGGTTTTCCATCTGCTGCGTGTTAAAGCTGCCTTTGTTCATGTTAGCGTTTGACAAAAGCAGAAAGAGCTAAGAACAAACAATGTCTTTAGCTCAGAGAGTTTTCATTAAGTCTTGTGTCTCGTTGAAAGCAGGCGTTTCGTCGAGGTCCGTGTTCAAAGTGAAGGGTTTCTGCCTGAGTTCACCTAGCAAAGTGTGCTTAGCGGAATTCTGTGATGTCATCTGTGAGGTTCGGAATAATGACCTCGCCTTATCACCGTGGTAACTTCCAGAATCCAGGAAGTCAGCTTCGAGAATAGATAATGACGGCATCTCTGGAATCATCCATATATGGTCATGTTTGAAAACAGTTAAGGGGGAAAACAATTTGGAGAAAAATCTAAACTTTCTCTAATTATTCAAAAACTACTTTAACAAACGCTGAATTATGAATATAGTTTTCTACGTAATAAAAATAGAAAGACGACATGGAGAGGAGAAAATAAATACATAAATAACGGTGACTTGCTAACTTGATGCTACATGTTAGCATCGGGCTAATGCTACCAGGTAGCTAGCGCGAGCTACAACTGACGTTTTTTCACTTCTACTAAACAATCTGCTGTAAGAAAATATTCAAATGAGCCCGTTTTACAAATGACTTAATTTATGTGTGATAAAGAAGTCCATATTCCACCAGAAAATTGCTAAAAACAGTGAAAAATTGTGTTTCTCTAAAGATTATATTTTCCCCCTCGGTGAAGCCACGCCCCCTTCTATGACGAGATGCCGTCTGTATCTATGAAATGTTAGGGACAACTTCCTGTTTGTTCTTAAAAGATGAACAAATAAAGGCTCTTTTAAAGATTTAAGTGGCGATATCTTAATTCTTGTGTTGCATATTTGGGGACTTTCTCGATTATGATGATGATGCAATATTTTTGCTAACCATCAGAAATTTGTACAAAAAAAAGGCTGCAAACGTAATTTACATCGCTTTGTCGCTCAAAAAGATAATTGTCTTGAAAAGATGACAAAAGGACAGCAACAAACACTTTCCACATTTCTTTCCCCTATTTTCCCCAATTATTTTTTTATTTTTTTTTCCCATCGTATCCCCATTATTGTTATTTTTGTCACCATTTTCCTAAACCTTTTCCACTTTTCCCACATTCCTTGACATTGGAAATAAACTCTGAAAATGTCCCATTGAGAAGGGGTTGAAAAATAAAATTGGATTCAGTCAAGAGTCCACTGGCCTTTAGGTTGTGTCCAATGGCCACTAAACATAATCTTTTAATATGTTAATGATATCCACATAAATTATATCATGAAACGGACAAATCTTACCTCCCCATACATTAGTATTGCGCCTGTCTTCCCTATTCATTTGTATGGGGATGGAATGTCAAATCTAAATCAGTTCCGGGAGCCGTTGGCTAACAAAATGTGCGCATTTGTTGAAACAGGCTCAGATAGCTTAAGGCATTTCTGTGATTTCTATTCTCGTAAAGCACATTTGTCAGTGGAATAAATGGCGCATTTTAATCTGAGTCACTCGCGTCACATTTCACCGAACTCAACAATCAAAGAGTTCCTGGAAAACCCCACTGCGTTCCCTCGGACTGTTTACTACTCACTTCCCCCTCAGCAAGAAATATAAATATGAGCTACAAAGATAGCAGTGTCGCTAACAGGGGGTCCGTGACTGGGGTGACCTCTTTGCGTCAGGCCCTCACTTCACACCAGGAGAAAATCGATTCTGATTTGGTAAATGGAGGGGCTGTTTATGGGACGATATGTTGCTGGGCTCTGGGAGTGTAATTTTCCTGTTTCTGACAAGGAGATAAGAGACCACTTTGTGCAAACTGAGGCCTACTGCTAGCATTTAGAGAGAAGAGCTGTAATTTTAAAGGGCTTGTATTACTCACTCTTTATTTTTTTGCTTTAAAACATGTTATTTTGTCACAGAGTGGTGTTTGTTTCAGTAATCCGTCATAGTCTGCTTCCTTTTCTGCAACCAAAACGCCAGCCCATACTCCGATAGGCGTCACATGGAGAATAAAATTTCTCCGAATATTACAGTCAAGATGCCTTCACTAAACTTGTTCTGATCTTGTCCCGGGTTATTTTGGTAAGTTTTGTGATTGCGCTGCAGAAGTGTGCCCTCTGCTGGCATACTGTATATCAGCAGGTCATATAATCTAGTATTTTCTCAACACATTCATTAATTTAAGTCATAATATAAAAGTAAAAGCCTGAACATAGCACTACCCCTTGTTATTACTATACTATTTCCATCCTACTAACACTATTCTGTACATAAAAGTATATTGCAACCTACTAAAAGTATACCAGCACCATTACTGTCTGAACATCATTTACAAACACGTGAGACCTGAGCATGCGTGCACTGGCATTTAGTGTGATGATACTTCCAAATGCAGTCCAATAATATTGATTTACCGTCAAACCAAACTAATGACGCTGCCGATTAAACTTCGCAGAGTCTCAGAGGCCACTGCTGACATCGTCCATCACCTCAGCGGCGCTGAATGTATGTCAACAGAATTTACTTCCTGGATACAACAGCCGCAAAGACACAGTCTGTCACAAAGCGACAGCCCTTTTTATTTCTGCTGTTTCACATATACACATACTGCGTCAAAGGATTATGATAAGTAATACGTAATGTTTGAATATAGAAACTTTTTTAATATCATTTCAAACATTTCCTCTAATATAAGTTATAGGATAGATTTGGATGCATTTCCCAAGCATTATCCTCTATTACACTCTTCCTCTCGTCCCATCTAATTATGCCCTGAAAAAATGTGGGAAACTTTCTCCAGGAACAAAAGGACCGTGAATCATGTCCCAGGTGAGACCGTGATCGAATGCCTTTCGCCAACTCAGCAACTAATGTAACTGAAGGTCAAAGGTACATGGACACACAAAAGCTCTTCAGTCCAGCAAAAGGAAATAAGAAGAGGAGGAGGAGGAGGAGGAGGAGGAGGAGGAGGAGGAGGAGGAGGAGGAGGAGGAGGACGGGGGGGAGGAGGAGCTGTTCTTTCACTGTGAGTGTATTAAATTAAGAACGCAGAACAATGCATTGCAATAAAAAAAAAAAGACACAGACACTGAAAATGTTTAATGGATGTCATAGTGGAGCTCCCAGGTTTGATTCCTGAACCATGATGGGGTCAGCTTCCATGATTGCTAAGACAAGTTCAATTGGCTCGGTGCACAATGTGGCTACGCTAGCTCCTCTGAGCCAAAGTTGTGTTGACCTTTAATTTCCATTAAGATGAGCTTAGACCTGGTAGATGATGACTTATTTGCTGTAGGATGTAAATATTTCAGTGGAGGAGACATCTGTGTTTATAAAGGTTGGGGATTTTGTCTTGAAGCTTAAAGCAGTACTAAGTAACTCGTGCACCTAGAGGCCATAAGCGACACTGCAGGTGTCATAGCATGTTACGGTTTTTTACCCATTAATTGTCCGTGAGAGTAAATACTACGCTAACAGAAAAGACAACGGGAGAGAGGGATATTGTACATCCAATTACACAATGGAGATAAAAAAAATTCACTCAAACTTGGCTGTAAATACTGTTTAAGTGGTGCTAGCCCACAGTTAGCTTTGCCTGTTAGCCTGTTCTTCGTGATTCCATTAGCCTGAGAGACAACAGGGGGAGATGAAAGACCCCCCAAGTTAAGTTACTTAGTATTGATTCAAGGCTAACATTAATTTGAAGCATTAAATTTTAGTGCCATAATATGACCTAATCCGCATAAACACAATTGACTTGTCTTGACTTAAAATTGTTTATGGGTATTTATTTTTATTTAAAAAAAATGTAATACGTTAGCCTTCAGCTTCAAGACAAACTATATCTGTCCTTTATGAACACAAGTGTCTTCTCTGAACTGGTTACATCTTACATCAAGTTTTTAACACACAGTAAGTGATCATCTACCAGGAACTCACTGTCCACCAGATAATCTTTAGAAAATATGATTATTCCTGCCGGGTTTGAGCTAATCTCCATAGGAAATGAATACAGACCGGAGGTACTGGCGCTCACAAGGTTAGGAACTAGCATAGCCACATTATGCAACAAGCCAATAGCTTCACCTGGTCGAATAAAAGTGAAATAAAAATAAATTGAACTCGTTAAACCGAGGTATTGAGACGAGATGTTTCTGTGAAGTAAAAAACATGTTCTTCCATTAAGGCGTCGAGGTCAGTATAATGTCACTATTGAGTTTATAGCACTTTTACCTTGAAATGGTTCAGAGCTTTTATCCATTAACAGGACCCATCCCAGCAACTTTTTGGCCAAGAGGTCAGCAGTGCTTGTCAACAATCTTAATGGCCTGCAGTGGGAAGATAAAATACTTTCATAATGTTTAAAAACTGTTGTGTCATACCTGCTCTGGTTTGCCTGAGCTGCCGCCGCTGCTCTCAGACACAGAGCAGGACCCTGTGGACTTGTCCTGAGTGCGGCCCATTTCCACTGAGCCATCTGACATTTCCTGAAGGCACCGCTTCACCTTCTACAGCCTCACCCCCAGGACAGTGCACGTCAATGTCTCCAGAGGACCAGGGTTTAAAACGGGATAGAAAACCTCATTGTATTCGCGAGGTTTCGTCATGCATTTTGAGTGCGTATTATGCCCGACTTCATGTCCAGGCCCCATGCAGGCGTAATGGCGTGCTAGTTTCGGATTCCTGATGTAGACCAATTGTTTTTGTCATTTTCTGTGGGTGGTCAGCCCCGACGAGGACAGGAACCTAACTCGCTTGTTAGGAAGCTGAAAGTGTGCACAAGCCATTTCTGAAAAATAAAAACATGTTTGTGGCAGCTAATGGGACTTTCCTCTGTTGACATCTCTGGCACAATAATGATTGGTGATGGAATATTGCCTCATTTTTAGCCACAGAAACTATTCCTTCAAAATAGGAGGATTGGGTCGGGATTGTTTGCTTGAGTTCTGTAGTAAGACGAGCTAAAATACAACTTGCTGAAAATCAAATAGCACGCCCACAAACAGACCTCCACTGCCATACATCAAAACATGATTAACGTTTGTAAGGGACATTCACTCTGCCTCCGAAGTGCTATTAAGCTTCATAGAGTGGCCATTACAGTGTATCAACTGCGGCTGTTGCCAGGACACAGTCTCTAATGAGGATCTTATTGGACGATAACAGAGCTGACGCAGAAGTTCCTCTGACTGACAAAAGATTTATTTTCTCACTCCGTTAAAAAGCCGTAATGAAGGATAAAGTAAGTCGTAAATCGTGTGTTATGTGGTGTAGGCCTGGTTAAATGTGGGAATGGTGTTCTTTGCATCCTCATATCTGTCTCATTCTGGCTGTCTGCCGGAGAATACAAGGATTACAGTTCATTTAAAAATCCCCATTGAAATAGCAAGGTCTGCGTCTCTGTCTCGCCACCTGGATTTAACAAGGCAAATAGGATGATTAATTGGATGTTTAACAGTGATTACGTGAGTGGCTGACTCACTGAATGACTGGCTAATGGCTTGGAATTGTTTCTGCAGCATGTGCGACCAGGGTTTACAAAAGCACCGACAAAGGTTAAGCAAATATCACAAATAGTAGTTTCACCTGAGAAACTGCGACCGTTCAAACCTTGTGTAAACAGGAGTGTGTCAGTTAGGGGCTTTAGCCAATCAGCGACACAAGAATGGTATGAGACTGAGATAGACATTTTATTGGCCTTCTTCACCTTTGTACTCATAGCACCTGCTGAGACGGTACCGTTATAGGACTTATTGAGTACTGAGTTTCATCAACACCCACAATTCAAAATGTAAGGCCTGGAAATGATTGTGCCCAAAACATGCTCAATGTTCTCCAGAAAGAGGGTCCTAACTCAGATGTGATGGGTTGTATTGTGGTTTTCAACTGCTCCTGACAGATTGTCCTGTAGAACTGAAGGACAGTTCAAGGCCGGTGAAAACTGAAGAGCCGAAGAGCAGGGAGAGACACATAGCTATTTGTCGGAGCAATGTGCAGAAGCACAGGCCTCTAACTCGGTTTTATAAAATGATAGATCTGTTACAGCACAAGAGAAGCAATGCCCTGTTTATGGACAGTGTTTTTGCTGATTATAGGATTTTAATAAAATGTTTATCAAATATGAAAATGTAAAATGCCTACCACGGCCAACGGATGTGACGACATCGCGATCGCTCGTATGGCAGACCTGGGTCCAGATCTGGACCTTCAGAGGCTTTAGTCCAGAACCCAAAGTCTTTTCATCCTCTTAATATACTTAATTTCTACCTGTGCTCAAGTTTTAACATTTTCAAGAGCAATGACTGCATATTATCCTGGACATAATTATGTTGAAAATTACAAAAGAAAAGTTTGCAGACCTCGAGCTGATTTAGTTGAGAACCCCGGCACTAGATTATCAGCTGCACTCAAGGCACATCTTAAACTTAACCTTGCACAGAAATGATTTAATCTGTTCTCAATCTGTTTCCTGAAAGAATTCATAGAAAATGGCTGCCATCTTGCATGCACACACCTGCTGTGCCAGTGCTCGCGGTCAGTATAGCATATACTGAGATACTGTATGTGCTGCAAGAGCCGCTGCTTCCCATTCACAGCATCTTCTTACTTCTACCCTTACATGGCCCCTCATGTACTTTATTCTGCTACATCCTTATTAAGCTCTCACAGGACAAACTACAAACTATATTTATTCCACTGTGAGTTAAACATTGTCTGTGTCCCCTGAGATAAAAGAATATACAGATGGTCTCGCTCTGGCGCTGGTATTAAAGAGCGATGGGCTCTCCACATGGCAGAAAAGAGATCAAAGACCAGCAACATCCGCGGAAAATATTCAAGTCTGTAAAAAGGTTTGGGGGCCACTGCTCTACATAATATTTCCATTCACTATGAGCGTCTGTCCAGCCTGTGTCCAACCCACTTATTGCGATACGTCTGGAGTTTAAGGTTTCACAAAGCGCCCCCCCGTCAGCTCAAGTAGTTCAAAAAACATAAACGATTGTGCCCATAATGTGTCGTGAAGGCTGGTTTGCGTTCACTGTCATGCCTATAAATAAATACTGTTTTTTTTTTCGCTAATAATGTCACGGGACGTCCTGTTTATACTCCACATATAGGCCCAACCTGCACATACCAGGAGCCTGTCTAATAACAACCACCAGTGCTAATTAGATCAAGCATCATGTAAAAGATGAAACAGCGTGAGTCCGTACGTGTCTTTTGAAATCCACACAGGCGGGGGATAAACAGGATGACGGAGCCACTTTTAGATGAAACCTCCCTTTGAGATCCACTTTTGAACCGCGCTGCGCCGGATGAGACGCCCAGAGTTCTGCACGGTTCAAACGCGTCACAGGAAAAGTGAAACTGACTTTGAGGCTACATTTACTCCTGAGACGCCCTCCCTTAGAGACCGAACTGGCTAATCTGCATATTATAACTGTATTTATTTCCCTTTTAACTCTTCTAGACATGATGGTGAACATAGGCCTACTATGAGTCCCATTAAAATCCAACTTGTACTTTATGTGCTCCTAATGCACACAGAAATGAATGGGAGGACATGTTTCACAGCATGGCTTTAATATTTTAATATCTCAACATGCCTTAACTTGGCACTGGCATCTGATTGAATGCTATACGAATATGTATGTATCGTTCTATATAGTGACATTAACACGGGTCTATATATCGTGGAGGTTCGCTGTGATGCTTTTGCTGCATTGGCCTAGTTCGCAGAAGTGGCGCTGATTAAAAATTCATCCCTCATCACAATTCCGGCTGTAGATCGACGCATAGATTTTGGAGTGCGGTGCTCCACTTTCGTCAATCGTGATCAGACCCGTGATAAGACCTTGAGTTGTACTTTCACATCCCCGAATCTACTTCCTTTTGCCGACAGCTGCAGAATGATGATGACGGAGAGAAAAGCATAGTAACTCACAATGATCTGTTTCTTATAGTTCCAATACTGGCTTGGAGACACATTTCAAGATACATGGGCAATGAGACAGAAAGGTTTGTGTTTGGGAAGGTGTGTCCATGTTCTTGGAAAATAAAGCATTAAACTACAGTAGAGAGCAGCTCATTTTAGTAACATTTTAGTAAAGGAAGCACCAGAACTCACTCTGCCCCCACGTGGGACCTCAGCTCCTAAAACAAGACTAAATATAATCATCCAACATGCGCTGATCCCTTTTCCTTTGGCCTTGGGTAAACGAAGTGCATCAGGAAGAGCATCTGACATGGGGTGAGGTGCTAATGATTATGCACTGAGAGAGGGAAGAAGTCAGGGGTCAGAGGATAGCCACTTGTTAAAGAGGAAATACACTTTAAACTATTGAACCCATTTTGTCAGTACACAACAACACATGATTGAGCAACAACAGGGGCCCTGTTACAACATCTTCATTCTTTAGCCAGACACAGTTTTGGGTCAAGTCCCAGATTCAGTTAGAGGAAAAGTGATGCAACAATTTACTATGAACCAGACAGCGGAAAAGTTACCCAGAAAGAGAGGGGGAGAGCTGGGGGTGTATTCATAAAATGACAGTTTACATTCATGCAAGAGTCATTTCCTGATCAGTCCAAATCCCTATGTGGTCAATCATCCTTGGGGTCAATTTTTGGTTTTGAGCAGCGGCACAATTAGACCGCACCTAATAAGCGGTGTCACTCACTTGGTTGGATAATGTTTCCATAATGTTCAAGATTCAGTTGATCAAAGCTCCCACTGTCGCTGATTCCAAGGGTAAGACACTTCACTCGTCTTGCCAGTGTGAATGCAGTGACTGTGTAGGTGATTGATGACCATAAGAGAAGCCGCTGGTGCAGGTCGGTGGCCAAGGAAGCTGTGACAACATATTTTATCATCGAGCATAGGACGTGAATAAAAGAAAATTGCGCTTTGAGAAGCATTAAACTGTGACACAATCCAATTATAAAATGAGGAAATAACGGCATTCATTTAGAAGACGTTTGAGTGGTCATCTCGCAATATTGTTCTTGTCAAAGAAGGGGCAGGGAACAGGACACACAGGAACATAGAGTAGAGAAGAGATGAATGAGGTAGGACATACTCAGACAGAGGAGAGATGAGGAACTGCAGTTATAGGACACATTCAGACAAATCAATCAATCAAAGCACTTTACAACAACACCAGCAGTAACTAAGTATAGTACCCAGCAGAAGCCAGTTTGCTAGTTGCCATCAATGGCTCTGCTTTTTGAGCGCGACACTAGAGGCCGCCATTGGTCTGCCATTGCTGTAGTTCCTCCATATAGCCACTGGTCTCCCATTAGAAAGCATTGCACTTTAGACACGTTTGAAGCCTGGTTTCTAATTTTCCTAAACTTTCTACAGCTGGATATTCCTCCTGGGTTAGCAGCAATTAACGAAACCAGGATGGTTTTCGTTCGGTATATTTTCGAAATCTTGCATAATTAAGGAGGATTTTGATTGACAGGCCGTTAGGTATACTTTATTAGTCCCCGTAGGGAAATTCAATGTCTGCATTTGACCCATCCTCAATGCCGCTGGGGCAACCTGTAGGAGCAGTGAGCTGCCAGCGTGGGCCGGCTCTCGGGGACCCATTTCCATGATGTGGAGCCAGGCTGGTGGTCAGAAACACCTGGCTGGAGGATTTACCTATTGTGCATGTTTTTAGTGGTAGGGGAAACCGCTAACAACCACTGTACTACCGTGCCTGAGAGCTAATGGCGCAGCTATGACCGAACTCCACGCCCCACGAGGACCAAGTCTACTGTTAGGAACATGCTTTGTCAGAGCTGGGTAGGAGGAGTCTGTAATCCGTCATGATTTCCCCCTCGAACGTAGTTATTATGGCAAACGGGGAGGAGTGAGGAGGAGTCATCGATTCATTCTACAGTCTACGGTTGCCATCAGTCAATTAGCCAGACCTTTGCAATGGTGGGCAGGGTGAGGCTGGGGATGAATTTACTGGCGCGGGACCGCATTGACGGCTTCTGTATTAGCTGCATATAGATGTGAGTTTTGAGCACCACTATGAGTTCAAAGACATCCAGGTAATTGCATACGCCGATCCCGCCAAATTCCTCTTTGAGAGACTCCCTTACAGCATCAACGATCTTTCTCAGCTTCTCCTTTAATATTCTGCACTGCAAGTCCTGTATGTCAATCTGCTCCCGGGCCTTTTTTTAGTCAGACGATGAACGAAGAGTCTGAGCATCCTTGAAGATCTTTGACGTGAAAGCCTCGTAAATCAAAGACTGCCCTTCAGTCAGCTTTGTCTTTTCAGAAGTTTGAGACGAGGCAATATTTCTGTCTTGTTCTCTATATTTAATTCATATTGTTTGTTTTCATGAAATCTTCACTTTCACCGTGAACTCTCTTTTGTTCACCTGTAATTTGCAGTTCTATTCCTGTGACTCAGCCTTGACATTTGAGTCCTTTCATGTGCGTCCAAATGAACAGCGATAACTCACTCTTCAAAGCCGACGTCTGTTATGATCTTGTTTGTTGTGGGGACCGCTTTCCTCAGCGGGCGCGCAGACTCACCCGACGCCTGGCCCTTCAACTAAACCCCCTGTCGTCATGGAAACAGTTAGCCTAAATAGTGGCGCCGTCCGATATAAGGGGGGGTTGATGACGCGTCATGTAATCGCGTTTGTTTGGGATGATAATATTAACACACTTTTGTATTGGATCAGCTTTAAGACGATGAAATGTGGGGAAACGATGATGAGCCGAGCGACAGGGTGTTTGTGAGATGTCAGGAGAAAGAGCGCTGTTTGGTGGATGACCTTTGCCTGATATTTTGTCAAGCGAATAAACAAAGGAAATTAAGTTAATACCATAGTAGTAGTAGCATTGTAATAAAGAAACTCTCACACACTGGTTTGAATGTTGTGAGTCAATATAAACATACAGTAATTTATGTAAACTGGGCTGTAACATTCATAAGTGGGATATAATTCACATGAAGTGTTTGGCTTGGACAGCAGTGTTGCTACATTGGTCTTCATAATGTTCTGTGTGAACTTTTGAACCATGTGACTGTTAGGATTGAGCTGCACTCTTGCACAAATGATTTCCTGAAGCAGAAATGGCCGTCGTCTGGTTTTAAATAAAGTTGAATGCACCCCTCCTGGAACCGCTACCTTAACGTGGTGGAGGGGTTTGAGCACCCGAATGATCCAGCTCTGTTGTCCGGGGCTTGATGCCCCTGGTAGGATCTCCCATGGCAAACTGGTCCTAGATGACGGGTCAGACAAAGAGCGGTTCAGAAGCCCCTTATGAGAGACCACCAGGCCTGAGAATCGTGAGGCCGTCCTTCTGTGGACCCACCACCTGCAGGAGGAGCCAACTGGTGCAAACGTGTCGTAATTACAAAATGCAATATTGTAAACACCAGGACTAAGATTCTTCTGATAAAGCCTAAAGAGTGTAGGTGGAGACTAGGTAAATCAAAAGAAAAGATGCCAACGATGCTTTACATGCTCCTTGTAATTTATTAAAACAAAGCTCTTGGAAGAGGACCTAAGCTTTTCATATGACACAAGCCACCCAAAGAACTTCACATATTGTTGGAGATTTGTTCATTCACTCCACACACCGTGGTGGTAAGCTAACAGTCCCTCTAACCACCACCACCATTCATTCATGCACACACCTCATTCATCTCTGTTGTACATGTTTTTAGTGGGGGGGGGGAACCGGAGTAGCCGGAGGAAACCTAAGCAGACACAGGTAGAACATGCAAACTCCACACAGAAAGGCCCACAAATTTAATTCTAGATTTTGTTCAAATTTGGCCTTTGTTTGGCTCCTCCTTAAACCCCTCTGCAGTGTCTCAGAAAACCTCCCTAAATCCCTAACCAGGATCTTGGAAAACAGCTGGAAAACAGCTGAAGAATATGTTTGTAATGCCAAAAAATCTGGAAACACAGACCAAACCAGTGTAAATCTTAGCATAGAAGATTTTTTTTTTTTTTGCGACCCCAGAACACACAATGAAATATTTAGCGTGGCGCAGAGCTGAAAAATCAAAACAAGTTTCCTTCCGGCAAACTCTTGTTGTGGGTTGTTTGAGATTCCACTGTACTTGGGACGTATGACAGATAGAGGGGGTAACACTGGGAGGGCGTCCTGTTTGGGTCATGTGCTTCATGTGCTGTTTTACTGTGGGAAACAGTGTGTGTACATGAGTGTATGTGCTGCTGGGGTCTGATACTGCTGAACTCTGGGGCCACTACTCCCACCAGGGCATTTCCCATGTACACCGTGGACCAGGCCGGCCTGGTAACAACCATTATCAGGAGATATGACTGCAGCGATATTTGTTGCCTTGTGGTTCCTGCAGAATGAATAAGTTTATTGTGCTGAGTAAGGTCTTTGGCAAAAGCTCCATCGGTGCATTATATATATGAACAAACCAAAGTCCAAATAAAGTTTATTTTTACTAGCTTTTAAACCATATTTGTATTTAGGAGTTTTTTACTGCAAGTGCTGACATTGTGCCACGTTATTTTCTGCTGTTGTTGCTCATACTGCTTATCATTGGTCAGTCGCCAAAGCAAACAAGTCTTTGAAAAATTGGATTATTAAAGGCCCTTTATCGGATTTTCTGTATTTTCAAACTCACAATTAATTAGGGCCAGTCAAGATTGAATTGTTATTTATGGCACGCAGTTATTTGTTCTCTCAAAAATTCTGGATAATCATTTTTTATTAATTTCCATTTCCATTATGTATGTTCACAAGAAAAGAGAGTACATGCTGCCAGCCACTAGAAACAATAACATTGCACTTCTGCCATTGTAAAACATTGCTCATACACTTACTTTAGCCTTGCATGTCAACGGCCCCCTATTCTTGGATATTCAGCTTATATCATCTGCACTTTGAATTGTTGGAGTAACAAATCTGTATAAACTTGTATTATTTGCAGTAATTGTTATGGCCACATTCCTTTTGATGTTACTTGGTGTTTTTCATAATAAAATGACTTGTTTTCTACAATGTTGTTTTCTTTATTTGCAAATATATTCATACACAATCATAACTATATCAGGTGCATCATTAAAGCTGTTTGGACAAATAATGTAACAATTATTTTAGTACTACTTGGTAACTACAAATGAGTATCTGTAATGCACCAACATAAGTACTTAGTATTCACCACTGCAAGTACTGTAGTTATTCCTGTAGTACCTTTTGGGTATTTACCTTAGTAGCTGCATAATTGCGGCGCAGTAGTGCGGCTGTTAGCACTCTTGCTTCACAGCTAGAAGGTCCCGGGTTCGATTTCCATCTGGACAGGGATTGTACTCCAGTTTCCCCTACCACTAAAAACATGTGCAATAGGTGAATCCTCCAGCCACCTTAACGCACCTTCACTTTAAACATAACCTTAAAGCAGTACTAAGTAACTCGTGCCCCTAGAGGCCATAAGCGCCACTGCAGGTGTCGTAGCATGTTGCGTTTTTTTACTCATTAATTTTCTTGAGAGCAAATACTACACTGACAGAAAAAACAGAGGTAGAGAGGGATATTGTACATCCAATTACACAATGTAAATATATTTTTTCACTCAAACTTGGCTGTAAATACTGTTTAAGTGGCGCTAGCCCACAGTTAGCTTTGCTTGCTAGCCTGTTAGCTTCTTCTTCATGATTCCATTAGTGTGTATTGGGTCTCCGGGTCAGAGCAGGAAAGCTGCAAGCATGGTTTTTGGCTAGAGACACCATGGGAGATGAAAGACCCCCCAATCATCCCATTAACACTTGTATTACCCCCAGAAGGACAACAAAAAGGATTTATTAGGTAAACAAGTTACTTTTACCACATTAAATACACAATAACTGTGCCACTGTAACAAATGGTGAAGCACAACTTTAGGTTCCAAGAAGTATCATAATATGAACCAACGATGTACCACTGCGACTTACTGAAGTACTTTAGATACTACAATAGATACCATAGATGTACCTCTGTATCTAACTGTGAAGTGCCATGATTGGTACTATGTTATGTACCAAAGATGTAGACATGGCATCTTTATTTATACCACGCATTCGACACACAGGGCAACTCAATGCGCCTACCACTGAAACTAACTGTGAAGGACAATTATACTGCATGCACCACATAGACTTACCGGACAGTATTGTAAAGTGTTATTGCTCACATTTTAGAGTGCCTTGCATATCAACAACCCTCTATTCTTGCGTATTCAGCTTGTATCATGCACTGTCAAGAGCTTCAACCACTTTCATCGATGCAAAACCAGGTATGATCTATAATAAGGACAGCCGTGTGATATGAATAAAATATGTCACGTCACCATCTCATGCACATTGAAGCGCACTTTGCAGAGGCAGCACTTTATGACAGGGCTAATAAGTAATAGCACATAGAGGATGATGGCACGTCCAATGCTCACCAACCGTCGGTGTGTGACAAGACTCATACAGAGCAGCTGAATCTTTTCTGCATCGAAATGGCAGACAATCCTCATTTTAATATACCCGTAATAGAATTTCTCCATGGCTTATACAGATTAGTGCTGCTCCTGCCGACAGCACCTGACACTATGATGAGTTGCATCGCCTTGACACAAGATTCCCGTCGTAAAGTGCAGGCATTAATCTGTAAAGGGGACATTTTTCAACAGATTTTTTATTGCGTTATTCATCTTTGGAAGCGAGAGGAGACTTAAACTGAACTGCTGTAATTTCCCCAAGGGAGGAGGTGCAGAAGAGTTTTGTACGTTTTTCATAAACATGATCAGATATGAGGTTAACATGATCAAATCATGCTTCATAGAATTGTTGATTGAGTTATAATAAATCCAATGCCCTTTAAGGAAGAGGCCACTGTTTTTCCATACTGAGATATGTTCTTACCTGAGCTTAGACGAGTTGATGCGTACCAGTCTGGTCTTTGTGCGTGTGCTCAGTCACGCAAGAAGACTAAAGATGTTGTTAGCATTTAGCCTCTCCTCCTCTCCTCTATGGGGCCAAACGGGGGTGAAGTTAGAAGCGACCAAGCTCTTCCACGTTTTCCCTTTTTAAATAGGGTTGCATGAGTAGCTACACGATCCAAGTATAGTTGCACAAAATTAAACATGTCAATTTTATACAGGAGCACTTCGGCGTCCGCACAGTAAAGTGAAGATATTACTGCACGGACGTCGAAGTACTACAAAGGTGTTACTACGCCTTACAATATAGTTCCCCCTATTTATCTGCTTCGAAAATCGACATGTTTAACTCGTCTCAGCTCAGGTAAAAATATATCTCAGTATGGAAAAACGGTGGCCTGTTCCTTTAAACACACTTCTTTTAAAGCTCAGTGGTTTTAAAGAGAGGCAGGGCATGTCCATGGCATTTCACTGCTGTAAAATGCTTTTTAGACATGTTGCTCTCCTAGAAGCTGCCAAATTGACCCTCAGTTTTCAGTGCTTGTATGTGCTCTTGGGATTCAACTGGATGCATTTAAGACAATGTCCCGCATCATTTTGAAACTATAATTATGCAGAATGATTCAATTTGAAAAGTACCATCTCTGGCGATGTGGGCCCATTCAACAAGAAGCTCGAGGGCCACCAAAAATTAGCCTGAGGGCCGCATTTGGCCCCCGGGCCGCACTTTGGGCATCGCGATAGACACTTCATCCTTTGTGTCTATAAGAACATGCATTGTATTTCAATCTTACACGCTACTTCCCAACATGATGAGGTTTGGGGGTTGACTTTTTGCGGTGGCACGGCCCACACACTTCCTGTACTACTCTTTGCAGAAAAAGGTGGTTCAACCCACTTCCCTGAATTCTTCTGTCACTCTGGGAAAAAGCTTGAATATCCTTCCTGCCGCTGTGTCGCTGGCCGCTGAGACGTTGTAAAAAAAAAGCCGTCCTCGGGGACCGCCGCAGCATTAAGCCTTTTGGTGCAAAATGAACCATTGTCTCCCCTGTTTGTCTCGGGACCAGAAACAAAAAAGGTCTGATTTCCTGGACACTTTCACATCGAATAAATACTCCCAGATTTTTTTTGTCATTTATTTTTGTCGGAGCGCATGATGGGACTGGGATATTGTTTGCTGTCCTTTGAAGTCTCCGTGCTTCGGTTGTCAGCGTCTGCCCGAGTCTCTAATACTGTGTCAACATCATTGAGTGAGGCCCGTACACAGAGATGACTGCATTGTTGGACCCTCTGTTTATTTACATGATGCTGTGATAAGCTTTAAACCGGGAGGCTGAGCCACATTGTTTCACTGGTTTACATTGACACGTATTTGGAGAGCATTGAGCGTGGGAATTTGTATATAGGCCATGATCTTGTTTTCATGAGGTGATTTTGTCTGGGATTGAATCAAGGCCTTTCTGAGTTTTTTTGAGTTTCGCTAATATGTTTGAGGACATTTGCGTATTTCCACAATAGTATATGAATATGGAATTTATTACTGTGTTTTTCCCCCTTGTGAAACATATTGAATAGTCTTGACCAAACATAGTGTTAGCCTAAAACGCTTCCAAATCCCAAACTTAACATAAGCTTCTGCAATGTCACTTACTAAAGATTCTCAGTGGGGTTAAGATCTGGACTCTGTGGTCACCAGTCCGTGTGTGAAAGTGATGCCTCATGGTCCCTGAACCACTCTTTCACAACGAGAGCCCGATGGATCCTGGCATTGTCATCTTGGAAAACGCCCGTTCCATCAGGGAAGAAATCCATCATCATCATCATCATTCAGGGTGTTCAGCTAATCTCATTCTTTGTTAATTGGCCGATGCCGATATGCTTGGTCGATATTTTTGACCTATATTTTTTTTTAAACAAATACTTGGCCGCTCCAGCACTGGCCGATTTTATTTTATTACTTGTAGTTTCTGTCCAGGCTTTGATTAGTTGTCGTTAGCATTAGCATATTGCTACTAGCCGTGGCACTTTGCGCGGCGATCACAAATACAATAGTGGAGGTTAAAACTACCTCAGCGATTGAATTCTCCAGATTCTGCACTTTAAAATGACATGCGGCATGTCCATATTGACGGAGGTTTAGTGAAACTTGTGTTTAACAAACTTGAAGCTAACCAATAGAGTTCAGGAAAGTCCGCAGTTACCATGGAGATCCGCCATCTTTGCAGCTGTTAGCGTACATTTCCATTGACAAACATTAGCAAAAAACAGTTTAAAAAGTGGAGAAAAAAGCCGTGGAACAACTCCATTAGCTGCTGAGTTACTGCTGGTAAATCCCTGAATTACGACCATATAAGACGTCTACTAAAACAGCGCCCCCAAGCTCCCATTGAAGGTATGTACATTACACTTAACCCAATTCAGAAACCACTTTATTTTACGTAGTGTATCTGAATTGTCGTCAAAGTTGACGACAATTCCAAAAGTCAAACGCAAAGAAATGACTCACTCTACAGCAGTTTATTTTAGATTGTTTATAATATAATGATAATTATTAAGACATACTACAGGATATG
The DNA here is from genome assembly GCF_951799975.1 of Gobius niger. Taxonomy (NCBI): domain Eukaryota; kingdom Metazoa; phylum Chordata; class Actinopteri; order Gobiiformes; family Gobiidae; genus Gobius; species Gobius niger. The sequence goes on from NC_136869.1 coordinate 11,976,916, forward strand.
ACATTATGACGTAGCTGACCCTTTAGCCAATCAGAGCGCAGGCTCACCTGCCCAAACGCCCTCGAGCTGATTCACGTGTTTTCATTGGTCGGAGCGAGTTTCCGTCAAACCTAGTTCAAAAACCTGCGAGCTAAACACAGCTGTAATGTTTGATATTTTTTATCCTTAAATGACGAAACTGCGGAGAAATGAACGACATCAGTTTGATCACGGACACTTGGCGCCACCTTCTCAAGACGCAAAGAGACGCAGGACTTTGTGGAGAACAGCAGCGGAGCCGAGGCCCGACTTTGCCGGGGTGACGAGAGGAGTTTACCCGCATCATATGCACTGGAACCAGGCGCAGGATCCGAGTCTCGCCACAGTCTGACAACACAAGGACGTTTGAGGACATCCATCTCTGTCCTGTGACAGGAGAGATATGGAGTTGGCAGTGACGCATATGGAGGAGAAGAAGGACTCACGAAGACATCAATGGTGAGTTGTGCTTTGGTGTCGCTGTTGTTGTGAGTAAAATGACGATAGCCAACACATATGATATGATATGAGAGCGGTGAACTGTGACGCTGCTGCGGTTGGGAAGGTTTGATGCGTAATAGCGCAGAGCGCGCTTGGAGAGCCTTTGGCACCGCTGGACGTTCAGTTCCTCCACAGGTGTGGCGGGGCTGAAGACCCGGGGCTGCTATTTGCTCTAACACATATTGCAATTGTAGCTAATTTTGCAAGTTTGTGACTCATTTCTTTGCGTTTGACTTTTGGAATCGTTGTCAAAGTTGGTCAGATGCACTACATAAAATAAAGTCGTTTCTGAATTGGGTTAAATGTAATGTACATACCCTCAATGGGAGCTTGGGGGCGCTGTTTTAGTAGACGTCTTATATGGTGTAATTCAGGGATAAGACAAAGGACCACTTGTGTCGTTTTCTATTGGAGGACAGTCTCGGGAAATAAATCTACCACACTGTGGTGTCCAAGTGTTTTAATGTGAACAATAACAGTATTTTAACTTTTTTTTTTTTGTCAGGCAGTGTATTACATCACCCATTAAACACTAAAGTCGACGCAACTTAAAATTCCCTCAGAATAGTTAAGTGTTTCCTTGATCATCAAAAATTCAGCATTTACATGTGTAGATCACTCTTCGCCATTCTTGAAATGATGGAACCTTTCATTACATGTTTTGTTTTTGTAAATGTCCCCACAGAGATAGAATTATTACTGTATGTACTAGTCTCTGTCAGCACAAATAGGTGTTTGCATGAGTGATGCTTTTAGAGACCGGAGAGAGGAGATGGAAAAATTTATTTTAAAACCTATGTTCTCTTCGGGATAAAAGGAAAAACTTGGAGTACTTTCTTTTTCTCATCAGCTTTGCTAAAAATAGTGGAACGCAGATCCCTGTACGACAGATTATTTCAATTCTTTCATCACCGCCTATTATTTCGCATTGTGTTAAATAGTTTTAGTTCACACAGTGTGATTCAGATTCCTCCCAGAGTTCCCCCAGTTCCAAGCAATTTCTCGCACACACTTTCCGCCACTTATTTTTGGAGAAAAAGTTTTCTCCGCACAGTCTGCACACATCTCGTTAACCAGAGTTCCAGTAAACGCTTAATGCCATTTTAAAGTTTAATTTCACGCCCCTCAGGTACAGTACAGCGCGGAGCGGTTCAGAGTAACGCGCGGTGCACTCGTGTCTGTTGTTCCCTCCTCCACCATCTGTTGTCTTGAGCAGGGCTGTGTTATTTAATGTGGAGTGCGGAAAAGATTGATGTTTTACACTTTTTATACTGGCAAACTTGTTTCAGACTCAATTAAATAATAATAGCAAAATAGAATAGTAAGAAATGACTGGACTTTTTTCAAGGTGGCACGTTTTTATAGGCCAGTCTGAACCAAGCACATTTGCTCCAGTTTGGCTTTACCCAAATCTAAAAGCGTCTTGAAAATAGTGGCGAAATAGCTACAAAAATGAGACGAAAACGAGGCTGAAAATGCAACAAAAGAGTGACAAAAATGTGACAGAGACGCACCAAAAAAGCCATATGAGAGCAGTAGAAAAGGCACAAAAAAGTGACAGAAATGTGTGACAAAAATGCCCCAAAAATGACAGAAAAGTGACATAAAGCAATGAAAATGTGGCTAAAAAAAAAGTGATAAAAACGCAACGAAAAAGATCCATTTAGATAAGTTTTGTAGGTCTTAGCTTTCAAATGAGGCGTTCCACTGACCTATAGGCCTATAGACTGTAACCTTTTGGATTTGGGTTAAGCTGAACTGAGAAAGCACACTTGGTTAAAAGGTTAAGAAAATGCTTGAGAGAGAACTTACTACATCTCAGCATTCTGGTTGCATGTACAGCAAGTAAAACTGAGCTAAATGTATTACTATTATACAGTGCAGGCATAATTATACTATAATTATGCAAGTGAGTTTCAAAAATATAAGGTTAGATCATTCCTGACCCAGCAGTAAAGTATGTGTCCTGTTCAATAGTGGCTGGTTTTTGACCTCTCACCCGTCAGTAATGTCTTTGAGCACTGGACACCTTGTACTTCTGGACACTTCAGGACAGCTGCTGGTTTTTCTCCTCCTCCTCCTCCTCCTCCTCCTCCTCCTCCTCCTCCTTCTCCTCTTTCTCCTCCTTCTCCTTCTCCTCCTTCTTCTCCTTCTTCTCCTTCCTCTTCTTCTCCTTCTTCTCCTCCTTCTCCTCCTTCTCCTCCTCCTTCTCCTCCTTCTCCTCCTTCTCCTCCTCCTCCTCCTCCTCCTTCTCCTCCTTCTCCTCCTTCTCCTTCTCCTCCTTCTCCTTCTCCTCCTTCTCCTTCTCCTCCTTCTTCTCCTTCTTCTCCTTTTTCTCCTTTTTCTCCTTCTTCTCCTTCTTCTCCTTTTTCTCCTTTTTCTCCTTTTTCTCCTTCTTCTCCTTCTCCTTTTTCTCCTTCTTCTCCTTCTTCTCCTTTTTCTCCTTTTTCTCCTTTTTCTCCTTCTTCTCCTTCTCCTTTTTCTCCTTCTTCTCCTTCTTCTTCTCCTCCTCCTCCTCCTCCTTCTCCTCCTCCTTCTTCTTCTCCTTCTTCTTCTCCTTCTTCTTCTCCTTCTCCTCCTCCTCCTCCTCCTCCTCCTCCTTCTCCTCCTCCTTCTTCTTCTTCTTCTTCTTCTTCTTCTTCTTCTTCTTCTTCTTCTTCTTCTTCTTCTTCTTCTTTGACAAGCTTTCAACAGTTTTTAAGTTTCCAGTGCCTGAGAGAGGTCTTTTCCTTACCTTAACCCTATACCATTTTGTGTGAGAGAAAGAAACCTGATTCAGACCCGCTTTGACCATATACCTGGGACACTTCAATCCAGCAGTCTTTCAGTTTTCATTCATTCATTGCACTAGAATTAAGGGCACTTTTCAAATGGATCTGTCCGAAGTCTGACCAATATGCATCTGGAACAGCCCCTCATACTGTAAGAGCAATGCATTTTCAATATCATCTTTCAAGTGCCAAAAATAGGGAGAGATTGATAAAGTTCCACCAAAAAAAAGTGCAATGCAAGGTTTAATGGGGCGGAAGTAATTATAGCAATTACTGAACTCAGAAAAGGTTGAGTTTGTGGGTTTGCAATTAAGCAGCGGGTAGTGTGACTTTTTAATTATTAAGCCAAAGTATTTTATAAAGAGGGTTGGTTTGGGTTCATTACTCAGGTGGATTCTTGGAAAATGTGCCTCAGAAAAATAGCAATCATTTACCAGGAGCGGACCGCAGAGGATGCTGACGAAATGGCGGATTGTGAGTGCACTTCCCTCATGAGGCTGATCACTTTCACCCGGGAGTCTTGGCGGCAGACGACTGGTTTGAAATTCAGATTGGATAAACAGATGGCACTCGGAAAAACGGCAGAGACACGCCTCGGTTCTTTACGGGAGGAAGTCGTTACAACACCGGTGAAGCATGGGCCTCATTTATTAGCATGTCTGCTTACACAAGTCTCACACCTGACATGGTTTGGATGGCAATTTTAGGCAATTTAGCCTCATTTGGCAGGTGTTATTCATCTGTCTGGATGAAAGAGGGAATGTGTCAAAGATGGTCCTTTGTCTAAAAGCCATTAACCAGAGAATGGGGGAAGCTAGGAAATATATTTTATCATAGCCGATACCGTGCACAGTTGGAGCACTTCTAAGTTCTACATTACTTATGGGCTGCCCTTGCCTGCCCATATTGTGAACATTTTTGTTTTTGATCTATATTTAGTGTTAACTAAAAACGATCCTTAACTATACTTAATCTACAGTCGACTGTTTGTTCGCAGTGGTGGTCAAAGTGTGATTTCACCTGTACTCGTAAGCTAAAATAAGCAAAATCATAAAGAAAACATGAATCCAAATATTTCCATTACACTCCAATGACAGGAAACGGTCTCAGTCAAATGTTTTACTTAAGTGAAAGGACTGAAGTATTTGTAGAAAATACACCAGTATTCGTAGTAGAACGGGCAAATCCGTTAACCTCTTAACTCCTGCCTTACCTGAGCGCATTCTCTCCAGTTCAGCTTTACCCAAATCTAAGCCTATAGGCCAGAGTAAACCCCCATTTCAAAGCTACAAAATTGATCTAAACTGATTTTTTCCCCTCGCATTGTTGTCGTGTTGTGGTCCCTTTTTTTTTTTTTTTTTATAAAATCATAACTTGTTTTTGTGCGTTTTTGTCCCTTTTTTTGTTACTTTTTCATTGGGTTTTTTTTTGTCGCTCTTTTGACACTTTTTTGTTGCGTTTTCATCACATTTTTGTCATGTTTTGTTGCCTTTCTGTCACATTTTTGTCACCTTTTCATTGCATTTTTTGTCACTGTTGCGTCTTTTTTGTTACGTTTTCGTCACAGATTTATCTCATTTTTTTAAAAACTGGAGAGGTTAAAACAATGTTGTGAAATGTGGAAAATACCTCTGTGCGGCTTCAAAGACTTGAAAATTCATGAATTCCCCTCTTTTACATCAATACGACGGGGACAAGTCTTCATCCTTGTGGGAGTCAGTGGCATTTGACCGTACATCTCCACAGCACCACCTATTAAAGGCTTTTAAAAGTGACGTTTTTACTTCGGAGCATTTTTAGAAACGTAGTGGAGTAGAAAAGTACATTTACTTGACCACCTCTGCTTATTAGGAATGGTTGCTTTAGACCCGTGGTTCTCAACTGACATGGCGTCTGGACCGGGCAATCAGGCGAGGATGGCAAGCTGCGACCCAAATCAGAATAAATCTGTCTTATACTATGCAAAATATTGTATTTTCCAAACAGATTATTGTTGAACTCATGATGAAAACAAGCTGATGAATCATTTTAACATACAGACGGTGTTACACCTTTTAAACGAAATGTTCCTATAGGGAAAGACTTGCGACCCACTGAAAACGGTTCCCACCAGTTGAGAACCACTGCTTTAAAGGGGCTGGATTCAAGTTGGCCATTTTATACTCACTACTGCCACCTCAGGCCATATGTGTAACTGCCCCTTCTATATTAAGCTTGTGCATGGCGGCAATTCGGACCCGAAGTAACACGTTTTTGAGTGACAGTGCAGGATTTTAGAGGCCGTTGTGGTGAACAGGTCTGGGGTCATTCTACACATTAGGACATTACTGGAAAATGTAGGGGGAGGAAAATACATAATTTTAGCATTTTTAAACTTCCTATAGTCCCTTTAAACTTTTATGGGACATGTTACAAATCTGTCTCCAACTTGTAACAAATGATGCAGAAAGAAACCTAAGGCTCCCATCAAAGCAACATAAACATTCACGTGAACCCAAGAAAATGGCGACGTCATTTGCTTTATAAGACAATATTTTACTCCGAGGAGCTTCAGTGAGACACACAGTGCAGGTGAAAACATCTTTGAACAGAATTTATCAAACTTCGCCCGGAGGCTCGTGACGGCTGTGCTTCAAACAAAAGAAAACAACAAGTCCCTTTTCCCCCACGGTCTTCATTATAAAAGTGCTCAAACAGACACACTTGTGACGATACAGTAGGCAGCACACGAACTGTACATATGAGGTTTCAATGACACACTTCCCACTGATAATCTCTCTTTGTTTGCAGGATAATAATAGTTTTTTTTTTTAATATAAGTTACAGTAAGAATGTATTTACACAGTGTTGCCTTGTCTTTGGGTCACCAGTGTACTCGTTTAATCCAGTGGCGACTGTCCATTCATTTCCCATATTTGGTCTGTTTTTTTTCCCCCCAAGTCATCATGCATTATTAACTTAAAGTATACATTACGCTAAGGGTCCTTGAGGGAGTCCATTTTCCCTGTGATGCTTGGTGATGCTTTGGCCTTCAAACAGCGCTCCAAGAAAAAAGAAAAACGGCAGAGGTCGGCTGTTGAGATCTTAGGAGCTTTAAATAAACGCACTGACATTTTGCAGAAAGTCCCATCGGTCAAAAGAGATTTGCAAGGGGCTAATTCAGTTCAAAGTCTCTCCCGCGTCCTGCCGTATTTGGTCTATTGTACAAACGCTCTGAGCTGAACTTGTCGCGACGCATTTTGGTTTGGAAGTGCTACTCGATTCACTGTCCTCACGCCAAAACGTCGCTCCTCTTGCTGCACCAGACGACCAGCGCGATCATGGCCAGGGTGAGGAAGATGGGGATTAAGATTAGGATGACTAGCGTGTCGTCGGGCGGGTCCACCCACACCACCTGCTCCATGGTGCAGTTGGAGAAGAAGAGTTTGTGGATGCGGATGATGTAGCCCTCCACCAGCGGGTTGGGCCAGTAGCAGTCCACGTCGTGCGACTTGGTTTCGGTGCACAGCGTGAACAGGTGATACTCACTGCAAGAGAGGAGACAGCGCAGCGTCAGGAGATTTGGTCACATTACACGGTATTATTCCAACAGACTTTATTTTGTTTGTTTGTTTCACCCACACATATCTTACACATCATTTTAGAAACTAGAAGGTCCTGGCTTTCAACTGAGGTTTCACACCGGCATACAGGCTGTAAGCTCTCAGTCAATAAACTTTGAGATTTGGATATGTATAACTCAAGCCCTGATGGATGGATGGATGGATGGATGGATGGATGGATGGATGGATGGATGGATGGATGGATGGATGTTTGGATGGATGTTTGGATGGATGGATGGATGGATGGATGGATGGATGGATGGATGGATGGATGGATGGATGGATGGATGGATGGATGGATAGATGTTTGGATGGATGGATGGATGGATGGATGGATGGATGGATGGATGGATGGATGGATGGATGGATGGATGTTTGGATGGATGGATGGATGGATGGATGGATGGATGGATGGATGGATGGATGGATGGATGGATGGATGGATGGATGGATGGATGGATGGATGGATGGATGGATAGATAGATGTTTGGATGGATGGATGGATGGATGGATGGATGGATGGATGGATGGATGGATGGATGGATGGATGGATGGAATGATGGATGGATGGATGGATGGATGGATGGATCAGACAAAACAACCTTCCTGAGCTTCAGTCACATAAATAACTTGGTTCGTCATAAAACGGCAGCTTTTGAATATCAAAACCATCCTTTAATTGAACTTTGAATTTTAAAGGCGCAGAACTTTTTGTTTGTTTGTTTGTTTGTTAGTTCACAAAGAAATGAAAGGAAGGTTTAAAGGGACTAGATGCAAGTTGGTCATTTTTATACTCACTACTGCCACCTCAGGTCTTATACGTAACTGCAGGTACTATGTTAATATATTATTTTTATTTATATATTTTGAGGGACAGTGCAGGATTTTAGAGGCAGTTGTGGTCATTCTACACATTAGGACATTGCTGGAACATGTAGGGGGAGGAAGATCCTTAATTTTAACATTTTTGAACTCTGTATAGTCCCTTTAAGTTAGTCTAAACCAGCAAAACCCATCCCGAACATCCCAATTCTTCAAAGGGACACATTTATAACCATGTTTCAGGGAGCATTTCTGCATATGCAACAGGAAACACAAACAGGGTCCCATGACTTCCAAAAGTTCTAGTCGAAATCGAAAAAAATTAAAGTTTCAAACACAGGTATACTCCAAAAGATGTCTTCAGGAACCATGTTTTGATGCTTGTTGGTCCAGGGACAGCACTAAAGGAAGTTACTTTGTTGTTCCACTTCAAATAAATGATACAAATGTTAAAGAAATAACGATTGTTCTGTTTTATGGTTCTAGATGACACATATTTTAGTGTCGGAACCAAAAAAGAGTATTGTTCAGGTATCAGTATAAACTTAGCATTGTTAAAGTACCGGTATCGGGGGAAAAATGTAACGCCCTATTGATCATGCTTCATTGATCTTTGTTAATCATCTCAAAATATGCTGTACTTTTTACATAGTGTACAAAATGAATAGTTCTCAAGGTGCTCAAAACAACAATAACATGCTCCTGTTGTAAAGAAGTGCCTAGAAGACCTAAAATTGTTTTGTTTTAAATGTATTATTTGAGAGTAGAATAAAGAACATGAATGAATACTTTTTGAAAACTGACCATCAGCTATAGGACACAGGGCATTTTCAATCGACTTTCATTCATTTCATTCAAGTTTTTCACATAGGCTAAAGGCGGCCGTGGGGATCAATTTCCTTAAGAGGCAAATCACTGTCTCCCTTCGATAATTTGATAAGATAAGATAAGATGACACTTTATTGATCTCACAGATGGAGAAATTGCATTCGATGAGAGAGCATCCGGCAGCAGCACCCATTCAGTGCGCACCACTCTTTTCCCACTCTTTTTTTTTTTTCTTTGGTGAAAGATCGTTGTGTCGCGGCCGCCATCTTCACTGTTTTGGTCACAGGAGGAGCACTGGCTGATGGGAAATCCGTAGACGATGACCACGGTGGTGGAGCTCTTGCGCTTGGCCACGATGTTCTTGGCCACACAGGTGTAGTTGGCCGTGTGGGACAGACGCGCCTGCTTGATGATCAGGTTGTGTCCACGGTGATGTAGAAGTTCCTGTCCTCGGCCGGGTCCATGATCTCGTTGTCCGTCAGCCACTCCCCCCGCATGACCTTGGAGGATGGAGAAACTGTAGCTGCCGTCTGTCTCCTCTGATCATCTGAAACGGTGCACCGCCTCCTGGGCTTGTCCCCATCTCAGAGCGTGGTGTCCTGCACTGGTCAACTCCACCTCGTCCTTCCTCTTCCTCCTGCACAGCTCCCTCCACAGTCTATCACCATCTCCTCGTTGGTCCCTTTTGTTGTTTCCTGTAGCTCCTCTTGTGACGCCTCCTCCGTGCTGCAGGTGTGGGGGCTCTTGGTGCCTCTTCACTGTTCAGTGTCTCAGAAGAAGATGTTTGTAGATCTCAAATGGGTTTAGCTGATAAGCTAGCAGTTTGTTTACCTTCAAAAAGCTGCTTTCTTCAGGACCATTTTGGACTCTCAAAGTAAACAAATCCACCAAACCTCCACAAAAACACGGTAAAGACGTACAAAAGTATCCAGAAAAACAACGTGGTTCGCAGAAAAAGGCAAACAATTCACTGAAAAAAGCAAACAATTCAGCTGCACCAGGAGAGAGGGAGGTCACTTCTTGTTTTCACGTCGCCATGGCGAAGTTTTTTGACATGATCTTGTATTCATTGTCTGGTGACTAATTAGCTTGATACCTCCTCTGCTTTGCTTTTCAGTGTGGAGTAATTGTTAGAGTGAGCATATTTAATACGGTGGGCAGCACTTTCAAATTTTCTCAACAAAAGAACCATCGATCAAAGAGTCGAAATTGAATGACTCACCCCAGTGGTTTTCTTTGGGGCAGCAGGACGTGCCGCTGTTGCAATGCCCAGTATTAATCACACGGCCCTGGCTTTGGTAAGTAATCCATCAAATGGACTAGGTATGGTCCCCCTTTACCCCCTTTGTGCCTTTGTAACTTCACTTTTGCAAGGGGGAAGTGGTCAGTGTGGAGCTTGAGCTAAAGCTCAAGCTCCACTCTGACCACTTCAATGCTGCAATGCTTTCAAGACTTCTTTCATCATCAAGATAAAAATCAATTTAGAATCAGTGTTGGGCAAGTTACTTTAAAATTGTAATATATTCTATATTAATAGTTACAGCTTTACAGCAGTACTAAGTAACTAATGCCCCTAGAGGCCATAAGCGCCACTGCAGGTGTGGTAGCATGCTGTGTTTTTTTTAACTCATTAATTGTCTGTGAGAGTAAATACAACAGTGACAGAAAAGACAAAGGGAGAGAGGGATATTGTACATCCAATTACACTATGGAGATAATTTGGCTGTAAATACTGTTTAAGTGGCATTGCCCACAGTTAGCTTTGCCCGTTAGCCTGTTAGCTTCTTCTTCATCCAACAACCACCCCTGGGTGACCCCTGAACTTAAAGCCCTCCTGAACCAAAAGAAAAGGGCTTTCAACTCAGGGGACAGAGAGGAGCAGAGGAGAGTCCAGCACGAACTCCAGTGGAGGATCAGGAAGGCCAAGAAGGACTATGGCGAGAAGCTGGAGCAGGGCAACGCACGGGACGTGTGGAGGGGACTGAAGAACATCTCCGGTTTTGGACAGAGTGCCAGAGGGACAGCTGATGGAGACCAGCGCGGGGCGGATGAATTCAACCAACATTTCAACCGGTTTGATTCTCCCCCCACTCCCTCCTCTTCACGCGTCTCCAGCACAGTGGACACTGCCCCCCTCCCCCGACCACCTTCACCTGCCTCCAGCCCCCCTGCACCCACGTCTCCAGCCCCCATCATACGGACTTCCTCTAGCACCTGCCCCACCCCCGGCAGTCCACCCCCACACCGGTCCCCCCCTCACTCCCCCCTCTCCATCACACCGGACCAAGTGAGGAGGGAGCTGAGGCGACTGAAGCGGGGGAAAGCTGCAGGACCAGATGGCATCAGTCCCAGGCTGCTGAGGACCTGCGCAGACCAGCTCTCCGGGGTCCTCTGCCACATCTACAACCTGAGCCTCAGCCTGGAGAAGGTCCCCGTCCTGTGGAAGACCTCCTGTCTGATTCCAGTTCCTAAAACAGCGCACGCCAGGGAACCGGCCCACTACAGACCAGTCGCCCTGACCTCCCACCTGATGAAGACGATGGAGCGGCTCATCCTCACCCACCTCCGCTCTGTGGTAAGCCCCACCCTTGACCCGCTGCAGTTTGCTTACAGACCCAACATCGGAGTAGAGGACGCTGTCATCTACCTGTCGGAGCGGGCGCTCACGCACCTGGAGCACGCCGGGAACGCTGTGAGGGTCATGTTCTTTGACTTCTCCAGTGCCTTCAACACCATCAGGCCGGCGCTGCTGCGGGGGAAGCTGGAGGACGCGGGAGTGGATGAACATCTCACTGCTTGGACCATCGACTACCTCACGGACCGACCACAGTATGTGCGGCTGCGCAGCTGTGAGTCTGAGGTGGTCGTCTGCAGCACCGGGGCCCCTCAGGGCACCGTCCTCTCACCGTTTCTCTTCACCATCTATACATCGGACTTCACATACAACACGGACAGTTGTCATCTCCAGAAGTTCTCCGACGACTCCGCCATCGTGGGCTGTGTGTCTAAGGGGAACGACCTGGAGTACCGGTCAGTCATCATAGACTTTGTGGACTGGTGTGAGCGCAACCACCTGTGCTTGAACATCAGTAAGACGAAGGAGATGGTGATCGACTTCACGAGGAAGCCACTGCCGTACACACCGCTGAACATCCAGGGGGAGGACATTGAGGAGGTGGACAGTTTCAAGTACCTGGGTGTTCACCTCAACAATAAACTGGACTGGTCCCACAACACCAACGCCCTGTACAAGAAGGGCCAAAGTCGCCTCCACCTTCTGAGGAGACTGAGGTCGTTCGGAGTGAGCAGGCCTCTGCTCAGGACTTTTTATGACTCTGTGGTGGCCTCTGCTCTCCACTACGCTGCAATGTGCTGGGCCCCGGGCAGCACAGAGCGGGACAAGAACAGACTGAACAAGCTGGTCAGGAGGGCCAGCTCCGTCCTGGGCTGCCCCCTGGACTCTGTGGAGGAGGTGAGGGACAGGAGGGTGTTAGCCAAGCTCACCTCCATCATGGACAACACCTCCCACCCACTGCACGGGACTGTAGAAGAGCTGTGCAGCTCTCTCAGTGGCAGACTGAGACACCCTCAGTGCAGGACGGAGCGCTACCGCAAAGCCTTCATCCCCACTGCTGTCAGACTGTACAATAAGACTGTGAAGTAACGCCGACTGTAACAAGTGAATTTCTCCTTTGTGAGATGAATAAAGGTTTATCTTATCTTATCTTATCTTATCATGATTCTGCCAGTGGCAGCCAAGTTGCAATTGTGGTTTTCTGGCCAGAGACACCAGGGGGAGATGAAAGACCCCCCAATCATCCCATTAACACTTGAGAGAGACAAAAAGGATTTATTATGGTGTTACTTAGTACTGCTTTAAAAATGTAATATGTTTGTTTAACATGTTGCTGTTTCAGAAATGTAGCTGAGTTAGACTACTTTGAGTAACTTTTGGCAAAATTTAAACTGAAAATAGTAATAATGCCACAGAGGGAAAAAAAAGTGCATTTTTTTTTTTTATTCTCCACTCTCTTGTGTTTTGTTTTGACGACATTAACTATGCACAACTGAAGGTCTTATACACCAGTATCCACTTGATTTGGTGCTGCATTTTATTTGTGGGCTTTTTTTGTCGGTACATTAAATACACTTGTAACTCTAGTTTTTAACACAAGTTATATGTACTGAAAAAAGTAATATATTTTTGTTGCTTGTTATTTTTATAATATGTTGCCACCAACACTGTTTAGAACACCTATATAACCAGAAGGTAATGATGAATTTTATTACGCTATGAATAGATGATATATTTATGGAGAGATTGTGCTGGCAGGTTCATCATTCTTTGTTGTTTTCAAGGTCCACTCACAGTCAACATAAATAATACATTGTGTCATGAATTTTTGACCACACTACCGTGCTGAATTTGTAAATTAGTTTCAGGAACACTTTTGAATTGATGTGATGATTCAGGGAACAGGTCAACTGGAACATTTTCATAAAAATTATTATATCATCTCAAATCTTTGCCACATCCTCAAAAACAGTTCCTGGATCGGTCACACTCTCCCATCATCAATACTTTGCAAAAGCGTATTGAAACAATGCCACAGCAGATGTATACTGTAGTGAAAGCTAAAGGCGATCCAACCAAACATCAGAGCAGTCACCTTTTTTTGTAGCGACTTTATCACCAAATAATCACCATAAAATACCGGCATTGGTTTTAAAACAGATGAAAAAAGAAACCTTGTTTCTATGGAGATGTTGCTGCTTTGCTTCCAGGTGGATTGAGCTGTATTTTGACAGCACGTCACAAAAACATTTGTCAGTGTCTCGCTGTTGATTAGGAGCCCTGTATCGATGGCATTTTTGTGTCTTGGCAACGTTTATGTGGAATGTTCTGTAGTGTGGCTTATATATTTCATGAAGAACCCATTATGAGGAATATTTTTGCACTTTATGTTGGACAGCACACACAACTGAACTAGGGCTCCAATCTAACTGAGCTATAGGCTGACTTTTAGATTATGAGAATAGTGTATGACCGTATACAGCATATAGAGGATAAGGCAGCGCTCACCACCAGGAAAAACATAATGTTTGAGAATGAGAAAAGCTTGTCTGTCAGTCCGAGGTCTGCTGGAGTCCATTATAAATCTTCACTCGCAGGTATAAAGTGGGCACTAATGGGTTGTGGGAGCTGGCAGAAGATGAGATATCTGGAATTCAAAGATGTTGTACAGGTCTTTTGAGGCAGTTAATGAATTATAGAAGTCTGCTGTGATGTTGCCTTTATTTATGCCCCGCGGTGAGACCTTGATCAGAGATGGACGCAGAAAGGTTTTAAATATGCATGTGGCAGCTTTCAGCAAGAGGCGATGGAGACACCAACAACTATAATGGTGTTAAGGAAAAGAGTTTGAGCTGAACTGAAGCGCAGGTCTTTTGATGCTTGCCTGATTAAATTGAAAGTCTGGTGTGGCTGGTCCAATGGAGAAGAGGTGGTCGTCATAGACATTTGTGAATGAAGTCCAGATAAACAGCCCTTTTCCTGTCCCTCATGATGAAATTAATAATTGCTGTATACAAAGTGCTTAGGAACTAATTAGTAATTACAACCAAAACACGTCTCAAATCCGCTAATTCCCAACATCCACTCCTGGACTCCAGCCATCATCGTTAGCCCAGTGTTGAAGGGTAAGCTATTTGGGGTTTGCTCAGTGCTTATTTAAACATTCCTCCCTCCACTGATCCATCTCATCCCCGATCCAATTTACACCCCCCTCCCTCATCGCGCTCTCTGCTTATCGCTGTGTCCCAGGCCCCACAGCACGAGTCCCCCCGGAAAGTCACATGTGTGTATGTGTGTGGACCCGCGTAACTGAATAAAACCTCGCTGTCCATTAGTCTTTAAAAGCACAATGTGAATAGTGGCCACTGAAGTAAATAGAAATTGTTCCCCCCCCATTAGCAAGCGTTGCCTTTTCTATCAGGACAATGCGGCGGTGATGTTCGCCTGGTAAACATGAAGCCAGGCTGTGATGTGTTTGTTCATTGTTCTCTGTGAAAAGAACATTATTTTGTTTTGTTTTGCTGCCAGATTAGTTACAAAGTAGATCGATATGTTTTTTCTCTAACAAAGGAGACTAATGGCGAATGAAGCTGAGCAAAACACGGAACACAAAAGCGACTGAGTGCGAAGAGTTGATCAGTCGACAAAAAAAAATACAATACAGTCAAACACTTTCAAACAAGCACAGACGAATGAAGTGCATTGATCCATGTGTTTTCATAGACTTCTCTCAAGGAGAAAAAGGTCACATGAAGGATGTCCTCTGATTGACTTTATTGTGTCACCTTGTGTTAAAGCAGTACTAAGTAACTTGTTTACCTTAATAAATCCTTTCCGTAGTCCCTCTGGGGGTAATACAAGTGTTAATGGGATGATTGGGGGTCTTTCATCTCCCCCTCTCTGGCCAGAAAACCACAATTGCAACTTGACTGCAACCGGACCAGAGCAACCAATACACACTAATAGAATCATGAAGAAGAAGCTCACATGCTAACAGGCAAAGCTAACTGCGGGCTAGCGCCATTTAAACAGTATTTACAGCCAAGTTTGAGTGAAAAAAAAATATTGCCATTGTGTTATTGGATGTACAATATCCCTCTTTCCCTTTGTCTTTTCTGTCAGCGTAGTATTTACTCTCACGGACAATTAATGAGTAGAAAAACGCAACTTGCTTTGACACCTGCAGTTGCGCTTATGGCCTCTAGGGGCAAGAGTTACATAGTACTGCTTTAAGGTCAAGGTGCCTTTATTGTCATTATACGGCTGCACAACAAAATTTGTCCTCTGCATTTGACCCGTCCATTGATGGTGCAAGGGAGACCCGTCCAGATGTCGAGCCAGGCTGATGGTCAGAATCACCTGGTTTTTAGGATTCACCTATTGTGCATGTTTTCGATTGATGCGGGAAACCAGAGGAACTGGAGGAACCCCATCCAGACTCAGGGAAAGACACAGGCAAACTCCACACGGAAAGGCTCGCACAGTCCAGGAATCAAGTGTTGTGACGCAAGAGCTCTAACCACTCAGCCACCGTGCCACATCGTCTTGTCCTTGTCAGACTTTAGCCCTGATATAGAATTGTCAATAGGGTCCCAGTTTTCTATTATACAATTGTGCAAAAAAAAAAAAATCTGAATGATTTTTTTATGGTTAAAAACAAACATGGGCTATAACATTGGGCAAAAACAAAACAAACTGCCCTGGTTTCAAGGGTCAAAACATTTCAAATCTGGTTTGATGATACTTTAGTTGCTTTTGCCTCATATCCCCTGAGAACTTCTTTCCCCTCTGCTTTTTATTGTGAGTTAAATACGATAGGAAAGGTTCACTGACACAAGGAGGACCCACTGATTGTACCGAAAGTCTTCTTGCAAGTTGTCAACTGGACTGGGTTGTTTGAGTTGACGACATCTCGACATCTATGAGTAGATTCTTAAGAAGGTACATCCGTTGATCTGGTGTTTGCGTCAGTGCATTAGTTCCCCATAGGTCTGACTCTTGTTTGAGCTGCTGTGACTGATGCACTGAGAGCGGATCCACTGTTTAGGGACGAGTCGCTCTTTCCCAGAGTCTGTGATCATTATTCTGACTTATCATCTGTGAGCGCTACTTTCTGTCTCCCAACTTTTTCCTATATTCTCCAGAAGCCAAAGGGCAAAGAGAGGAACTGCTTAAAGATAGATTGTCTTGGGTGGTCGAAAGACTTGTTGAACAGCTGCAAGAGCGTGCTAGGTAAAGGCTTTGGTAGTTTTGTTATTGTTTTGTTTTATTTGGTGCGACTTGAATGATAGTTTTAGTCGAGGGTAGAATTATAAGGTTCAAATTAGGTTGAAAACAGTTCTACTTGTGCATATAGCAACTAAATATAATACATATATTAAAAATATATACTTTTTTTTTTACTCCTCTGTTAAAAACTTTAAATTTCCTTGTGTATGAATTCACTATAAATACTAGAATGGGTTTAAATTAGATGAATTGAGAATATTTATCTTGTTTTGAGAGGTTTTCACTCAGCCTTTTTCCCAGAGCCGTGGGAACATAATTTGGTGCTGAGATTGCCCCCAAAAATGCTTTTTCTGTGCATATTTCCTATTTACTAATAATGCATGTAATGCGTAAATTATCCACCAGGGGGTGTTGCAGTACCCTTAGCACCCTGGGTTCCCACTGCCTTGCTTTTTCCTGAGTTTACTTTCCTAGTTTGAGAACATTTCTCACTACAGTAATAGTGTAGGAGGTAATTTACCTTGCAATAACAAGTAAAACAACCAATGTAATGCAACCAAATAAATCAACCTGAAATAAAGACAAAATGTCTTAAAATGAGCCAGAAACATCTCAGAACAAGTGAAATAATCGAGGTCCAACTCTAATTTAAATTATTATGCTCAATTTGAGACATTTAAACGTTTTGGAGTGTCGTGGCTCACAGATAAACTTCCCTCTCATTGGCTTGTAGCTCATAGAGCTTTCACGAGAGATTAAGCACAGGCGACTTCCAGAAATTTCAAGTATAAAAAGCCTGAACCTTTTCCCCATTTTGTTCCGGCTCTTCGGAAATAGATTGGAAAAGTTTCCAAAGTTGACCGAGAGAAATCACTTTTAAACTCAAAGAACCAATTTCCAATTCTATTTTTTGCACAAACTTTTAATGACTTGGTGGAGTTTTTTGAGGGAATATAGGGAATTTCTCACAGTGATTTATATTCCAATCATTTAGCACTTTAGCAGCTTGAACTTAATCTGCCATGCCATTCTTAACAAAGCATTTTTCTCTGATGTGGTAAATGTTTATTCAACCCAAATTAGGCCCTTATAAGCCTTGGGATAATTTCCACTAAACTGCTGCTGTATAAAGATGGATTGAACGCAGTGGCCAAATAAATGTATCTCTGGAAAAGTAAGTAGTAGTTTGACGTAGAAAGATTGATGATATTTAGCTTAAGGTCGTACATACTGCAGCTGTGTAGTAATTTGAAGTAAGATTTAAATCAACTGTAAACCAGACATTGTTATTCCTGCTCGAGTCCATAAAAAGAGTCAGTCTGAACTCTCCATCACACAGACTCCACATAACTGGATATGCCATAAACAGAAGAGTGGGAGACGTGTCACCACCTCCAATACATGATCAAACCTGCTCTTTTTGCTCTAGTACATCTTATAATTACAGGTTATTTCACAAATAGTTCTACCAACGACATAAGTCAAGTGAAGGCTCTTTTCTCGGGCTCACCTGATGAAGTACGTGAGGTTGCACCAATACTGTGGCTGTATCAGGGCCATGTCCTTTTTGAAGTGCTCTCCACAGACCTCCACATCCCACTGCAGACGGGACTCGTTACACACCCGCTTCGGTCGCAGCGTCGTGGCCTCCACCGTCTCTGCGCCTGAGGACAACAAAGCACAACCTTAACCTTCAGGATTTACAGTCAAGACGCCTGGGTTTGGACGTCTTTTTAACGTGATGTAAAGTTGTTTATGTTCCATTGCTAAGTTGCTAATCTCTTTCAATATGAACTCAGGCACAAAATTAAAAAAAAATCTTTAAAAGGCACATAACCAAACATAACATGCTCCAAATGACCATCTATCTATCTATCTATCTATCTATCTATCTATCTATCTATCTATCTATCTATCTATCTATCTATCTATCTATCTATCTATCTATCTATCTATCTATCTATCTATCTATCTATCTATCTATCTATCTGTCTGTCTATCTATCTATCTATCTATCTATCTATCTATCTATCTATCTATAAATGTGGCTCCCAGATAAGTTACAGTCAGGTCAGTTACGTTTACAATACAAATATGTGTGATCAAATAAATGCTTGTGTTCGATTTATTGGGTGTGTCTTCAAGCAACAAAATGCGTGTATGTATTATTTTTTCTCTTCATCAGGAGACAACTTCAGATATCGACATGTGCTGCTCAAACCAGGAAAAGAGTAATTTCTTTCTCCTGACACAATCAAGAATGAAACTTAATCCATATTCCCTTCAGGTAGATACAACTCGTCTGTCGCTCTGGCTGTTCATGTAGCACCTCGTCAGTGCGATCGATCCGCCTGTCCATCATGAGTCTAATTTTGCCTGGCTTCTGTCTCGAGACAATGGGTGAGTCACGTTTAATAAATCTCATTCTCAGCCGCCATTGTTGCTATTTTTACTGCACGGGCTCCATTCCATAACGTAAGTTTGAAAGCAATATCATATAACGCCAAGCGAATATTCATACTTGTACCTATCTGATGTTACTCCCTGCAAAGACCTTGGGCAAAACATTTCACCTTCTCACCTGCATGTAGTGACAGACTCATTTCTGAGCTGCTAACTGTGACTGTGGAGTCCATGAATTACACATTAGGCTGTGAACTTGTCTGCAAAGAGATTACTGCGATATTATATACAGATTAGCAAAGTGCTCACCTGACACTCCTCTCATCATCCAAGCGTTCACTGCAAAGAAAAAGACAAAAAGTGTTACAATCAGATGCATAATGTTGATTTTCTTGCAGTGTTTCCTGTGTCTTTCTTCAGGCTTGTGACCGGGCTGCTTGGAAATGGCCTCATAAGCATTGGCAATGTGGAAAAAACAATGGTCATTAGGGATAGTTGTACAATCCTGGAGCCGCTGAGGTTATTCATGGCCACCAGTGCAGGCTCCACACAGAGAGGGGTCGATCATAAGACGACCTTTTAAGTCAGTTCCTTCTAAAAAAAAAACTCAGCCTTTCCTTCGTTACTTTATTCAACCGGGTAAAAATTCATGAGCTTTGACATATCACTGCCACTTTAGACACTGTTTAACCTCTTACCTCCCGCCTTAACCCAGCGCATTTTCTCCAGTTCAGCTTTACCCAAATCTAAAAGCTTCTCGACTGGAGCTTACAGCCTATAGGCCAGAGTAACGCCTCATTTGAAAGACCTACACAACGGATCGAAGATTTTTGCCTCGCGTTGTTGTCACTTTTTCGTCGTATATTTGCTGTTTTTTTTGGTCACTTTTCTGTAACTATTTTGTGGCGTTTTCATCCCCTGTTTTGTTGCTCTTTTGAAGCTTTTTTGGCTTTTTCATCCTCATTTTTGTTGCATTTTTGTTACATTTTTGTCACATTTTTGCTGCATTTTTGTCGCCTGTTTTGACACTTTCACATTTCAATGGTTTTTTTTGCGTTTTTATCCTTATTCATGTCTTGTTTTTGTCACTATTTTGACACCTTTTTCAAGAAGCTTTTAAATTTGGGTAAAGCCAAACTGGAGAAAATGTGCTCAAAATAACTCTTAGCCATATACAATGTATGTAAACGCACAGTAGTCATTTCTCTTTGATGAAATACTGTACTACTGACACAGTATTTCCCTCTGTTTGGTTGGGATGTGATCCTGTTTATGGCCGGCTCTCTAGTTGGAATCCTGTTTATTGCCTCCTCTCTCCGCCGGACGCTCCTACAGTGAGATGAGTGACCAGGAGTGTGCGAGTAAAAAGGCTCCTGTTTGAAGTACAGCTCACAAAGCCCTGCAGGACCCGCACCTGCTAAATATAGAACACTTCCCTCCTTCAATTCTGTCACAGCCACTTACATTTGGGGCTGTTCTCGGGGAAGAGGAGAGCAAGAAATAAAGTTTTTAAAGTTTTATGCGTCTTTGAAATGAACATAAAACTTTTCCTTTAGTCAGTGGTTCAGGTTCAGGTGTTTAGTATCAGTGTATATTGGTTGCTTTCTCTTTCTAAACATTTAGTATTTTACTATTACTTTACTATACCAGCAAATAGATTCACAAAGTTGGCCAAGCTATTGAGCAAAACTTGTCTAGTTCAGTGACAAAAGCTCAGGGCTAAATGGAGAAAATCTAAAGGCAAAGCTGCGTGAGATTGAGGAGTTTGGAGGTGACAGACTGAGGGGCGAGTCAACCTCAGAGAGAGACTGAGAGGTTGTTACGACTCAAGAAAATCATAACGATGGCATTTCAAGCAGAGACACAAGATGCCGTTCAGTTTTTTAGTGTTACATCATGACAATTCTAAATTAAAAAGATAGATTGAGTTTGAGATCATGTAAACAGCACAAAGACATCCTAACCACTTCTATCTGGTCTATTGATTTTCGGTGATGCAATCCGCACTTAAGAGTCTGGTCAGGCACAGGCACTGGACGATGTTCATAACAGTCACACTTGCCCAGTACTGTGGATCGTGACTATCTTTTAATAGCAAAGATAAACTACTAGAAGAACCATAATACTTCACAGCTGTGATGTGAGGCAGATGGTTTTTGGATCCCCCTCTTTCCAAGTTGCTCTCCAGAGGCTTTCGTTCACAAGATGTGATAGCTGTCCAAAAAGAAGCTGCTCACATTAAAGAGGCAAAAAGCCTAATAGTCACCTTTTTGCAGGTAGTTGATAATAATGTCACATAAACACATCTTTATCACTATCTTGCACTTTGTTAGCCAGAAAATGTTGATCTAAAAATATCCAGAGCCTCCCACCTCCCGTCCTCTTGCTCCCCTTCACTGCGTAGCTGTTTCATTTAAGAGAGGAATAAAAAAGATAATAATTAGTCCGTATGGCTGTGGTGAAGCTATGGTGAGGGGTTTTAGGTAAGCTTAGGTAGAGATTGAGAAGTGAGGAGGTGAAGCATTATATGGGAGCTGCCGCCGCGGTGCTAAGAATTACCTCTGGGGAAAATTCTAAGAAAACTCAAAGATGGACAAACTTCTTGATACACAACTCCCAAGCATGTTTCTGATGAGAGAACAACATTGAACCATTGTAAAAAGCTGATTTAATTTTATAAGTGCAGTCTTGACTCCGGAAAAATAAAGTAAGAAAAAACTTGTGCTTTGTTTTCTTTCGTTGTGTTGTAATAGTATTCACTATCTCTCTGTAGCCTCCTCCACTTAAGACCCATAGCAACCTAAGTATCTTCGAAACATAGCTATAGCTACATACCTATAGAAAAAGAGATGCTAGAGAACCCTTGAAGACTAACGTGTTTATTGATGATATAGTTATACTATATCCTTTTGTTATTGTTTCATTTATTTATTTGTTTAAAGGGACTATGCAGAGTTTAAAAATTAAAAAATTAAGTATTTTCCTCCCTCTACATGTTCCAGCCATGTCCTAATGTATAGAATGAGCCCAGACCTGTTCACCACAACTGCCTCTAAAATCCTGCACTGTCACTCAAAAAGGTGTCACTTCGGGTCTGAAGTGCCGTCATGCACGAGCTTAATATGGAAGCTGCAGGTACATGTATGACCTGAGGTGGCAGTAGTGAGTATAAAATGGCCAACTTGCATCTAGTCCCTTAAAGGGACTGTACCGAATAGTGAATATTTGGGTTCACAATACACAACATCAACGAATCATAATATGACGCAAATGTCAGGCATCAGGCTGATTTTTTCACAAATGACTACTTTTACAACATACTTTTGTGGGGCAAAAATCATTTACCTTACAAAAACAAACAAAAATCAGGATAGCGCCTTTAGATATGGACATAGCAATTACACTGGACAGACCAGATGCATTGTTGGGGCTTTTAGGTTACAATAGATAAAACACATTACTAACAACAAGACACGTTTTACACATGGGAAACACTTCGGCCTGATTTGAGGCACTGTTGGAGCTCTCTGTTAAAGATGTTAATATTAGTCTGCAGTTTGAGTGTTGACCAAAAGATTTATTTCTCCTGTAATTATCCAAAAGCAGAATCAAATTCACATCTGCTCCACTAACTGGACAGAAAATCATTCCTTTCAGAGCAGTGAAACATGCCCTTTTTGTCGGCCGATCAATATTACGAGATTTACAAAGCACTAAATCGCAAACCCCGTCTTCAAAACATCTTTGTTGTTTTTTGCATTTTGTTTTTCCACTCAGTTGCCCTCGCATCTAAATATATCTCTCTAAGTTTAGCTTCCAAGACAAATAATCTTTAAATCAATGAGAGTCAACATTAGACTTCAAGCACTTGGGAACTTTTTACAGCTGCAGGATTTGCTTTCAAGGCCTAATGCTATAATTTTAGCCCCATCGTTGACATGCATGGGAAAAACTCACCAAACTAAACAACTCTTTGTGACAGATTCAAGCGCCTTTAGCCTGATTTGCTAATTAATCATCGAGACATGCCACGCTGAGGGCACCAGCTGGGACCAGGATCCAGCTGTTTGTCAAGAGTTATAAATAAACACAAAACAGGAAGTGGGGGGAAATAATCGGATCGGGTTCTGGCAGCGGGGAGCCTTTCACAAATCACGACTCTATCCACACGCCGCCGATCGCGTGTAACCACGGCTAATGTGTTGATTTGTCTAAATGGATAAGAGGGGATTCAAATTTAGGACTGAAGTGGGTCGGTTTGCCGGATCAATACACAACAGAGTTAAGATGGACCGCTGAAGCTGAGCCAATCGAAATCACAGCCAAGAATAGCCCAAAATCCTCTCCGTTTACATCTTGTACTGCTCTGAGCAAATAAAACTCGAGATACTGGACTCTGTGGGTTCCCAGTGTCATGCTGTTTTACACTGGGACGTCCCGTTGAGTGTGGGTCACAGTCCAGGCCTTACACATGATTCTGACCTTGGTCTTCCACCGGGCCTGATCCGACATTGGCCTTATGTGGACACACGTGCAGCTCAGTGCTGTGTGTTCACACCTGGTGTTTGCACTGGCACAGCTGACACCGCGTTCAGCGTGTATATTTTTTCTACTAAATTCACACAAAATGCTGTTTATGTGCTGGAGAAAACCTTTCCGAATTCCTGAATCTAATAAATGCCAACTGCAAGTTTATCAGTAAAACTAGCAAATCCTACATAAGTGTCAATGTCGAGCTGTGAAATTTGTTGCTGTCTGTTTTGACAGAAATTAAGCTCAAAGGGGCGAGATACAAGTTGGCAATTTTATACTCACTACTGCCACCTCAGGTCTTACGTGTAACTGCAGTTTCTATATTAAGCTCGTGCATGACAGCACTTCAGACCCAAAGTAACAACTTTTTTTTTTAGAGGTAGTTGTGGTTAACAGGTCTGAGCTCATTCTACACATTAGGACATGGCTGGAACATGTAGGGGGAGGAATATACATAATTTTAACATTTTTAAACACTGTATAGTCCCTTTAAAGTGATAGTCTGTAAGTTTGCAAAGTGAGGAGAGATAGAGTGTAATTTGTAAACAATCAAATTCCTCCCCTCTTTCACCAGAAAGCCCTTCTAGTTTGTAAAATGAGGAGAGCAGGAACAGAATTTTCAAAAGTAAATGATCAAGCTCCTCCCCCTCCCTCCTGATTGGCCCTGACAGGCTGGTTCACAAGAAAAGCTTGTCTCATTGGTCAGCGCGGGAGGATGCAAGACGCTGATTAGTTGCTCAGATGCGGGAAGACTTTACAGAAAAATCCTATTTATATTATTACTTACTTTGCAGCCAAATGCAAGAGCAGGTGGTCGATTTTGGACATTTTATAACATTTGTAATGCATTAAACTTCCAGACGATCACTTTAAGTATAAATTCAACCTGGAAGACCTATACCTGCAGCACTCTCACCTCACCGATCATCCAATCTTTGCATCATTTCACGCCGCACCTCCATGACCGCCTATCATGACAGCAGCACGTTCCTGCTTCAACAAATCATCGATTCCCATCTTAAGCTCCTCGTTCACTGCCGTTTCCCAGTGTGCTGTGACCCTCCTCCGCCCCTCCTCCACCTGGCCTCATCTCTACTCCACTTGTAGAGGCTCGTCGTCCGCTGGCCGCCTCAGACCTCATCCTCTACCACCACCAGTGTCCCGACTCCGGAGGGAAGACTCTCCTACATTCATTCATCACACCCATGTACTGTTCTTCATATACCGTTAATTAACTGTCGTCCACCGAGGTCTGAGCGCCAAATATGATTCATGTCCAATAACAAGTGAGATCAATAAAGTCCTATCTCTTAAAACTCGTCTAATGCCGCGTTGTTTCTGTGAGTCTTTTCAGGTTGAAATGGCATCCAGCTTAATAAACTGCAGTTCACAGTAGAAACCCAAAATGTACAACGACAATGCATCCTCACAAGCAGCAGGAGCACATTAAGCCTATAAAGTTGCTGATTTTACACCACTATTGGCAACACAGATTAGGTGTAAACAGCTCAGCTCTGTATCACCCTATTACCCTTAAGCATAATGGGCTATATTTCATGCCGACTTTAGCGTTTCTTGCAGATTGAGATATTTTCGTGGGTTGTTGAGACTATCGCACACTCCCTCTGAAGCTCTGAGTAAATGCGCTTCAGCATCAAACAGATCGCACGTCCCGCAGCAGAGCCACATAGTCTAAATGAATGAACAAAGGCAACATATTCCTTTTGCAGAAAGAGGCTGGGGAGGCTGAGGCGAAGGGATTTAAAGAGTTACACACTGGCAAACAGCACCAATGAAAATAGGCCATGGGATTTTCTCTTTCCTATATTTGTGAAACTGGGAGTGTCCGGGGTACGCCACTAGAATAGAGACCTGCCAATGAAAGACCTACGGTGACAGAATTTTACCTTCATTGTAATGGAAATGTTTCGCAAAGATGCCAACAATTGATTTGATATAGTATAAAGGACTTCTGAAAGTGACATTTGTTTGCTTGTGTCAGTATAAAGAGGCAAAGCAGGCGTCACTGTTTAACACTCGCTCCTTTGGCAGCTCTGCAACTATGCTTTTAGTGACTGAGGTGGACCAGAACAAAATGAACCTAAAAGGGTGTGACGATAGTTGACTGGACGCTATGACTTGTTCTCCAATGTCAGCTCAGCATCTACTGATTGTCTACAATGACTTACACTGTAGGAAAAGTCTGTAAATTACACTGATTGTTAATTTTACAGTGAATAACATTTCTTTTTAAGGGAAGGGTTACAGGCAAAGCTGAATATTTTCAATTTCCTGATTTTGGGCCAAAGTATAAGCTGTCACCTGGAAACAAAAAATATACCTAATCATCAGAATAACATGTTTAAATATTGCACTGATTCAATGTTTCTCCCTAGGTTAATATATAGAAAATTGTCATTTCATGGGCCATTTTCTCAAAATAAAGTTTTCTCACATTGTGGCGACAACATCTCCACGTCAGTAGCTCCTTCAGACCCCAAACTTTCCAGCCTTGGACTGAACAATATGTTGAAGATTTTTTTCAGAGGGATTTTTTTAATATATAATTCCCAGCCTGATTTATTGAGTTTTGAATGTCATAAAGCAAGGCACATTTTTACAGATTACAGATACACATTATGGGCATTTTTAACTCCTTATTTCTATATGAAAACATAAAATGATAAAATATGTGTTTCCTCATATTCATGCCAGTAGTCTACAGCAAAAGTTTCAAATTGATATCTTTAAAATTTTGAAATGTGAGAAAATGAGACAGCACTGTAAATTTCACATAAATCTACTGTAAATATTATACTTTGTTAATAGTAGATCAAGTTTACTTTTTACAGATCGATTCTGTAATATTATTAACAGAATGTAAGAGATTATGGAAAATGTTAATTTTTTATACCATTATATAATTAGGCCTAATTACTGCATCGTTTTACATTCATTATCCAAAATGATAACAGGTTTACTGTTGCTGTTCTACAAACTGTACTTTTACAGTAATATTATTTAGAGTGAAGTATGGCAGCTGAGTCACCAGAAATATACTGTAAAACTATTAACTCAGCTGCCTTTTTTTTTACTGTTAAATTTATGGATATTTTATATTTTATATTTTTTTAGATTTTATATTTATTTAGATTTTCAGATATCGTCGTGTAAAATAAGGAGGTAATGGGGCCTGGTTACTGGTTATAGCAGTGATCAGACTTGTGTGTTGAAATTTGAAAATGACCAAATAAACAGTCTCTACAAATTCTTGACTCAAGAAGCGTTGGCACTGTTGGGAAGCAAAAGAATGCATAATTTATAACACATTATTCTGAGCCCATTGCTTCGCTCCATGGAGAATATTATGACTTTCCTCTAAAATGAATTTGACCAGGAGCTTGAAACATCTTCTTGACTCAATTATAGCCTAAAGTCGGGCAGTGCACCTCGGAACAAATGGATAAGATTAGATTAGCTACTAACACACCCCTCCTGCCTTCTCTGCTTTGAACAGTATGACGCTAAAGGCCACTGATGCCTGTCAAAACAAGGATTTTTCATACGCAACTTTTTGTCTCAAAATATTAGACTAATATTAAGCCTTAAGTCTCCACAGCAGGACTCAATTGAGAATAATAGACGGCAGTGTCTTCATATCCTTTGCAAGACACATAAGCACAAGCTTTGCGGTTCCCCTGAAGCCTGCCCCTCTTTCTGACACACTTTACAGGCAATTAAACTCAGAGTCTTTTCGATTTCCACCGACAGCGGATCCCTGCACCAGCTCATCAGTGTGGGCTTTATAATGAGGCGAGCTGGAGCGACGCACATGACTTATCCTCCCTGTCAAACTAATGGCGTTTTGAGTTTGCAAAATGTTAATAAACTGTTGGGTTGACCACAGTTGACACAAGGTTGAGTGAAATAATGACCGGCTCAATGAGAGGAGACAGGCAGCTGATGTGCCATGTTAGAGGAGGTGCATTCGACTAAAGACTTTAAATCAGGTCTGAATTACTATTTACTATTTATTCAAAAACTGTGGTCGAATGAAAACAAAGCAAACACTCTAAATACATATTATCAAGATTTATTTTTTTTAAATTCTGCTTGATTTCTTTCTTTCTTTTTTACAATTCAGGTCCTGAATTGTTTTCCAGGCCTGGCAGTCATCAGACTTAAAGCAGAACTAAGTAACTTGTTTACCTTAATAAATGCATTTCATAGTCCCTCCCTCTGGGGGTAATACAAGTGTTAATGAGATGACTGGGGGGTCTTTCATCTCCCCCTGGTGTCTCTGGCCAGAAAACCACAATTGCAACTTTGCTACCACCGGATCGGAGACCCAATACACACAAATGTAATCACGAAGAAGAAGCTAACAGGCTAGCGGGCAAAGCTAACTGTGGGCTAGCGCCACTTAAACAGTATTTACAGCCAAGTTTGAGTGAAAAATGATCTCCATTGTCCACATTATCCATCTCTCCCTTTGTCTCTTCTGTCAGCGTAGTATTTACTCTCATGGACAATGAATTCATAAAAAAGCATGCTACAACACCTGCAGTGGCGCTTATGGCCTCTAGGGGCATGAGTTACTTAGTACCACTTTAAGGAAAATAGCTATAATGTGTCATGTGATCTGACATGTCATGTGATCAAGGATAAAGGTAGAACATTTCAATCTTTTACATTACAAAACACAATATGCAGCACAAAATAAAATGGTGTGTGCTGGAACCACAACATAGTGCCAAAAAAAAGACTCCATATTGCCAACATTTCCAGACATATACAAATATAATTACAGCGATACCCCGGGGTCGAGCATTTAGAGCCATGACAACACCACTGCAGGGAAAGTATCATCAAAAAGCAAATACACATTTTTTTGAAGGTGGCCTGAAGAGTTTGGAAACCCCTGGCTCAAACCACTTTGGGTTTTGGCTTTGATCCCTATTCTAACTTGTGTCATGAGGCAAGACACTTCACTCACCCTTCTGTAGGACTGCACGAGTTTGAAAATAAAATAAAAAAACCTGATAAGCAATTGCAATTAGATTTGACATGTATGTTTGAAAGCAAGATCCAGACTTGTGTGCATGTTGTAAGCAGGTTCAAAAGCATTCACGCATGAAAAAATTGGGCCATTGTAATGTGACTTCCGACATTTTTATCATCAGTGCTGTCACTATCTTTTAGGACATGCTACTCTGCTTAAAAACTACCCCGTAACGCTGTAGAGCAAAGACATTGGAAACCATGTCAAGCCACGCTAACACACCGTTATGCTAATAGAACTCTCTTTTCACAACGGTCAGGGACTAGTGGCCTGTGATAACATCAAACCAATTCTGATTTCCTGAAACGGGGAAGACAATGACTTTGAATTACAGGGAAGAACAGAAAGTTTCCGCACACTGGGTTAAAAGTGATCCAAATTAGCATTGTGACGGCTTGCATAATGAGTTCTTCCTTGGCTTTAGGCAGCCTTTGCGCCAAGATTTGAAAGTAAGATGTTAATTTGGTGACAAGCTAAAATAGCGTGGCAATGTGAGTCTATGGGGACATTAATTTCGAAACATTAAACCTTCATTTGCGGCAATTCATTAGCGTGTCTAGATCTAAATGACTTCAAATGTACCCCAAAGAGCCGCAAAGGAAATCCGCTCTGACAGTAAGTAGTTGAGTGATGCGTAAACGTAGTAATGTAGCTTTAATAGAGTTCTGGTAATGTTAATCAGAGACAGAATAGTTTTTATTGCCATTGTTTGAGAGCAGGTTCACAAGCTCGGATTTTTTTCTCGGTGCAGACGTGAAACATAAAACATATGACACAGAATTTAGATCAAAATAAGCTAGAAAACTTTAAACTATAAGGCTATAGGGGCATGCTGCATAAAGAATATTAAATAAATAAGACGACAACAATTGACACAGAACAACAGCGGGATTGTATGTACAGACGAGTAGGTGTATAAGTGATATTAAGTGATATAAAGTGTTAGCAGTGGATCTCCAGGGCAGATTACATGAGTCTGTGACTAAGCTAATAGATCTTGTTTTTGTTCTTGAGTCTGATGGCGGAGGGCAAAAAACTGTTCAAGTGGCGGGATTTATGTGTCTGGATAGACCGTAGCCTGAGGGGAGAGGGGTGAATAGTCCGTGTCCAGGGTGAGAAGGGTCAGCTGTGATCCGACCCACACTTCTCCAGGTCCTGGAGGTGAAAAGAGATGTGAGCTCACAGCCAATCACCTTCGCAGCAGCACACAAGGTGCTGCAGTCAGAGCCCGTCCCGGTCTGTGGCACCGGAGAACCACACGGTGATGGAGGAGGTGAGGATGGCCGTGTAGAAGCATAGACTGTATATATAAATGAGCTTCTCACTCCTTCCCGTTTACCATAATGACCACGCCCGTGGGGGAAATCATGGCGGATTTACAGACTCCCCCTCCCCAGCTCTGACGAAGCATGTTCCTAAAAAGGACATAAGGGCGGGATCTTCACTGTAGACTCGGCCCTTGTGTGACGTGTAGCTCGTGCTGCTCCAATGCTAACAGTCCGACCTTCATTAAGTACGAGATTTCTAAAATTCTCCTTACGAAAACCAGCCTGGTTTCTTTAATTGTAACTAACCCAGCGTTATCACAGGAGGAATATCTAGCTCTAGAAAGTTCCAAAAAAATTGGGACCAGGCTTTAAAGTTGTTTTTAACGTGTCTAATGTCCAATGCTTTTCAATGGGGGACCAGTAGCGATATGGAGGTACTAGCAAGTTAGGTTTCTTCAGCTGCTGTAGGAAGAACATCCCCTGCTGATGGTTGGCTCCCATTTGAGGTCCTGGGTGATGGTGGTGCCCAGGAAACGGATGTCACAGTATTGCTATGGGAAGCTTTCTTGTAATAACTTCCAGAGAGCATGCAAATAATGTGGACCCCCTCGAAAATGAGATGCTGCATCTAAAGGGGCATTCCAAAAAAAGAATAAAGAATAAAAATAAATGCCTTTTAAGGACATTGATTGCCAGTGGGCATGCTAAGTGATAAACAGAAAATATCCATGTTAAAAGCAAGTAGAAAAGAGTGAAATTTGCAAATGGAAAGAGAGAGAGGGAGAGACACTTCAAGCTTTTAGCAAAATTGACTTCCATTGGCCTTTTCTAATCTAAACAATAGAAGGTGAGTTCTCTGTTCTTTCTATAAAATCCACAACAAAAGCAAGGTGACTTTTCTTACTTCAGAAACACGACAGTTGTGGAAGGAAAGCGTGCTGTGCTTCTGGACCTTATGAGTGAAAGCTCCGTTTAAATGGAAATCTATGAAACCCTCTCATCAAAAGTAGTTTATTTTCTCTCCGGAGGCTGGTAAAATACAGCCAACAGTAAAAGGTGTCGAGGCAAATCCTTTTAAAAAGAGATGTGACTGATTTCACATTGAGGGGCACCGTCGCCAAAACAAACGCTGAATGCCTTTAACAAAACGGATACAAGTCGAAGTGCTTCTGCAGGAGGAATAACTCAAGTAAACAGGATGGCGCTAACCTGAATAAAGCAGAAACACCACTGCAGGTGTTAAAAATAAACGTTATTTACCATATTGGGTCGTGCTGTCGTGCCATTTCCGCAGCGTAGCTATAACTTTGTCTCTCAGGCGCTGTATGTTTGGGTTTGCATATCAGCAATCAGTGACAGAGGAAGGAAATTGAAGGAAATGAATTTGTTGGAAATCGTTTCTAGCGCAATTCTCATATCTCACATAATCTGCAACGGGTAATTTACCCTCACAGCCGCAACTTCCTGAGCCTCAGCAGGTTTGCAAGCAGTTACAGTTTATGTAAAAAGAAGCAGACAGAACACAAAAGTCAATTATTTTCACTGCTTTACTTTCAAATACTCCTCAATATCACAAAAAAACACGTTTCTACTATGTGTATGTGGAAAAGATTGAACTCCCATCATGGCCAAGGTGAGTGGCCCAAACGTGGAGTGAATAAATCTGTTGTTTCTCTCCTGATTCGAAACACAGGCCTCTTTGAAGAGTCTTTGAAGATCTGCGGCCTCCTCCCGCGTTCAGCCATTGCACAAAAACAAAGACAAAAAAGAACACGGATCTGGGGGGGGGGGGGAGGAAATGCTTGTTTGGGTTGACATGCACGCACGCCCCGAGAAAAGAAGAGAGGCAACATGACACCTTATTTTAGCCCGAGGATTCAAACAGGACGGGGGCGTCGTCGGTCGATAAATGAAAGACGACAGCGCCTTGTGTCCTGGGGAACCACTGCTGCAGAGGTGGATGAAACTACTAAGTCTGCCAAGTAGCAATATTTTGAAATTCTCCGATGACACTATTATTATAAGCCCGCTGAAGGCTGGAGACGGAGTATTTTAAAGACATTTTCAAGTCTTGGTGCGAGGACCATTATCTTTCTCTAAATGTGGTCAAAACCAAAGGGCTTTGTAACTCATGAAACTGTGCAGATAAATGGCTGAATGATCGAACAGGTGGAGACTTTGAAATATTTGGGGGTCTGTGTTGACAATTGCATGAGCTCTCTCAGAGACTGTTCGGAGTGAGCACTAAAATCATGTCATGTTTTTACAATTCTGTGCTGGAGAGTGCCATCAGGTACGGGCTGGCAGTCTGGTTTGGTTCTCTCCCTGTTCAGAGCAAAGCTAAAATTGAAAGACTTGTGAAAAATGCAGTGTAAGTGATTGGAAAAACAGAATACCCATCTTTAAAGAACATTTACGACAGAGTAGCTCTTGACCAGGCAAGGATAATGATCACAAACCCAGGCCACCTGCTGAACGGGGTATATGAGGTTCTCCCCTCTGGCAGGCGGTTCAGGGCGTTTATATATAAAAACAACCACTTTAAGCTTTATTTTGTCCCTACATCGATGAGTCTATTGAACAAGTCGGGCATCACTGACTGCCATTAATGTCTTTTATTCTAAATTGTTTTTAAGCTGTCTCCACATGTAATTTGTGCTTTTGGCTGTACTTTCTTCAGTGTAATGCCAGCCACACTACTTTGAGGTCTGAGCTGTATGTGCTGTAGTATACTGTATGTATCCATGTTTGTAGCTGTGAGCCCAAGTTTAATCTAATCTAATCTAATCTAATGTAACAAACATTTGATAACTTGGATGTACATTTTTGGAAATACAAATGCATTTGTTATTTATTTTTTTGCAGATAACTTTACGACTAACTGTTGACAACCTATCTCCAATTTCTGCACTTACACAAACAATAGGCTATGTGAACGCGAGTGACCTTTGCGTGGGTCCTCAGGAGGCGCTGCTCTTCTTGTCCCGGTATTTCCCTAGGAGTTAGTAGCGGTGTCTTCTCCAAAAATAATACATAGCTCAAGATTTCATGGCAGGCAGTGAGCTACTGGTGGACAGTCACTAGCATTGTGTTAAAAACATCGAAGCTGACGGCAAACACTAAACAAACATTAAAATAGCACCAAGATTGCACCAGACGTTTCCTGCATTCAAGTATTTACATCCAGCGTAGTGTTTTAATACGTAACCCGTGACTTTCCATCAGGATCTCATTGTCTGCGATGTTTCCTTGAACTATTCTGTGATTGGTGCAAGACATCGCTGATCCTTATTGGGGAAATAGCGTGAGAGGAAGGACCGCGGCGTCCGGAGATCGCACTCGAAAGTCACGTGTCGCTCGCGTGCATCGAGCCTATTAGAAAGAAACACATTTACCATATGAGTTTTTATATATATATTTGTTGTATGAGAAGTGAAACGTCTTCTAACCAAAAATAACCAAATGTAAAGCAGCTTGGCACATGCGACACAAGGACTGAATGTCATTTTGTGTGTCTATAAACCGTTATATGAACTGAAGTGTAATAGTAGAAGTACACTGACCCTACACATCATCTTAGGTTCTCTTTTCATCTTTGCCACAGTGCATCGTTGAATCCAAAGCTTTATGCTCCTGAAGTAAAAAAAGAAAATCAATGTGAACACTCTCGCAGTCTCCCTTCAGCTCCAAAGAGGAGCATGGATTTACAGTCGACCTGAGATTGTGGCGTGTTTGAGCTGAAGGTAAATGTAAGTTCAGATTTATGGCACATTGTTCCCACAAGTGTTTGTGAAATTCCTCAAAGCGCAAAGAGGATGTCACTACTTGTACGGTCTGTCCAGTCAACATCGTGTTCTTTTACATCTGGAGATATGCAACGTGTTTTTTAAGGTGTGTTGTGGAGAACATTGACAAAGAACGGTTTTCCTCATTACATAAACAAAATTGGTTACTGCTAAAAATGGTATTTCAAATGGGCAGCTAAGTGTTATTGGGCATTATGTTTGCCCGGATACTTCATCCACCTGAACTTTACATTGTCATATTTTGTCATAGTTTTATTGCCTTAATGTTCGGTGCAGCCCTGGGAGGCGACTTCTGTTGTGATATTGGGCTACGGTAAATTGTAAGTTTGCGCGGTTTACTCATTTCTTTATGTACATATTAAGTTGTTA
Source organism: Gobius niger (assembly GCF_951799975.1). Lineage (NCBI taxonomy): Eukaryota > Metazoa > Chordata > Actinopteri > Gobiiformes > Gobiidae > Gobius > Gobius niger. The sequence goes on from NC_136869.1 coordinate 12,010,703, forward strand.
GCGCTGAGTTAGCTGGAGTTTCATTTTGGCTGCAGCATCTGTTTACTTGCTAGTCCAGGAAAGGCCACATTTATTGCTTTTTTCTTTAAAACAAAAAAATCATAAATCGAGATCGATCAATATGGGGAAAATAATCGTGATTTTTTTTTAATTATTTTTTTTATTGCCCAGCCCGAAGTGGTTCCCAAACTTTTCAGGCCATCAAAATCACTCAACCAACAACTCGGGACCCCCTTCTGAACAATGTAATTAGCATGTATGATCATTTAAAGCAATACTACGTAGCTTCCCTCTGGGGGTAATACAAGTGTTAATGGGATGATTGGGGGGTCTCTCATCTCCCCTGGTGTCTCTAGCCAGAAAACCATGCTTGCAGCTTTCCTGCTCCGACCCGGAGACCCAATACACACTAATGGAATCACGAATAAGAAGCTAACAGGCTAACGGGCAAAGCTAACTGCGGGCTAGCGCCACTTAAACTGTATTTACAGAAAAGTTTGTGTGAAAAAAAATGATCTCCATTGTGTAATTGGACGTACATTATCCATCTCTCCCTTTGTCTTTTCTGTCAGCGTAGTTTTTACTCTCACGGACAATTGATGAGTAAAAAAACGCAACATCTGCAGTGGCGATAATGGCCTCTAGGGACATGATTTACTTAGCACTGCTTTAAGGTGTGAAACATTTAAAATTTGGTTTAATGATGTTAGTTTGGATACTAAAATATGCTTTTTTCGATCATCTTGCGACCCCCACTTTGGGACCCAGTGCCATTAAGGTAACAACAAACTAAAAATCAAAGTTTATCAAAGTGTCTGGTCCAGCTGTATATGGTCACTGATAGCTTGTTCAGTTCAAGACCCTGCAAAACACACTGGTCTAGACAGTCTGTGTAGCCCTGCCAACCCTCTTACCCCTCGCCCCAAACCCCTGCCTCCTCAGTGATAACCTCAGTGGAGCCGGCTATCTCCGACACAAGTGTAACATGTCAGACCGCGGCCTGGCTTCAGTCTCCACAGGGCAGAGGCCGTGTGAAAACAGCACAACCTGCCCGTCAAAGACACCAGGCAGTTTGGATCGTCATGTATTGGCAGTGAGAATTAAATGTAAGTATAATTTTAGCAATTCAGATGTCCTACTTTCAACAAATGCACCTATGACTTTATTGTTTATCTTCTATTGCAATTTGTACTTCATTATCAGAAGTGGCAGATTATCCAGGTGCGAAGTGAGACCCTGAGATTTCATTCCTCATTTCGCATCAGTGCCAATTTGTTTCTAATGAAGACGCAGCTACGTTAAGGTCAAGCAAAGATAACGTCGACAGCAGACAACTTAAGGACTGCTCAGGCACTTCAGGTTTGTTCTTGTGCGGTAATAAGTTATCGACGGAGCCAGACGAGCTTTTGACAGACAGACACTGACCTTGGTGCAGGGCAAAGGTAAGTGCATCCTAATCTCACAGCACAATGAGCAGGAGATGTGCTTTGATCGACTCCGATGCCCCGTGTGCCTCTGAAGCGCAAGATTAAAGCTGCACAGAAATGAAACTGTCAGACGTCCTTGTCACAAGATCACGCCACAAGAATACCTTCATTTCATTTCATTTTCAAAATGAATGGTGCTTTCCTAATCCGACATTTGAGAGTTTTAATCGGTGTTAGTCTAATGCGCTTCAGAATGGACAGATTTATTCAGAATTCTTCAAAATCTCTCCTAAACATGACCAATGCGTGCCCATAGAACACATGTTAAAATGTTTTTAAAATTACACAGGAGTGGAAAGGTATTGTTGACATCTGTTTTGTTTCTCAAGCTGATTATTAAATGAACAAGTATGCATTTGTTTCGGCTACCAGATCTTCTTGCAATTATGCAGTAAAACTCAGATCTAAATACTTCTACAATCCCTTCACAATCAAGCCTGTTAGTGCTTGTGCAGGCATCGATCCATGGAGGCCTATTACAGATTTTGTTCAAGTTGTGAAATACAATTTTTGGCCTTATATACTTTGCAAAAGTAGTCATTAGTGCAAAGACCTCTGATGCAGTGGTTTAATTATAAAGCCTTTTTAAGATCCGATCATCCATTCACTGCAACACTATATGTAGACATAGTGGTCTATTTTTGTGATCCAGTAATTGAGTTCATACCATTATTCTTTGCTCTTTGTTCCGTCCACAACAGGTAAAGTCCATCACGTTGGCTTCTGAAATGTTAACAAACTCTTGGAACTTGGAGAAAAAGAACTAAAGGCTGTGATCACAGCTGGAACTCTAGAAAAGCGGCTCGTACAGCATCAAAGTGATGGAGTCTGAGAAACAAGCTGCAAAATCAACATGCAGCACATTCATATTCTGAAACAAAGCAACACAAGGTGCTTGCAAATGTGTTCACTAAAACAAGAAATTATGAACAAGGGACGGCTGTTCAACACATAACTGGAATTCACAGGTAGAAGACTGTTGTAATTTTGAGAAACAAGAGAACAAGTCTGTGTTCATCTGACAAATTAAATATTTAGCTCTGCTCTGTGTGACATTTATGGGTTATTTTACAATGCCTTTGCATGAAGTTATATGGCCTGCCGCTCGTCTGTAGAAAAACGATCTCGGGAAACAATTACACAGTCATTAAATAGTGCAGATTATGCAATACTGTCACCAGTGCTACTTCAGCAGAGGAGGATTTCTACAGGGTGTTTACCAAAAGGACAAACTCCATTTCGTCCAAACCTCAAAACCACTGGGTTCGATCTGTGACAGCAAAGACTGGAACTTCCTGGTCTCTCTTTTCCAACTTCACCAATTCTATTCTCTATATAAAGCTGCTTAACCATATACCGGAGTTGTAGAGCCGCATATCAATTTGAGATTTGAATTCGTTACTCTGGAGCGACACGGGAAATGCAGTTTTGAATTATAAAGTGCCAAGATCACATGTTGATCCTGCTGTGTTTGAAAAGTTGAATTTTACTCTTGTAAGGTACGACAGCTTTAATAAAGATAATAACAACAACAACTCAAAAAGACGTCCCTTTGACTTTCCTTTGATAATGAGGAAACTGATCTGCATTCATGAAGACTTCCTCAGGACACAGTGTTACAATATTTATAACAGTTCACCTTCACGCACAGGTGAGAGGGACAGAGAGATCTGCTTTTATCAATGAGTGTGAGAGACAAAATGTGTTGTTTATATGTAGGTCAGAAAACTAGATTACTGCAAATGGACAACGTACAGGTTTCCTGTTTAGAGATTCTGACAAAATCCTTCAATAAACTGAGATTTCATATACAAAAATCTGCTGTATGGCTTTATTTAACGATGTACAACTTAATGCATTTTATTCAACGACACTGAGTGAGATTGGTCTTTAGATATTCTCAAATTACTTAAGACAAAATGTACTATGTCAAATGGTAAATGGCACTTGGTTTTATTCTCAGGAAAGACGCTGAAAGAGGCAGTACGGGGAATGCATTACCAGTCGGCCTATATAACAAATGACTTGGGGCCACTCTGTAATGGATTAAGTGCAGTGAGTCATTTCTATACGGTCTGAGAAAAAACAGGATTTAAATTTGAAATGTCAGGCTGAGAGTGGCACACAAAACTAGACCAGGTTTTTACTTTTGAGGCTTATTTTTTGATTAATTTATGTTTTCAGTTCAATTTATTTCATGACATGCCCCCAATCAAGATCATTTGGGACTGAGATGTATTTTCATTGCATTGTTCCACATATAATTCAAAACGCTCTGTTACTTAGTGCAGTGATGAGTCTGCAAAGGAAACCCTCAACCCATACAAATCTTTCCCCAACTGTCTGAGCGTCTCCCCGCAGACACTTCAAGGGGACGTTATCACTCACCGGCAAAATAGAAAGTGACTCATGCGGCTATAAAAGTTGAATTACGCGTTAGACAAACAAACGTGGTGTAAGTTTGGAGGTGGCTTGAAGGCAGGAGGCATAGGCATGAGTGACAGCCGGACCGGGGGAACCGCGGGTAAAAAGTTGAAGAAACAAAAGAAGGAAGCACAAAGGGGGGAGGGGGGGGTTGAAGCGTAGGCAGAAAGACTGACAGTGAGGTGCTGCGTGGAGAAACCAAGCCTGGGGCCTCCAGCAGATCCTACAATTAGCATCAAATTATGGAAAGATTATTTCATATTTATAACAAAGAGAGCAAAGTACATTTCATGGCTGACTATTATCACTAAAATTGTAAATCTGGGTAGCTTTGTTGCCATAGCTACTTTCCCCGCCTCCGACCCGGCAGTCCCAATACACACTAATAGAAAACATCTCCCTCACTGCTCTCAGTTGTCGACAAAATCACATTTTTGAGGTTTATGACATGGCAGACAGATAAGTCCTGACTATATTCTGACTACAGCTTTAGGTTTGTTGATTAACATTTTGCAAAACGTTGTGATTTGGTTTATAACGATCAGAAGAAGCTAACAGGCTAATGGGCGAAGCTATCTGTGGGCTAGCACCATTTTAGCAGTGTTTACAGCCAAGTTTGAGCGGGAAAAAATATCTCCATAGTATAATTTCCTTTATTTCCTTTTCTAAGCTATGACACCTGCAGTGCCTTTTGTGGCCTCTAATGGCAAAAGTTACTTAGTTCTGCTTCAAGTTTCTTGGTCTTCTTTTTTTCTGGTTAGTAATCCAGAGAGAAAATCCACAAATGTTGAACCTCGTTTCAAATCAACACTATCTGCCAGTGCCGAGCAAATTTACCAGCGACTCATTTCCATCACTATGAGATAATGGAATCCAAATAGACCTTGTTTTTTTTCCTGTGAGCAAGACCGCATGCTCTTTCTGATAACAGCTCCATATAAATGCAAGACGTTTTTTTGACACGTCTGAGCTGTTCCATCTGACTCGGAGCTATATACGCCGTATGTGTGTGGATCTTTATTTAGCCCTGTTTTGAATTAAAAGGCTTCATTAATTGTTTTGTTTTTCTTCAGCGAGGCACATAGGATTCCCCGAGTGAAGAGAACACTTTGTAGTCTGGTCTGAGATAAAGAGCCTGGACAGAAATGGAAACGTTTTACACTTTGAGCACAACTTACACAGTGAAGGACTGGCTGAGATAGTTACTGTCAGTTATTTGGTGAATACCCTTCCTATGCTATTTCTTTACTTCATAACAATTGATACAACTCATCTCGTTCCTATTTTACACCATAATTGCGTTTGTGAGACATGGCCCTGGGGGGGAAATAACGGAAACCTGCCTTTTATCATTTACTATTCCCCACACACCTCTTTTTTATCATTCCCCACAGACACACCTCTCAGTACTTAATTAATGAAGTGTTTAATTTCCATATAATTACTGCAGAATTGCTCAAGGCTACACACATTTTCATAGTAAAAGCGTCAAAAAACCAGCGTGATGCAAAAGACAAACATCAACGCCACAACAGGCATTCATTTTCGGCTTCGGAGCTTTTAAAAACACAATACCCCAGTTTGATTAAAATTCAAATGACAAAGCTTATTAACTCGTGTGCATACATAATTCACCATTTTGGCGAAAAAACATAGCAGTATTTTCCCGCCAAAGTCGCAGCAGAACATTTCTCCTTTGGATTAAACCGCAGATATTCTGGAGGAAGCGTCTGGGGTGATAGAAGTCTGGACGTCTCTTAGATGGAGAAAGCAGAAAAACTGTAATGATGCCTTATTCGGACACCAGCCCTTAGTCTTGATATTTTTGTAATAGAATATCAAGTGTATAAAATGTAGTTTTACAAAATGCCAGCAGAGGGAGTGATCACACAGCCACAGTGAAAAAGGCACGGTTCAACATGAAAGTATTATCAATGATGGTAATCAGCACTCATGAATATGTGCAAGGGGAGGAAAGTTTGATCACGGACAGGATCAGAACAAGGCTGTAGCCGCACTAAGACAAAACGCTTATGTTTTCAGAAACTTTCTTTGTAAGCACGAAGCCAGCTGCAATTCATCTTCCAGGCCTGTGTGAGGCGCTGTGATGCTAACACAGATAATAGAACAAGATGTGGAGGGCACATGCGCAGTAAGTAAGGTGCATTGAGTTGCCTTGTGTACGAAATGCGCGGTATAAATAAAGTTGCCTTGCCTAAACTTATGTGGAATGTAAACAGTGAAAATGAAACTGATTCAGGGATTTACGATCTACAGAAGAGACGAGGAGGCGAGTTTATTCTTCAGACGTAACGGGACTAAAGCAGAAAAACCTGTCAGTGATCGGACTTTTACTGTCAGTCCAAAAACACAGACTGACTCGGCCGTGTTTTTCTACTTGTCACCTGTTGCTTGTGGACTGCAGTGGAGCAAAGAGCGGAGTAAAACCATCATAGGTCAGTAGATTATGGATCACAGACACCACTCTGGAGCTGTGATGTCATCGCTTTAGTAAAAGTTGCGGAGACGTTGTAACAACGGCGCCACGTAAACAGCGTTTTGAGATCTTTCCACTGTGGGACCTAGTTTGGAAAATGTTCATTTACAGACCCCCATAACGCCGGGCTCGTATGGACCATACACTGGATTGATAAAATATCTTTGCGACTATAGCGTAGTGTAGTAAACATTTGGAAAGTGAACAGTAACATGCCGGGAAAATGAAACTGCTTCATGGATTTACGATCTACAACAGAAGAGATGAGAAGGTGAATTTATGCTTCATACGTCACGGACTAAAGCAGAAATACCGTCTGCGACCAGATTTTAAAGCCATGTTTGCTATTTAAAAATGATGCCTGGTAGTCCCGAGGCAAAACACAGTGCATTTACTTGTCACCTCATTATATCGCAAGCAAAGCGATTTCCCCCCCAAATTGATAGAAAAGCACCTGCCAGTTTCTAATCACCGAGACCTGCTTCACCTTTACCTCCCTCGAAGTTACAAATCATCTTGTTCACAACATCGATCTCGTCCCTCGGCACCAGCAGTGTGAGTGAGTGAGAGAAGCCAGAGCCCACGGAGGAATGCATTATCGCCGGCACACAGCAGAAAACCTCATCAGTGCAGTGACGGATGGACAAATGGGCTGATAAATGACAGAGGGGCAGGGGCGGAGGTGCAGCGCTCACAGTCAAACGCAGACCCAGCCTCTTCACAACAATGAGCAGGGCAGTTTACGAGGAGGGGGATTAAGGAGGACAGATGACTCGAAATGAAAGGTGTGTCTTTATTATTTTGTATAGAGGGCAGGCACATCTAAAGAGAAATTAATGTTCAACAGCAGCAAATTGAGAGGACCATAGAAATCACAGAAACGCCGTTAGCTGTCTCTCTCCCTATAAAAGCATATAATTAACAAAAACACAGTTGGCTGTCTCTCCCCCTACAAATGCATACAATTCAACGGCTTCCCGAACCTGTTGAATTGACCGTTCTTTTCCCCATACAACTGAACCGTGAAGCCAAGCCCTATTATAGTCCATGGTCTTTCTATCATTAAACTACAAGATTGTGTTTAGTGTTTCTGACCCCACAAACAGCAGAAATGTAACTGAATATTGAATATATGCACTTGTACTGCCCTTTACAAGCCTGTGTTTAGTCGATATTTTGAGATTTTAGATTTGAATCTGGAGATCAGGATGAAGGCGACAAGCGGAACGTCCTCATCACTGAAAACAACCCAGATACAGAATGAGGAGGACAGATGACAGCTTTGATTTGTTTCTCTACAATGGAAAACTCAAGTACGACCAAGAGCTGAATCAGTTTACTTCAGGTTAAAAGGAAAAAAACTTAAGCTGCCAATAATGATGATGTATGCTGTTTTCCAACATTATTTCAAAGCTACCTCACAACAAATAAATTCCAATTTCAGCCAGGCATTGGTTTTATCCTGAAGGGAAAAAGGCTTGAAATCAGAAAACATGAGCATTTGGGCCTGGGGAGACTCAGATCCTGGTCTCATGCATAACAAGAACACCTTTCATTCCAGCCGTGGAAACTTTACACACACGATTTTCAGGCGGAGGGATCGGCAACCGCCCGAAAGTACATCACTAAAGAGATTCCCACGCACTGTCTGATGTGCAAATAGTGAAGCTTTACTTTGGACTCAACGGCGTTCCCGCAGTCGGGAAAATGTAGAAATGTTTTATTGAGGCACCAAAGGGACAAAGTACGGAGGAACAAAGCTTGTAAAAATATGCGAGACTGCTGGCAATTTATTCACAGCATATTAAAGGTTACTAGATTTTGTGCCGTCTCTGAGCTTGAAATATGACTCCAACTGGTTTGATAAAAGGTGTTGGTGTTTTGTGTAGTTTTATCTTGGAAACGATGGTACATATTTGGTTGTTAACGAGAAGTATGTGGCTAATTAATTCAAAAGATCAACTCGGGCTCATCCCTGGTCGCCTCACGCACCAATGCCTCCGTGTGGCTCCAGGTGTGGAGTATAGTTTCCGCTAATTAGAGCCGAAAAAGCATAATCCAGAGGCGCGTTGCTTTTGACGGCTCCTTCTAGCTATTGTTGTCTTGTGAATATTGTGCTTGAGGCAGCGCAGGTGGAACGCCGCCACACAACAAGATAATAACTACGCAATTATTTTGAGATTTTGTTTAAAAGAAATAGGAGAACAAGGGAGAAAGTAAACGCATCTTTGAATAATATCTTCTTTGTGCTTTCACCACATAATTCTTTCCTTCTTTCATGGTCCAATGATTAAGTATCTCTAATTTTCAATGCTACTTCATTAACACTCTGGCCCTTTCACCCTCAGGTCAGGGTTTTGTCGTAGCTCTCATTATGTCCAATTCTTCGCAGAGGTCAATACGGCCTTTGAACACAGAGCTGTATTAATAAAGCTGCAATGCTTTGGCCGCAGTGAAAATTTGAGTAATTTCTGCCTCCTATAGACTCAATACAATGGAAATGGAAACAGTTTCTCCAATTGTACGATAGTGATATGTTTGTTCTCTGCTCCTTCTGCTCCATATTGGGACTCATGACATATGCAGAACTAGGAAAGTCTTATTGAAATGGTAAATCACTACTTGATCTACTTGAAATGTTGAAATGTACTTTTATGGCCTTTAAGGGGCCGTAATCCTAACAGAATGTAATGTGTTGTAGGGATTATGGAAGGACTGAAGTGTGTTGTGTGAGGTTGACGGCCGGTAGTTGTCTGACTCTGAAGGATGTGACTGTATAAGTGGGGTTGAATGCTGGGGGAAGTTTAGAGCACTGTGATGTTGTTGTTATATTGTTTATTATAGAATTTGCTATTGTTCATTCATTTGGGGCGGCAGTGGTGCAGACGGAACGCACACTGTCATTTTGTCCTTGGGAAAGACACTTCACTCACCTTGCCTCCAGTGTCTGTACATTGGTGTGTGACTGACAGTGTGAATGGGTGACTGGTTCTGCAAAACGCTTTGGGCCTGATGAAGGTAGAAAAGCGCTAAGTAAGTTGAGTCTATTTACCATGTGCACCGATTGACTACGGTTCCCCGGTCTCCCAGGGCAAACCGGTCATAGGTGACGGGTCAGACAAAGAGCGGTTCAGAAGCCCCTTGTGAGAGACCAACAGGCCCAGTTAGAACCATGAGGCCGTTCTCCTGTGGACCCACCATAAGGGCTGGTGCAGTGTGATGACCCAGCAACGGAAAAGTGGAAGAAAATGGATGGATGGATGGATGGATGGATGGATGGATGGATGGATGGATGGACTACGAATGCAAACTAGCCATTTAGCTATTATCTGGTGCAGTACATACGTCTGTCTCTATGAGCCTAATGTCCTTGTACATTGTCCCACATTGTATTTAACATACTGGGGTCAATGTTCCCAACTCCATTGCAACTTTGACCTTCACTGACAAATTCAGCACTATCAGCAGTATCACGTCCACGGGGGAAAAAATTATTTATGTCAAAAATGGTACTTTCACTAAAGGCTAGAGTTGAGAACAACAAAACCTGACTCGTGACTGCCTGACCGCCAAAAACAGTTGCCACAAAAAAAGTCAACGCTTTAATATTTTGTTTAGCTTTGATTTCAGCACATATTCACTGTTGATGTTTCAATAAGCTTCTGCAATGTCAAAAGATCCAGTGTTTCGTTCATTTTTCACCACGATCTTATATTGATGATGGGAGAGTGTGACCACTGCACAAAGCCTTCTCCAGTACATCCCAAAGATCCTCAATGGAGTAAAGATCTGGACTCTGTGCTGTCCAATCCATGTGTGAAAATGGTGCTCCCTGAACCACTCTTTCATAATGAGAGCACAATGAATCCTGGCATTGTCATCCTGGAATATGCCTGCGCCATCAGGGAAGAAGAAATGTTCAGTTGATCTTATGCTTTTGGCTCATAGTGTTACTGAACCTAGACCTGACCAACTGCAGTAACCCCGGATCTAACATTCAGTTCGTTTTTGGGGGTCAGGCTTGTTTCTCAGTTTAGTCGTTAGAAACCTGTCAAAAACTTTGATGTGAGAGACCAGCGAGAGGCAGAGGTTAAGGCTTGACTCCTGCATCAGTCTTTGAGAGCTCTCTGAAACATTAATAATGCTCTTAACACTCATCTGCTGACGCTCAACTCCAAAGGGAGTCAGATGTGACGCTGTCTGTCAGCACCACTTTATACAACCATGAACTGTAGTTACTGTCACTGGACATCAAGAGAGGGACATACAGCAGCAGGGGAATGTGAAGGATGATCTTTTAGGTTTCTTACAAGAGTAGATAAAGTATAGCAAGTTTTATTCTCAACAATACAGCTGGGTATTCTCGACAGTGGATAGATGTTCCTTTACTTTTGTACCCAGCCTGAACATTAAAGTATTCTGCCACCGCAAGACTGTCTCTAAGTTTCTTGTTCATTTTTGTCTCTGCTAATTTTCAGATACCAAATGTTGCCGTTGGATTTAAATCTGGCGAAGATTCACGTTTAATGTTGCATGAATTTTAAAGACGACTGCTGCGTATAAAGTTACACGAGCCGACACTAAAAGCAGGGCAAACGGATATAACCTTGCTGAGATTTCCCAAGTGCGGCTGTGAAAGTCTTCAGCACGCTGCCTCATACGTCTCCTCTGGGGCTGCACGCAATAACCAGGATGATAGAAGAAAAGCAGTGGGAAGTGCGATCTTTGGATGATTCAGGGTTTTTATTGTACTGTAGATACAATAATTATGTTTTGTGTTTTGCCACCGTTTAGTTGGTCTTGTGATTTTGCAGCATATAACCTGGAATGTCCCGCAGTGTGGCTTTAACCTATGGATATTTCAAACAAAGTGACACCACGCTCAAAGATAGAAAGACAGCACAATACTCCCAAACACGCCAAACCTAAAATTCCCCTGTATTTCTCATCAAAACAAGTCTGTGATTCCAGCCCAACCTGCAGAGGGAAATTCAGAGCTGTCAGAGGAGCAGAGGGAGGCAGATAGGGGCAGACAGAGGCAGAATGAGGCAGAGAGGTATAGCAGGCCCTGCAGCCGTTCCGCGCTCTGAGAGGGAGCGGAGAGGTGTTTGTTGGGGTGAGCAGATGCTCCACAGTCTCCACTCTATCTGTGCCACAGATGGGATCTTCCCTTCTCCAGTCTCAGCTGCCACTTTCAACTCAAAGCGCTTTCAAATGACAGTGAAAAATCAGACTTTGTTCGAACTACATGCAACATATAACTTCCTATGGCTAAGCGGAAGACTACAGTGCATGAAGACAGAGTAGTGGCTTTAATAGATTAACATAAATTGAAAGAAAACTTAAAGGGTCATCAATAGAGTTGCACCTCAAGACTCAACTACTGCATCTTCTGAACTCCTCCGGCAGTGATTTATTGAGATTTTCTGCCACTGGAAACTTCCGCCAGTGATGTGTTTGCATAAGAACTGTGCAGTATCTGTTATAAATAGACAGCCTTATAACTTACCTGCTTATTTGCTTTGTGTGCAAAGAATGACGTCAAAATCTGCATGACGCCAAAATCTGCTGTTTGTCTTTTCATCAGAGACTATCTGGCCTCTTTCCACATCGCTATTTCTGCATATTTTAGCATAAGTTATCATCTCCAAGGGTTTGCATGAAAAGTGCTTCCAGTATAATGCAGTTTTCTGCTTGGTGTGCGGCGGACTCCGACTCACAGCTGTTTCATGGCACAAATCCAAAAGGCTCATCTCAAGTTTGTTACTCATGTCCCTCTCTCACACAAAATTTCCAGTGCATGAATAATTTTAAGGGTTTTTTCCCCAGACAGAAAACCTTGAAAGAATATGCTGCCTGTGTGCCTTGGTATTGTCTGATCCAGCACGTTGTCACTAATGATTTTCTGTCTCTACTTTGCTTTCCTGTCAAATAAGGCTCGTGAGGTCAAGAAATGTCCTCAAGAGACCATTTCAATGTCAGAATCAGAATAGTTTTTATTACCATGGTTTGAGACGTTTGGACACACCACACAGTGCAATAGAGCAGATTACATCCATCAGTCTGTAACTAAGCTACTGGGTCTTGTTTTTGTTCATGAGTCTGATGACAGAGGGGAAAAAACTGTTCAAGTGGCAGGATCTATGGGTCTGGATGGACCGTAGCCTCCTGCTTGAGGGGAGAGTGGTGAATAATCCATGTCCAGGGTGAGAAGGGTCAACTGTGATCCGACCCACACGCCTCCGGGTTCTGAGGGTGAACAGGACCTTGAGAGGTGGGAGCTCACAGCCATTCACCTTCTCACGCACAAGGCGCTGCACCAGGACCCGAGATGAGCCCCAGCCCGAGATGAGCCCCATGAGGGTGGTGTCGTCCGCAAACTTGATCAGTGTTACGGACTGATGAGTGGAGGTGCAGCAGTTTGTGTACAGGGAGAAGAGCTTGGGGGAAAGTACACAGCCCTGAGGAGTCGGCGGTTCGACAATGTGGCAAAGTAGTTTGAATGTTCTCCTTTTGAGAGTGGGTGTTGTCCCTCATCAATGGGCTAAAATTCGAGCTATGCACCGCTGACCTGACCAGGGAGCTAGAGACAGGTCCCCGGGCACTGCACTTTGATAGCCGACTGCTCCTAGCGGGAGGGGATAAAGTGCATACTACTTGTTTCATACTATAGCAATAGTCACACAAGCACGGAGTAAGAGTAAAAACCTTTGATTATTTCCAAACCTGGAGAGCACAGTAATCCGTGCAGTGGATACAAACAACAAAAACGAATCAATTGTTCCTTCGGAGCAAAACTGACCTTTATAATGTCCAAGTCCAGTGACGTCTTGCAACTTACGACGACTTACAAATAAACCACCACACACACATTTCATATATCAGCAATAACCCATTAAGTAAAGATGGTATCAAGTGGGATAAGAAGTGAGAAGTCCTTTGTGTTTTTTCATGTTTTGTTTTTGACATTTTGAAGATGCGTGAATTGAAAATGTGCAAAGTGCTACATGATAAGTTTCCTGTCAATTGAGATAAATCACAATATTATTCTCCCAAAGTCATCAGGCTCTAATTTAAAGTAGAAGAAGAATTTGGCCCAAGAACTACGGGGCAAAACTTGCATTGTCAGGCTCCTGCGGATGCCGCTCATTCCAGGCAGCGCAGCTTTGAACGATCACAACTTTATCATTAACGTAAGCCAACAGAGCGTCACCTCAAAACCAAAACACTGCGTTACGTGTTGACAGTTGCATTGTGTGCTCGTGCGAAGCCGATTCACCACCTCGCACTTCCCTGAATCACATGTAATATAATTTCATCCATGAGTTGGTCCCTGTAGCTGCGGGTTAACGAGGCACGCAGCGGTATAGGGATATAGGTCAGGTATGTCCAGTGGGCCATGAGCGCTGGTGCTCCTGCCGTAGAAAGTTCAAGTGGAGTAAAGTGATACGAAGGGAAATCATTTGATACAAAGAGGAGGGGTCGCACAACACTCACAATTTGAATCAATTAGCAAATGAAGAGCGCTTCTTGTTGAGGTTGTCCAATATTCTTTGCAAACGTCAGCATATTATTTTTCTGCGTTGTCTTATTATAAAAGCAGCCAACCATGTATATAAGACTTCTACAAACATGCGCCAAATGTGTATTATTCTGTTTTTTTGTTTTGCTGTTCATGGTTTAGCAGTTTTTTCTTAAATGTTAATGTGTCTGGTAATATACACAAAGAACTGGAAAAAAAAACTTGTCAGAAAACGTTGATATTATTCCAAAATTGTGCCGCTGCTAAATTGAGTATCACAGAACCGTTCCTTTTTAGTTCAGTAACGTATTTTATGCACAGTAGTATGGAAATTGTATTATTCTTTATGCAAATGTGACTTCTTTTTATGCATTTCCCTTCATCCCTTTATGCATCATTGAAAGAGTGGGTCGTTTACTGTTTAAAAACAGCACAACAAAAAGAGGGACTCTCAAAGTTAAGGTGGACATTGTTGTGATGTGGATGCTTTCATCTGCATTCTCACTCTAAAGATCAATAAATCAAAGTGTTCTTCATATTACTTTGATGAAAACAGGATTGCTTCTTTAATTACCTCAGTACTTAGGTAGAAAGATGAAGTATGGACAGTGTGAATACGTTGGTTCCATATTAACAACATTTAAAGGCAACCACAAAAAATGATTCGCTTTGTGGCTTCAGCATATTAGAATATATACTTAATAAATAAATATATAGGAACAAAGACCTCTCTTCTGTCTATGTATGTTTTATTGAATTGCTCCGTTCTTTACAGGCTATATAATTTGATGATGAATGTTGGGTGGATGTAAACCCTAAGTGCTAAGCACCTGCTCCTGCCCTGTACAGTATATCCCTATTGTGTGAAAGAGACACAGTAAAATCGGACTTACCCAAGATCCCAACAAAGAAAAGTTTGAGCACCACGATCTCATTTGTATCCATCACTGAGGAGGAGCGGTCCAGTCCGACTTTGTGGGTGAAAACCTCAGCTATGTGCGTCTGAGGCGAATCATCATCATTGTTATCCACAAATAAATGGCGCGAGTTCCGTCATGCTGCCCGAACAATTAAGAGCTCATCTGATGGGAAGCCAGCCACACAAAATGTTGAGAAACAAAGCAAAAAAAAAAAAATTACAGGATCCCAGAAAGAGAAACAAAAAGAGAGAGAGGACAGAGAGATTCCCAGGGTGCGCGTGCTCTCGTGATGAGCGCGTCTCCTCGTGTGCGCAGCAGGACCATTACCGCTGTCCTGCATCTTTACAGCGAGGGGAGGAGGGGGAGAGAGGAGGGGGAGGGTCCTGAGCGGGATTACGGGACTGTCCTGTCAATGCACGCATGCTGATCACATTATAAAGTGTGCAGCCAGACAGACAGAATGGGTGATTTTTTATGAATAACGTAAAATTATATAAATCGTTCAACAATGCGCATATTAATTGTTTTAGTTGATTAGTTGATTGTTTTTTGAGAGTCAGAAGTGTAAAAGGGTCATGTGCAAGTGCGCGCGCTGGTTGAAGCGCCACTCGCTAAACCAATGTGGACGAACATCTCCCTCTAGCGACTGGCGTTTGCATTACAGGCCCATAGTGGAACAATGACACGCGCTGTTACTAGAAGTGGGTTGGGCACATCTGAAGGCTACTCTGTGAAGTCATGGAACCTAATGGAAAGTAACAATGTAAGAAGTACAAATTATAGGTACTTTTACTTTACTTAAGTACATTTTATGATGAATACTTTTTACTTTTACTACATTTTAGAGCCTGTATCTGTACTTCTAATCCACTACATTTTTAAACCAAAGTGACCTCTCTACAATTAACTGGTTTAGTCCCAGTTTAGGCTTAGTGGTTTACTCCTCTAGACCTTGTTTAGATCTGGTTTAGACCTAGTTTAGTCCGGGTTTAGACCTGGTTTAGTTCCTGCTTTCGACCTGAGTTAGTGGTTTACTCCTTTCGACCTGGTTTGAATCAAATGGAAAAATACTTCTACTTTCTACTTATGAAATACATTTACAATGCATACTTTTACATTCATCAGATACTTTTACTTTTGTACATTTTGGTCTGCACTTGTACTATAGTAAAGAATATTGAGTACTACCACTGCTAATAATACAATGCAGTGTTCAAAAGAGGGGTTAAACAAGTTTGATTTCTGTGTTAAATCGGCATCAGAAATTATATTCAAATGATTAAATGAACGACTACTTTTGATATGACCAATAATTTAATATTACAATGTGCAAATGTTAAAGGCCTTAAACATATTTGGTCTTCAGGCTAAATTGTAAACGCTGACATTTGTGGGATAAAGGCCTTTGTGCACATGTTGACCTCACATCTTGGGTCACAGATTTGCTCATGTTAATGGGATATTTTGCACTCAGCCGATACCTTTAGTGGCAAAATTAAACCAGCGCCCTCTACCTGTAGGCCCAACTTTCATCAGCTAATCGTGAAGAGATTTGTCATAATATTTTAGTACCTGTTAACGACATTAAGGCCAAGTGAGACTGCACCTTTTGAACATTCTCTAAAAACCGCACTGTCTTATTATAATCCAAAGTAAAAGTACACATCAAAGGAAGAAAGGTGTTTACTTCCTCTCTTCCCACCTTTAGATTTACGACTATGTCCTTTTACGGGTGTGGTTCACATTCCAAAATAGTTCAAGGTTGACAAAAGACAAACTGTTTTGAAGACTGTGCATGGGGCCTTTATAGAGGAAGTAAACGCGACATGTTGGAGTCTGAAAATGCAATTCAAGAAAATTGTCACGCTTTGTTTTTTTCTTTAATGATTTATGCACAGAGGGACATGAAGCCTAAAGGGGTTTTGCACAATCTTAAATCATCTCACTCAGACACTGGAAATGTCACAAAAATCATTCAGGCACCTGCATTCCTTTCTGACACTCGTCTATTCAGCTCCTTGAACCTTTTTGTTATAAGATGTGGTCCATTGTAAAAGCCGATAAAAACCTAACAGGAAATGCATCTCATTAGGGTCATGTCATGTTTTTCTTTTTCTTTAATGATTTATGCACAGTTTTTTAAATCGAGGGCCGCATATTGAAGTTCATAGCGTTGATGGCCACAAACCGGTGGTCAATGCAGTGAAACATTGAACTGGATGCATTTAAGAGATGTTTTAACTGTGTCCCAAACCTTTATTTATACGTGGAAGCTTAAAAGGATAGTTCAGGATTAGGGCCTCATTTCCTAGTTATCCAGAGTGTTGTTGATTTCTGGAGATATATATTTTTAAAATTCATGCAGTCCTTATATTCGAGGAGTTTAGCGGTGCTAGGCTAGTGCTAGGCTAGTGCATGTCTATGGTAACTAGTAGCCTGCATTAAAAACCTCTTCAAAATCATGGGGTCGTCCTCCAAACGTCGCCATATCTGATTTGTAGAAAGCTCCTTTGTGAATTCCACGTGTAGTAATGCGGCCGCAGGTAAACAAACTACTGTAGATCCGGTAACCTAGCAGATCACTCCACCGCAGCGTAGCTTACAATTAGGAAGCTGATGCTGTTCAAATATAAATTATTTTAAAAGCAAAATGGTTATATTTCAAAAATTAGTCAACACAGACATTTAAATGGGTAGTCTGGTGTTATAAGTGATTTGCCTCAGGTGCACTGTGCTCGGGTCAGGCTGTTTTTAATGCAGGCTACTAGTTACCATAGACATGTCTTCATGGATCTGCTCCTGAGTATCTCTGTGAGCTTTTGTCTGTTTATGCCCCAGTCAGATCAGTAAGGTCTGCGAACCAGCTGTCTTTGAACGTGCCCAGATCCCGTTTAAAGACGTGAGGAGATCGAGCGTTTAGTGTGGCTGCTCCCAAACTCTGGAACAGTCTCCCCCTAAACGTCAGAGCTGCTCCAACCATAGAAACCTTTAAGACTGCCCTTAAAACACATCTGTTTGCGTTGGCGTTCAATTCAAGCTGAGCTGTATTATAACTCTATTGTGTGTGCTTCTCTTGTTGTTTTGTACTGTTATTTTATACTGTGTACCTGTATGTGTAGCACTTTGGGCACCTAGTGTTGCTCTAAACGTGCTATACAAATAAAGTTGACATTGACATTGACATTGACATGCACCAGCCTAGCACCACTAAACCCTTCAAATATAAGGACTGCATGAATTAAAAATCAACAACACTCTGGATAACTAGGAAATGAGGCCCGATGTCAAAAATCCTGAAATATCCCTTTAATGCAGCTCAGTCTCTCACAGACAAATGTCAGTTTCTGAGGCTATAATTATGCACACTGATTCCATTTGCATTAAAAAGTATAATCTATGGCAATGGGTGCCAATTCAACAAGAAGGTTGAGGGCCACCAAACATTGGAATGAGGGCCCCCCCAGCCACTCTTTGGGCACCACTGGCTTAAAGCGTTATGGTTATTGGGCAATATATCAAACACGGTTCATTCTTTTTCCATACTTGTTTATGAATTCTATAATATAAAGCCACTTTTCATGCACATTGTCTATATCTTCTACCCACATAAGCCCGTTGACAAACAGAAGCCTTGGCCCAGTGTCCCGTGAAGAAGTGCATATAATATCAGCCTTTTGTAAACACAGACGTGGCCCGGAGGTGCATGTTTGCGCTCAGAGTGGCGCTCACCTGGTCACACGGAGGTGAACTTTGCCCTCGGCGGTGACAGTGGCACCCTGGGCTCGCGCTGTGCTCGGCTCGGACGCGGCCGAAACATTTCACACATTTTTTGGATGCCGCGTGTCTGAGTCCGGGAAGAACCGGTTAAAAAAAGATGTCAACAAGTGACGCAGCGGAGCAGAGGCACCGCGCTGGAGGAGGAGAGACAGCTACGCCTCTGAGCAGCACGACACAAACGCGGACTCGAACTGCGAGGTAGGTCCGAATCTCTCTTTACTGGGGTTATTCTTCGCCTTTTTGCTACACTTGTGTATTTGATCTTTCATTACGAGTGAAAATGTTGACCATAGTTTCTGTAATGAGGCGCTGTCTCGTTTTACACTAAATTCCCGGACGCCCAAGTGCATTGAACTTGGGTTTTATGGCTTTCCTTAAGAGTGTGAGCGAACAACTTTTAGCTTCTTATTTTGACTCTTTTTAACGAAACCATTCTGTTTATTAGTTTGTGTTGCCAGTTTGGTAACTCGGTTGTTTAGTGCAATTACCTATGTGGATATTTACGCATGGCAGGTTTGACAGCGCATGGGCATGGTGCCTGGGGGAACGGGAGTTAGCAGGGTGGCTGCACAGGAAATCTATCCTTGTAAACTTGAGGGGACTGGACTGTTTTATGGCCTGAAAAACCCTAGAACATTTTTGCCGTGTGGTTTTCACCCGAGCAAATACATTTGTGTGATTTTCATGATGCCATGGCATGAGCAGCTTCAGCATTGTCTTTGACATCTTTGATGGCCTGGGTGTTTTCTCAATCCAAAACACACTTTTTCCTACAGGCACATGTTTGGGTGATGTTCATCCAGCAATAGTGATAGACGGTAGGGTAGGGTCAGTGTATAATCAGGCAATCTTGCCCCCTCTTAAGGTTGACATTCAGGGCTGCCATTTATTTTGCGTTCAGTGTCTGTGGCCTCCAGCAAGTGAGTAACACATAGTTATTTCAGTCAGCTGGTCATTTATACCCATTCAAAATATGTCATATTCTCCTGTGGCTGTTTGTGCCAAGGACACTGAGCCTTCACCAGAGAAGTCTCACATATCCCAGTAATAGGTTGACCAAAAAACAAGTTTCCATCTTTATTATTTTATTTTAGGATTTCTTTGTTCCCAAATTCCTAATTTTCCAGTCATTTTGGAGCATTTTATCTGGTCCTCTCATGATGCTTTTCTTTCATTTTATTAGACATGACATAGTTTAGTATAAAAGAACACTACTCAAATGTCTCATGTATTGTCTTGTTTTGATAGATGACTAGAGGATTTTGATGACAAGTACTTTTTATCGGGTAAAAATCACCCGGCGTTAGTGGTGGTGTTTCGAATTTGAGCGATAGAGCTTTAGGGTTAAAAAGCTTTGAGCAATATTTTTAAATGACATAAAGACCTGTATGTAATAAGACACTGTCACATATCCATAAATGATAGACTTCTTCTAAGAAACAACACATTATTTCAGCTGTGCATATTATTATACAGAGAAATAGACATGACATACTTGTTTTGGAATTTGAATGACATTTGCTGTATGTTTGGTTTATGTAAATTGCCACTGTGGCATGCTGCAGCAGGCGTAATCTCTTGTAACCCCTTCCTAAGACAGTAAATAACTGTTTAGGCATCCCTCAAAATCCGTGCAAATCCTATGCGTAATGCGTATACACAATTATGATCATTGCAAAGAAAGATGTAAAACCTGCACTTGCTCCTCCAGTGGCCCCTCCACACGAGCTCATACTTGCATTCAGTAAAGAAGAGCCTCCAAAGTTAAACAAAGCTGCCTTGTGTCTGTGCACGCCTGCATATCTTCCACCACAGATTACACACACGCATCCCTCCGCTCAAGCCGTGTATAGCAATGTTTACTACTGTGATTAAAAGAGGGGGATCGGCCTGTCAGTGCTGATCCAACAAACACTTAAAGGTGAAATATTACCTCCTAAACTGGCTGCGGGAATGGAAGGATTACAGGAAATTTGCTTGGTTACTGCTGTCACTGCCAAGTTCTTCTTGTTTCCCTGCGATGTTGCTACAGCGAATCATCTGCATCTTATTGCTTATTAATTACATCACTTTTGTAACTCTCTTATCTACACCTCGTTCCAAATTATTATGCAAATTATAATTTTCTCAGATTTTCTGAATCGTCAACTCAACTCAGTCAGCATAATTTTCAAGTCTTCAACTGCTAGAGGATAATGTGAATGTGACTGAAAAAACCTCCCAGTGATAAAAGGGCTGAACGATATGGACAAAATTTCATATCTCGATATTCATGCCAGATATCTCGATATGGATATGATACGATATAACTATGGGTTGGGTGAAAACCAAGCATTTTTCAGAAAAATAAAAAAAACATAACAACAAAGAGTGCTGTTTTTGATGAAAATCTAAATTGTTTATATCTTGCTTTTTCGATTTTAATGTTTTGAATGTTCATATCTCGATATCAATAAGATAACAATATACATCTCAGCCCTAAGTGATAGCAGTATTCTTTTCAAAAATGCATATAATAAACAACTTAAAATGTGCTATTCCAAATTATTATGCACAGCTGCAGTTCAGTACATTTTATAGGTTGTAAAGAACTGAAAATGCTCATTTTTTGTTGTCATATTTGCTGAAATCCAAAGCTATTTAAATCAAAAACATCTAGACACTTTTAACACAGGACCTCTTATTTGACAGCAGCTTCAAAATACTTGTATCCATTGAACTTGTGAGTTTCTGCTTGGATTTCTTTGCCTTTCAAATACCTGTTTGCTGCTTTGTAATGCCACTTTAGCAGCTGTTCTCTTAATCTGATGTGTTTGTCTGGCAGAAACCGTCCTCATTGTGCCTTTATCTGCACAAACCCGTGTGTGTGCTCTGAATCAGCCACAAATCTCCTTACAGTACGATTATTACGCTTCATCTTTCGTGAAATATCGAAGGTTTTCATCCGTCATCCAAGGCATTCAACTATTTGATGCTTTTTATCAGCAGAGAGATCCTTTTTCTTTCCCCTATTGCTTGAAAATGGTGGTCTGCTTAATGGTGAACGTCCTTTTTCAGTACGTGGTTTTATCACAGGTGTCAGTGATCCAAAGAGCCCTGAGACTCAATACCATCCATGAGTTTAATCAATTAACAACAAAATGGAACCTTTATGACACTTAAATACAATTTGCATAATCATTTGGTGGTAGAAAGAGGACAGTGGCTCATCATGACAGCTTAAGGATGGATTATTTTTGTGTCATCTGGACCTAATGTAATGAATGTGTTGATGTGTTGTAAGCATTATCAGTTAGTCGGTCTATCTCCTATATGGCATAAACTAGTGCTGGTCCTAAGTCTAGAAAGCTAAGAAATAAAAGAACAGCAGTAAGGCCATGCCATAACATCTCTGCAAAACCAGAAGTCTAATAATGTGCATGTTTTGGGTAAAAAGGCCGATGGCGCAGCGGCATCTTCCCGAAAGTACAGTTTGTCCATTAGCTTTGTTGTTCAATGCATCACCGACCTCGACACACGGCCAACTCCAGGCGTATTGGGTTTAATGTTATGAAATATTAGCTGAAAATTATCTCACAAACGTGACAGCTTCCAAAGGCGTGGCAGTGCAGATACATGCCCAGCTTTGTCGTTGTCTTTTGTTTCTTTGTACCCGATGGAAAGTCATTATAGGTTTGACTCGCATTGATCACAATCCAGTCAAAATTGCCATGTGAGCTGGCACAATATGGGACGCTAATTAAGTATGATGACTTCATTAAACGTCTGTCCTGTATTTGAACTTAATATATGCTTTATTTCATGTTTATTACCTATTACATAATCATATTACATTCACAATTCCATTTTTTTGTGCGAAACTGTTGCGCTCCGACTTGCATCCCTCTCTAAAGGAGGCCATGGGTGTAATGACTTATAGGTGTTGGAACAGTACATGCGTTACATTGTTGTCACTGCCTTTGGTCCGCGCCCTCGGTGAGATCAGGCCTTTCTGTGCTTGCGGTTATGTAAGTATCTCATTGGCAGATATAGAAGCCTCACACACCCACAACGAAGCTGACCTAAAGTGAAGAGCCGCATAGTTTTAAAACAGACACGCCACACCGCCGCTGCCAACGGGAGAGACAAGCAAGCAAAACATTTAGTCATAGAGGTTTCGTCAAGGCATCAAAACAAAAACACACCGGACCATATTGGATACAAACGGACGGCTGCAATAACAAGATACTAGTCACGTTATCATCGGAACAAACTAATGGTGAGTCTGGCAAACAATGATAATCTAAATCCAAGGAGATTTTTTTTATGGAAAGGAAGGAAGTAGAACAATGTGGTTTCCGTGGCTTTAGGGACATTACCAAAATATGATTATGGACAGAGATTAGGCGGCTGCTGTTGTCGTCGTTCAGCATCATTGTTTTGGGTTGAAATAACATATTGGTGTAGCCACAGTGGATCGGGCAACTGTTGGTCTCGTAGGACTGTATGTATTATTGCATTACATGTTTGTGCTGAGATTTGAGAATTCATTTGACTTTGGTCCACATCTTGATCTTTGTTATCATCTTTAAGGCCTGTGTACCTTCATGATAGAATTATTGTTATCACAACATTTGATGACACGATATCCAGAGCCAAGAAGCGACGATGTGTATCAAAATCACTGGGGTTTTCCCTCTGACTGAAACAAAAACACATGATAACTTAAAGAAAAAGAACTACTGATTTAGCTCCATTATAGCCGGATTTGCCTTAACCCAGCACTTTTTCTCCAGTTCAGCTTTACCCAAATCTAAAAGCTTCTTCGACTGGAGCTTACGTTTGACCTTCTTAACTTTATTGTTTCATTGTCGTCAAATTTTTGTCACATTTTTGTTGTGTTTTCGCAGTTTTTTTGCCATATTTTTGATGGGTTTTTTTGTTGCTTTTTCACTGCTTTTTTCATTCCTTTTTTGACTTTTTTGTTTTGTTGTTTTCATCACTTTTTTGTCAGTTTTTGTCATGTTTTCATTGTTTTTTGCGGGGCTTTTTTAGTTGCTTTGTCACAATTTTTTCATTGCTTTTTTGTGTGTTTTTGTCACTTTTTTGTCTTTTTTTTGGGTCACTTTTTTGTTGCTTTTTCATTGCTTTTGTGTCATTTTTTTGTTGCTTGTTATCAGTTTATAGTCGTGTTTTTACAGTTTTTTATTGTATTGTTGCTTTTACAGTTCGTTGTTCACTGTTGTGGCCGTTGAGTGTAATATAGCTGTTGTAATATAGCAGTAAAGTAATTTTGTTATTGCAATACACAAGTCAGTTTCCGAAAATTTGATATTTTTTTTATATTAAAAGGGCATCCATAACAAGAACAAGCGACAAACCTGTGCTTCGATCCCAGAGACTGATGAATATTAAATAATCATATTCCACAATCGCAGTGAAATCCGTGTGAACTGCATTTATTTCTGGCTTGGATATACAGAACTCTTCACAAATGAATAGGCCACCGGTAGCCACTCATAACAACATAGTAAGCTAAATAAATCACTAAAGTTACAGCAGGCACTAGTGGGCTGTTTGTGCCGTCAGCGCTGAGGAGGTGTGATTTCTAAGAAGAGTACAAGCCTAATGTGTGGAGGGAAAAAAAAACTGCATCACGTTAGCCCAGTTTGAGATATTTTCTTCAAAAGTAATGGCCAGATGGATGACAAAGCTCGGGGCCATCTGCAAATGAACAATTCACTTCACGGGTAGCACCAGAAACGAGGGCTTTTTTCACACTTTTATAACAAGATAGTGGCTTGAGATCGTGATTCTAAAGCGGGATGACATAACTGACCACTTCAAGCCTTTTGTCTGGTGGTATTTGCCCACAGTATTACGAGCAAGACAGTGACCAGAGCATTACCTCCCCCTGTGCTTAGTTACAGTGAAGACTCATTATAGTGACTTGTTTGTCAGTTTGTCTTTAATTACTTGTAACCTGGAAGTGTTGTTCAGCTAATTTGAAATGCCTCCTGGCTTGTTCTTCCTGCGGTTTTCGCCCAATCCCAACTTCTTATGTAACTCCTGACAGTAAATCAAAAGCAATTATATACTTTAGGGTTTGCCCCTTTAGAAAGGCATGAACCCATGCACTTACTTCTCCTGCAGGAAAGAAGCGTGCCCTTGTAGACTTTATTAATTACAGCCTATTGGGAAGCAAAATCTTCAGGCTAGATAAAACCACAGTGTTCTAGTATACAAATCCTAGTATACACTGTAAAGGTGGGCTGCACAATATGGGAAAATAATTCAATATTCTCTTAAAGTATTGAATATTGTACTGACATCAATGCAATAGCAAACCATTTGAACAGGGTACACTGGGGTAAACAAAATTATGAGAAAAAATACCCATTAGACCAAAATAATACTAACTTTTAACCATAAAGTGCATTTTTTTCAGTTCAGCTTTGCACAAATATAAAGGTTTGTGCCTAATTTGAAAGCTAAGGCCTACAAAAGTGATTGTAACTTTGCTGTCACATTGTCATCACGTTTTTGTCACTTTTTGTTGCATTTTCGTCACGTGTTTGTGCCACTTTTTTGTAGTCATGTTTGTTCCTTTTTTTTCCCATTGCTTTTTCATCATGCTTTCGCTTTATTTTTGTCACTTTTTGATGCTTTTTATTAAAGCTTTTAGGATTTGGGTAAAGCCAAACTGAAGAACTTTTGCACATGCTGAAGTGATTAAAAAGTGCAGCTTGCAGAGGCTCACAGTTGCATATAATGACTCTATGAGGCTGCTGTTAAAAATGCCCAGACATTGTAGTGCGAGTCAGATGTTTGCTGACTGTGGAGCTCACTCTTGTCCTGCTGCACTTCGTCATTGTTATTTTAAATTTATGTGTAGACTGAGCGACTCTCAGAACGGCATTATACGGACTCTGGTGTGTCCTGTGATCAGCTCAATGAGATTCACGTCAAAAATGTGGAATCATTGGCGCTCGTGTCTTTATGTGTGTGGCAGCTAGAGAATTGCTGGTGCCTTGTTTTGTTGCTGCAATGATCTGCAGTGTTTTAATATTTTTCTTTTAAACATAAATATGGATCATGTGTTCTCACTTGTGTCCTTAATAAAGATTGAATGAATGAATGAATGAATGATTGTTTTAGGCTACATTGGCAAAAATTGCACCATTTTCCATAAGGTGGAAGACCTCAGGGATCTTTGTTTATGTCTTTTGCCTTCGTACAGTGTAGTATTTTGCAGTCCATGTTCAAAATATCCTTTGCCGTAGGGGATTGTTGCCTTATTTTTGACATTTATGTAATATATGGCAGAGAGACATACTTAAACGTGGCTGCTGTGAATTACAGCTCCTCTAACGCACGTCGCCTCTGCCCCAACGTGTGGGTTCAAGCAGATGTTCAACCTGTTGTGAGGCTAAATATTATTGTTGTTGCAGGTAAATGTGAGTTCGAAAATTTTCAAGTGGTTCAATGAACTCGTGGTTCTATTAACTTTAGGACAGGAGACACCCTTGTGCGTACATGATGTGGCTTGATGTCATTTCATCTGGCAGCAATCATCCAAATACATTAATAATAATTTGCGGCCTGGGTGCAGCCAAAGGGTGATGTCGCAGCAGAGACGGTTTGTTGAATGGCTTCCACGCCTCACTTATCCTTTCCACTGAAACCTGTGGGCCACCAAAATGTCCTCCTGAACTCAATTGACGCTACATGAACAAACAAACGGCCTCTTTAGTGCAGCCAATACAGCATGCAAAGCACTCCTTTATCTGTCAGTAGTTACTGCTGTCATTGATGGTATTTTAAGTCCTTTGAAGCCTGGTGTTTTGCATGTCACAGAAAGTATATACCTGCACTCAACAACTGCTGCAGAGGAGCTTTCACAGCAAGTCAGTCACGAGGGAATTCATTGTAACAGTAGAAATTTCCCAACAGTGTTAGAAATATTTTGTAATTTTCTCTCTCTGATCTTTGCACCCTTGAATACTTTTTGGCAGGGACTGTTTATTTGCTTTTTTAACACCAACCTATATTATAATATTGTCGATATCTTTGATAATCTGCCTTCAAGTAATCGTATGTAACTCTGAAGTTCTCAATTGCCTTGTGTGTGAACTGCACTCCACAAATAAACTTTCTGTGCCCAACACATTTTTCACGACAGGCTTGTTTGCAAGTGTTTTTTTGCTGTAATGATTAATCTTAACCTCTTAACCAAGTATAGGCTATAGACTAGGGTAATGCCTCATTCTACAGACCTGCTTGCATTTTTGAAGTGATTTTGAAGCCGTTTTGTTGTGTTGTTGTAGGGTTTTTTTTGGTCGTGTTTTGGTCACCTTTTCATCTCATTTATTTCACTTTTTTGATGCTTTCTTGTTGATTTTTTTTAGTCCTGTTTTTGTAGCTTTGTTATTGTAGCTTTTCCAGCACGTTTTTGTCACATTTTGTTGTGTTTTTGTTGTGTTTTCCTTCGAGGTGGGACTTAAACGCGTTCATTTCGATTCATTCATTACAAAGATTTTAATGCGTTATTTCTTTTAACGCAATTAATCGTATTTCCCCCGATTTACCCCCCAAGCCGGAACTCCTGAGCTGGAATCTTTCTATTTGCGTAGTTTCTGGTACACCCGTATATCTGACGCACATCCGCCCACAACAGCAATGGACGGAGATGCTTCACTCGGCCCGGTCAAACACATTCTTATTGACTGCCCAGAGTATAGAGTCCAACGAGCAGAGCTGTTTCGAATTGTCGCTCCTGTGTCTCAGAATAATTGTGTTAGCCTGGAGGCACCTAGTCTGCCGGAAAGTACCCGAAGAAAAAGAAGAAGCTTCACTCGGCCCGTTGGGGACTTTTTGCAGAGTTGTGCAAAAAGAGTTGTCCTTCCACCGTTGTTACTCAAGTCTAAAATACCATGTCAATGCAAAACGCAGAGACGTCCTCAATGCTGTTAGCGTTATCCTCAAATACAGACGTCCTCCATGCTAATGTTAGCGTTAGCCTCAAATACAGACGTCCTCCATGCTAATGTTAGCCTCAAACACAGATGTCCTCAATGCTAATGTTAGGGTTAGCCTCAAACACAGAGACGTCCTTCATGCTAATGTTAGGGTTAGCCTCAAACACAGAGACGTCCTTCATGCTAATGTTAGCGTTATCCTCAAACACAGAGACGTCCTTCATGCTAATGTTAGCCTCAAACACAGATACATCCTCGATGCTAATGTTAGGGTTAGCCTCAAACACAGAGACGTCCTTCATGCTAATGTTAGCGTTATCCTCAAACGCAGAGACGTCCTTCATGCTAATGTTAACCTCCAACACAGATACGTCCTCGATGCTAATGTTAGCGTCAGCCTCAAGCAAATGCTCCTTTTCTTTTATTTATTTTTTACTTTTGTATAAATGTGGCATTATTATTACTGTACGCTTTTTTGTTGTGTTTTTGTCACATTTTCATCTCATTTTCATCACTTTTTCCTCACCCTTTAGTTGTGTTTTTGTCTGTTTTTTTATTGTGTTATTGTTGCTTTTCCGGAGCGTTTTTGTCGCTCTTTTGCTTTTAGGTTTGGGTAAAGCCAATGTGCTTGGTTCAGGTGGGGGTAAAGAGACAGATTAATACAATTCCCCACACTATTATGTCTGCTAGTGTTGCCACATCCCCTTTAATCTCTAACGGGTAAAAAAAACATTCAATCAATTACAAGTTACAGACAGTTACACCATGACAACAATGGCCTCTGATCCGGTCCGAAATATGAGCTATGCCTTTTCTTTATTTTTAGCTGGTGAGAATGAGGCTCAAACGTTCTCATCTGCAGCAGATCATTTACCGGCTCAGACAACAGGCAGAGTTTCCGAAGAGGTTTACAAAGTCCCTGATATCTGCGCCTATGTGGTAACGTTTCATCTATGTCCCGCGGCAAAAAGGCAGGGAATGAAAACAGACAGCGCGGCCCGCATGGGAGGTGTGTCGGACTTGGCTCCTGAACCCGCCTCATATTTCAGCTCTCGCCCGTTCTGTCGTGTCACGCCGCTGTAAAAGCCCCACAAGAACAGACTCCAATGAGGGCAGGACTCGGGCCTCGAGGCAAAAAGGTGGAGGAGAGACTGTACACTTGATCTGAGACGTACTTCACTTAAGATTGTCTAATAAAGAAGCACAAGTCGTTTCCACTAAAGGGTTTGTTTGTTTTTGTTCTTATTCAGTGCAGCGGCTCTTTAGTGTCAGAACCAAAACATGCACAGTCAGCTTGTCTCAGTGCATTTCCTACTGGGACAATACAGACTTAATTTACCAAAAAGTTTACGTGTCTGCAAAAAACCACAGCCCACGCACTGATACCAGGATTGCCGTCTCCCATAATTTATTACAGGGTTTGCGGGTATTTGGATTAAAAGTTATTAAAGGATTTGTGCCAAAATCAGGACAGACTTTTTTACTTGAGGGTAAATACTGTATCATTGCTGTAGATCATACGTACGAATTTTAAGTAGAACTTACAAATCCATTAAAGTCACTACAACGGAGACATACGTGAGAAAATGGTATTGACAGTACACGCACAGCGCCACCGACAGAAAGTACTTTTTAACTACAAAGAAGGAATCTGTTTATACTGTATAAGTGGTTTGAAAATAATTGTGCGTCTTCAAACACACCGAACTTATGCCGAATACCTGTAAGGTAACACGACGGCTACGAACTTTCTTCCCTGTTGTGAGTCAGTGGCATTGACAGAACCTCTGCACAGCGCCACCTACTGTTCTGGAGTGTGGCTGGCTTTTTTTGTAGAAATGTAGTGGAGTAAAACAAAATAGTCTACTGCATATACTCATAAACTCTAGGTAACACTTTACAACAACTACGCCTTATTCAGCCTTAATAAATAATGAATTAACACTTAATTCATCATGAACAAGTGATTAGTTAAGTGTAGCTAACACTTAACTACTACACTTAACTACACTTAAAGCCTCACTCATAATGAATATCTCTTCACTTCCCTTATTCAGTAGTTACACACTTAACTAACTAATGAATTGTGTTAACTCATCACTAATTAAGACTAAATAAGGTGTATTCATAATAAAGTGTTACCAAACTCTTCTTAAAGATGCACTATGTAACTTAGTATGCGGAAAAAATCTTAATATTTGTGCATATTTTACCTTTAAGTGACTCGGTGGCTCTATAGGTGCAGAATGGCACCTTTGCTTTCCCTCAAAGTGGCCTCAGTGATGCTCCAGAGGCCATTGTTTTTGGGTTTCTGGCAAGTTTCTGGCACATAAAGCGTCATAAATTCCAGTGTGAGGGAAAGCAAAGGTGCCAAGCTGCCCCCATGATGCCACTGAGTCACTTAAAGGTAAAATAAGTATACAAAAGTATAAAAGCATGCATTGTAAAATGTACTTTAGAAGTAAAAAGTGAAAGTATTTAGAGTTTAATGTGCAGGATTTTTTCAATTATTTGAATCAGACCAGGTCTAAACGAGTAAATCACTAACTCAGAAACTAAGGTCTAAACCCGGACTAAACTTGGTCTTAACCAGGTCTAAACCAAATCTAAACACGGTCGAAAGGAGCAAACCACTAAACCAAGTCTATACTGGGACTAAACCAGTTCATCGTAGAGAGGTCACTTTGAAAACGAAATACTTTCAATTTTTACTTCAATTTACTTCAGTAAAATTACCTACAATTTTTAGGTTGTTACTTTCCACCACTGTACTTTCTTACTGACCGCCATGGCCTAAACACTATTAAAAAGAACAAACAAGTTGGCATTAAATGTAGATTTCTTTGAAAATCATGCATTGCTCAACTATTTTTGCTGCACAAATCAAAGAGTATGGTCCACCTGCAGGTTAGGCTGAAATTTTACACCATTTTTTACTCAAACGTTGCCCAATGTATCCAATTTGCTTTCGGCCCCTCATTCCTCTGTCTGATTTAATGCTTGCAAATCTTAAGAAATTAAATATGCACAGTTTGCAGAGCATGTCTTTCTCCACTGCAGACTCCAGTGATTTTAAGCGTCAACACTATTAGGACCAGGACTTACATCAAACCCCATTTAATTAGTTCACTTTTCCTCTGAAATGAAGTTCGCTCACGTTCTGTTGCCGCCAAAAAATCTGTGCCCTTCTGTGATCGCCGCGGATCGTTTTTTTTTTTTTTTTTCGTTTTTTTTGGCAGAGCGCTCGGTGAATGTGGAGCTGCATGTTTGAGTGGGTGAGTGGGTGAGCGAGCGCAGCCTGGTCGTAAGGGAAAGTGTGTGGAACGAGAGCAGAGCTGTTGGGAGCTGTTACATAACCACCACGAGCGCTGCTTATCGGCCCAGTAATGTGTGGACGGCACGATAAGACGACGAGAGAGGGGCTTCCAGAATGAGCGCTGTAGATACTTGAACTATACAAAGGAATACACGTAATCCCTTAATCTATGCCACAGGTACGGTACAAAGACCCGCGTGAAAGATGCGTCTGGTTTAGTGCAACAAATCTGTTCACTCAGCATTAAGCGCTCAAGTGTCAAAACATAGTTGCTATAGTAACAATGGTTAATCTTTACTCAACTTTGAGAGCAACACGGTTTGTGGGCAGGGCTTCAGTGGAAAAATGGAGTTGCACAGACACTGGGATGGAAATAAGCGGATAGTTTGGACAGTGTGGAGGGCTTATATGGGCAATGTGTGAGTCTCTGCTTCTCTTTTCTCTTTTCAAAGGTTTTTAAGGCCATTCTGCAATCTTGTATCGTTTCAGAAAACAAGATGAGACACCAGTCAACTGCTTTGAGGAACGGCCTGCTGTTGAGGCTGGACCGATCATCACCGCGAAAGAAACTTCTACGGGTAAATGCGAACATTTTGACTTTTAATTTTTAATATTTTGGGGGGGGACTTGATGAGGAAACGATTTGGTTGTTTTGCAAACCATCAGAAGTTTACATTGCTTTGTCGCTCAAAATGATAATTGTCCTGAACAGACTACAAAAGGGATCCAAATGTTTTCCATATTTAATATAATTTGTATATAATTTTTTTTCCAAAATATTTGTCAATTTTTTTTTTTATCATTTTTCCCAATTTATTTAAATTTTTGACACCCCACTTTTTTCATTTTTCAATTTTTTGTTCAATTTTTGTTCAATTTTTTTCAGTTTTTTTCAATTTTTATTTTCAATTTTTGCACATTTCTGGATTTTGGAGATAAACTCAATATTGTACATTTGCATATCTTGCCATTTCTATATTATCTTGTGTAGACGATATAGTGCCCACCTCTACATCCACTGTAGGGCAGTAAGGTGATGAGTAATATCATTTTCTTTCAGCTCTAGTACACACTTCAAAGACCACCAAGGACTTCACAAACAAATCCAACCGGCCCAAGTTCACGTCGCATTTCTCCTTGAAACTCAACACCAGACCAGGCCTGAGCAAAGCTGACCCTGACCTCCACAAGGACACAGACACCTCTCGAGGCAGGTGAGAAGTGACTCGACAGGGCAAGGGCAATGTCAGGGGAAAGAGCAGTAACGGCAGGATGCAGTATGTGCAAGAGAAAAAACATGGAAACTATAGCACCACGAAGACAACGGCTGGTTAGTGGAAAATTCACATGTGTTGACTGTGAAATGTATTTATCCAGGTTACATAAGTTGTTATTTAAATTATTGCACGTCATTAGTGAAACGCTGGTTTGTACTTGTCCGTTTATGCGCCTTCATTATATAATAAGGTAATAAAGTGCCTATAGACAGAGCACCTGCTCCCGTCTCGTTCAGTGACACATATGTTGCCCTGACACGCTGGCCTCTTTTAGAACTATTCCATGAATCTGTTCCTTTGCAAACACATAATGCATTATATAACTTGCATTGAGCATTAAAAATGTAGCTTCCTGGATTGGGCTGCACCATCTGGTTAAGTAAAGTGAAATTGCCTTATTTCAAATAAGTATTGCATTAATTTAGGCTGCATTGCGCACTTTAAAGCTATGCAGAGTATATACTACGCTGTCAAAAAAAAAACGAAGGGAGGGAGGGATATTGTACATCCAATTACACAATGGAAATAGTTTTTTTCACTCAAACTTGGCTGTAAATACTATTTAACTGGTGCCAGCCCGCAGTTAGCTTTGCCCGTTAGCCTGTTAGCTTCTTCTTTGTGATTCTTTTAGTGTGTATTGGTGACTCCGGTCCGGTGGCAGCCAAGTTGTAATTGTGGTTTTCTGGCCAGAGACACCAAATAGAGATGAAAGACCCCCCAATCAAGCCATTAACACTTGTATTACCCCCAGAGGGACTACGAAAAGGATTTATTATGGTAAACAAGTTACTTAGTGTTGCTTTAAACAGGTCAAGGCCATGTTTGTAGAGCTTAAACGACAGGGTTTACAGGTTTTACGCACAAAACCCCAAGGAACAGCTTATTTTGTTGCAGAAGATAATTTATAACCTAAAATGTTTACAGTCTATTCGATTTTCTAATTGCGACCAAGAAACTTAATAAATAATAATAATAAAATGTGCAGCCCTATTAGAATTTAAAATGAACCCCAGGAAGCACTAAACTCTCAGCTAATGGGATTGACATAAATAAATGACTAATACTACTAATAAATAAACTGTACTGCCCTATAACCCTGGGTAGCATGTGCATAGGTTTCCTTTCTGCAGGGATTGAGATCTTCCTGTGTTGATTCTTTGCTCAGATGTCTCTTATGCTGCCATATACAGAATGCGCGCACTAGCTTCTAACAGGGCCTTAAATAAATGAGACGTTTTCACTGCGTTCTCACACTCTCGGTGCATTCCAGTGTTGCGTGATGCGTACCTACCAAAAGCCCTGTAATTTCGAGACACCTATCAGCAACAGTCACAGCTCAGAGGTCGATCTTAATTGCATTTCACGGGGCCAGTTCAACAGTTTAGTTTAAAGATTAGCCGCTCCTGCACTTACTTGACTCCTTGACACACTGTCTGTAAGTGCTGGACTGATATAAGTAGAGTAAAGTGCTGGCTGGATGAGATTACAGTGGTATGCGCGGTATTCGATGGACTCTTAAGTATGACTGTGATTGTCGTACCTTTGACATTATGTGAAGCAGGAGGCTGTGAAGTTTCTCACAGGTGTGGTCACAAGGAAGGAAAATTATTACATCCTGATAGTGGAGGTTGAAATTTATGATTAACATGCACAGATAAAGTAAGGTCAAGTGGTAAACCTGGAAATAGGGTTCCTTTTTTTTTTACGAACCGATCAAGTAAGAAGCGCTTTAATTATTAACAGATGAGGAGTGATTCGTGAGAGAGGAAGAATGCAGGGTTGTATAATAGGTGGTGATTTGGTAAACCCTGATATCAGATAAGAAATAATGAGAAAATTGAGAGAAAAAGGATAGAATCACTGCTTGTGTCTGTTAAAATGACTGTTATAGGGTTGTGTTTTTGCCATAATTTCAGCTATTTGAGAAAATTATAATATTTAGTTTAGTGTTTGGGTCGCAGGTTGTCATCCCGGGGTAATTATGGGGATAAAAACAGGGCTTCTGGTTGAATTGACACACTTTGCAGAGAAGTTGGATCATTTCACACAGTTAAAACCTCACTTTGTTGTGAGACAGAGTTGGCATTATGGTTCCAAGCCTAAATAAAGCACCTAGTTGAATGTTTGACAGCGTTGACCACAGACACCCCTGTTCTAAAATGATTGCATACTGTTGTGGTGTCGGGACCCACTCCGCCTATGATGACCAGTGGGGGCAACATATTACAAGTGGTGTCTCAAAAATATGGTTAGAAATATGGTTAGAAACTCTCATTCATTTTTACAGATGTACAATCGAAAGTGTTTGTTGGTGTGGTTTGGCAATGTTACATCACGTAACCACACCCTTCTCAAAAGGACAGTTAAAACCGCATCTCGGATTATTAGATCCCCTTTGAGTCAGATACGGGATTTATATTCACAAGATAAAAGCTCACAGTATTATTTGAGGATCCGAGTCATCCTGCGCTTTCCCTCTTCTCCTACCTCCATCTCCGTCTGCAGAGCCTCAAAACTCATGAAATCTCGTTTCAGAGACAGCTTTTATCCTCAGGCTCATGAACGTTAGCCTAAAGGAGAGCTGAGGATTTTATGTTGTTATTGCTGGAATGCTTTATTGTGTTGTATTGATGTTTTTATATACAGATTAGTTTGCTGTTCAGCGGAGAGAGCGCCAAGGCAAAACGTTTTTCATTGCTTTGGTACCTTGTACTTGATGCATTTGACAAATAAACTTGAACTTTAAAGGGGCTAGATGCAAGTTGGCCATTTTATACTCACTACTGCCACCTCAGGTCATATGTGTAACTGCACCTTCTATATTAAGCTTGTGCATGACGGCAATTCGTACCTGAAGCAACAACTTTTTGAGTGACAGTGCAGAATTTTAAAGACATGGCTGGAACATGTAGGGGGAGGAAAATACTTAGTTTTAACATTTTTAAACTCTGTATAGTCCCTTTAAGTAACAAGTTACAATAAAAATATAATACTTTTTTCTCATTATTACTCATTACAATTGAAGTCACTTGAGTTACAAGTACATTTAAATGATTTGTTGATGTACGAACTCAAAAATGCCAAACTCACCAACATAAAAAGCATCCTACCAAATCAAGTTTAACACCAGTGTATAAGATCTGCAGTTGTGCGTAGTTGAAGTTGTCAAAACAAAACATGAAAGCAGTTTTTATTTCGCAAAAGTAACTCAAAAGTAACTCAAAGTAGTGTAACTCAGCTACATTTTTGAAGCGGTAATATGTAACACAAACATGTTACATTTTTAAAACTGTAACTACTAATATATAATATATTACAATTTTAAAGACAAGTCTTGACTCATAAAACATATTTATTCCAGCCTCATGTTAGATACTGTATTTCCCCACTTTCTTTTTTTTTAATTGAACATTGAATAAGTCGACATCTTAGAGACCAAACACAAAACAACTCGACATCTGTATTTTTCAGTAGTTAAAGGCAGTAAGAAATATTCCCAGGGAGGGATCACAGTCTGAAAATGGTTCACGCCCCACGTTCGAGTCTCGGGGCCATCCTTAGCTGCAACATTACCTAGTTAGGTTAATGTCCTCACCAGACCTGCAAAATAATTCATTCTGTCATCTCTTTTAATGTCCTCGAACAATAGCAGATTTTATGCTTTGTTCCTGGCACAGGCTGCAAGTCTTTCGTAAACAAACTGTAGCATCAGATAAGACATACTTTTAATATCGCAATCCTCAGAGCATATTAGATTGGGCATGTCAAAAGTGAACTCGATGCCAGGCAGATTAGAAAACTGAACAGTGCTAAACGGGACACGCCTTTCGTCTCCGTCACATGTCCCTTGTTCGAAGCCTGGACTTTTCCCTTATATAGGCATTCGAAAGCTTTCGCTGCACCTGTTTCAGTCAGTGTACCTCTGGTTACTTCCAGGCGTGGCAATTGTAGCTGAGAAAACTGTTTACTGAAGAAAAAAAAAGAAGGGACAGAAAGCGCAGGGAAACACGCTGTGAGTCCGGTCGGTCTGCATACCTGCGGCGGATGTAACGCCTCAAATGTCAAGCGCAAAAACATTACACTGCAAGCCGTGGCAATGACAATGGAGTTCACACACATTTTAACAATTAGTGCTGTAGATGTTAAAGGGACTGGACATGGAAATGACCCGCATGTGCTTTAATCTCACATATAAGATAAGATAAGGTAAGATAGCCTTTATTGATCTCACAATGGAGAAATTTACGTGTTACATTCAGCTCTCAGAAACACTCAAGGTGTGCAAATGGGCAGGAAATGTGAGGAATTAAATAGTAAATAGTGATATCTTATATACAATAACTACCAAGGACTTTGTGGGGACAATGCTCCAATGTTTATTAATATGTATTGTCCTTTTAAGGTGTATTTTATTGTCCCCTGAGGCCTTTTTGACCCATCCTATCCTTCGACCAAGACAGATGACTAAAAAAGATCTAAGCTTAACCTAATTTGGACTAAACTCTGTCTAAACTGGATTTAAACCATGAGTAAACCAGAAAAACCTCTCACTCAAATGCTTTACCAAAAGTATAAAAGAAATGTCCTCTAATTAAAATGAATAAAGATTAAGATTGAGCGTCTTTGAACACGGCTGAATCTGATTATTGTTTGTTGTGACCTGCTCCATCTCTCTCTGTATGTCCACTAGGGCTGGGTTTAATTAATGAATGAATCGAAAAACACTTTTATTCTAAGGTAGTGGATTTCAATCGGCAATAACTTTGGAGCTAAATGAGATGTGACTTACTTACTTCTTCATTTTCAGTGCTCGTCCCTTTAGCCCTCTGGGGAGCAAAGTTACAGAAAATCTTCCAACCAAATGTTTAGTGGTTAATCTTGCCAGACTGTCTGATCATGTCTATGGTGGCAGCCATGTTGTTTACTGTCAAAGGCCAACCTGATTGCCAGTGCATTGTTACACACATGGCCACATGGGGGTGGTGTTCAATTCTCAATGTAAATATTTATATTTTCACTCACTTACCAACTTAGAGTTAGTTTCTATTATTTGCAGCATTAGTTCTTCTGAGAGTGTCTTCCAGATAAGATCCAATTAGATATTTTTTGTTGATCTCACAATGGAGAAATTCACTTGTTACTTTGGCTCCAATATCCAAATAAAATTGCTACTGCGTAATCCTTAAGATCGAAAGAAATCGTGAGTCGAATCGGGCCCATGTGAAGAGAATCGAATCGATTTGGGAAATCTGAATCGATACCCAGCCCTAATGTCCACCTTATCCCAGAGAAAGCATTGTTTCATTGTTTGTCGTATCAACAAGTCACTGTCCACTATAAAACATTGCATACTGGCCAAGTAAAATAAATAGTCTGCATTATGACTTCAGTTGACTCCTAGGTGTCATTTTTCCAACAAACACTGAACTTAGAAGTTGCACATAGAGTTTAATTAAAAAATGACTAATAATCATTTCTATGTCTTTCCTCTTTCAGTTTCCAAAGACCATCTTCTGGCTGCGGTGAAGACGTCTTTTATCGTGTAAGTATCAGTTGACAAATTGCGGCCAAACAAACTGTGTATGTTATTGTTCGGTTTGCGCTCACGTGGAGCAGGTGATTAGCCAAAACATCATACCAAATACCAGTAGTGATTGATTATTATTTTTGGCGGCCTGAAGACAGGGTGTGCGCACATTGCTTTGGAAACCTCTCAAGTCTTTCAAAATAACCTGTTTGTCGAGGCTTAAATAGCCACACCATGGGAACGCAGGCTCCAGTAACACAGCAAAGCACGCACATTGCACTGTAGGAGAGTTTGTTGCAGTATTCAACTCTAGTTTTTATATTTGTATGAAAAAACTGTTTTCCACACTTCCTGGCCACAATATTAGCTTCTCTAAAACAAATTAAACTGGTCATTTTAAACAATCGCTGAGTAAAAAGAGCCATATTTTACAGGTAATGTTTGAGGGATTTGGTCTTAGTTATGATAAGATAATCGTCTTGAGAAGCAAAAATTAATAATGTGAATACAAACAACCTTAAAGGAACAGGCCACCGTTTTTCCATTTTGAGATATGTTCTTGCCTGAGCTTAGACGAGCTGATACGTACCTGTCTGGTCTTTGTGCCCATGGAAGAGCTGGGTAGCTTCTAACTTCACCCCGTTTGGAGCTATAGGAATATACTGGGAGAGGCCAAATGCCAACAACATCTTTGGTCGTTTTGTGTGACTGAGGGCACACACAAAGACCAGACAGGTACACATCATTTCGTCTAAGCTCAGGCAAGAACATATTTCAGTGTGTAAAAATGGTGGCCTGTTCCTTTAACTTCTTAACCCCCACCTGAACCGAGCACATTTTCCCTAGTTTGGCTTCAGCCAAATCTGAAAGCTAAAAAAAAGCATCAAAATAGCAATGAAAACAAGGGGGAAAATGTGACAAAAAAGCAACTATAAACCTGATGGAAAAGTAACACTAACAAAATATAAAAGTGACAAAAATACAACAAAAAAAGTGAAGAAAGAGCGATAAAAAAGTGCCGAAAATCCACAATAACACAACAAAAAAATGAAAAAAAGAGTGACAAAAATCAACAATAACACAACAAAAAACTAGTGACAATAAGTGGCTAAAACATGACCAAAAAAAGCGTAAAAAATCTGACAAAACCAGGCCAACGCAACAAAAAGTTACAATCAGTTTTCTATCAAATCAGAGCTACACTGTTGCTCTCCAGTCCAGAAGCTTTTAGATTTGGGTAAAGCTGAAATGGAGAAAATGCACTCGGTTAAGGCGGGGATTAAGAGGTGAATAAAGTAGCATTTCAATTGTTATCAGAAATGTCTATCTCATATCACAGACATATATTATATTTATTAATTAATTATGTACAAAATAAGTCTTACATTAAACTTAAACTCTTCTGCAGTTTTACACATTGTAACTTGTCGATATTGTTTTCATGTTTCAGGTCCACAACCAAACTTTGTATTCTCTGAACAAGATACCGCTGCATGTGAGAAAAGTCGAAGAAACTCAGGGCTGCATCAGCATCGAGACCAGCAGCGGCAGCATTCAGAGCTTCTCCAATGGCCACAGTGCGCTGCTCAGAAAAAAAGCACCTGGAAGTGGAACATCCCCGAGAAGGTCTTTGGATTTAAACGTGGATAACATCAGGGCTAAGGACCTGTCTGGACGCTCGACGATGCTTTCCTCCACTGTAGCGACTGTTCTAGCCCCTCAGTGGAGCGGACGATTGCGGAAGCACAAAAGGGAAGGCACGGGAACATCTGACTTTCAGGGGAACTTGCCAGACAGGACGAGTGGCTCCTCTGGCATTGAAAGGATATTGTCGAACGGACTGCAAAGCCAGCCATTTGTAAGGAGTAACACTGTGGGGTGGTCCACGAGGAGCGGACCCACACGCTTGGACAATGAAAGGAAAGTGCACCAATCGGTCTCTTTGGACATGAGATTGGATGACAAAAGGACAGACAGGCCCATACCCTCTCCCCTCTCTCCTCTCTCCCCCGTTTCCCCCATGTCCATAGACTCACACGAACCACAGAGGTCGCCGCAAAGGGGATACTCGCCTCTAAGCTCCAAGCCGACGGCCAGCAGCATGCTTTTGTCGCTACGGAAGGTCAATAACAACAGCCCATTGAGTCCTACTGAATGTCAAACGCAGAGTCCTGAAAACATGGACGCCAATCGACAGTTCTCGACGCAGCTGAGTCAAACCTTTCAACACAAAAATCAGCTCTCTCCCAATTCAATTTCAAATAACGGTAACCCTCCTCTTTCCCCGTCACCCACACACAGGGACAGGTTATCTAACACATACTATTCAACAGTGCCAAGTAAGCACACAGAGTTGCCCTATTCGCAAGTGAATTCAAGCCAAGAGGTTGTAAGCCCCCAAAGGTCTTCAAGCCCCCAAAGGTCTTTCAGCAGGGATCCAACAGATAGTATTAAGCTCACCAAAAAGCCAACGACGATGCCAAAACGCACTCCTTACGACAGCACCGCCCTCTTAAAATCCCACTCTACTCCGCGAAGGCCTCTCCTCTCATCTATCGCGTGGCTGCCAGTCGACAATCAGGAAGGCAGCTTGAAAATGACACTGAGCGATAATAATAACAAATCCAACGCACCTTTTAATAGCAACAATATTAAGGCAGATAATGCGGGAGTCAATGGGCAAATCCCGAATTACGGAGGCAACAAAAACATAGAGGAGTTGGCGCTTAGAGCTAATCTTGTGAAGCTACAGGCAGGAACGGCTGACACACCGCAGCATTCGAATATCCACCTATCATTGGTCAAAGGGCAGGTTGACTCATGTTTAAACAGGGAGCCACCAAAGCCCGTAAGTTTGCCCAATTCTAAATTTAGCATTTCAGCGCCGCACACAGCTATGAGTCAAGCGAGAGCCCCTAACAGCCATGATGCAAGCAGTGGTTTATATTCAGCAAAGGTAGCAGAGTTCTCTCCTACTTTGCTAACCCCGAAAAGCAGCTACACTCCCACGGACAATACCAGCAAGTACCAAAACATATACTGTGTATCAAAAACAACTCCTACTACGACGCAAAGTAAGGACAAGGTCAGCAAACCATCCCACTTGCATGATATCACTAACACGGTAACTAATGGTAGCTATAAATCTAGCTTCGATTTGGGCCAAAGTAATAAATCATCGTTTCAGTCCACTCCAGGTCCCTCCCAGGCAAATCCGTCTCCCTCTACATTCCCTAAAGAAGAAATACTGTCCCCTAAATTGAGTACACCTCTTGGCTTTGAGCGCAGCTATGTGCCCAAACCCTACCAAGCCAAAACAAACCTAAACCCGACGGTCAGCCTTTACTCGAAAACAAGCTATAGCCCGACTCATGCTAATAACACACCTCCTGCTTCTAGCCCTTCTTATCTAAGTCCGCACACACCCCCTGTTAATATTTCCTCCTTGCTAACTCCTCCCGCAACTCCAAGCTTTAACAGTCCTAGCCCCCCAAGGACCCCAAGCCCCAAAGTTACCAGGGCATTGAGCAGTAGTGTCGATCTCGATCCCAAAAAGCAAAAAGGAGAGAAGAAAATTAGCAAGCGAGTGACATTTGAGGACACCGTCAATGCCAATACAGAGGAGAAACAAGAACAGCCAAATCAGCTGACTCAAAGAAATGTTAAAGCGCCATCCATTTTTAACGTGTTAAGGTCTGGCAACCAACCCAACACGTTTTCCCCGACGCCTAAGTCCTCAAGTATACAAATCGGTACAGGCGTGAAGTATAGGTCTTTATCATCTGACTCTGCTGAACTGAAATCGAGAGACATGTACAGGCAAATGTCATCTGAGGCTGACGCTTTTGACCATAAAAAGCATGGTTTGAACATGCCAAGGCAAGAGAGGACGCTATCCGCGGAGTCGGCCGTGCAATATCGCTGCTCTGCTGCTCTCTCGCTTCCTCCCGATTTCGCGAATGGTTATAAGAACCGCTACAGCTCGCCTCCGTACTCCACTCTGGTCTCCAGCAGGACTGCTCAAACTGAAAGTAAACCAAAACCGCCCCGTTCGCCGATTTTTCAACGGCACTCTCAACCAAATGTCCTCATTACGAATACAGCTACTGCGCTCCCTAAGCCTCCTCTGTTGTCAAGTAGCTTACTCCCACTACGACCAGTGCAGATAGACATACAGGACAGTCTGAAGGCTAAAGATATAAACTTAGATCAAGTCAATAATAATCCCATGAAGTTTGCAGGGGAGGTACTGGCAAATGGGCATATTCGGCTTGTGGATAACAGAGTGCAAATACACTCGCGATCTCTACCTGGGGACAAATCGCCTCGTATTTCTTCAACGTGCGTCACAGAGACATTGGTGTATAGCGTAAAGGGGAAAACAGACAGGGTAATAGATGGGACCAAGAGTGCCACGCCCAAAGGCTCTGCAAACATGCCCGTTTCTAAGGAGGTCGTAGAGCTGAGTCAACAAGTGCAGAGAAAGGAGGCTTTGAAAGAGCGGGATGATATGTCAAATCTAAGTTCGAGCAGTTCCGGAGAAAGCCACAACATTGACGATGACGGCTC
The DNA here is from genome assembly GCF_951799975.1 of Gobius niger. Classification (NCBI taxonomy): domain Eukaryota; kingdom Metazoa; phylum Chordata; class Actinopteri; order Gobiiformes; family Gobiidae; genus Gobius; species Gobius niger. Next base: position 12,052,976 of record NC_136869.1, read on the forward strand.
AAAGAGAAAAATCAAAGCGGTTGGCAAGAGCAGGTTTTATTCCATTGAGAGCAGCAGTGAGCAAAGCCCCAAGAGAAGCCGCTTTGCACTGAAGAAGAGCACGAGCACCCCCAACACGGGTTTGACCAGGTCAGACTCGGAGCGGACTAGTAAGATGGACCAAGTGATTAGCAGAATCAAACAGACTTTTAGCACAAGGAAGTCCAACAATGATGAGGAGTCGTTTCCAAAGAAGTGGAAAAAGGGGTCCCAACTTGTGCCATCTCTTAGCGGGATGAGCGACAGCAGTACGAGCGAAAATGCAGTTGAAAGTAACCGGACGGTAGAGGAGGAAGAGGTGACAATGGAGTTGAATAATAATGACAAAGGGGTTGAGGATAGGCACAGATGGGCGAATAATAGGTACACGCTTGTGCCAGCGCCATTCGAGAAAAAGATTTTGGACGATACCTTTTCAATGTGGACAGATGAAGTCATGAAAGATCCTGAAGAGCTATCTGAAAATAGAAGTTCTCCACATTTGAAATCACACAGCCCGAATCAAGACCATGGCGCTTTTGATTTCAAAACGAACCAGTTTCTGTCTTCGAAAGATCTCAGCCCGGGTTACAGCCCCAATGCTGAATTCGGAAAGTCCAGCTCTAGTCTGAGGTCTCCCTTCTCGCCTTTCCCGGCTCTGTCTCCTGTCTCTCCATTACAAACCCCAGACAGCCTGGATGATAGCGTCTTCTACAGTCCAAAACCTCCACGACATAGGGACTCCTCTTCTTCGCCTTGTGAACTTGGGGAGATAAGCTTAGTGTCGTCAAGGAGGAATAGGGCGTCCACAGGACCTCCAAGCTTGGGACCAGTGACTAGTAAGGAGCGCTCGTCAACGTCCTATGCAGATCTGAAGTACGGGATTGAACCTGGGAGATCTTTCTCTGTCAGTTCAGTGTTGTCTAGTCGCCCCTCTGGTCCGGGACGCATCTCCACGGGGTCAAGGTTCATGAGCGTCGGCGACTTGACCAAAACTGCATTCTCTTGTGGACATACAGCCGGCGATTCAGATGACTGGAGCGGACAAAGTGGCGCCCAGGCTAACATAGCGGGGCTTTACCCAAATGACGGCAAAGTGAGGTCGAGGTCGCTTCCGAGATCGTTCACGCAATGTTTGTCCAGCTGGGGTACGGGACAATCCGCTTCTTCAAATGCATCATGGAGTCAGAATATGGACACTGTTGACCTTCCATGGGACTCAGACGGGCCGCCCACGCCTCCCCCCACCCCTCCTATGTCCCCGGTGACAAGACGCATGTCCAAACCTCCATCTCTGTCTCCCCCATCTTTCACGGGACAATCAGACTCACCACAGGACAACCAATCCCCCAGAGGACTCTTACCGTCCAGGGGCTACACCTCCAGCCTGAGCACCTTTGAAGAATCATCGGACAGTAGCTCGGACACAACCACAGACGACGAGTACTACTTAGAAACAGGTGAAGATGAAGAAAAGGAGACAGAATTGTAAAATATGTGGTTTATTTGAAAGTCTCTGTGATCTTTAAATGTAAAGTTTGAATGTAATATGGAGAGGGACTTCAAAAATAAGAGCGATGTATCAATTTCATTTGTAAAGAATGTTGAAATAATGTGTTGGTTGTTGTTTAAAGTGCGGGTTACTGTTGTCACTTAGACGCTAAATATGCGTAATATACAGTACGGTGCAAAAGCCTTGGGTTTTACAGAAAAAGGATCACAATCCAACCTGTTGCTCTGGAGCTCCAGCCTTTTCAGCTTCAAAGGCTATCTTAATCATGTTTGATCAGTTAAATTTGATCACTGTCTAAAGATGCATTTTTTGTGTGCATCAAAAATGTGTTATGAACACACTGAACACAATCTGCAAACATTTAAGTAGATACAGTAAAGAGAAATTAAGATCAACTAACTTAGTTTTCTTTCTTTGTGTTGAAACATTATCTTGGCTACTACAGTAGCTGTCCAAGTAACTTTCTGCTGTTTTCATTTTGTGAAAGCATAGAGCTCACAGGGGAACAAAAGGTTATTTTTAATGTTGTACTTTAAAGCCACACTGCCTAACATTTCACCCAATAAGTAGAATAAAATACAAGCATTTTATTTTATTACAGATATTGTTATAGTTGGAAAATCCAACAAAGTCCAAACAAATGTGTGTTTCCCTAGACCTGACTGTAAACTTTACCGGGAGTGGGACGTCTCCACCTCGTCTCCATGGAGATGTTGACTAAAGGCAGCCATAGATACAGATGGCATCGCGTCATAGAAGGGGACATGGCCTAGACAAAACAGAATCTTATGGGAAACACACTCTTTTTAGCCATTTTCTGGCAAAATATAAACTTATTTATCACATACAAATAAAGTCAAGTCTAAATCGGGTCCATATGGATGTTTATTCACAGCAGATTTTTCAGTAGGAGTGAAATAACGGCAGTCGTAGCTAGTGCTAGCTTGCCTTAGCATTAGCACGATGCTAACTTGAAGCATCATGTTAGCATTCTCCGTCATTTATGTATTTATGGGATGTTGAACCACTTTGCTCCTCTCCATGTCTTTGTATCCTTATTTAGTAGAAAACTATATTCATAATTCAGCATTTGTTATTAGATTTTTCTCCAAATTGTTTTCCCCCTTAACTGTTTTCAAACATGACCATATGTGGGCTATTCCAGAGATGCCGTGGCTTCTGTATCTATATTTTAGATTTAAGTAGGTTAGGTCCTCATCCAAATACATTTTTTAATCCAAAATGTTACGCAGTGTGCCTTTAAATACTTAACTCTTTTAATGAAACCTGTATCTCAAAAAGATACTAAACCTCTGTAAACACTCCTAGATCAAAGCACAATAGATTTTTGCTGTATTAAGTGTTTCTGACATTTTAATTGATAGATAATACACTTATTAACAGCGTTTCCACACATCGCTAACACTTTTGCACAGTACTGTTGGTTGGATGTACAAAGTTGATCGAGGCTTTGCCAATATTGTCGCTGTTCAACATATAGCTGCATGGTTTTGTGAGAAAGCTGTTGTTCTAATGATCAAACTACTGTAAGAAGTTGAGCTTAAGAAATGATGCTTACTATAAGTCGGTTTATGCTACTGAGGCAACGTGCTAAATAACACTTTGAATGTACTTCTGTGTTTGAAGATTTAATGTTAAGAATATAAGCTGATTTGCTAGCCACCCTTTAAACAGGCAGAATGTTGATTTTGTAAAAGGGATAATAACAACATAGTATTTAGATTTAACAAATGTTTTGAGAATCTGTAAAATGCTCTATACAGTTCCTGATCTTTTGCGGACTAACTATTTGCACAGTGAGAATCTAAAGTCTTAATATAACTTTTTATATAAATAAATGTTGTGAAAATCCAATTTTTGGGGCGTTTTTCATTTCAGCATCTCATCAATCAAAAGGAACGGGCCTATCATGTAAGAATTAGGTAACAAATTAGGTAAAGGTTACACACAGCTTTAGGCTACTTTCACCAGCCAAATATGAGTTTCTGCAAGAATTTACATTTATATTACATCTTTTTCCACATATTTCTCAATGCATTAAGGAGCTGAACATAGTGACGTAATCTTGACTTTTTATGACCTGAATATCCTGCAGAAAACATACTTATACTAGTGTCCAATCTAGATCAGCAACTCAAAAGTAAAAAACATAGTCCTATCAGTGTGAATTGTCCGCAACTTCAGTCAAAGACAAAGAACTCCAGACAGAGAATTTTACCAATATGTATCAATAGTTAAGTCATATGGATCTCAAAATGATCATAGACTGAAATCTATTGACTCAGTGAATACCTAACTCGCCCCTCCTTCCCTGAATTATTAATATATTCACTGTTGATCATTACATCTATTCCCTAGTGCAGTGGTTCTCAAGTGGTATGGCTTCTGGACCCACCATTACCTTAGGATGACAAGCCGTGACCCAAATAAAAATGTAGTTTGTCCTATATTGGACAAAAAATAATACTATTTTCCACACATTTTTATTGAACAAATAATAGATTTGCCTTTAAGAGTAAAATTATGATCAAAACAACCCAATAACATCCATTGTGACAGACTTTGGTAGAGTTTCCATGCAGTTTCAGATGAAAAATATTGATTTTTCTTTCCCCGAATAGGCTTGTGGCCGACTGAAAATGGTGCCACGACCCACTTTTGGGTCCCAACCCACCAGTTGAGAATCCTTGTCCTAGTGGACACTTTATGTTGGCAAAATATAGGTACCAACTTATGAGTCGAAGATCAAAGTCGGCTTTATTGCAAATTCCAACACAGTACAGCACGGGTGAATTCAAACCTAAACTTTTGAGCAAAAATCTTTCATAAAATATGTTTATGATATATGCACAATGGGGGCTGTGTCTTTGCAGGAGGTGGATGACAGTTTTTCAAAGCAGAAGTTGGGAGGTCAGGGAAGGGAGTATAAAGTCTTTGAACTTTATTGAATTGGCACACAACGCCAGAGATTGTACTTTTTACAACCTCAAAACATTAAATCCTGGAACAGAGCTGTCATTATTGCTCCAGGCCTAAACTAAGATGTGGAGAACGCTTTAATCTCTCTCTTAATAGCACCTGTAGTGTAATGTTTGACCACTAATCTGTGGCTACCCGTGCTGTACATTTCAACAAACAGCCCTCAATGAAAAAGGTTTGGACACCCCTGCTGTAGAGTCTGATGGATGCACGGGACAAAAAACTTTGAAGCAGTAGCAAGTATGCAAGGACACCAGCCTTATAATGAGTTTGAGTGAAACATTGTGTCTGTTCTAGGCCTTTCCCTCTGTGTTTATAAATAGCTTTCATATCTTTGAACGTTGAAAGTCTGTGCAGGGAGTTCCCAGACACACCAAACTGTTATTTACTTTACACAATGGTGGCTTCTCTAAATGACTTTCTAGTACATTGAGGCTCCAGCCAGTCATTGAAGTGAAAGCTATTTAATAGGTATGTTAATATCGCAGAGTTACAGCCCGAGGTGACAATAGTGATGAGCATTATTGACCACATGAATCACTTCTCTTCTCCCAGCTGTCTATGAAGGTGGGGCAGGTTAGCGTTATTGCCGTGGGTTGGGCCTTTTTGTCCGAGCCATGGAGACAGGTAAACTGTTGTGGCAGCGATTAGATAAAACATCCATCTCACTGCAGGGCAGATGGAGAGTCCAGATATGTCTTAAGGTTTTCACACAGGAAGAGCTGACATACCCATGACTTCATCTAAAACTGCTCATGGTGCTGGGAAATCTGTCAGTTCAGAAAGATTGTAACATGTTTGCACAATCTCTGAGTTAGATAAGTTGGCTGGCTTTCTTCCTATTCTGTACGGGAAGTAAGGCAAACTGTGGGGTATCACATATTTCAGAAGAATAGAGCTAAGTAGCATTTGGGAGGGTGAATTTTTGCTCAAACCTTTGTCATTCTCTGCACAGCTTTGGACAAGTCGGCTTCCTGTATCGTGTGTCATCTTCAAAACCAGTGGGAACACAGAGCTCAGGAAGCTGCAGAGCTTTTCCAGTGCAGCCTCTAAGATGTTTATGTAACGCGAAACTGAGGCACGAATCCTGTTCCTGTCCGTTCTGCTTCGCGAGGTTCACTGTACAAACGCTCGCTTGACATGACCGCGGTATCGTCTTTCCCCAGAACAATACCGGGCTTTTCTCATGGGGAGGGGGCACTGGGATGGTGGCGTAATGTGGCCCGAGGAGGATAGGGTTTGTTGTGGCGCTACATATACTCCTGGGAAAAATGTGGTTAACCTTTGCTGACAGTGATATAATGAAATTCACAAATACAGGATTTCACAGGCTTGCAAATTAAAGGGGAGAAGTGTAAGATTTCTTTTTTTTTTTTTACCCTTTTGTTGTGGAAGTTTATGTGTCGCTGAGTTATCATTCACTTCATACAAATGATAAATGGTCTCAACCCTTTCTAGCACTTTTATCCAAAGCGATTTACATCCAAGTTCCACCCACCCATTCATACTCATTCATACACCAATGTGCGTAGACACTGGAGGCAAGGTGGGTGAAGTGACACAGCAGTGTAGGATTTAAACCCTCGACCTTCCAATCATGAGATGACCGCTCTATCTGCTGCTAGGCAAACAGGCCCCTCCAACCATAGATATATATAAAGGCTAGATGTCTCATATGCGCTGCTGGCCACGGCGGCCATCTTGCCACAGGGAGCTCGCCCACTCATAACACTGTGTTTTATGGTGCATGTACTTTTAGATAACCATAACTTGCTCAATTTTCTACCAATTTTCAAACGGTTTGGTTTGTTAAAAACCTTAGAGATGTAGGTATGACACTGCACTACATATGAATACAAAAACAAAATCTTTATTTCAACATGTTCCAGCATTCAGATTTGTGTTCGTGCTAATCACTCACTTACTTGAGCTCGCCAGAAAGCTTCCCCGTGGCAAGATGGCCGCCCGTTATGCCGGAGGTGACTTTGCCTTAAGACATCTAGCCTTTATGTATATCTATGCCTCCAACCACTCACACATTACTTGCACATATATGTGCAAGTAATCTATCCTATAGGATAGATGGGTGAAGTGTCTTGCCCAAGGACACAATGCCAACCTTTCAATTATAACACAGCCCACTCTGTCATCTGAGCCACTGTATGTGTTTGTGTCTTCCCCAAATCTAGATAATATTTACCAGGATATAGTGTGTTGACAACTTATATGTAAAGAACCAATTATGCAAAGATTATTTTCTTTAAGTGTTAAATTCAAGAAGGTTCAAGTTTAAACTTGTGTAACCTGTCCTTACTTTGCACCATGCCCAGACGTAATGCACTGTATTTAAGTCAAAGGTGCTCTTTGACTTAAGTACAGTGGTGTTTGCATCATAACTACACCCGTCACTTTATGACCCCTGTGGTTATCCTTTTTATATTTGGTAGAAGAATTGAATCGTGTAGCTGTCTCTCTGGTGAAGAAAAATATAGCACTGTGCATTGTCTGTTTATTCTGAGTAGGTGTGGAAACGCCCAGACACTAAACCTACAAAGGAAAGGTTCTAAAGCTGTCATCGGTCCTGGGATGTTTTAAGATGAAGACATCAGCAACTAATGAGCTTGGGTTTGACCTTATAGAGTCTTTATTCTGAGTTCCTCTCAAGTTGTCCAATAGCCTCTATGGCAGTGGTTCCCAAAGTGGGGGTCGCTGGACACTGAGGTGGGGGTTGCAAGATGATTTTGAGACAAAAAAATTTACATTTCTGACATGGAATTCAATGTATTTTGACTGAAAACAGCATTTTTTAGCGAAATAAAGCCAGATATCAAAATACAATATCCAAACTAACATCATTACATCAGATGATAAAATGCTATGCACCTTATATTATTATAAATGAGAATAATGTTTTACAGAAGGGGGTCCTGAGTTGTTGGTTGAGTGATTTTGGGGGTCATGACCTGAAATGTTTGGGAAACCAACAACTCCTGCACACCTCCCTGAGGGATTTCCGAAAACATCCCATCAGGAGAAGGCTGGGCGACCCGTTGGAGGGATTATGTCTCTTAGCTAACCTGGAAATGCCTTGGGATTCCCCCAGAAGAGCTGGCGGAAGTGTGCAGAAGTGGGGAGGGATGCCTGGGTATCTCTGCTGGGACAGTGGCCTCCCTCCGTTTACCCTGAGCTGATGGTACCAGTATCTACTTGTCCGTTGTCATGACCAGGTGTGCGTCAGACTCATTAGTTCCACAACTTCAAGGAACCGTCTAGATATTAGTGGCAGACAAAGCCTCTTGAGACGACTGACTAAGAACTCTTGTCTACAATGGAACTCTGCCCTTTGACTAACACACACACAAACCCTTTTTTCCTCCTGATCATACTCACTGTGCCTCAAATTCAAAAAGCATTGTCTTAGATTTTACTTAAGACAGTCCTATAGCCTCGCGTGGCCCTCACATACAGTAATACCCAGGCCGTGACCTTTGAGGATTCACACAGTAATGACAAAGTCTAACAGGATGAGGAAAGGCCACACATTCGATCAAACCTATGTGCCAAATTTCACAGCTCCTTTATGTATATTAGTCGTGTGACAGACCAGGCTCATCACAGCTACATCAGAAATGATCAGATACATTTATACCACTCCCGTACGTAGTATCATTTGTATCAGAGCTGCCATCTCTCGGGTCAAGGCCTTTTGTGCTCTCGCATACTTCCTATTGTAACTCGAGATTCCTTCTTGAGTTGCAGAGAATGTTTGCAGGAGGGCAAAGATGAAAATGAAATGGGGAGTGGAAAAATAAGTTTGTCAGGAAAAGGTGCTGTATTGTCAATCAAAAGGATAAGTTCAGGGGGGAAATAAACTGCCAGTGCTCAGGGTCATCTGCAATATTAGATTTTGTTCAGTTTAATTAGAGGTTATTTCATGATTAAGTTATGTGGATTAAGCACCATAAGTTTAAACATTCTTTAGTATAGGTCTGGTCTGTTCTGATTTGATCATATTCCAGACCTGGTGCTACTCGGAAGATCAAATAAGGATGCAATTGGTGTGAAGAGTTTCAGAACCATTTGCATAGTATAATATCCCAGCCAACTTTTTGAATATGAATATGAAGGGCACCCAAGTTCAACTACAGTAGCCAGTTCGAGCGTGAGAAGAAGGTAAAGGTAAAGCTCTGCTGCGGCTTCTTTCTCACTCGGTATTCCATGCGTGGCTTGCCATTTAGGTCAAAAATGCCGCATTGTTGACTGATGTTTCTTAAATACATACTGCACTGACTGAAAGCATAGGTTGACACTTGACCTGAATTCTCTTGTCATTCAGACTGGCTTCCAACACGCCTCACACTGTGTCATTTTGTTTTTGTTGTGACTGGTTTCATGCTCTTTAGCAGCACAAGCCTCAGCCATCTGTCCGTGTTTTGATTATGTTTTATTATGTCATTAGCCCACTTTATATAGTTTTCAAAGTACTCTGTAAATGATTAAGTCACACTGTTGTCCATGTTTTGTTACATGTATTTACTTTGCTACATTGCAGGTCATGTAAGTATCATATAAGAGACAAACTTCCGAGATGAACTCCGGGTGAGTGAATAGCCCATTGCTCTCGTCATCTTAAAGAAGCCAGACCAGCTCCTCCACACCACAGTATCAGGGATGTACAGTATAAATCACTGCCCTCCCTTTTACTGGGGTTAAACTCCAGCCAACTCAAGGTCAGAGGAAAGTGTCTACATGCAGCTAACGTCCGACCGGAGCAGAGAGCGGTGACCTGTGCATAAGAACTCCACCACACCTCATATTTAGAGTGCCTTTGTTACATTCCCAGTGTTGCCGAGGGACTGCAGCGATGTTATTCATAATATTCACTGGATTCATTCAAAGTGTATAGTCTAGACTGGAGAAGAGCTAAATAAAACGCACGTTATGTCAGAAGCAGTTTAATAAAGAAAACACATTTTGAATTTGCTGCTTTAGCTGTTTAAGTACTGTATTTGATTACTTTTGGGAGATGGGAATGGACTTGAGTGTCTCATATTGTGTTATTAACCTCGTAACCCTCGCATTAACCGAGCGCATTTTCTCCACTTTGGCTTTACCCTAATCTAAAAGCTTCTCGACTGGAGGAGCAACAGTGTAACGTCTCAAAACAAAACTGATTGTACGTTTTTGTCATTTTGTCGACAGGTCATAGTTGAAGCTTTTTTAATGCTCTTTTGTCAGTTTCTTGTTGTGTTGCTGCTGATTTTCTGGAACGCCTTTGTCACTTTTTTGTTGGCTTTTATTTTACTTTTTGGTTTTTTGGTTTTTCTCTTTTTTGTTGCTCTTTTGTGGCTTTTTCATCATGTTTTCCGTTGCTTTTCCGTTGTGTATTTGCCATGTTTTTGCCACTTTTTTGTTTCGTTTTCACCCTTGTTGTTTTGATGCTTGGGTAAAAATATGTTATTATTATTATTTTGCATATTCATGTATTGCCTAAAAGAGTTAGGGTTAACCCTAGGCAACTAATAACTCTAAAAAGGAGGGAAAAAAGGAGGGTATATTTTATTTTATTATAAAATTATAATGAAATATATAATTTTGTAGTATACACTATATTTAATATATAATAATATAGTATAATAATTATAACAAAATGACCCCAGGGTCCTCGACCCCATATAATTTTATAGATATGTATACTAGTTCTACATTATATGCTATTGATACCATTACAACTACATTACAACTATGGTTTTGCTGTTGTTTCTTAAATTTTTTGTTGTATTTTTTAATTTTACCTTTACCTCTATACTGTTGTTTCTTTACTTTTATTATCATCACTAAGTTCTTGTTACTATTGTCATTTACTCACCTTATGATTTGTTATTCATGATTATTTAATCACTTTTATTTTTTTTTAATTTCTCATCCGTACCTCGGACCTACTCAACACACACACCAGGCACAACCCTTCATGCTCCCAAGAACCAAACGTGTATTACCCCTCACCCTTGTGCATTTCTCCTCTGCCAATGTGCTTTGCGAAAACTTTGTTCTGTGTATCAATAAAATAAAATAAAAATAATAATTCTTGAGAATATTTTCACTTCTGCTATTGCTTTGTCAGTAACATTATTCTGCAAACCCGCAATGACAAAATGCAAAGCCTCCACACATGTGATACAATTTTGGACATGTTGATGTGAAAGGGACAGTGTTGACTCACTCCCTCTGGTAAATGTCACTGCACTGTCAGTGTTTAAAGAATTCATCATGACTTTGTGAACACACGTGTCTCCCTCTAGTGGCAGCTGTCTGTGTGTGTGTGTGTGTCTGTGTGTGTGTGTATAAACAATCTACCACCAACAGCACCACTCTGTTCTATAAAAGCATTTAACACAAACAGCCAGTCCGTGGAAATTACTTTATTGTACAGTAAATCAGGCTATAGTGTTACTGCTCTCATCATCAAACAGACATCAGTGTTGTCAGATATAGTTGTCTGAGTATAAGAGTTACCAAGTGCAACATACACAAAATAAACGACTAAAATTAGACAGAAAGAAGTCGCCTGGACAAACGTGACATTATTTCACTGTCTAAGTCTAGGTACAGCACTGTGCAAAGTGTATAAAAACAGAAAATGTGATCGTAGACACAGTAGACAATAGGATTATACAGTAAGGCAGGGGTAGGCAACGGTTTATTTAGTTAATGATAGAAAAATAGAACAAATCGTGTTTAGATTTACATAATTTTTGATGAATAACTGATGGGTCAACATGAACTAGACGAAAATCTTTAATAATAATTGCCATTTTCTCAAATTAAATGAAAGTCTTTGCACAGTACTGTTAATCCCTAACCAAACTGACAAATACATTAAACAGCCTGAGCATATTTTACTCCTAGGACTCACAGCGAAACATTTGAGACGCGACTGATAATAAAAAGTGAGACGTTCTCTGGCCCTCTTGAGCTGCCATGTTGAACAGTGGCACTTTATCACCGGGCCCTCCTCTAGCAAAGGTAAAAAAAGAAAACATTTACAACAAGAAGTGACATCTTTAAATTGTTTATAACCTGACAGAATATGCCAGCATATCTACGTCTGCTTTAAGTTTCGTTTGTCCCGCTAAAACAGGTCTAAGAGAGGTAATACGTAACTAGAAGCATCTGAGAAATACATGAAGACAAGCCCTTCGAGTGCTTCCAAACATGCAGACAGGAATGTAGAGACGAGACACGCCTTCAGCTCCGCACAGACAAAGGGAAAGTCTACACCTCCACCGTCACTCTCCTCGATTACTGTAACATAGCCCTGGTTAAAGGAGAAGTAAGTGAGAAAAAATGAATACTCAATAGAAGCTCACTCTATAGTCAAGTACAGCGATAATGTCAAGCACAGCACTTCACAACACCAGAGGCTGTGTTGTTGTTGCTTTGTGAGTCTGTAATAAAAACAACTTATTATCATATGTAATGTGCCAGTATTGGAGATTTGCAGGGCTTGACATTAAAGGGACACTTCATGTTCAACAGCCTCCCCTTTAATAACCAAAATAGACATCTACAGGTGGTTTACTAGCGTTCTATTGGTGTTAATGTCAAGCTGTAGTCATTTTGGTAATTTAGTCAATTCAAAATAAAACCAAGGCAACCGCATGATGTTTGGGTTACGCTGTAACTCTGGTTCTCTGAGTGAAGAGGCAAACTGTCCCCTCCACAATGATGTGAGGAGAGAGTCTTGAACAGAGATGACATGTTGCAGATTTTCAATAGTCAGCTCTTAAAGCAGTACTAAGTAGCTCATGCCCCTAGAGGCCATAAGCGCCACTGCAGGTGTCATAGTATGTTGTGGTTTTTTACTCATTAATTGTCTGTGAGAGTCAATACTACGCTGACAGAAAAGGCAAAGGGAGAGAGGGATATTGTAAATCCAATTAAACAATGAGGATCGTTTTTTTCACTCAAACTTGGCTGTAAATACTGTTTAAAGTGGCGCTAGAACGCAGTTAGCTTTGCCTGTTAGCCTGTTAGCTTCTTCTTCGTGATTCTATTAGTGTGTATTGGTGGCTCCGACCCGTACGCAGCGAAGTTGCAATTGTGGTTTTCTGGCCAGAGACACTACGGGGAGAAGAAAGACCCTCCAATCATCCCATCAACACTTGTATTACCACCATAAGGACTATGAAAAGGATTTATTAAGGTAAACAAGTTACTTAGCACTGCTTTAAGTATTACAGAGAAGGCTATCGGATTTACAAAGATTCAAACTCACATTGATCCCAGGATATTATAGTGGATAAAGAGCACATTGTTTTCTAAATAATTAGTAAATACAGTAAAACAAATATGTCACTAAAAGATGAGGTACTCAATCCAAAGCCAGCAATATATTACTTACTTCTGCTTTAATATCTCCAGGCGTAAGAATAATTTAGTCTTTTGTCATATTTGACCCATATAATAATAAATATGAGACTGACTCCAGGTCAGATTAGTAACAATAAACATTTTGTAGCATTGATTTCAATATCATGTTGAGAACTTTACGTGTTTGTTTACTTGCTCGTCAAGATTTTGGCCAAATGTGCCATAATCTTTTAAAATACTTCAAAGTGCACTGCACCACATTCCCTCTGCATAGTCTGTACAACCCACATCCCGCATAAAGTTAAAGAGACTAATCTATTTACAAGGCATACAAGACCCACATCTCCATCAGTATAACAACAAATGACAGACAGTGGTGAAGCCTGTCCATAAAACAGACCGACAACAGAAAGAAAGTCATTACAGAAACTTGTACAAACTGACCTCTGAGCACTTACTGCAAACACATGACAAGAGACACGTTTGAGAGTTAAGACGACATCTGGGAACTTACGACGATCAGGCAAAACAATATGAGCTCTTCTCAAAGATGCACACGAACAGTATTTGTCTAAACCAGCAAGAACTTCTTCAGCCATTTGAGATACAGTGGCTTATCTCCTGTTTCGTTCTTGAACCACTTATGGCCAAAGACATGAACAAAAGACTAATCCTTAATATCTAGAGACGAGTCCCCGGGCGTCTGGCAGTCGCGCCCCAGCAGGATTAAAGGATGTTTACTCAGAACTGACCACAAGGTTGTAACATTAAGTTATCGGCTTATTTCATATTCCAACCAGCAGATCCCATAAAGATGCTGCCGTTTGTTAGGGTTGCAGCATATTTTGGTTATTCTTTACTGATCAATCTAATCAATGAATGTTTAGAGCATCTTCACAGTGTAAACCTTAAGGTAAAGTTGGCAGAATGCACTCTTAGTGATGGGACAGACTAAAAGCTAAGAACATCCAGCAATCAGACACAGTGACTGACCTGAATGTGGGGCTCATCCTGACCTCTGATTGGATAATTGTCTCAAGAATGATCGTGATGTAATTAGTTTTTATAATTGTCAATAAATCAACATCGCAGTTGTTGAACGTGTTTACCTTCGACCCTCAAAACATAATCAGTTTTTCATCAAATATGTGATTTTTTTTTTGTTTGATTCTAGAAAATGATTTCTGGTAATCGATAACTAAAAAATAAAAAATATTTCAAACAGAGGTCAATCTAATTTCTGTATTTAACCAAGGGCAGTCCCACTGGGAACTGCAGAACTCTTTTATCAAGGGAGTTCTGTCAAACACAAGCGTTAAATAAAAAATCAATTATTTTCTTTTCATTCTACTTTTCTCTCTTTCTTTCTTATATGAAATCATAAATAATAAATAAAAAGTCATATTGTTGTGCCTAATCGATTTGACTGCGACGGTTTGAGCAGCAGACGTCTCCATGTTATGAAGTGGGAGGGGGGTGTGCTGTGATGGATGCTGGTGAAGAGGAAGCACACGGTTAAAGGTCAAAAGGTCACACACTCGTCAGAGGCAGGAGATGACAATGTTAGAAAAGCTTTGTGTCCTTCAGCCCTTTTCTCGTCATCCCTTTTTGATAAACGTCTATAGTCTTATATTGCCTGTATGCAACCTGCGAACGTGAGAAGGGTCTACGCTTAGGTCTCTGGGTTGGGCGTGGCCAGTAGCGGCACATTGTCCCGTCTCCTCCTTCCCAGCGGGGGGCGCCTGTACTGCTCCCCGTCGCCGAGCGTCTGGGGCAGGGGCTTCCTCTTGCTCTCGGGCAGCAGGAGGATGGACAGGACGGCCAGCAGAGCGAGGGAGGAGTAGACCACGTGGTGCAGGAAGTAGCCGTAGTGGTTACGCAAGTCCATGAGGGGCGAGCTGAGGCGCCCCACGCAGCCCAGAGCGAGAACTGCACCCACGCCGCTGCCCCTGGAGAGGACGAAAAGACAGATATTGGGAAATTATGTTATGCTCTTATTGTGAAAGAGTGGTTCAGGGAGCATGAGACATCCCTTTTACACATGGATTAGCCACCACAGAGTCCAGATCTTAACCCCATGGAGAGTCTTTGGTATAGATACAGACGGCATCACGTCATAGAAGGGGGCGTGGCTTTGTCAAGGGGGGAAATAGAATCTTTTGGGAAACACAATTTTCCACTCTTTTTAGCCATTTTCTGGTGAAATATGAAGTTATTTATCACACATAAAGAAAGTCAAGTGCAAATCGGGCCCATATGGATATTTTCTCACAACAGATTGTTCAGTAGAAGTGAAAAAACTGCAGTTGTAGCTAGCGCTAGCTAACTGTTAGCATTAGCACGATACTAACATGAAGCATCAAGCTAGCATCTCCGTTATTCATGTATTTATGGGCTGTTGAACCACTTTGCTCCTCTCCATGTCTTTGTATCTTTATTTATAGAAAACTATATTCATAATTCAGCATTTGTTAAAGCAGTTTTTGAATAATTAGAGAAAGTTTACGTTTTTCTCCAAATTGTTTTCCTGGCTGCTGGCTGAACTGTTTTCAAACATGACCATAAATGGGCGATTCTAGAGATGCCGTCTGATCTATGTGCTGGGGAAGGCTTTGCACAGTGGTCACACTCTCTCACCGTCAATACAAGATCTTAGTAGAAAATTAAAGCTACACAGGACCTTTTGACATTGCAGAAGCTTATTGAATGTGTGCTGTAATCACAAGTAAAGGCGCTCCAAAGACATTTTGAGTGTGTGACCTTTTTACTGTGGCCACGGGGCTGGACCCCTTTTGGGAGCAGAGCGGTTCACTTTTGGCTGTGGAAACACCCACAAAAACGCTCCGGTCCGCTCCTATGGAAATGCCCCTATTGAGTGTCTAAAGAGTGTGTGAGTCTGTACATGCAGACTGTTGATGCAACAAACCAACTTCCCCAAGGCAGAGGTGGGCCAAAACCTGCCAATCCCTTCAATCCGTCCTGAAAAACATGGCCCAGCCCTGATCTGATGATATGAGCTGGCAAAAAAGAGTGAAGAACGTAATGTTTTCACTAACATGAAGAAAGATCTTGTTTTTTTATGTGTTTTGGCAATTACACTCTCTTTGAGAACTGTGCTTGTTCAAAACGGCCCAAACTGTAACAATCCAGGCCCCAAGGAAAGTTCAAATATTCAAATGCAGTCCTTGCATCAAAAGGTTTGCCCATACCTGCCCTTATGGGACAAATAAAGCCAACTATATCAAATAAGCTTAGTCTCGGTGCAGTACTTTAACCTATTTAACAAAGCAAGTCCCTTGTTTTTTTATGTGTGAACAGAGAAGTGGAAATAGCATATTCTTTAAACGACAGGTTGTATCTTACACTTCGTGTCAGAGTACAACACAAACATGCAAAATTGTATAGCCTTAAAGGGATAGTTCAGGATTTTTGACATAGGGCCTCATTTCCTAGTCTCTCTATCCAGAGTGTTGTTGATTTCTGGAGATATTTTTTTTTTGTAATTCATGCAGTTGAAATCTGAGGCAAATCACTTATAACGCCAGACTAACCATATAAATGTATAAATGGAATATAACTGACCTTACATCACATGACTGATCGCATTTTGAGGGACTATTTTCTAGCAGATCACTCCGCCGCTGCGTAGCTTATACAACCACGAAGCTGATGCTTCTCAAATATAAGGTCTTTTAAATGCAAAATGGCTAAAATTACTCTCTCGACACAGACATTTATATCGTTAGTCTGGCGTTAAGTGTACTGATAAGTGTAAGTGATTTGCCTCAGGTGCACTGTGGAGTGGGTCAGACTGTTTTTAATGCAGGCTACTAGTTACCATAGAAATGCGCTAGCCTTGCACTAGCCTAGCGCCACGAAACTCTTCAAATATAAGAACTGCTTGAATTACAAAAAAAAAATCTCCACTCTCACACACTCTGGATAACTAGGAAATGAAGCCCTATGTCAAAAATCCTGAAATATCCCTTTAATGTAAGAGGCTATACAAATAAGCATAAAAAATGCATTGAAGACAAAAGGATGATCTACTTCACTGTTATTTCTGCAGCTGGTGTTAGTTATGTAAAGCTTTCACTGATCTCTCCAAACTCCATATACCTCCAGTCCCTTATACAATAGCTCAGATTTAGTAGGTGCTAATTACAGCAGCCCACACAAGAGAGCGGCTGTGACCCAGTGTCTAGACCAGGGGTCCTCAAACTACGGCCCGCGGGCCAAATCCGGCCCGCGAGATGATTTAATCCGGCCCCCCACTTGTAGAGCACAAATCCCTGAGTATGTCAAAAAAAAAAGTAAGTCTCTAGCCCATTCCTGTGCGGAGTTAGGATATTTTAACTAAATAACCAGTTTACTGATTCCAGCCACTAGGGGGCAATTTGAATAAATAAAACATAATTCCACAGGTGTCCAGCAGAGGGCACAGAGGGTACATAATTTTATCTGAAAATAAAAATAAATGGAAATTAAAAGAAAGTGTGAAGACTTGATTGCTATTTTTGCAAACCACTACAGTGAAATAAATATGAGCCTGAATCAAGTGTTGATCTTGTGGATATAGTCGTGGGGACGACTGTGCAGGCGAGTCAACTCTACTTCACAAAGAGGCATTTTGGTCTGAGTCATACAATTCTATATTATAGCCAACCCGGTCCGGCCCCCCATCACAGTCAGGAACAATAATGTGGCCCCCAGAGAAAAAAGTCTGAGGACCACTGGTCTAGACACATGGAGAACCTTTTTATACTAATCATTTTACCTTATGCTTTTGCCTTCTATAGCTTCACAGTTGTCGGTGTCACGGGTAATAAAAAGTTTGAATGTGTTGACATAGATCACAATCATTATTTCAGACGATCACCTTTTATAAGAGTATTTTGCCACCTAGACATTTCTGCATTTTTAATAACCATTAGCCTAGTTTCTCTGTGCTGTGTGTAGGCGGAGTGCGGGATCATTAAGTCCTGCCTAAAGTCACTTTTTCTTCATCACTAATACATTCCGCTGGTGAGTCCCCCCTTCGTACGCACTTTGTGATTAATTTTTCAGAACTCATTACCAGAGCGAGATGTTCCCGGCCAAAATGATTCTGCGTCAGGCCATTTTAATATGCTCGGTAGAAAAGTGTTACCTTATAATTGTGGGCATGATCTCTGCGGTGAAGAGGAT
Source organism: Gobius niger (assembly GCF_951799975.1). Classification (NCBI taxonomy): domain Eukaryota; kingdom Metazoa; phylum Chordata; class Actinopteri; order Gobiiformes; family Gobiidae; genus Gobius; species Gobius niger. The sequence continues at coordinate 12,071,067 of NC_136869.1, forward strand.
GCACAGGGAGGCAGTGGCTTGTGACGAAAACAGGCCGAGGACTGAGAACACAGTGATGGCCGTCTCACTCAGATCTACAAGCACAGGAGAGAGAGAGGCATTTGAAATAAGGTTAAAGGAAGGTTTATTGTCCCAGCAAGAAAATACGGGGGAAACCAGAACGCATGGAGGAAGGTCAGGTGCACACTTTCATTGTGTCCTTGGGTAAGACACTTCACCCTCCAGTGCCAGAATAGATTGTGTAGGAATGAGAGCGTGAATGGGTGAGTGGTTCTAAAATAGAGCTCTAAAAATTGAGACCTTTATGAACCACCTCAAAAAGGTAGAGGTAAGTATTTAGGGACAAAACCTTGCTGCTAAAAGATATACGGTCACCTTCGTTCAAAGTTGAGCAACAGTTACTTTCTCTGCTCATTTAATCTTGACCCAAACAACCTGTTTCCAGTAAATGGTTCTTTTATCAGCAGCAGCAGGTGACCTCCTCACTCTTCTTGAGGAGGTCGCCTAAAAATCCCATTAGCTCCTTGTTGTCGGGCCACACGCGGTCAGTGAAGCGTGATTAAAGCAATGCACCTGACAAGTTTTGACTTTGGTGCCACTGCAGTGTCCTACATTAAACTCTGAGGTCATGGAACTGTTTCAGCCACTAGGGGGAGCTGGAGACCAAGTAAACTGCAGAGGCATTTGCCATCATGGTGTGTGGGGGAACAAAGGAGGTGTTTTTCCATGAACAGGGCTGTGGGGTTAGCTGGAGCTGAAGAATACTTTGAAATTGGATTTAATTACAGAATACTTGGCTTACAATGTATTTAGTAACGTATTCCGTTACTTTGTCCAATCAGAGTACTGTATTCTGAATCCTTTCACATTGATTTACATTATATTCATGCATAAAAGCGGCGTATGATTAAAGCTACACTTGTTACACGGCCTGTTGTGAACTTGCCACTATTACTTACTTGCCATGCATTAAAGCACTTTGCAAATGCCCGCAGCCCCAAATAACATAGAGCTATAAATATGCTTATGAATATGAAAGTGTAATTGAATTATTAATGAAGTGCAATGTATCCCTTTGATAATAGGAAAGTAACTGCATTCTAAATTGCTGGGTTTCAGGTGACATCATAGCGCTCCTAAAGGCCTGTAATATTATATAAAGGTAAAATTATATTGTCTTTTGAGGACATTGTTGGTCTTGTACAGAGAGATCATGGACCCAGTGACTGATATTAATGATCATTTTTGTAATTCATACATTTAGATACGACTTCTGAAAGTGCAGTGCAGCTAATAGGAAAAACTGGCTCCTGCCCCCACTGGGTCCAATGACATCATCACATTGTAGAGCCTGAAAACAACCAATATCCTCAAATTCTCACAATCCAAACCCATATTCAAAGTTCTCCTGATCGAGATTAAAAATCACATGGACGTTACCAAACGTATAACAAACAAAAAATCAATAAACCTAATCAACATATATGAAGAATTGATCCATTAATGCTGTCATTTTCATTTCTGTTCAATTGGTGTTCTTCTATTTCTTTTTGTTTTGCTTTTTATTATTATTTTGTGATGTTTTGTCCTCTCATGTCTCTGTCATAGAGTCATACAGTATGGCTTGCAAAAATGGAACCTGTAAAATGCTCTTTAAGTAAAGTGAGGATAAACGAATCGAACCTGAATGTTTATGAATATAAGATGTAAATAATGTGTATATATATGTATATATGATTTAATGTAAATATATATATATTTTTTTAAAACAATATCCTCAAATGAGAGAGTAACTTTAGCAGAGTACAGTTAGCACAGATACATGCATATTCAGCTACTCCCCAACTCTCCCCGACTGTAGTAAATAGACTTAATGAGCTTCACCAATTATGATGTATTTCATGTCATGTATCAATATTGCTTTACTGTAGCTTTAGATTCACCAACTAATACAAAAATGCAGGGGAGAGGAAAGTTTAGATAAGATACTAGGGCTGTCAAAGTTAACACATTACCCAAGATTACTCAGATAATGAACTAATTAATCATGGGTTCATCGCCAATGATTCGCATCGTCTGTGTCTCGAACGCACATGACCTGGAAAGCAGAGCACTTGCTCCCATTGATTTATAATATACTAGTTATTAGTTTGTTAATGAAATGTGAGCCAGTGCTAATGAATATAATATTTACATCCAAATGAACTGCGATCAGATTTAAAGAACGAATCAACCGCAATAATATATACAAGCTCTAAAAATGTAGGTAAGTGAAAGTATTCATTCAGCCCATTCTACACTCTAGCTTTTTAACGCACTACACTATACAGGAAACAAAAATACCTAGTGAAGATGGTAGCCACAAGGAAGTAACAGGACTAAATGAGTATTATAATATGCCTGTCCCGTGATATTAATGTCAATCACTTTTAGTTTAATAATTAGAAACAACATTAGTTTGGTATTGGAACCTGACTGAAAGTACTACAGTGTAAACCTGTGATAAATCTCTTATTACATCTTTAAAAGTAAAATTTACGACGTAGTAATGCTTAGTATACTTTGTCCTATCAATCTTTTGGCTCATTCTATCAACATCTGTAACAATAATCGGTATCTGTTCAGCTCAGGAAGGACTTGTTTATATCCAAAGTCAATGTAATGTAGACCTTATAATTTATTATGTTATGTAAATGTATATTGAATTGAATATGGTGTAGGCACATAAGCTTTAATGCTTCAGCCTACTCCATTTTGAGCATCCACAATTGTATAGTAAAGTCAAATAAATTATAAAAGTTAGTAAAAGTACCTATTTTTACAGTATTTTTCCATATATTTGTCTGGATTCACAGTATAATCCGTCTCTACTTGGTGCTCGTCCCACTTACACTCCATGAGGCCGAGGAGGATCAAAGAGGCGAGCCCCGTCATCGTCATGAACAGGAGCAGGATGCCGCGGCGGCCGCACCTGTCCACCGTCGCCCAGAGCAACAGCCAGGCCCCGCCCCCCGCGCTGACGGACAGCAGGTACGTCCAATAGAAGCTGGGCGCTGTCCCCCTGACGTCGCCGCGGAACGAGCTGTAGCAGTGACTGATGCCGTGGGAGATGAACCTGAGGAGGGAGAACAGGAGACACCAGGGGGGGGAGTTGTTCAATACTAAGTGTGTGGCAACAGCAGCAGGTGTAACTCGGCACAGAAGAGGTCTGTAAATAAACTGTGGAGCAAATGGGGTGACCACTAAATTTGCAGCGGAAGGTAAAATGAGGACAGCACTGTTTCTTATTGACAGAGCAGGAGATACAGCTGAATCTCCCACACACTCCTGCAATGATTAAGAAGCAGAGTAAACCCCCAGTGCAGGAAGAGACGCTCCTCAGAGACTAACCCGGACCCTAAAGGCACAATAAATTTGTTTTGTCCTACTTTAGCATATTGGGAGTTAAGATATTTGTGGGGAAAACACTGTGATTCTATATATAAAACATGTATTTATTTCATGAACTCTCAGGTTAGTTTTCTAGCATTTCAGTGAAACAGCAAATTGTGAAATGTGCCAATGTTAACGTCTTAACCCCCACCTGAACCGAGCACGTTTTCTCCAAATATAAAAGCTTCTGGGGAAAAAATCGGCGAAATGGAGACGAAAATGAGGATGAAAACACAACAAAAAAGTGACACAAACAAACCGGAAAAACTACAATAATACAATAAAAAAGTGACAAAAAGAGTGACAAAAAGAGTGACAAAAAAAGCAATGAAAAACACGACAAAAAAGAGACAAAAATGCTTAAAAAATGTGGCATAAATGCTACGACAACGATCAGTTTTGTAGGTCTTAGATTTCAAATGAGGCGTCACACTGGTCTAGGCGGTAAACTCCAGTCAAGAAGCTTCTAGAATTGGGTTAAAGCTGAACTGGAAAACATGTGATCGGTTAAAGGAACAGGCCACCATTTTTACATACTGAGATATGTTCTTGCCTGAGTTTAGACAAGTTGATGCGTACCTGTCTGGTCTTTGTGCGTGTCCTCAGTCAGGAAAAATGACCAAAGATGTTGTTAGCATTAGTATATTCCTATAGCTCCAAACGGGGGTGAAGTTAGAAGCGACCAAGCTCTTCCACGGGCACAAAGACCAGACAGGTACGTATCAACTCATCTAAGCTCAGGCAAGAACATATCACTGTATGGAAAAAACGGTGTCCTGTTCCTTTAAGGCGGGGGTTGAGAGGTTAAGAAAGGTAGGAATCAACCATAATTTATTTTGTGGCTCCCTCTTTCATTGTGTGTTATGAAATAATCAGGTATAGGGCCTTTAATGTCATTTCTAAGGGATTTGTGGGATTCGTGGCCCAAGAAGGGACTGATTGTTGTTATTTTAGATTGATGGAAACCAAAGCACCTGGGGCAAACCTGCACAGGGGACGCATCAGGCTCTGAGGCCGGAGAGAGCTCCTGACTTCTCTGCTATGATCCTAAATGTTGAGCCCAAAAGCACCTAATAGTCATGATAAATGACCTTAAAGTAATTATGAGTAGTTTAACTGGCCTCAACATGACATCACAAGAGTCTGGAGGCAAAGGTTTATCCATGTCTCTCTGAAAATGAATATTGTAGTTAAAAGCTTGTGATCATTTTATTGAGCTTCCGTGCAAATAAACCTCAACCACTAGCAACAACAGAAAAATAAGAACTCGTTAAATGAGATAAGAAAATAAGAAGGTTAAGGTGTGCTTTAATGTTTCCAGGATACATTTCCACAGGCGCAGTTAGTGGGCGTATTGAGACTTACGAGGTGAAGCCCAGCACACAGAGGTTTTTCCAGATGTTGCGGCTGTGGACGAGCTCTGGGAAGGACAGATGTGGGCGCGTCGAAGGAGGCGGCTCAGAATCCAGCTCTGCATCGAAACAAACGACAACACAATGACCCAGTTTTTCATTTAGGCAATTAATAACACGCAGATCGAATGTGGGAGTGACGTGTGATGATTCACTTCCAATTGGAGCGTCCCGAAAGTAACAAAGTCAATACTGATGACTTTGTACAATGTAAGTCCAAAAATCACTTATTTTTGCGTCCTTGTAATGAGAAGCAGGAAGTGCCTTACATTTAGCCTGTGTATGTACCTTTATTGCTACTTGAGTAAAATGATGAAATGATTTCCTTTTACCAATGCGAGTAAATTTATAAATGTCAATATTTACCAAATAAACAGAATGGAATTATTTGTTAGTTTGTTATTTGGAAATATCACACATATTACTTTATGTTCTATGTTATGTTATGTCATGTTACAGTTACTCAGTACTTAAGTAGCAGTTTGACTTAATACTTTGTTGCTCTAACATAAAACTGTACCATAATGGCCCAATACTGGAGGGAAACCTGTCAAAAGAGGTGCTTATGTCGCTAACTTACAGTGGGGGAAAAAAGTATTTGGCCAAAATCCAACAGAAAGTCTATGGGAAACTGACCAAATACTTTTTTCACCAGTGTACATATAACTAGCAGCTAGTTTAGGAAGTGTGATCTTGATGGTGGAGGCCCCATTGGAGGCCTATATCTGGCGACATCCGATATTAACGGATACCAAGAGACTTTCTTAAAAGTAGTTGCTGTGGGTGAAAAAGTTGGACCTCTTTTCTCCAGTGTGAGATCAATGTAGTGTCTTTTTTCAATTATAGGCTAATTATTAATAAACATTCATGGGAAAACATTAAAAAAGACTAACTGGTCTTTTCTACACTAAATACATGACCGGTATTTAGGTTACATGAATATAAACAACTCACATAAATGAATCTGATCATTACAACTTGTGCATAACTAATATGTTAGATCAATTATTACTTAACAGCATTTCATAAACTAAAATACAAACTGACTGCAGCCGATTTGATTGTATTCGGCTACTTTAGATGATCCTGTCATAGTTTCTGCCCCGGCCTTGATTAGTTCAAATTCAAAATCTCAAAATTCAAAGATTTTATTGTCAATTCATTGATATGAATAAAAATTCTCTCAAGTCCTTGGTGTAGAGCTGGGTGTGGGGAGTGAGGGGTGGAAGCACAGGGAGGGCAGGGAAGGGAGAGAGTTCAGCTTCCTGACAGCCTGGTGGATTAAACTGTTCTTCAGTCGACTGGACCTGGCCCATGGATTTTGCAGTCTCCTCCCTGAAGGCATTACCTTGAAGAGACTGTAGGGTCCCTGGTAATTCTGAAGGCTTTGCTGCTGGCCTACTGTTGCTAGCCGCGATATTTTGCACAGCGATCAAAGAATAAACAGCTAACTAAAACAGCAATTGAATTCTCCAGGTTCTGCCCTTCAAAATGAGGTACAGCATGTCCATATTCACTAAGCTTTAGTCGGAGAAAGTTGTGTTTTTTAAGCGGTCAAAACTGGTATCGGTTCGGTGCATCCCTAATCATAATGTTCTTGTCTGACCCATTTGACACTATACTTGCTTTTAGTCTCATCTTTGAATTGAAATACCCACGGATCTATTGTAATTAGTTTCACGAATACTTTCCAGAAATTCTAAACACTAATCTGAACTTTAATGTACAAATAATGTCACTGCAGGTTATTGTATTACCGATTTCATTTACGCAAAGCCATTTCAACCCATTTCCCAGTACAGACAAGGATTATCATTACACCCAGTATTGTCCGAGCGTCTTTAATAAATTATTCAATACTCTCATTACAATAGAGCAGAATGAAAGGCACTGTTTTCAAATGAGAAAACATGAATAATTGATCCAGTGAAATGCCAATTAGAGCTGTCCCTTTCAAAGGCACAAAAAGAGAAACATATTAGAATAGAATAGAGTTTAGTCCAAACCTGTGAAGCTCTCGTCGTCTCGCACATCTCGGTTTGAGTTTCTCCTCTCGCTGAAGGAGTTCAAGTCTCCGGTTCTTTCCGACAGAAGCAGCCATCTCGGAGACTCGGGGAAGACCCCAGGAATGCTGCAAACAAAACAAAATTATGTATTTAAACCTGACACAACAGGCGTGATAAGGTTTGGTCACAAGAGCAGGAAGAATTTGTCCAACTGTGAATATGCAGATGTTTTCACGGTTGATATCTTAATCTAATAAATATCTTTCATTCATTTTCTTCAACCACAACTGAGACTTACATTTAAGCAGCCTACCGGGTCAACAAGAGCATTTCCTATAGAACTTTGTCCAGTAATCCTATTTAATCTCAAGTAATTTGATTGTGACTTCAATAAATCCACATTTTGGAGGCAGAGGACCGAAAGCGGCTGGGGACTTTTTAGCTAATGCCTCCTGACATGAGCTAAAAGGCTCAGGGCGACGAGAGCGTCGGGATCAATGCGATCAAACAAAGCTTTCAGCGAGTCAGTCTGCATTCAGTCACTTTATCAGACATGATACGGTCGATACGGAGAGATTTACACATCAGGCAGAGAGCAGCCAACACCGTACATGCCAGATGTGTGAGTAAAATTTAAATAAGAAAGCTGAGGTTGCACATCACTGCGGTTTCAAGCACTTATGAAGTCCACTGAAGCCTGTCCTTAGAAGACTTAGGGGTCATTTACTAAACGTTTGCTCTTGTGCAAAACATCAGCAGCCGAGTCATTTGTGCATTTATCACTCGCGCTGCATTCTCTCAGTTACATATCAGATCTAGGGCCTTAAAACTGTAATACTGGCAATAACAAAAGGTAAATTAGGACTAAAAATATCTTATTTTACTTTCCAGCTGGCATCTGCCTTAATAAATCACCCTCTCAGTTTTCTTAATTCTGGATGCTTAGACATCCTGCTGGAAAACAGCAACAACAGAGTTTGAAAAACTGGCACATCTGGAAATGACCAGCTGCCTCGATTGATCAGACTCTGCTTTATAAACATGTTAAAAAGACAGAATATAATTAAGTTGGAGCCGTACCCGTAGCTGAGGAACAGAGTGAGTGGCGCCGCGCCTGCTCCCAGCAGCCCCCTCCAGGACTGACAGCCCAGAGCCACAGCCAGCAGCAGCAGCTCCCCACACACCGTCATCAGACCCGCCAGCATGGTGACCACCAGCCGCAGGGACGGCTCGCACAGCTCCACCCCTGATACAGACAAAAACTTTACTTTCTGCCCTCACATTGCAGCACAGTATAATCTATTCATTTTTATTCAAACAAAATGCAGTTCTCGCTGCAGACAAAGTTCACTGGTTCGGTTCACTGTAGCGTAGTACTGTAGAGTGTGTAGTATTCAGACTGAGTAAATGGTCTCATGGATCATCAAGGAACCAGACACCCATTCAGACTCTCACTTAATGTACGCAGACACTGAAAGCCAGGTGGGTGAAGCATCTTGAGCACAAAATACAGTGTACAACTGCAAGAGCCGGGATTCAAACCCTCGACCTTCCGATCATGACGACCCGCTCTACTGTCGGACGGTCAGACACGGTGGTGCCTAACAGCAAGAAGGTCCTCAGTTCAATTCCCAGATGTATGTTCAATGTTTTGACTGTTGCTGTGAACTACCACATAGAAAATGTTTAACCTTCTATAAAATTGGGCAAAAAACAGTCTATATTGGTGATTATTTTTTACTGCATCTGAAATTATCACTGTCCTCAATAACATCCCTAAAATACATGTCAGCTTAAGTAAAAACATTCAGTAAAGAAAATAATCAGCAGGAGACAAATAGACTTTATGGTTGTCAAATGATGGTGTAAAATCCCTTGTGATGTGTAAAGATGCTGCACTTACGGGTGATGTAGAGCGTGAGGTAGACTCCGCCACTGGCTGCGGCCAAACAGAAACGCATCACAATGAAAATGGAGGGATACGGAGCGACACAGACCAGCACCCCGAAAACCACAGAGAGGGTCAACGAGATCAGGAGGGACTTGGACCTGCCCAGCCTGAGGAGGAGAGAAAATAATGACGGGTTGAATTTAGAAAAGCGTATGTTTGGTTAGGCAGTTGTATTATCAAAGAGAACTGTGTCATTTGGGTTTTATTTATAGAGGTTATGGAAAGAAGGATCCGGTGGGGATATAAATGTGCAGTCACTGGATAAAATTACACGGTATAATTTCATTTACAAAGTGATGCAATATGTAGGAAACACTTTACAGCACAGTAACAGCAATGTAATATGATAGAAAAGAATGGTAGCCAACCTAAAAGTGCAATGACATCGTAATTATATAGAAACAGGACACACCCCGACTTAATTCTATTTTATTCTGGTCCAAAGTCATTCATAACGTTCCAAACAATTTTCTAACATCCCAGTTCTGCTTTTTGCACAGGGACAACTCTCAATACTGTCACATGGTAAAGTAGTTCCCCTCCTGGAATCGCCGCCTTAACGTGGTGGAGGGGTTTGAGCACCCAAATTACCCTGGAAGCTCTGTTGTCGGGGGCTTCGTGCCCCTGGTAGGGTCTCCCAGGGCAAACAGGTCCTAAGTGACGGGTCAGACAAAGAGTGGGTCAGAAGCCCCTTATGAGGGACCAAATGCAAGGCCGTGGGAACCCAGGGTGCTGAGGGCGCTGCAGCACCCCCTGGTGGATTATTTGCAAACTGCAGGCAATAAGAATTAATAGGAAATATGCACAGAAAAAGCGTTTTTGGGGTCAATTTTGTCCCTCAGCAACCCCTAACTATAATATCTTCCCATGGCTCTGACCAAATGGCCTAGTTAGAACCATGAGGCCGTCCTTCTGTGGACCCACCACCTGCAGGAGGAGCCATATGGGGCTGGTGAAATGTGATTTACGACCCGGCAATGGACAAGTGGAAGAAAATGGAAGGATGGATGGATGGATGGATGGATGGATGGATGGATGGATGGATGGATGGATGGATGGATGGTAAAGTAGTTAATCACTGTCACATGGTAAACTATCACATGGATAGTTCATAATCAATAAAGAGACTTGTTTTTTTTTCCAATTATATGGAAACATGGCTGAAAGATGCATTATCACACGTCATCCTTGATTTCTTCAATTTCCAGTTTCCTCCAACAGTGTAAGCAAAATATGAAGTCATAACCTCTCCCTTTGACATAACTTTGGGTATAATAAATGTGTCAGTTTTGCAGTCTACGTGGCTTTGTTCTCTTCTCGACTGCGCGCTGTGCTGCCAATAACAAACAGTGCCCACGCTCAATTGATCTCCAGATGAATTAAAGCCGTTAGCTAAATTAAACTGGCATCAAACCCCAGTGTTTTCCCCTAAATCTACAGCTCCCCCCGGGCCATTTCTCTCTCACTGCACCACAGGCCCGGGCCATTAACACAATTATCCACGGCGCCTAAACAATGCGGGGGCAAGATTTTGGTATTCAAGATGAAACTTAAGTGAGCGGGGCGAGGAGGCTGAACTCACGTTACAAATCTTATTCCCATTCCAACACAGTGAGACAAACGCTTTCCCTTTTTCCCCATTTGAGCCAAAGCCACTTCCTCTGTGTACGACATACTAAATCCTGCAGCTCTTCACTATTAGCGGCCGCTGTCAGACAACGTAAATCTGCAGCTAATTTCATTTGTTCATCAGCCGGTCAGTATTCCTCTTCCTCTTTGGTGCGCCGACTGACCGACAAAAAGATTTTATCTGCAATGTAACAAGATCATTTATCTCTGTGACGGCGGCAGACTTGTGAAGTATCGGCTCAGTGGAGGGAATACAAAGCTTAATAAATTGTACAGTTGAGCATCTGAATTATGGGTATTAAAGGTCCTTTCTTCATGCTTTTTGTAATATGACTCAACACCAGAGCCTTGATTTATTTTTATTATGTTTTTAGCCTGAATTTCTAGAATGTCCTTATATGGTCCAGAGCAGAGTGAAGAGTTAGAGCTGTGAGAAAGGTATGTGACAAACTACTGTGTCTGCTTAAAACATAGCTCTTAATTGCCCAGTTCAAGGAGTTAAAGCTACAATACTGTAGTGTATTTATGGCTGCAAACATTTACATTGCATTGTCGCTCAAAACTAGAAAAGGGCAGAAAAAACACAGTCTAATTCTTATACTTTATTTATTTCCTTTATCCCATATTTTGTTATTTTTTTCTAATATTTTCCAAATTTTTCTGCACATTTTTCCCCATATTTTTCTTCTTTTTTTCTTTCAATTTCTTGACATTGAATATAAGCTTGATATCGTAAATTTGCAAATCTTCCAAAAACAGGCATATTATCTTGTACACCAGCCATTCCCAGCCCGAGACATTGCTGATCACTTATTGATCCAAAAACCTCCCTGGGCCCCCAATATTTAGAATTTACTCAATCCAATTTGTAATTATTTCACAGCTAAAATTACATAAAAAATAACATCTACAATGACTGTAGCTAAATACGGTAACACTTTATTTTACACTACCTTGATGCATTGTACCAAACAACATTAAGTACAATGTAATCTGCTTTGTAACAATTTGTTATAACTTGTAGTACATACACAATGGAATAATGTGTATTAGTACTTTGCAGGTACACAATGTAATAAGACATATGACCTTTCGGGTTAGGGCTAAAGGTTAGGGTCTTAGGTCTTATTACATTATGTACCTGCAAAGTACTAATACACATTATTCTATTGTGTATCTAACCCTTAGGTACAAGTTATTACACACAAGCCCATTATATTACTAAATTTGGCAAGTACAATGCATCAAGGGTAGTGTAAAATAAAGTGTTGCCCTAAATACGGATTTAAAGTGATACACTTTCGCAAATAGATGTACATTTTCCTTAAAAATCTGTATTTTTCAATGTACTTGTTTTGTAGCCATGGTAAATGGTAAATGGTCTCAACTTATATAGCGCTTTTCCACCTAAATTAGGCACTCAAAGCGCTTTACAGCAAGGATCCACTCACCCATTCATACTCTCATTCATACACCAATGTACGCAGACACCGACATGCTTTGGGGGGCCCCTTGTAGTGTCTCTAAGGTCCCACTGTTGTAGACAATACATTGCCCACCTCTAAGTGTATTATTATTATTATTATTAGGATTTTAGCATTATTAGCATTAGCATACATTAGCAATAATTAGCAGTAAGTTTTTAATTCTGTGATTGGATAAAACACAACATGATCTAAAACTCATGTAATCACGTCTCACCTGTCAGCAGTGTAGCCCAGGCCAAGGCAGCCGGTGAGGATGCCCAAAATGAAGCAGACCTCCTCCACTGGGACCAGCCAGTACTGAGCACACACCAGGTCCCACTGTGACACAATGAAAATATTGATATTGTGAGGATAAGTCAAACTTTAAACACAATTTTACGGGATATACTAAAACCCCAGTTAGCCAACTATGAATCCTACTTTAGTCGTTTTCTCGAGTAAATGCAAAAGCAGCACGTCTCCACCTCGCTCTGTCTGCCGCGCGCCCACCCACATACATTACTTGCCCATGTACCATAGGATTACACTGAAACGCTGTCTCAGGAAAATCAATACCCACTTACACTGAATTTAGGTCAAGAAAACCTCTGAGCCTCTGTGGGAGCAACTGCTGAACGTAAATGCAGCGTAAATAAAGATTAATGGTCCAAAACAAAAAATACTAGCCCAAAGAGCGCACAATAATTACAATTTCTCAATAGTCGTTTTCACAGTTCAAGCAAAAATCTCCAAATAGGCAAGGCAAGTTTAATTGTATGGCACATTTCATGTACATGACAACTCAGTGTGCCTCACAATACCAGACACCAAAACACGACAAAAAAATTGCAGTAAAAAGCATTAAAAATACAATAAAATTACATTAAAAATATGTATATGTATATATTAAAATTAGTTAAAATACAATCAATTGCCATTAGGCGGCACTAAAAAGGTGTCCTTTCAGCCTGGACTTAAACAGTCAGGGTTGAGGCCTGTACAAATCGAACAAGAGGGGCCCCAGAATCGACCCCTGGGGAACCCCACAGGTCAATGCCATCCGGACTGAGACACAGTAGGATCTGAACCACTCGAGAACCTTTCCAGAGATTCCCACCCAGGTTTTTAACCTCTCTAGTCTGGTCCACTGTGTTAAATGCAGCGCTCAGGTCCAGCAGAACTAAAACTGTGACTTTGCCTGCATCTGTATTTAGCCTGATGTCGTTTGTCACCTTGATCAAAGCCCTCTCAGTAGTGTGGGAGTGTCTAAAGCCCGACTGGAACACGTCAAAAACATTATTTACAAGAAGAAAGTCTGTAAGTTGGCTGTAGTGGCTAAATGACAGCTGTGTTTAGGGCCTTTGGGAAAACTCCAGTCTGAAGTAATGTCAGTGGATTGTCCGGAGCTCAGTGCCTGAATATCTTATCTAAAGCTTACTGTCCTGTCTAATGAAGGCCTCAATTAGTGACTTTAATTGCAGTTTTAGGCATAAAAGAAGAAGGAAATTCACAAAACATTAAACCTTATGAACTCACAGTCCTCTTTAAATATCTTACTCTTTATCAAGTGCCAATTGGTCCATGGTAACTTAAACAGACAAAGTAAATAACCAAATTATGAAAAATAAAAATAAAAAAATAACAAATAGCAAAATAACTTAAGGAAATTAGGCTACAACTAAATGAAAAGAAAGAATAATACTGTAACACTTAAGAATGTAGCACTACCTTATATCTTACTATCGTCATGTTTACTACTTTTTGGCAATGTGTAGGTCCAGCTTTTGTCACCTCCTCTAAGGGCAGACAGGACACACGTCTACTGTGGCTGTTAACAAACTGCTAACTACTATCACAGCAGCCTCTCGGGACGCCCCGGCCAGCTGTCTAAGTCTCTGCAGCACTTTTAGTCACATCACGGACCGACCCAGTGAGTTCACACAAACAGCTGAGGTCAGCAAATGTCGTCGTCTGTCGCTACCGCCGCCCGAAGGAGAATGATTTTAATGACGCAGAGGAAGAGGAAGCACTGGGGCAGCGGATAAAAAGCCCAGCGTTAATTGGAGGCCATGCACTGAGACAGAAAAGGGATGTCACAAAACATCACTGGTGCTGCTGCTTGGAATCTAATAGCAACATTTAACATAGATGTAATTTGCAATTTTCAATATTACACACAAATCTACAATTATATTACCATGTGAGCAAACAATGGAGCTACTATAGAGACTGCTAAAACAACACAAACATGCATTACTGAAAACGCTAATTACAAAACCGTTTCCACACAGTACGATCCATTAAATTTACACAAAAACAGTAAGCATAGATTTTTCCATCAAATTGTGTCAAAACAACCAAAACTGACTAAAACTGACTAAAACTGATCTTTTGAACATACTTCTTAAAGAAACTAGATTTAAGTTGGTCATTTTATACTCACTACTGCCACCTTAGGTCTTATGTGTAACTGCACTTTCTATACTGAGTGACAGTGCAGGATTTTAGAGGCAGTTGTGGTGAACAGCTCATTCTACACATTAGGACACGGCTGGAACATGTAGAGATGAGATGAAAATACTTGGTTTTAACATTTTTAAACTCTGTATAGTCCCTTTAAAGTAACATGTTTTATTTTTGTTTAGGCTGTGTTACAAAGCAATATATCTCGTGGTTTCGCGATAAATTGCGTCGCCTACTATACTCTGCTCTGGATTATCTATATATTAGTAAATTAATGATCTTTTTTTACATATTTGGTGTCAGTATCAGTGAATTAACAAAGACAAATCCTGAAAATTCTTCTCACAACAATCATTATATAGAAAATACGTCATCGCCACTTGATGACGATTGAGCGAAGACCTGAGCACAGGGGAGTTCAAACTACGGTCCGTGAGCCAACTGCGGCCCACTTTAAATTGGCCCGTTGCAAATTCTAAAAATATAATAGAATTCTTCATAATTGAATATATATAAAATAAATGAAAATCCATTAACAGAAAGCTGTGATGAAGAAGTTTTTTACTTTAAAGGGGCTAGATGCAAGTTGGTCATTTTATACTCACTACTGCCACCTCAGGTCATATGTGTAACTGCACCTTCTATATTAAACTTGTGCATGACGGCACTTTGGACCGGAATTTTTGAGTGACAGTGCAGGATTTTAGAGGCAGTTGGGGTGAATAGGTCTGGGCTATGGCTGGAACATGTAGGGGGAGGAAAATACATAATTTTAACATTTTTAAACTGTATAGTTGTATACTAGTGTATAGTTTAAATTTACACAAAAACAGTAAGCATCGATTATTCCATCAAATTGTGCCAAAACAATCAAAACTGACTTTTTGAACATACTTATTAAGGTAACATGTTTTACTTTTGTTTAAGCTGTGCTACCAAAGCCACCTGACTATACTCTGCTCTGGATATTATATTTTTTAGTAAATTGATGATCAAGATGATGACGACAAATCATGAAAATTCTTCTCACAATAATCATAACATAGAAAATATGTCATCGCCACCACAAACAAACTCTGTCCAACAAACAGAGGACAATGAAAAGGAGCCAGTTCAGAGACGGGACGGACCGGTTTGGTGAATGGAGATCCTTGTCTCTGAGGTAACTCACCTGCGGACATGACCTGACTCTCGACAGCTGCTGGTCTAGTCCTAGACTCATAATACGTGACAACACACACACTGCACTCTTTGGGCCCTATTTAGACATCATGAATAATGAATTACTCAATCAAACAAAGTGGACAAAACAGCAGGTGTGTTTCTGATGGAGCTGAAGTCTTGCGCAAAGGTGAAAAGGTGTGGCGTTCACCGACTCTATGTGATAAATAGACCACACAAAACCCAAACAGGTACCCACATCTGAGACGGTTAATGTTTGATAAGCAAGAAGGAATATGTCTCATTATTACAACATAAACAAGCATGTGACCTTTGTCTTTCCTGTTATATAGGGAAGCACATCCGTCAGAGGAGCTTGAACAGTCTCCAAGGCGCTTTATAAATAGTGCAAAATACACTCAAAAAATATATAATTGCAAATATATACAACGGGCTGTGCAATTACTCAAAATTCAATAACAACGAAGATCATTTCCATCAACTCCCAGAAGTATATTTTTTGGTAGAAGCCAAAATGACCTACAATAACCTGTAATTACCATATTTACTTTACTTGACATGTAGAATAAAAGGAATCCGTGTTGTGTCGGCTTTAAACAGTGCACACTATTTACTTATTTATTGATCCCTGCTTCCTGCTTCCTGCACACAGCTGCCAGCTCAGCACAGCAACACTGAAGAAGCAGAACCAAAACTGCAGCCAAAAACTCTAGTATCATCAAAAGGCAAATCAGGCCCCACAGAGCCCCCATCGGTCTCCAAGCAGCAGCTTTCCTCGCGCCAGTTCTAGCTTTTTTTAACATGAATCAAAGTTTAGGTCTGTTGGAAAAGTACAGCCTCTGCATATGTTTACATGAGCGTTTTTGAATATTGTTAGTATAAGATTTCAACAGGAAAAATAGAGAGATTACATCCTGAATTCAATGTGTATTTACTATTTAGTGTACGGTTGCTGGGCGGACAACCAAGGGAGGGTTAAGGGTGTGTCTCCCACGGCAACCAGTCCAAGTGGAAAGCTGTGGGCAAAGGTTTGGACAGTAAAGAGGATTTTCTTTTTCTTTTTTTTATATATGCCTCACTCATAGATGATGTTTCCAATTACGTACGTTCCAAAATACTTTCTTTAAAAAATTATCAATTAAAAAAAAGCCTTAGAGTGCGGGATGGACTGTTGTAGTATGTTCACTGTTACCATGGAGATCCACCATCTTTGTGGGTGCCAGTAAACATTTCCCATCGACGTAACTTTAGCTAAAAACGGTTCAAGAAGTGAAGAAAAAAGGCGTTGGCTGCTGAGTCACGGCTGGTAAAAGCCAGTGTAACGCCTCATTTGAAAGCTAAGACCTACAAAACGGATCAAAGACTTTTCCTCGCGTTGTCGCTGCGTTTTCGGCACTTCGTCGTTGTATTTTAGGTGCTTTTTCATCACTTTTTTGTCACCTGTTTGCTGCGTGTTTGCCGCCTCTTTAGTTGCATTTTTGTCACATTTTTGTCGCCTGTTTTGTTGCATTTTTTTTGCTTTTAGTCATGTTTTTGTCATGTTTATGTTGCTTTTTTGTTGCGTTTTCATCAACTTTTTGTCACTCTTTTGATGCTTTTTTCCCCGCGTTTTCCTCCTCATTTACGCCTCGTTTTGTCGCTATTTTGACGCTTTAATTCGAGAAGCTTTTAGACTTGGGTCAGGTCAAACTGGAGGTGTGAACAATGGCTCCAGTATTTTACTTTATAAAATCTCCATTAGTTTATTACTGCTGCAAATCCCATGATGCTTACCGATATGTCATCGCAATCCTGAACCCTATACCTGAATTGCATTTATTCTTTTAGGCTTACAAACAATGAATCATCCCTAACTTTCTTCACACATTTTTAACATCTCACTTCTTCACAGGGATGGTTTACACACAGGTTTCTTAACTTTTGGAGGGCAATACTGTCACGTTAATGTAAACAACAACAACCAGTCAGCAAGCTTTGACCAATTTGACCTTGTCCTAGTTCACAATTGAAACAAAAAAGGCTTTATAATTAGGGTCTAAAGGTCTTTTTTTTTCACAAAGGAGTAAGTTTTAGTTCACCACTAATAAAAAACAGGTCCAGTATAGGGCCATAACTGACATTCTCTCCAAATTTTGAGGAAAATACAGATTATTTACAGAGTTTTCCCTTTAGACAAACACCCAGATGATGTATAACAAATATGTTCACATATTAACTCCAATGGCCGATAACAAATCTCTTGCAAGCTGTTGAAATGAATGTTGACGTGGCTATTTTCTACCAAAAACGTTTATCTGACATGACAGATGTTGCGTTCACCATTCAGTTTGTTTTGCCTAATAATAACCGAGGAGGACATATTTTTAGCAGACCTCAAAATGACTTGTGCAGCAGAGTATCCTGAAGCTGCAAAATCTGCAGTTACACCTGACGTGGCCTATTTTTGTTCATGTGTAGAACTTGGATATTTTAGTGGCACAGGACGTACAAGAAGGGAGGGATAAAATTAGGAAAGACAAAGGGATAAGTGATAGTTCTGTTGATCCTCTTGGTTGCCCTCTATTATTACTTTCGATCTGAATTGAAATGAACCAATAACAGAAAACAGTTGTGGGATTATCTATGTTGATAACTGGTGGTTATCTATGTTGACGGCAACAATCGTTTTATAAATGGACTACAGTGTTTCCCTCAGGATTAAGACTTGAGTGATGAAGGCCATTTTATAGTGCAGTCACTTAGTACTTCTAATTCTTTTAATTATTGCTTAGCATCTTCCTCACATTGGTGGGGAGCTTCCTACAGTCTCCTCTCTAAATAGAAAACATTGGAATATTGAAAATCAAAACAAATAATTAACTAAAGCTTCAAAGACATGCTTGTAGGTAATGAATAGGAGTATTGCAGTGATTCTCAAACTCATATTTGTATCACCAGGCCTCGATCAAGATCAAATCAGGACTTAACTGGGTTTTTAAAGTGTTGAAATTGTACCTAAGTTGAAGTAAATTGTGTCAGTAGGTGCACCATGTAGTGGTAAGGGCTGAAACAACGAATCGATAACTATTTTAATAATCATTTAATCGTTTTCTAGTAAACAAAGACCCAAATAGAGCAAAAATGACATGACATTTGTTTGTAACGTTAGGTTTTGTAGTGTTTTGTACATTATAAATATCATACATATATCTGTCAGTGTCTCATCCATCAACATGTCGTCAAGCGGCGCCACTTTAGGTTCATGTGGTGAGAATCTTTGAAAAAACACAATTTTCAAACACCTTTCATAGCCAAGCGATTAATCGATCAATCAATTACCAAAATAATGGTTAGTTACAGCCCTAAGACCATCTAAATCAGATCACTAGGACCACTGCTCTAATATGTTACGTTTTCTCAAGTTTAGTAAGATTTTAGTATCTAGTAGCAGGGCTAAAGATTGCCTGAGCCTTTGAGAA
Source organism: Gobius niger (assembly GCF_951799975.1). Classification (NCBI taxonomy): domain Eukaryota; kingdom Metazoa; phylum Chordata; class Actinopteri; order Gobiiformes; family Gobiidae; genus Gobius; species Gobius niger. The sequence goes on from NC_136869.1 coordinate 12,090,066, forward strand.
AAAATAAATAAATCAACAAAACAAAAAATGTGTTAAATGAATAAGGGGGAACTTCACATTAAAGCATAGTAGCTTAATAGTGTAGTAGTAGGATGGAAATAGGGAAGGAAAGGAAGGGTACATGTATAGTACCATTCACATGGCCACTCAGTACTCAGTGGTGTAAGCTACGTATCGAGCCACCGCTGCCTTTGGGGGTAAACCAACAGAGGCACACACATCTGCGCCAACGGACCCTCCAACCACCAACCAACCAGCCACTCACCCAGGCTACATGGTATTCCCTCACAGTCTCCCATCCTGGGACTAACCCTGCTTAACTTCCGAGACTTGACGAGATCAGGTAACAAGATCAGATAACAAAAAGTGGAATAACCTGGAAATAAGACACATACTTATTTTTCTCCATTATAACATGATTCGTCATAGCCCCAACCTGAACCCAGTTTCAAGACTGTAAACTACAAGGAGAATGATAATGGTTCTAAAACAGGGCTGCAAAATGTGTTATCCCTTGTTATCCCAAATGTACATGCTTTTTCAGCGTCCGTGTGCTGAAGTAAAGAGCAGCGTGTAGAGTTTTAAATACCTCAGTCACAATGTTGTTCTTAAGGCCCTCTGTGACATTGTAGTCCCATCCGTCGTTGCAGTCCACAATGGCGGAGCGGCTGCTGTTGACGTACTGCTTACACTGGGACGGCCCCCCGTTGTCTCCCGGCCTGTCCCCCTTTACCCAGGGCAGGGACGCATTCAGGACGTCCGGCAGAGACGAGGACACGGGCAGGCGGCAGTGGTGCGGAGGGGACAGAGTGATCAACCCGTCGGAGGACAGAAGGAAGGCCAGGAACAGGTTGGGCAAAATGGACAGGGCTATGAGGACCCGCTGCTTTTTTCGACCCAAAGCGAGCACCATGACCTCGCCAGTAGGGGGCAGAGCGGGCGGGAGAGGGAGGGATGAGGAGGACGGGGCAGGGGATGATGGGACAGGAGAGGAGGGGAGAGACGGGGGAGGCGGGGGGCACGGGGAGGGGGAGACAAGCGGAGGAGAGTCCGGGGAAGTCATCATGAGAGGTGAGGTAGGCCGAGGCAAGGGCAGGCTCTGAGGATAAGACAAGAATAACACTTATTATGAGGGGGCACACAGTCCTACAATACTCTAGAGCTGACTGTACAATTTACTCATATTTGTATTATGTAAAGTCACTCTTCTTAGTCCACGACACTAAATACCTGAAGATAAAAGCAGATCAGCTTTCTTCAGATGTTGTATGTAATTATCCAGTTATGGTTGTTGAAAATGTTCAGGCGACCACATGATGGTTTGTTTTACTGCACACAGATATTTCTGCCCTGTCCCACCCATTCAGTATATTCTTTCATTTGTGCCCACTGCCCTATGAAGTGTATATGAACTGTGCCCTGTAATCTGCTGCGGTCTCAGTATCAGTGGTTAAAGTGGACTTTGGGAGGTGGTGGAACTCTAATCTAGAAGACACACAAACACTACATTAGGTCGATATATGAGCGGCTGTGTATAGATTACATGTAACAGTAGGTGTTTTATATGACTTTTATAATTGCTTTATATTTAAAATATGTTATAAACCATTTTACATTTCTAAAGGCTCTTGTTTGAGATACTCTCAGAAAGTCAGAGCAACAGCCAGACCTCCGGGAAAGTCCAGGTTCCCCTATTATTAAAACATGTACAATAGGTTCCCCTCTGGGCCATGACTCCCCTGAAAAAGAGATTATTAATCTGAGTGGGATTTTCCTTGTTAAATAAAGGTCAAATTAAAAAAATAAAACCTTTACTTTCTCAACTCAGTCCCTCCATGTCCCGCCGACTCACTCAAGTGCACCACCCTAGATAGTCACCCTCTAAAATAAACAAACATGACGTAAGCTGGATGCTACATCTGATCAGTATCCAAGAGCACTGCTTTGAGCTTTGGTCACCTGCTTGTTGAAAGCTTTCTATGCATCCATCTCCTATAAAGTTATTATGCAGTACACACTGCATGAAGTGGTACTGGGAATGTCAAACATTCTATGAGGAGGCACTTGATGTGAAAAGTGTGCACTTGTAGGTGGCCAAATAGGAAAACCAAACCAAAAGATAGCCCGTGTAAGTTTCACTAGAAGATGAAATGCTCACAATGTCAACATGCACTGTCCCAACCAAATAAAACCAATGAAAACAAATCATATGTGTACATGAGCAGTGATACATGAATATCAGAGTGATTGGTCAGGGCTGATTTCCAGCAGAAAGGCACGTGGCTACTGGAAAAATATCATTAGCCAATTGTAAGACTATATCTTTAAACATGTATAAATAATAATCCTAATGTGGACACATTTCCCAGTTGCAGCCCTGATCGTGCTGAAGCAGCCGCCTCTAGTGTTGTTCCCAGCTGAGGGGCAGGAATGTGGACAAGCTGTGCTTTTAGCAGCCTGCCTCCTCTGTCTGTGTCGGCGCTGCACATGGTCTCTCCTACAGCAGCCTGTGTGTGTCGGAGGAGTGTTTTCCTCTGCGCTTGGACAGGAAGTCTTGGAGGGGAAAAAATGGTCCCACGGGGTTACATAAGAAGAGCTTTTAAACACGAGGGTAATGGGCGAGGGGACATGGGGGACAGTCCGCCAGCTCCAGCGAGAAGCCACACAGACACAAAAGCCTTGTATGAAGATGAACATTTGAGAACGGCAAGTGTAGACTGTCTCTTGAATCCTGATCCACCTGCCAGGATAGAATAACACATGCAAATGACCCCCTGTTACAGCTACACAAACTGTTACTCACCACTTCGGATGTTCGTGAAGTCCTCTACTGCTCGTTTCTGCTGCAAAATATCCAAAACATTGCGTAGTGCGAGGAAACTGTGCGGTTTAGCTGCGTTCCCAGTCTGCGCTCATTCCTCCTGCGCGCTTCGCTGTCCTTATGTTATTCCAATAAACAAAGGCATGTCGGTCACGAAAAAGAAGTATAACTGTCTCTAGCGAGCGCCATGATACTAGCAAGGGCAAGAAAGAGTCCTCCGCCAAAAAGATGTGGGGAGAATGGTACAGCCAGGCGGTCACCAAGTGGATGCTCCCTCTATCCAGTGGTGCCGATGACCAAGTTTCGGCCCATCGACATTACGCATAGTGTCTGAATAAATCACGATTTCAACTAACGCGCACAAAGCGTGGAAAGCGTCTCTGTGCGTGAGTGGCTGGTCATGGAGACTGCGACAAGAAAAAGCTGCGAAAAAGGAAAGCGAGAAAGCCACACAGACGCCCGGTGAGGAAAAATCGGCTCTGATCGTCAAAGGAGACCGGAGACAAAGATCGTGTCTAGAGAGGAGAGGGGTCACTCTAGATGTGTGTTCTTAAACTATGACGTCTTAATTAGCAATTTCTTTCTCCGGACAGATTTTTACCTGGTTGTAAGTTGCGCGTTCACTTTTCCATTTAGATTTGTCCCTATGTTGTTTTTGACATTTTGCTTTGCTTTGTTTTCTTCTCTTGCGCTTAACAACATCGTAAGGATACATACAATAATACTACTCATATTTCCTACGTTTGCCATGGTGCACGAAGCGCCTGCACTCGGGTCTTTGTAATGGAGAACTGGCCGCTGTGTTGTCGCTGACTGTGGGTAAAATCCAGTAAAGTGGGATAGAGTGAGACGTCTGTGGTTTTAGTCTATCACTCTGGTTGCTCGTTCTGCCCTCGTGCCACATGATGGAGCCATTCATCAAAGTCTTTACAAGGGACAGGCCACAGCACAGTGTGATGATGCTGCAGGACTTGTTTAGAAGCTCTCAGTCGTCAGTCAGAGTTTTTCATATTGTAAAGGATTTCAGTATTTTGAGTTAGTTTTTAGCCTATAGCCTGCACACCACAGTACCGTCTACTTCAGGGGTGTCAAACATACGGCCCGCGGGCCTGATCCTGCCCGCGAGATGATTTAATCCGCTTAGACTTACTTTTTTTTGTAAATTAAAAAAAAAGTAAAAGTAAACTGTGGTTTTAATCCGCTTAGACTTACTTTTTTTTTGTAAAAAAAAAAAGTAAAAGTAAGCTGTGGTTTCAATAACAGCTTACCACCACTGAGTGTGGAGTGAATGAATAATGACTACTATGTAGTGCTTTGAGGAACTTGTAACACAGGCTTGTAAAGTGCAATACAAGAGACAATACACATAGCAACAGAGCAGTACACATTATTATTATTTATTTATTGGAAAAATGTTCTCTAATATATGCGACTCGTGACCGGCCGTGGGAGCTGAATTTCAGCCCGCCAAAATGAGTTTGACACCCCTGGTCTAGTTTTTCAAACCTTTTCTACACCAGTGGTGCCCAATCCTTTTGTCTTATGTATCGCTTGGACCTCCCTTGTGGCCTATACTCCATGTACCCCGTACCTCGAGGATGTTGATGATTATTTAAAAAATGGGCAGCTAAACTACTATTCATTAGAAAAGACAATGTCACGTGTTCAACATAAAGCTAACATGTCATGTCATTGAAATACCTTTTCATTTCAAAATGATGTTCAAATAGCATTCAAATCATTCCAAGTACCCCCTAGTCCTTCTTAGCCCCCTTTCCATCGGAACAGACCAGTTCAGTTCACTTGGGACTGGGTCATTAGTGAGGGGCGGCCCCTTTAAGTTTGTGCTTCAAGTGTCTTTAGGTAAAGTGGTCTGGGTCGTTATGGGAGTGGTCAAGGACATTTATATTCATGTAGTAAGAACCACAGCCTGATGTCACTGCTTTAGTCCTGCATAAAAACACCTTTGTATCTGCTAAAACTGGCCATTAGGGGCCTTATTAGTTTTTTTAAATGTATTTTACATTTGTGTACAGCAATAGTAAAAAAAAAAAAAAATGATGTGTAAATAATTTCCAAAACCAATGAATATAATAGACTCAATATAGCCTGCCTTTATTTGTTTTCTTTCATGTCTTTATTTGATTTCTTTATTTGAGCAGTTTGGTTGTCAAGTATCAGGAGTATAATATATAATTTATTTAATGTTTTTGCATCAAAATGTGTATAGAGATGGCCAAAATTGTGATCGGTCTGGCCGGCAAATTTACTGTAGCACTTTATTATGGCTTTTATTATTGATGGTTGTTTTGTACTGTGTTTTAATGTTTTTTATATTTATTGGAGCAGCAGCAGCTGATGACTTACCCAGGTGGATTAAGTGTTCCCCCAGGGCTGAAGGGGTCTGGGACTGGAGCGGTTTGGACCCTCCTTTGGGCGGAGCGGTTCACTTTTGGCTGTGGAAGCGTTCTGGTCCAATCCGGTCCGCTCCTATAGAAATGCCCCTCTTGAATACGCCCAGGGGTCCCCGTATCCCTGCACTACTGTGTTAAACAAGCTCTCCATTGCACAATAACCTTTGAAGCAACCATTGTTTGACAATAGAAAAGGACTTTCTCGAAGTCTCAAAATATTCTACACAATTACTAAAATATTTGACCAACCACGCGCCCACCTGACAAAATATTTGAGTCCAACCTCATTAAGTATGTGACCTTCCTAGTACCAGATCAAGATCAAATCAGGATTTAACTGCCATTCATTTTTTGTTTTGACTAAATTCTGTGTCAACTGTGTGTTTAAACCAGGAAAAAACACCTTCTTACTCAAGTTACTAAAGTATACATGAAATTATCTCTAATTAAAAGATATACATTTGCAATGCCCCCAGAAGAAACTCAAGTACCAGCAGGGTACACATGCCACAATTTGAGAACCACTGGATTAGGCCAATCTGAAAGGTATATGTAAAAAAAAACACTACATGCATATCTCACCCCCTCAGATTTTATACATCCACATGAGAATTTGTATTTTCACAACAGCTCAAATAGTAATCTTAGAAATGAAACAATATAAGCAGAAAGTGCTCATGCTCATCTGGAAATATGTTCACATTTACAAACATTAGAATAAGAATATATGAATTTCAAATATACAATCATACAACTATTATAATATAAATGAACAATGACCAGTGGAGCATTGACATGAATGACAGTTACAGTATCTGTCACAGAGCGGCGTTAAATAGAACATGGGTTCCTGTAACGTTCACTGTGGCGGTGGAGCTGTGAGAGTCTCCTTTGCTCCTCTACAGTCCAGAGTGGGCGAGCAGGATTGCCCATGATGGAGAGCAGTTTGTCCACTTCCCCTTGTAATGAATATGTAACATGCAATCTGTTGTTAAATGGTCAACACAATTTCTAACACACTATAACCTCTGGCCATGCTATACGTTATTTGGCAATGTTCTGAGCCAAACTTCCCTAAATCGAATATGCATTAACATCTTGCACATCTGATCTTTCTCTGCCTTGAAAACGTATTGTTGATGTATTGTCTATCAAACAACATGCCATTCAACGGAAATAGATAGATAGATAGATAGATAGATAGATAGATAGATAGATAGATAGATAGATAGATAGATAGATAGATAGATAGATAGATAGATAGATAGATAGATAGATAGATAGATAGATAGATAGATAGATAGATAGATAGATAGATAGATAGATAGATAGATAGATAGATAGATAGATAGATAGATAGATAGATAGATAGATAGATAGATAGATAGATAGATAGATAGATAGATAGATAGATAGATAGATAGATAGATAGATAGATTCAACTTTCTCAAATCCTTAGCTCCCGTGACTTTGAATGAGGTCATGAGGAACTTCCCTTATTTAGGTGTGAGCACTTTGTCCGTGTGAACCTGTCTCTCACCTGACCTTTATTTGATCAAAAAGCTTTGTTTCGTTATACGTTTATTTAATGGTTTGCTGTTTGTCGTTGAGTAACTCCATAGATTTTGGGTGAAATACAGAGTTTCTTCACTTCAGATGTTGCAGTCCTCGGACCACAGATTTCCCCACACGGCGCAGCGGACATTTCAACAGACACTTCACACAAGAACTGTCTCTGCACCACTGACGCATGGTACCAATCGATTACCTGTATCAACTTTAAGCCTAAAGAGTCAGTGATTGTTCAGCCAATGGCCATGTACAGGTGGAAAGATTTATTAGGAAATATGAAGCATGAAATTATTACACATGAAATTATTCCTTCTTGATTATAGCACATATAAAGGAGAAATTTTTCAGCAGTAGAAATAAAAAGTAAAACTAGTCACAGTATATTAATTACATTACATTACATGTAGTAGTTACATTACATTACATTACATACATAAAGTAGTGAAATATGTTACATGTAGGCTAACTGTGTCATTGCATTAACAAGCTATAAGAGTTCATTTTAAATTTGTCATATAGACCACATGAAACACAAATCTTTACTTGGCAAAGGTAAAAGTAATACATTAAACAACAGGCCCCAACATCAATACTATATTCTGGAGCGGAAAAAGGAAACCTTTGGCAGCAGGAGAGCGTTCTTTAACCACTACTATTAGCAGTTTTTTTCCTTTGTAGGAGTACTGTGCTGTTCTTTGAATGTGTGACTGAAGAAATGATCGAAGTCACGACTTAAGGATGTCTGAATAGGTCGCGTTCACAGAATTCAATAATCAGATGAGGAAACATTTTTCACTAGAAACTAGGGGTGAGTCACTGCTTCTGAAAGAAATAGCCAAATATAAACTGCATAAAAGTAGTTACTATCTGGGTCCACAAACTGGCCTTTTTAATATTGTATCTTAGAGTTCTTTCAATTCCGGGCAACACTTTATTTTACAGTATTTTAAACTAAACTAAATTTAGTACAATGTAATGGGCTCTGTAACAGTGTGTAATAAGTTGTACCTATGGGTTAGATACACAATGGAATAATATGTATTTGTAGTCTGTAAGTACATAAGGTAATAAGACATAATTGTAACTCTAACCCTAACCTTAAACTCTAACCCCATCCTATTACATCATGTACTTACAAAGTACTAATACAAGTCATCCCATTGTGTACATACTACATAGGTACAAGTTATTACAGATTGTTACAGAGCACATTACACTGTTCACACAACTAATACAAATAACAATAATAGTTTCAACTGCTCGTGATTATGTTGTGGATGATTTTTAGTTTCATGTGCATAGGCCAAGCACAAATCTATTACACCAAATTCAACTGTCCACCTCTGAGGATGAAATCAAGTGAACCTGTGGAATTTATTTGGTTGGTCTGTCTGCCCCTTTACCCCTCCCTGTGATGTTCCCTATCTCTGCGTCCCCCCCGGTGCAACCATAGCCACAGGAAAGCTCTGGCAGCCCCGAAAGAGACAGATACCATCTTGTCTCTGCGTCCCCATCTCCGGCCTGCCCTGTGTCGAAATCACGCCCATCCCACAGAAGGGAAACCGCTGGTGAACAACGGTCTCCGTCGTCACATCCGTTCCTGTGGTATTGGGTGCAGCGGATGGTAAACGAAGGGGCAGATTCACCCCCGAGAGAGGACGCAGTGAAGAAAGAAGAAAATGTACAGCGATGAGGCTTAATGATAGGGCGCGCTGTTTCATAAAGCCATTTGCTACTAACATGTAATCACACATGTACCATCAATTTAGACAGAAGGACAGGTATGCGATTAGGTTTGGTAACAGAACTTGCGCCATCTTGATTATACAATGGTACAAACAATTGGACTGAACTGCCTGTTGTGAAATGCCGTTGGGCAAGACAACTAGTAAGTAAAATTGTGAAGTTAAAGGTGGATTATTAGGCAATGCCCCAATCAAATCCCTGGTCACCTGCTGTTCTCTTTTTAATTATGAGGCTTTTCATATAATTGTATCTACAGTATTAGGGGACATAAGCACATGTATGGACCTGAATGTTAAAATGAACTTTATAAATAATACACAGTAGATTCAGATGGAGGTGTCCCCGGTCCCCTCCTCCGCTCCCTGCATGTGTCTCTGGGACAGCAGGTGTTTGAGAGTGTCCAGCTCCTGTGTGAGTTGTCCTATTCTCAGCTGCAGTCTCTGGTTCTCGTCCTGCAGCTGCAGAGCCCTCTGCTGGGTCATCATGATCCGCCGACGCGCCTTGTCCCGGCTCTTGCGCACCGCGATGTTGTTCCTCTCGCGCCGCAGACGGTACTCGGGGCTGTCCTTGCTGATGCTCCGCTTGGCCAACGGGGCTCGCAGCGAGGGGTGTAGGAACGGGGAGTAGTCCTGAGGAAACAGGGAAACATTTCAATCACACAGACCTAGACTTAGACTAACTTTATTGATAGACAAGGGGTGTTGCATAGTCAAAGTAGTTCAATATTAAAACAATCTTACGAACTGAGGAAGCTCTAATAGAATCAAATAAATATGAAACATTTAACAAGTAGTTGCAGAAAATGAAGCAAAATAGGTAAAAAAACAGAATTATTAAAAAAATATTATAAATAGTATTACATGTACAAGAGGTCGGACTGATGAAGCTAATACAGTGAAGCACTGACTATTTCACTGCATGTGGTCCTATAGCATTCACTATAGATAGTCTTATGAGTCAGACCTATTACCTGCATAAATAGATTTGCAGGAAGGAAAAGTACTACTCAAATGTTAAAGCATCATTATTAACAGATGTGGCTTATGTAAAAAAAAAAAATCCAGATTTTTATGCAAGGTTTATTCTTTAAAAAAAGAAAATGCACGTGTATTTAAAGGTGCAAGTCAAATCAATAGTTTAGTCTCTTGGGTGAGAGTTTTCCACATTTTCTAAAGCCATGACATGAATGAACATTATCAATGTAATTCCCTTGGTTTCCGATGTTTCTAGACTTCAGACAAAGAGTTAAAATTTCACAGGGGAATGAAATTGCATCGTCATTTGTTCATTGCAAGTAATACTGTACGGACTTGAACTGAGCTAAATAGAGCAAAGGGCTGAGTGACAAGCCCAACAAATGTGCATATTGTTTCCTTCATATTGATTAATGTTTAAGTTCACTCTTCCAAACATACATTTCTTTACAATTCTTTGCAAATAATCAAGATCAAGAAGTCATGATCAATCCAGCAACATTTTCAGGTGCAAAAACTTAATCAAGATGTTTGTTTTCGTTACGACATAAATATTTCAGAACAATTGTACAATCATTAAGCACTTTTCTGAATATTCATGTGCCATTTGAGTTGCTTCTTTAAGCTATAACCCGGATTATACTACTTACATGCATGAATGGAATCATTTGCCAAATATACTGTGGTAATGATTCCACTCGTGCATGCTCAGACTAGTCCTCTGGCCGAGTGAAACACTGCTGTCTGGCTAAGTTGTCATGTTAAAGAGTTAGATGGTTTTTGTGTTGTAATAATTCTTCTTAGAAAGCTAGTTATTGTATACAACTATCTTTGCTTATCGTTGCTTTTTGCTTCTAAAAGCACATTTTAGAGTCACTCATGCAGCTTTTTTAACATTATTGAATTAAGTGCCAAATGACTGAACAGTTATCTCGATTTTCGATTTAGCTTTATTTTTTCAATATACAAAATGGCTTTTCTTAATATACACACTGGTATTGGTTAACACTGATACATTTCCATTTCTATCCTAACTCCAAGTCATGTTCTGGTCCTCACACATAATTAACTGATGACCTGTCAACTCATAAGCCCCATTAATGACCATACTAGAAACCATTACATATGAAACAATAAGAGTATATCCACCCACCTGTTGAGGACTATGGCTCTCGTGATGTGCACTGGCCGCTGTGTTGGAGGTGTTACTGAGGCAGGACGTGCTGTAGGGCATGTAGGACAGTCCCATCATCTGCTCGGTGACCCCCCTGTCGTCAGGCCTGAGCCCCTGAGCGTACGACAGCAGGTCCATCTGAGGGTTTCCCGACGGAGAGCTGTGACTCTGCCCCTGGTATGAACTCACCCACTCCTGGATGACAGAAGACACCCGCGAATCAGACATCTAGAAAGAAAAGAAAGTGACAGAAAATATGTAAAATGTCATTATGTAAAAAATAGAAAAATAAAAATCATCAAATATTTTGTGCAGCCCATAATGGATATCATGAGATCCTCCTGCACATTTAAAAATAGAAATGAGAGGAGAACAGCATTGTACTTTTTTCAGGTAGCTTTTAACATATTTTGTAAACAAATTTGACTTACAGGTCTATTGAAATGGACTTTTATGAATTATAGCCAGCAGTTATTTGTTAGCATACTTTTTCCAGCATTAGTTATTCTTTAACACATGTATCAAAAACTTACTCTAAAATACAATGAAAACAAACAAAATACATAATAGTATTTAATAAGTTAAATTCTGTGACTTACCATGACGATAGCAGAGCCCCAGGTTCCTCTTTGACACTCTTGAGTGATGAACTATGGTTTAAAGTGGAACAGACAGGTGTAAGTCGGACCCATCCAACACTCCCCCTTGACTGTCTCTCCTCCCATCACTCTCTCACTCTCCTCTCGTCTTCTCTGGACTCGCCCAAGATGTTGTGTAAACATCAAATCCAAGAAGACAGCAAGGAAGAATTTCACAATTATTTTTTACAATAACCTGATCGCTATAATTTCCTTTTTAATTAAGGCATAAAAGTTCGCATTATCCACATGTGAAGAAAATTCGTTTCTGCACCACATAAACGTATTATATTTTTTTTATTAGAAAATATACACACATAACACAAACTACAAAGAAGACAGAACCTTACTGCAGTTGATGTAATGTCAATAAATAAATAAAAAAAAAAATAAAAAAAAAAAATACCGTATATCGATCTGCATGTGCCGAATCTGCTGCGGGGTTTGGTCAGGCTTCCGTAGAAAGCATTGCGATCAAAATGGCGGCCTCTGTTGACAACGTGAGTGGATATTTGTGCGCAATTAAATCGATTTAATCATATTTATTTTTTCGTTTTGACACTTGTAGCTTGCGTTGATATTGTGGTAGTTGCTGTTCCTAGTCTGGGAAAAGTGTGTTCTCTGTCTCTAGCCGAGTTTACTCGTTTTGCTACTAGCATGCTAGCTAACTTTTACTATAGGGCTATTATAACATCCGTTCAAGCTTGCGTGTATGTTTCTAATGTGTATGTTTATAATTAATGGGATTTTTTATAGGATCTGATTGAAAGTGACCTGCCAAAAGCTGTTCAGCTGCTAAATAACCTCACTGAGCAGGTGATTATTATCCAAAACAAATTCAGATCTCCCAACACTATTACATTTACTTATGACAGATGTATCTCTTTAGGTGGTTGCTATCACAAGTCATGTACAAGAACTCCTAACTAAACTGAAAAATGGGGCTTTTAAGACTTCAAAGGTTTGTGTGACACATTTTGAAGATCACTTGTGTCTAAACCAAAAAAAAAACAATAGTGTAAATAATCATATTAAGGCTGATCTTTTGTCTCATTCAGGGCCTCTCATTCTTGGACCTGAGATATCACCTGCTCTTGTTTTACTTACAAGACATCACCCACTTGATCAGCCTCAAGGCCGAAGGAGCTCAAATCAAAGACAGTGAGGCTTTGGAGCGGATTGTCACAGTGAGAACGGTAACATTCAAAAGATTACCACAATAAACCAATACAGCGTTGCAGAAGTTGTTAACTCTGTGTGTGTCTTGGTAATGGTAAGGTCCTGGAAAAGATGCGACCACTGGACCACAAATTGAAATACCAGATTGATAAACTAGTGCGCACGGCAGTTACTGGCAGTTTAGGTGAACACTTTAAAGTGCATTTGATAATTTTGGAGCCACTATTATGTTTGTTTCCTAACCTCAATTTTGAAACTTTTAGCCGAAAATGATCCTCTACAACTTCGACCTAATCCTTCAAATCTCGTCAGTAAGGTAAGGATGTTATGGTTAGTAGAATTTGGGATCAATATATATAAATAGATAATAAATTGATAAATTGATTGATCTTATTTCAGCTTAGTGAATCAGAGTCTGAAGAAGAAGACAAGGATGCCACAACTAAAAAAAGCCTTCCGACTGCCAGGAAATATATACCACCCAAGATTGCCCCAATGCATTATGGTAAGACAATAATAAATTGCCTTTGACCTCTTTTAACGTGAGACAGTTTATTCGGAACACGATCAATGGAGAAATGTGTATCTTTCTATTGATAATGTGGTTCTTCCAGATGGAGATGTGACGGAGGCAGACAAGAAGCAGGCGCAGGCAGAGCGTATGCGACGCGTAGCTCTGAGGAGCTCAGTGATCCAGGAGCTGAGGCAGCAGTACAGCGACGCACCGGAGGAGATCAGGGACCGGCAGGACTTTCAGAGCGAGAAAGAGGGCCGCGAGGAGAGGCACAGGTATTTTGATAAAATATTGAGTGGTTAGAACCACTTTTTTGTTTGGGAATCTTGTAATTAGTAAATCTATCAAAACAAGACAGTTCAATACAGTTCAATACAGCCATATAGTCATGTAAAGTGTATATAGAGAATCAAATTTGTGTTACTCACAAACCCTCAAAAAACAGTATACTGGCTCGGGTTATTTTACTTACGCATGTTTTTATGTAATTAATTAATTAATTAAGTGATTTTTTTGTGATTTAATCAGTGCATGGATCTGTGCATTAATGTCCCGTTATTACAATATTGTCAATAATGTCTTGGTTTTTCTTTGTATTGAATGGATAGCTTGGATATGGTTGAGATCTCAGTCTTTGTTTTCAAACATTTGGGCAAGTGCTAATTAACGGCTATCATGACAATTTGTTTTGTATCATAGCAAACTAGATAACACAAATAATGTGTACATAAATGGTTGTTGCATAGTAGTATCTATTTTTGATATATAAGTGGGATGTTTCGGGTAAATTAGTATACATTTTACGGACTAAAAACTCCACTGCTAATGTAATTGGCTGCTGATATCTGCTCTCTCTGTAGGAAAAACTATGAGGAGTCAATGATGGTCCGCCTGCAGGCGTCTAAAAGTCAGAAAAATTCCAAAAAGAGGCGTGTGATGGGGATGGCTGGGCAGCTCGGCAGTATCACACACTTCAGCGACATCTCTGCGTTAACAGGTGGAGAGCCAGGCCTGGTAAGTGTACAGTTCAGGAAAGTAACTAAATACAGTGCATTATCTGCTATTATGTTATTATAAGCGAGTGAGTTGATGCTTTCCTTATTAAACTAAAGCAAACCTACATTATTCAATATTTACTAAAGTTCAGGTTATTAAATCATTAGTACTTGATAGTTTTGTAGAAGTCTGTGGAATTTTTACTTCTGGAACCAGAGAGGGTTTCGAGGTGTGCGGACTGTTGAGCTTCATTGGCCTCAATAAACATTTGCATGAAAGTGGATTAGCACTTTAAGTTTCAATAGATGTGTAAAGTTTTATGTACTTCCACACTTAAGCAGTTTTAGTAACTCACTTTTGGCAGTATAATTGGCACAGGCTACGCTGCCTCTACACTTGGCCGTGTTTGGATACAGTACAATTTCCTGTCTAAATTTACAGCCAGAAGACTAATGAGGGCTGAAGTAATTAGGCTGTATGAAAATGATTGTTGCAGAGGAAAAGTCGAGCTTTAGGTTTATTTTCCACTTCATGGCAGTGCTTTAGCAACATGAACCCGCTTAATAGTGCTTTGTTGTTGTAGGACGCGGACACTGCCAGGCCAAAGAAAAAGAAGAAACTCATGAAAAAGAAAACCAAAAGGAAGGGTGAGAAAATTATTTTTAAAAGCTACATACAAATGCATTGCCAATTAAATCTAATACCTATCTTTTCTTTTCCTTGTAGCGTTCAAAAAGCACAGATGAGCTTTGGTCTCCACAAGTCTGCAACTACTTCTCAAAATATACTGTCTTACTACCATGTACAGAATGACTTTTTCATATGGAATAAACTTTTGTTCGTTCTATTGTTCTTGTTTTTTGCCATTAGGTGGCAGTCATGTTACATTTCCCAACTCTTAATGGTTACTGGCCTCGTTTTCTCTTGCATTAATACAGTACCAGGAGCATTTAAGGACAGGCACATTTCTTTGTATGCAACTCAGAGGTACATAAACTGTGTAGAAATATTACATTTACAAATACATAAGCAACTAATTGACTTATGTAAAAGTGTCAGATTCAAAATTATACTGAAGTGTAAGTACAATAGTATCTACTTTAAAATGTTCTTTTATAAGGGCTGTATTTTCATGAAGGTCTGAAAAAATGTGTAGCTGATGTGTTTAACTGTATTAAAGAACTTTACTTTTGGCTGTTATGAATCCATTTAAACCCTTATTCAAATATTTTTAATCCAATTAAAATGAGTGGAGTTGATAGAAAAGATATCTGCTCTAAAATGTACTCAAGTAGATAGTATTCACACATTTACTATTTATTTTTGTACTTTGTTACACACTCGTTCAAGATAGAATATGTTTAAAGTACTAAAAGTTAACCTTCAGTAAATGTTGAACTTAGGTAGTTCTCAAACTAGTAAGGGTGGGGTTTCTTCAGGTGGTACTTTAATTGGAGATCAATTTCATTTAATAATACCTTGAATTTGTACTTTGCACTTTACATACAAATCTCAAAGTGCTACAACACAAGTGAAAACTAACAACAAAAGCACACAATAGGTTAAAATATCAAAAAGGGAATAGAAGTCCTCTTGTAAAAGTTTCCAGAGACTGTGGGGCCCTCAGGTCTAGTGGTGGGGTGTTCCACAGTTATTCATGCTAATATTAATAATAGCTTACACTTGTAATGCCAAGTTTCTTAAAGTACTGCACTGTAGTCATTCATTCACTCCATACTCAGTGGTTAGCTACAGTTATCGCCACAGCTGCCCTGGGGTAGTCTGACCACACGAACCACTCGCACTACATTCACCCAGGCATGCTCGTGTCCCCAAATGGTCTCCCAACCTGCCCTTCCAGCTTAGCTTCAGAGATCTGACGGGATGAGGCAGAGCAAAGGCGGTCTGGACAAACAAAATGCTGTACAATTGATCTAAATTTCTCAAGTGTATAATTGCTACCATTACTGTTTTGCAAGTTTCAGCCCCCAAAAAAAGTAACTCCAGAGAATTCTAAAGCTCAAACCATAATAACCACAAAGAAACGCAATCATTTTTACACAATGTCTTTATTTTTTTTTCTAATTACAGACTCATGGGATAAAAATAAAAATGCAAAACATTTTTTTCCCCCCCAAAACCCTCTTTTTTTTTTTTTTCAATAAAAACAAAAAATCTCCACACAAACCCCACCCCGGACTCTCCCCTCCCTAAAACAGCTCCGGCCCACTCTTTATTTAAATTAACCATTGCCATCAGCTCTGACGCCCTCCTCATTCAAGCTGTGACTGCACTGTGCCAAGTCAGACCGACGGCGCTAAAAGGTCCACACTGTACACCCCAAAAACTCCCTAGTCTCTGGTCCTGCCATCCTCTCTCACATTAAGCCTGCCTGCCTTTAGCTCCGCTGGCATTATATAGAAACTTATTGTAACTTTGGCCTCTGCCATAAGGTAAGAGCCTGTGTAAATTGTATGTGTTTGGGCGCGTATGCCTGTCATGTCGTCATTTGATGCGTGAAAAAAAACGAAAGGACTAAAAAAAGATTCGTCATCAGCGCTTGCTGTTGTAGTAAATCCCCCCTGCGGTAGGCCTGTGGTCGCCCTGACCCCCTCCCCCGCCCCCCCACACGGACAGGATGGGGTGAGTGTGCATAGCGGGAGCAGAGAGTGAGAGGGACGCCGCCGAGACAGTAGGTGGCGCCGGTGCCACCTGGGGAGGGGTCGTCAGCCGCCACTGGTCCTGAAACCTGAAACGACAAGAAGTTGTCTAATATACAGACAGAGGAGGGGGACAGGCCGGGACGGGGAGGGGGACAGGACAGAGGGGTAAGGGGGACAGGACGACGGGATACAGGTCTGGAGATGTAGCCCGAAAAAAATTCACTGATGCCTGTCGAAGATGAGAGTTGAAGCCATGCTAGAGGTGGTGATGAGTCCCAAAATTGGATCAAGAAAATAAAAGATTGTATGGCAATTATCCAGCTGAATACTGACGGTCCATTACTGTCCTGAGAATAAAAAATGCCAAAAATGAAGAGAAAGGGAAGGCAGTAAAGATGAGGCGAAGACAGGGGTGGAGGAGACACACAAGGGTCAAAGGGTGAGGAGGTAATGGTAAACTACAACCATAAACTTAAAACAGTAATCCACTACTTCCACAGATGTACAAAATATTAAAAACAAAATCATGAACACGGTATCCATTCTTGTTGACCCCCTTTGTTCGTCTTTTCTCTTTTCTTTTTTTTTTGTTCTTTTTTTTTTTGGGGTGGCAGTGGAGGTGAGTGGGTGGGCTGTGATGGTGTGAAAGCAGGTGGTCACAGCCAGACCAAAGGACACACAGCTGCAGCCTGTGATACCGAAAACTTCACAAACCCTCCCCTCTTTTTCTTTTTCCTCTTTCCCCTCCCACAAAACCAACAAAATAAAAAGAAAAACTTGCCACATTGTTGTCCTCTCAATGGCCAACATACAGTTTACCTTACCAGGGGTGACTGCCGCACCAAGCTTGGCACACGCACGCTCACACACACCAGTCTCTCTGTCAAGGAGGATTTTTTTTTTTTTTTTTCATTTTTTGTCTTTTTTTTTCCTCCTCCTCCTTTCCTCTGGGTATTTCTTCTTTTATTGTTGGGGCAGGGGGGTAAAGGGTTGGGCCTTGTCATTGTGTGTGTTTTTTTTTTATGGGAACAAATGGGGGAGAGATAATATATGGGGACAGGGAATGGGTGTTTAGTAAGGGGAATACCACGATGTAGTTCGCCCTCGGCCCCTGGAAAAGAGAGAGAGAAAAAGAGGGTGAGTTTTTTTCTGTTTGGCTTAAGAAGACACACCAATTTCCATGGCGTTAAGTTGTATAATTATTAAGTGTGCAAGTGTCTGTCAATGTGCACCTGAAGCTACGCAGGCATCCCAGTATGGTGCCTTTGACAGTGTTGCAAGTGATGGGGGGGGAGAAAAAAAGGCTACAGTAAGGATACAAGAAGCTGAAAGAGCAGCTTTGAAGAGGGAAAGTTTCCAGATATTCAAATAATTATCGGTGTGTGGGTGTGAGGAGGGGCAGCAAAGGCACTCTCTCCCTCTTTCTCTCTCTCTATGGGTCTCCGCTGCTGGGAGGGGGTCACTGTGGGGAAAACTTTAGGAGGACAAACAGCACCACATTTATATCCCCAGCAAAGACAGTGCGCACACACACACACACACACACACACATACACACACACACACGCACGCACGCACACAACTGAACTGACCATTCAGAGGGACAGGATAATGAAGATCAGCAGTGACTATCCACTCGGGTAAATTTGTCATTCACATTTCCTATTGACACTAAGGTATCGAGTCTAAAGGCTTTCCAGAAGCTAATAAGCTATGGGATTATTTCAGTCCATTGTTTTCATACAAATGAAATGTGCATAGCCTTTTAGCTTCCATTAATCCCTTAAATATGAATATGAATTTGGAAAAGTCAATGTGGATAATAAACAGTCGATAGTCACAGTTGAGCTCCATTAGATTCAGACACGCAGGACAAATTCCAGTTTTCAAAACTTTTTGAAAGCCTCAAATCCCTAAAGTGGGCGGGACTACAGAAGCTGTCCCACACCCTTTCCATGAGTAAAATTTAGCATGACTTTTTCTCTTACTTTTCTGAAAAAAAATCTATTAAGAGTTCAACAGTAAGGTCTATATGCATAATAATAATGGTAATGTTGATTTATTGACAAATACACAAACTGTAAGACTAAAACCAGTTTGGAACTGAAAATAAAAGGACCATCAGCACTAGATCAAGTCCTCGCTCAGTGACTGAATTTTAGAAGTTCTTAGCTGTCAATGAGGAATGGCATGTTTGCATATGATGAAACTTGCACGTCTTCATGCAGCAGCTTCAGGTTACCACCACCACCACGTGTGCATCTAATGTTACCTTTAAAAAACCCACCACTGAGGCAAATCAGGTCATTACTGAGCATAGTGCATTTATTTCAATTAAAGACCAGATTAAATACTTGGCCAAATGCTCTTCAGCTAAGCACGTGATAATATGATAGAATCTTATTTTCAAGTTTTGAGGTGGGCGGGACCGTTGCACTCCATTAGAGAGTTCTGAAGAGGCAAGTTTTGAGAAATGATATTTGGCCGAGGAATCCAATCACACAACTTTCCATCTCTCTCACACACACACACACACATACACACATACAGTACATACACACGCCGTTCAGTGGCAACAAACAGAAAAAAAGTAGCTGGGACTGAACCAGGCTGCAGGAATGAACCCTCGTTTCTGGGAGTGAAGCTGAAAAGGAGTGTATGCATCATGTAATGGTCATGAACATGCAGGGCACACAACAAAGTAACAGAAGCACAGCCACGGGATAATTATAAACAGACGACAGAACAAGATGTGGTTCAAAATCTCAGCCTTTTGCAGAAACCAACTTGGGACATGGACCAAATCTTTTATAATGGTAGCGCCTGATTGTGCTCCCTTGTTTTATTGTAAAAGATGCTAAAAGGTGAAAGCTGTTACTGCTACATATTTGCTCAGTGTGGCCTGGCCCTGAATAAACCATTTTTGGGTCAAGTCAGGTTAAATATGCTTTTCTGTTTTTAGTTTACGCTCATCTGGCATGTGTCTGCTTCCATTTACTTGCTATCTTGTCAAGTATTATCCAACATGGCGACTTTCGTACAGAGCCACTTTCCAAAGCTTATTGAGTTTTAACGGTCTCCTATTTAGCCTGACGTGCCAATAACCTTATCCGTTAAAAGTTGTCAGGCTCAGAAATCTGATACGTGCTAGCTCATTACAATTTGTGGCCTTGTTGAGACTTCAAGAGAGATTTTAAAAGTGAAATTGGGTGCCAGGCGTTTAATGGAGCATCATTCTTGGATAGTTTTATTCTTCCCAAGTGGGCCAGAGCTAGAGGCATTGATTTTGGGTTTTCTTGGATGTGCTCCCACAGCAAGACAAGGCACCAGTGACTGAAAACCATTAGAGCTTTGAACATCATCAGTCTGTCTCTGCTCAATGCAGCACCAGCTTCCACTGGTCTACAGACGGACTCCTGATTCACCTTTCTGCTCCAGTTAAAAGATAATTATGCAAAAGGGATCCGCTCATTTGTGTTCCATGTACATTTTTAGTTATAAAACATGATATACCATAAGGCTTGAAAAAAGAAAATGCATAAAACAGGACCTTGAAAGTAAGAAGTGGTTAATAACAAGTGCTCAGCAGCTGTTACTCAGCCTGTGTTTCCTGTGGGTGATTCCTGGTCAAATACATAATGGGTTTGTCAATAACAGCACAGTGGGAGTATTAACTACAGTCTGTGTGCAACTGAGAGCAATCAATATTTATCACATTAAATCATAGGACTGCTATAAATATTGGGCTGAGTGATATTATGCAGCACCCAATATTTCCTTCTTGTTGGCTACTTTTCTATTATATCATTGGCAACGTATTAAAAAACTTGCTAATTATAAAAGGTTGAAACTGAATAGTATTACAATATTTTCAAAAGAAAGTCAATTTCAATGTTTTACAGTAAAATATTTACTTCTGAGATCATATTATTGCTTTATTTATAGAATATTTATTGCCTCTTTCTGGAGGCAGGGGCAGGTATAAAACACAGAACAGACAATGGCCCATTGTGTCTGTGTCCGCGCCACCTTGAAGTTGGAGTATTTCAAAACACAAATAAATCTGACTTCAATTAACAATGTTCTCAATAACCATTAGCGCCCTCGAAGCAGTGTACTCTAGTATTTTGAAAGGCTCCAGCGGTACACAAACCAAAAAAGGCTGGTAACCACTGCGATACAGGATAATCCATGGACAAGTAGAAATGTTTAAATTCCTAAAAACTTCCTTTTTTTTTTTCATTTTGCCAGGTCACATAATAAAACTGTCGAAAAGTTTTTGCAGGGGAGAAATAAACCACACAACATTTATCTTAAACTCATGTTCATAAAAAAGTCTACTGAAAATACTTAAATGTTGTACATTTATTCAAAAGGGTCACCAGACCCCTTAGATCTATGTGACATACAATGATGGCATTAATATTAAGTGGTCCATGAGTTTTGGTCACTGAAGAGGATCAGCCCTCTGTCTATTCTCTAGCGGAAAAAAGACAAAAAAACAAACAAACTTGATCTATAGTCAATAGTAGAGTCCCGATCAGAAGTTTAAGACCTGTTGAAAAAAGGAAAAACTTCACGTTCTGCAAGGTTTGATCTTAACAAGGTTCCAAGTAGAACTTCAATATGGAACAAGAAGAAATGGGAGAGAAACAAAAAAACATTGTGTAAACGTTTCATTGAAAACAACAAATAAACTGAAATAGGCCTCTTTGCAGCTGATCAAAAGTTTAGGACCGCATGCCTTTAAAGGGCCTTAATGTGGGTCGAGCATCGTCCAGTGTCCAGCCAATCAGATCCTCTGGCTCAGTGCAGGGGACATCTTTTGGGGTCTTCCATTGACTTTTTAATTCCATAACCCTGTTATGTTTTATGAAATTCAAAATGGCCGTTTTACTCTGTCCCACCTCAGCAGTGATGGCACGCTGCGAGAGGCCCTGCTTATTTCTGCCTTTGCCCTCAGCACATCATGACAGTGTGAATACCTGAAGCCACATTTATGCACAGATTTGGCCTTTTAAAGAAATGTGGTCCTAAACTTTTGATCAGCTACAAAAACAGACCATTTTAGTTTTTAATGTTTTCAATACAAGCTTTACTCAAAACGTCTTTTGTCTCACTCCCATTTCTTCATGTTGCTTTTTGAAGTTCTAGTTGGAACCTTGTTGAGATCCAACAATGCAAAATGTGAACTTTTGCCATTTTTCAAGTGTCTGTAAAAGCCACTAAAGACTTATTCATTTGGTCATTATTAGACCAACATAAAGCCATAAGGGGAAGTAATGTCTGAATTCGGAAAAATAAGTCAATGCTGAGATTGACATTTTGCCAAATATGTCAACATTACTCTTGTACCGTCCAGCCCTAACTATTTACTATCACGTATCTCTTTATTCCTTTAACAGCAGTCATGAAGATAACTTATGGTGCCTTGTCCTGGCTGCAGTGCTAGCATCGTTGCTCTTTGGTATGTGCGGGAGTGGCCGGGGCGAGCACGCAGTGATTAGAGAGATTCTGACCTTGAAGTCCAGACACAATTAAAAACAGAAGAAACTAAAAGTATGGTCCAGCCTCGATAGAAACACACTGTACCGTCTTCACTGACAGTTTAACGCAGAGTCACGGCAACAGTGAAAGTAAAGTTGAAATAAACAAAGAAACAAAGGATTATCGCAGATTGCACTCAAGCTTTAAGACAGCCAATTATTGAGGAAAATATACTGGAAAACAGGCGAAACGTTAGGTTTTTCGCAATGCTCCCAAAGTGGGTTTCCAGACACTTATCACTGAAGATTAAAATCAGAATCTCTCCACTTCAAAGCCGAGTGCATGTGTAAGGAGCTGGCATGCTGCTTTTATGGCGCCATTGTGTTTATGTCAGTGTGAGATAAAATAGAGATGGCTCAGTACAGTCTTAATGCCTATTGTGTCCTTGTAATTAAACACTGACAAACAAGAAATAAAACAGAGGAAAAACAACCATGTAATGTTTTCATTTCCAGTGTCAAGAGCCAAGACAGTTAATGTGTGCAAAGCAAAGTCGAACGGGCCCTGACTGTGACGTCTGGAAGAGATATCCATCAGATTTCAATTCAACTCATCAACACAGTCATGGCCCTGTTGCACAAGTGTGAAAGAAAAGCCAGAAAGCTGCCGAGACCCACTGGTCAAATGCCAGGTCTTTTCTAAACCTATTAAATTCAGTCCCAAAACAAATAAACACTACCATATTTATGAGTTCACATCTTGAAAGCTACTCCCCTCCCTAAACGCTGTGTCGGATTAAAAATTGCCATTACTTATTATAGATTCCTCTCGGAAGAACTCAGGGATACCTTTGCACTTCCTGTAATCACTGAGTAGCAGCAGTGCTTCAACTCTTAGCACTACAATTTACAACATGTTTGGAGGAAGAGTTTCTTCACAAAGCATATTTATCCCTAACCAGAGGGGGTTTGACTCTGGACTCTGTGTGAAGCACTTAGAGTCGTCCTTATGCAGAAAAGGTGCTCTGTTTCTTTAATTGTATTTAGTTGCGCAGCCCGATTTCAGGAACTGTTCAACTGTATCCTTATTTAATTATATCAAAGTTTCCTACAACAACATCCAACCAGTGTGGCCTAGAAATAGGATTTTTAATTTATGTCAACATTTTCTCTCACAAGCTTCTGTGGGACACCTTATTGACCAACTCCACGCAGCTTCCATCAATCCAAAACAACTTTGCATCGATCTACATCCACCAAAAACACGCTCCTGATTCAGCCGAGACTTACAAGGACTGACCATTCTCGATTCTTTCCTCATTTCAAAAAAGGGAGAAGAGTAGACTTCTTGTGTGTGAATGGTGTGGTCTGATGCATGCAGGTGGGGGTGACGTCCAGGAACGGTCTCTTACCTGAAGGCTCTTCCTCTGCCTCTGGGGGGAGTATATCCGCTGTAATAACGTGCGCGGGACGTGAAGCTGCCTCCTCCTCCTCCTCGCGACCTGAAGCGCGCCCTGGGGAAGCCGCGGTCTGTGGTGCTGATGCCTGGTCTGTTTGTCCGCTTTGCACCAACCTGACAACAGCAGAGAAACAGGACGGTCAGGTCAAACTACAAACTGAACAATACTTAAAATTAAAGCTCCACAAAGTATTGCCAATTTTGAGTTATTAAAACACATTTTGTTTTGTATTTTTTCTACAGATTATGCAATACATAATTAAAATACCCAAATCCCTTCCATTGAACTAAGATTTACATACAAAAAGTCCAAATGTAGTCATATTTTTTAACTTTTATGGTTAATATTACCCACAAAAAGCTTATGAACTTGAACCACATTGGTGAAAACTCTATAAACTATCAAGAAATTATCTGACCTTTATCTGCCTTCCTCTGAAGAGAGACTCGTCCAATGCCATGGCCGTCCGAACAGACTCTTTGTCTGCAAATTCAATATATGCAAAACTGGAAAACAGATAGACAAGGGCAGACATGTGTCAGATAAAAATACCCAGTGCTACTGAATATTACACACTTTCAGTATTGGAGACGTACCCCTTAGGATGCCCTGTGTATTTGTCACATAGAATGGTGACTCTGTTGACTGAACCACAGCCGTGAAAGTGAGCCTCAAGCTCTTCTGCTGTGGCGCCATAATCCACCTGAGAACAGAAACAACATACTCAGCTGATGCTTCACAAGACTCAGCATTGGAAGTACTTTGCTTTATTGTTACTCACATTCCCAACATAAATTGATCTGCCATCTGCTTCGATCTTTTCTTCAATGGACATAATGACAGGGCCTACTGCACAAAAGAGAAATGTTATAACTGAAACACACAGTTGGAATGATCATGATGTGAACATTGATTGATGACTGTACCTGGCGGTGGACTGAGGTTCATCTGTTTCTCCACCTCGTTTTGTAGCTCCTTCAGCTTCTCTGCCTCTTCCTCCATCTCTCTCACTCGGGCCTTGATCGCCTCCAACTCCTGAAAACCAATGTTCAGGACAATTTTGATAATTGTGCAATGCTACAAACCAAGTTTAACTAATTATACTCCACACAATTATTTTAAACCACCGCGGAGACTGCATATATGAGACATTGTTACAGTAAACAGAACAATGCAGGCCATTGAAAAAGCAGCTCTTCTTGTCAAGCTGTGGTGCACTGCAGCACAGTGGGAGTCTACTATATCCACAGTCTACATAGCCAGGGGCTCACAATTGTGAGGAAAAAAAAAAAAAATCGAAGGATTAGGCCATGTGTGCCCTTTTATACTATTGTATGTTTCTGACTACACCACTCATGTCATCATGGCATGTGGCATCAAAGACAAAATTGTTGCAATCATTTCAAATTCGGGCATGCTGTCCACACATTTTTGGCATATGCTCTGCTCCCCTCTGATCCAGCAAAATACTGATGGATGCAAACCCAACCCCTAAAAACACAGCCCCTTGTATGCTGCTCGCCCATTCCTTAAGCCTGGAGTAGACTGACAAACCGGGAGTAACCCTGCGCCAGTGTGCAACGCATCACTATGCACGCCCAGCAATCAAGAAAAAAAATATCACTGTTACAACAAAACGATCCATGAATGTGAACCGGGTGACGTCTCAGCTATAACAATCAAGCACTGGCTGTTGAATAGACAATTAGCTACGTAAACAAAACATATCATGTAGTACATAGGTAAGGTCTGCAGAGGTGTGGACTCCAGCTCAACGTGCAAATGAAACATATGACAAGACACTGGATTGCCAGCTGTCAGCAGATCCTGTGGTCATTTAGATGCGGCACAAGTCGCTGGTGATCAATAAGCCGACACCAACCCGCATTGCCCCGTCTTTGCATGGGCACACATCTGACATGAAATGCAGCAGCGGTGACTGAAAGCATGGACAAACTAGAAGCCACAAAAAGATTACCGTAAGCTGCGCCTCGCACTGTGGCTGCTAATGACGACGGCCTGTCCTACCCTCACCCCAGTCTGTCGCCTGCATCTCCGTCTAGCTTTTTTTTTTTTTTTTTTGCAACCAGGGTTTTCTTCCCCTCTGCCCGTGCAGCCCCTGGCGCAGAGAAACTGGTGCCGCTGTTGCGCCAAAATGGCCGCCAACAACGCGCATGTCACCACCCACTCCCACTGGTTTCACTGCACTGCATGAACCACAATGGCGGACAAAACCGACATGGCGATAGCAGTAACGCATACGGCATGTGACTCAAAATTGCTGAAAGAAAAACGCTACAATATGCCGTGCGCTTGTTGAAAACTGAAATATAACCTTGTTGTATACCGTTTTTGGCATTCATATCTAACACAACACCCTCAGCTTACCGGGTCTTCAATCGCGGCCTCTCCTTCTTCTAACCCCGGCTCCTCATCTCCCACGCCGGGGTCTTCTAGTTCGGGGTGTCCGGGATCTGAATCCAGCAGGGATTCGTCTGCTAGTCCGTTCCCAAACTCTGCCATCGCCCTGGTCCGGCGGTACCGACGTGCCTCGTGGCTAAACCTACACTGGAGGCCCCGGCTCACACACTGAGCGGGCGGCGAGGGGGAAACCGCGGAAAACGCTACTCACCCAAGTTAAAAAAGCCTAATAAAATCCTAACTACACGTCTGACCGCTACCGAAACGCTTCAGTGTAAACGAGAGTCGTGGTTATCCCCTCCGCCTCGCAAAAATACCATAAATTAATAACAGGGTACGTAGTTTTATTAAGTTAAACGTGTATAAAAAGGCGAGGAGTCGAAAGCGGTAGCGTTGCTTCGGTTCGGAAATGGTAGGCAGGGGCGGGGCCACGTGGATTCCATAAACGTTGGGCATTCCGTTCGGGGAGGGGCTAAATTAAAATACGAAAATAAGAAAACCTTTTATTTTATTTTGTATTTATTATTTCGATTTTCTGTCATAACGTATGCATAAACCCCAAAACTGCAGCTAATACCTAAAACATATATCCCCGTTCCCAACTCGCGTGCCCTCCTTGCTCAACCGTAGCCACTTGGATGAAATGCCGATAGTCCAGCAGCCGTGTAGTACTGCGGCCGTAAAACCTTCACTATGATTTGTCATTAGGGGATCCTAGACATGCCCATCTTCTACGTTTCGTTTCTCTATTGGTTATTGAGTCAGTACATCCCGGTTTGTAAAAGGCATGCGTTATTTTAATTGGCGTGATCATCTGTCAATCAACGCCCCCTGCAGTCGGATATTGGCCAAGACAGGTTAAACAAATTAATTACAAGCGCATTCGCCTCAATTGTTTCACTAGCCTGACCTGAATGACCTTTATTTACAAGAGAGGGTGAGGAAAATAACACTGATAATTATATATTAGCCATTTTTAATACACATGTAATGAAACTGTAATCTATTATTTTACAAATTCCACCTGGAGGGTGTCAAGTAGGCGAAAAGAAAACAAACCATTAATATTCATACTTTTTTCAATTCATGATTTAACTTTTTGGCACACTCTTGGTTTGAACTACAATACATATAGGGCCTTTAGCAGTTTAAACATAGGTATGTATATAGCACATTGAATCACGACATAAAGAAATCAAAATTTGATGCATTGCATTTTATTTTAGAAGGCCTAGATTGCCCACCCGTGTCATATTTAAGAAATCAATCTTTGCTGTTTAACTGGTTTTATTTTTTCTGTGTATCAAAGAAAGCATAATAGAGGCCAAACACAAAAGGTGGGTACAAGTGTGAGGAAAACATAAGCTTAATCATAAATCTAACAAGTCATAACAACATTGCCACTATTGTTCAATATTCAAAGGAATACCATACCCTTTAGAGCAGAGGTGGCTTTAAAAACAATTATGAATCATGGATACACAGTGAGGAGTAGTAATGCTAATCATACAAGTAGTAGTTCAGTTATAACAATAGTGATAATCAATGTGACAAAGAAACTTCAAAAGGAAAAAGCAGATCTCCATAAAAAACCTTATTTAGAATGGACAGTGCAACACCATGTTACTGTGTGTGGGATCCTAGTATTGAGGTTCAAGCACTGCAGTCCATGCTTCATGTTCACTCACAAGTTACATTAGGTGTACAAATTATTACTCTCCAAGAA
Source organism: Gobius niger (assembly GCF_951799975.1). Lineage (NCBI taxonomy): Eukaryota > Metazoa > Chordata > Actinopteri > Gobiiformes > Gobiidae > Gobius > Gobius niger. The sequence continues at coordinate 12,117,850 of NC_136869.1, forward strand.
ACAAACACCACCCAGTGAATCTTAAAGACGTGTTAATGGCTGTGTTGAAATGTCTGTAGCTTGTGCAAAAATGTGGACTAGTGCAAGTGTCAAGCCATGGGACGTCCTTTACAGTTTGCATTTACAAACGCCTCTCCTGCTCTCCGTCAACCTCTAAGATTGCTTTTTGGTTTTTGAAAGACAGAAAGCGAAGAAAGGATTACTTTGGATTAAGTTCTGTTTATATATTTCTTTACAAAAGTTTAGCTTTTCGTTTTGCATTTTGTTAAAACTATCAATAGTAACATTATTAATAATATACAACTTAAATTGAAGGAAAACATCTTTAGTAAGTTATGCATCCTTCAAAACAGCACCATCTTATTAGCTCTCAGTCAACAGGTAATAAAAGTTCCCAATGTTACTTGATTATTCCAAGTATCCGCCCCTAAAGGACACTCCCGATACCCAGCTTTCTCCCTTGTCTTTGTTTTTACATATAGACAGGTTTTCACAGCACGTTCAATCCCAAAACTAGTAACGGTTTCAAAATTAACCCAAATACACCTCAACCTTTGTGATGTTTGGCTTTTGACCTGAAAAATATCAGCTGAAAGTATACTTAAAGTAAAATACTAGGAATAATGTAAAAACAGAAAATAAGACAGTACAAAGTATATGACAGTGACGGATGTGGTTGAAAATTGCAAATGAGGACCACTTGGACAAACTACCTGGTGCCGTTTCTGGTTAAGGCTTGTTTGCACGTTTATATAGGTTTTCCCCAACGATTTATAAGAGCTTCAGAAGGACACATACATGTGTAATTTAGGGGAGTTCCACAGGATCCAAAAGTCATAGTCACATATTATGCAAACACACAAGTTCATTGAATTTCTCTTAACAGAATGAGATCATTTTTAAAAAAGTTCAACTCGTAAAAAAAACTCAAAACTGAGCGCTTCTAAATGTACATACCCGGAACCACCTGTTTCTTGCACATTATGCGCACATCTAAAGCAAGGTTCATTAAGCTAGCAAACTCATTTAAATCATTTTATTCCACAAATCCACATGATTAAGGCATCCACTATGCGTGTTGCATCTCCAGAAAGACACTTGCATCAGAAGAATGCTCAATACATTTCTCTATGTAAAATGTGTCCAAAGTGCGGTATGCCAAGATTATAAACTTAACTTTTTTGCCCTGTGCATTAGGATTGTCATGAAATTTAGAACATTTAATTTGGGACTACTTATCAGCCCTGTTCTTGATAAAGTACCTCTTCTATATCACAAATAGGTAGACAACGCTCCAGAAGCAGATGAAGTGTGAAGTCTGTTCATAGTATACTGAAGCAGTTCTTTACAGGTAGGCATAAGAAATTAATTCCACAGGCGCAAACTGCAAGTTAATGTAGATCTGTATAATCCAAAAAGGGTGAGCCCATCATAAAATGGCCACTTTGTCAGAAGAATTCTTGCATCAGTCTTGTGTTTAACAGTGCAAGCATGTCAAAGCTGAGCCTGTACAAATTATAGGAAAAGGTAATATATAGCCACAGGGTTAGGACCAAAAATGTTAGATCATTTTGTTAAGGTTTCAGGGAGAGGTGTTCTTCACTCATCAGGCAGCGTCAGTCCGTACCAAACAGCCCAGAAACTGTTGCGTTTTGATGAACTTAGGTCAAGTAAGGGTTGAGTGAAGGATTGCAGGTGCAGGGAGAGCGAATGTCAAAAAATCAAAACACATTAGTTTCTTTTTTTTTTTCTCAGATTAGTGCTTGTATTGGCTTAATAAAATCTGTGGAGCCCAAACGGGTCCAAATAGTCAGTGTGCAGACCAATCCTAATCCGAGTCTGCGTTTAGCTGCTGCTGGTGGCTGTTTGTGGAGGCGTCTTGACCAGTTTCTCTGCCCCAGACCCAGCGCTGGAGACCGGAGTGGAGAGAGAGCCCTGCGCTGCACTGATGGACCCACTGTTACTGGTGCCATTCTTATTGATCAGAGACACGGGCTGGCCGAAGTTAGTGGTTCTCAGAGTTGCCAGATGGTACTGGGAGAAGACGTGCTCTCTCGCTGCAGCACGGGAATCGAAAGAGACGTCGCAGACATCGCAGTGGCCTGTGAGGACCTCTTTCGGAGCTGGCTGGCCGTCCACCGGGGAAGTTGCTGGAACAAGAACTTTGATATGCACTGGTTTCGGAAGGATGGGACGATTGGCCTTGAGAGCGCTGTACTGGAGATAGCTTCCCGAACTTGTGTCCACTTTCTCACCCGATGCAGAAGTCTAAAAGAATCAGGTGCAAAAAGATGAGTCAATGAGAGATAGTGTAGGAATTGTCAAGCCTAATCTCAGTTCAACCTCTGAAATATATGAATTATCTGATTACGATATGATAGTCCTAGAGAAAATGATAACATTTGGTTTTTAACAACAATTCCTGCCCACCCAACCTCACATATAGAAGCAGATGATCACACTGTTGAGCTAAAACAAGAATGCATTTAACTCCAGAGCACCACTAGCTGTAGATAAATCTTAGTTTTGTGATTTGCACCCTTACCATGTTCTCTTGCTGCAGCTTCCAGCGCTTCTCTTTGGCCCTCGTGTTCTGAAACCAGATCTGCACCACTTTGACCGGCAGGTTGAGCTCTGTGCCGATGACTTCGCTCTCCAGACAGTTTGGATGTGAGCAGGTCTCGTAACAGGACTGCAGGATGGACAGCTGAAGGCAGGACAGGTGCGTGCGTGGTCTACGGCTAGAAGAGTGGGAAAAAAAGTTGTTCTCGGTCGGGCTTGATTTCGCTACAGCTGGTGTGGCGGGGGAGGTCACTTTGGACATGTTGGGGCTGACCGGTGCGATACTGGGGGTAGGAGGAGGGGCAATGCGAAGAGGCAGGTGAGAAGGGAGGGACAGTTGTTCTCTTGACAAAGTGTTTATTTTAATGGGGACTTTCGGTGTCCAGTAGTTGAGTCCGTTCTGCTTTTGAGAGACTGCGGGTGTGGGAGGCAGCCTGTTGTTGATGGGTGTGGAAGGCAGCTTGGGCACCATGCGGTTGGTGCTCCCTGGTCCATGAGATATTTGGTTTTCATTGTCTTTTTCATCATCAGTCACATCTTCCTCGCTCTTATACTCCTCTAGCTTTATCTTTTCAACCGGTCGTGGTGCTATAGTTTCTCTAGGTGGTGGTAAGGTGACAGGGATATTGACTTTGTGGGCTGTAACTTTGCTGGTGGTTTCAAACTTGGTCTTTGGCACTGCAGAGGAAGGAGACACTGCAATGGGAGAAACAATTTCCTTGGGTTTAATTGGGATTGGGATGATTTTCTTCACCACAGTCATTTTTGTTACCTCCTTTGGAGGGTCTGGTTCTGGCTTTTTCAAAGTACGCACAATTGGAGCCGCTGCAATCCCCCCAGTATTGTTGGGGGTTGGTGGTTTGTTGGAAAATATGGGTTTGGCTAAAGGCCAGGTAAATTTGATTAAAGGCTTGCCAACTGCTGCCAGAGTCCCGTCACTGATAAACCGGACCTCACCTTTGCGCTCCCTGGCCCTCATGTTTTGAAACCAAATCTGAACAACTTTCTTCGGGAGTTGCACCCATTCAGAAATTTGCTCAAATTCATGTTTTCCAGGATTTGGATCTTTAAAATAGCATCCGTACAGAATATCAAGTTGCTCAGCCTGGATAACGGTCCTTGAGCGGCGCATATCCCGATAACGCTTTCCTTTCGCCTTTCTGCCTTGAGGGTCGTGCTCACCCTCCTGCTCCTTCTCCATTTCATGTTCCTTTTTAAATAGAGATGCATTCATTCTCTCCGCAGCCTTCATACAAATGGCAGACTTTGTCGTATTATTCCAGTTAAGAAGATTTGCGTTGCTATTGGAAGTGGGCACTGCTGATTCAGGCTTAACTTGAACGACCACCAGCCCCTTAGAGGTAGGCTTCAAGCCAAGCCCATAAAGTAACTGACCTTTCTGCGCCGCGATTTTGTCAGTCAAAGATGTTGCGGAAGATGGCGACTTCAAACTATTTTTACCCATGCTCAGATCCAGCGCACCCTCGCAGTCCCCACCGTTGGAGATAAAGTGGGAGGTTTGGCTTTGGGCGAGGGTCTGTGACAGAAGTGAATTGGAAAAGCGTGTGATGGAAGGTGGGTTGGAAAACACTTGGACTTTATTTGCATCTCCAACCAGTGAAGGGCTGAGCGAGAGGACGTATGGACTGAGAAACTGAGGAGAGAAGGAAGCCAGTGACAAGGGAAAAGAGTGAAGAGCTCCCGCTGGTATATCCATCGCTTGAATATGGGAACTTGGTGGATCCCCTTGGGCCTCCAACTCCAAATCCACGTCTGGGTCATGCCTTTCTTTTTTAGCTTCAAGCTCATCTTTCTCAAAATCTCTCCTTCGTTTCTTAGCTCTCTGACCTGTCCCACCTTCCTCATCCTCATACTCCTCCTCTGCATCGGAGAGAAAGACAGTTGTGGAGCGCAAAACTTTCCCACCCGCTGCTCCTTTATCACTAGGCATTTCGCGCTGGGCTACCTCTTTAGCGGGACTCTCAACGCCCTCCCTGAAAGACCCATTCTGACTCTCTTCATCCGAAACGATGACAGAAGTGTAGACCTCATTTTCAGAGTCAGATGTAAGGCAGGAGTCCCCGCGACCTGCTTTCCCCCACTCCGCTCGTTTTCGCTTTACCCTGGTATTAGACAGGTCCAACGCCATACTACCATACGCTTCTTCATCCTCACCTTCAGCTATGACTAGTGAGCGCTCCTCATCATCATCCGACACAGGGATTTGCCTTGCCAAAGCTTGTAAATGCTCTAAACCTGCTGCTTTTTGCTTCTGTTTGACAAGGCGAGCGTGCACTAACCACCTCCGCACCTCATCCTCTGAAAGCCCCACCTCTCTGCCCAGCGCCTCACAGTCCTCGCGGAGAGGACTGGCCGTATCCGCTTCGCTACGGGACTCTAAAAACGCCCACAAGACCTCCGTTTGAAATTCGGACAACACAGGTGGTTCAGGATGGACTGACCTAGTTCTCATTTTGGTTAAGGCATTTGCGCAAGGGCTGCTTTTCGGAGTGCCAAGCAAACCGCAGGGGCTTGTACCCGACTGTGATTTTTGAGGGGTGGAATCAGGGCTAAGCGTGAGATTTAGATAGACTGGACTGAGGCTGGAGTTGCTGGGCACAGATAAAGAAGGCGAGAGGTTGTTATTGCCGAGGCCCTTGTCTGCGCCCGGTGGGGAGAGAGTCAAGCTAGCTGCTTTATCACCTTCCAGGTCCAACTGATTGGTTGAACTGTCTCCATCTGTTGTGCTATCTCTGTGTCCCTCTCCATAGTCTTCATTAAACTCAACCTTCACTCTGCTTTTTCTACTCTGGCTTTGTGCATGTTCACAACCATCCTCTTTCGTAACATTTTCTGCATCTATACTCTGACAGCGCTTAGACTGAACTGCAGTTTTCCCATCACTTTCATTGTTATCTTGTTCTTTCCCGCTCATTATGGCCTGTTTTTGCTCTTCAGGAGCGGGTTGCATGTTTGGAAGAACCCCTGTGGAGGGCCATTGGCTCTGTAAGCTGCTAAGTCTTTGGGCTAGAAGGGCTTGCTGGGCTGCGCTGAGGCCTACAAATGGTACACACTGTGCAAGGAGCTGGCTTTGCTGGTTCTCTGGGAGCTGCTGGGTTTGAGCTTGGAGCCCGTTCAAAATCAGGGGCATGACCATTTGAGTTTGAGGCACGAGCTGAGGCGCAGTGGCACCGGCGGTACCAGCTGCGAAGAGTGAGGGGAGGATGGAGTGGGACAGGGTGTTGGGGCTGGATGTTAAAAGGGTAAGAAACGCGGAGGCGGCCTGAGCTGAAGCCACAGGGGAGGTGAGGAGAGAAGGGGCCACTTGTGAAGTCTGAATCTGCTCTCCATCTTTCGCAGAAGACACCATCAAGGCCCCGGGAGCAGCGCAGGTGGCAGCGGCGGTGACTAACTGACCGTTTCCATTCCCAGATTTGCTTGCCACAGTTTTTGGGACACTTGTGGTGTTACTAGTGGCCACTGTGCTGTTAGCAACAATGCCTGCATTTCTACTTCTAGTTTGATGCAAGACGGATTTCATATGGCTCTCTAGAGTGATGGCATGATTGTATGAGACTCTGCATATCGCACACTGGTAGGGCTTGTTTGATACAAATGGCCGAGATAGGACAGGCACTGGGGACTTCTGTGGATCTGTCTCCCCAGAGCCTGTTGTCATCCTCTGGATGTGGCTGGCAGAGTTGTAATGGACACTTAAAGCAGTTTTGTTGGGGAATGCTTCTAAACAGGCATAACATTTGAAAGGCTTTGTTTCGTTTTCAGTTGGCACATTTTTAATGTCTGTCTTGTCTGTAGCATCAGGAATATCAGCATTTTCCGATGTGGCATGCGGTTTGGCTGCTAAAAGGTGCTTTGCCTCCTCTTCCGTTTCTGGCTGCGATTCACCTTTGTCATGACCCATTATTTTATCCTCCTCCATGTCTTGACCCCCACTTGTTTCTGCAGAGTTTGAAGTTTTACTAGATTGACACAGGCCTGAACCCAGGTCTTCTGTGTCCATCAAATCTGAAGATGCAGCATCTGAAAGCACAGATCAGTTATAACTACTGTATAGTAATTTATGCAAAAGGAATGAAGTGGTTTTGTCACAATGTGAATTAAAGAAATACTCCACACACACTAAATACACACACAAATAAAATAAATAATCACTAACCTGATGTATTTTGAGCACCTGTGGCTTCTTCATGTGCGCGAGCTGCTTGCTTTAGACCAGCCTGTTCAAATAAAAAGAATGGAGACTGTCAGCAAAAATCTGCAACTGCTGCTTTAAGGACTAAGGAGTTCACTTTTAGGCAACATTTGGGGCGTGTCACATTGAAGTGTGGTTATATTACACATAGCAAGCGTTGCCTTTAATTTGCATTTCGCTCCGAAGGCATAAATTAAAGCCGTTCATAATCACTTCCCCATCTTTGACTAACAAATGGATAAAAACATATTTGTTACACAAAGCAGTACAATATTAACAACACTCACTGTCTTTTAGAACATCACCATGTCACATCTTTAGAGACATAAATCTTCATGCGGCAGTTATTTATAGCTTTATTACCTTTATTATCATTACAGAATATAACAATACTAATAATTAGGGCTGGGACAATCCACTTTTGTCACAATCTGACACGTATTGCGATGGCAAGTAATTATGATAGTAATATGTTTACCCTAAAAAGTGTAAATAGAAAAGGGCATGTGTCCAAAGTTTATAAACAAAATGCCAATTGATATTTGTTGGAGTGTTAAGATTGAAAAGTGCATCAACACAATACAAAAACAAAAGAGTGAAAATTAAAAGGAGTGCCAGATAAAAAAATGCTCCCAAACATTGCGAAGTATCTATACTTGGTAGCAAAAAGTATTGCGATCCATTAAAAAATAATAATAAAATAGCGGGATCCGAATCCAATCCGATATTCTGTTCCAGCCCTACTAATACTAAATCAAAAAATACCATTATCACTATTAACGTCATCATCATTACAGAGAATACTAAAAATGATCATAAAATATTATTACTATTACCATAATCATTATTACATAACAAAAGCAACATGTTTTTATGCGTTTAAGATAAATAAAATGCTTTATTATTATTATTGTTATTATTGTTGATATTATTATGTATTATTCTGTATTAGCATTTTTATGACTTTGTTGACATCAGTCTGCCCAGGGACTACAGGTGGAAATTAGCACAAGTGCTATAACCTGGTACAATGCATCTCTCCCTTTGAGGTTAATGTATATTGTACACTGTCCCTGTTCAAATAAATAAATAAATAAATAAACTAAACTAAACTAAACTAAACTATTGCCGTTTATTGTATTATTGAGTTAATTCCCCTTGTGGATCAGCAAAACTTGTTCCCCTTTGTCTCACTTTGCAGCCCATTACTTTTGTACTTCTCTTGCTACATGATACACTTCTACAATTCAGGAACCACACTGTATTGCCGTGTCAAGTGCAGTCGTTTATCTCTACATTGCGTTTTCTTTGATAAATCAAACTCACAATGTCCAGCAGCTTCTCAATACAGGATGGAAGAACGCTGTGTTGGTCGGTAAGGTGCAAAGATAGGGAGACTCTGTCTGCTTGTCCTTGTTGACACAGGGGGCATAGCCACAGAGCCGCCCCATTGGTTTCTCTGCTCACAGTCACTCCAGACTCCTCCTGACAAATATAAATAGGGGTTAATGTTCTGGCATTGGCCTTTCAAAAGAATACAGTTGACTATAATTTACTGAGGACGTGAACCCGTGCAAAAGTAAATAATGCTTAACGTGGATGGCAAATACAGTGCATGCATTAGAACAAAGCATACCAGCATTTGGCCTATCAGACCCAGCAGTGTATTCATGTGCTACGGAGTTTACACCAATCAGATGAGGCCACAGCTAGGTGTCATTTTAGCTGCAACTGTAAGTTAGGATGCACAATGGATAGAAAATGAATACAGCAAAAGGCTCCAGCGGAGGTCGAGTCTACTAAATTCTACTCAATGACAATATGATTACAGCTGCACTCACTCAAAGGGGATTTCTGCTGATTATGCATTTTAGTGAACTGACCAAGAACCGTCATGCCTTTTGCTTTGGACAGAAACTGCACCAATATCATTATGCACTGGTTATTAATCAATCATGCGCAATGACAGATTAATAACATTTTCCCAAGAGATTTGTTTCAAATCGAGTGCAATTCCAAGCATTTACAAGCAACAAAAGTTAATCCATGAGATTTATTATCGTATAAACTTTTGGCAAACTCTATAAAAACGCGCACCTCTTCAATAACAAATGAAATTGCACAATAATAGACTAGTCATAGCATTCATTAAAAGATAAAAAAAAAAAAGTGTGATTATGTCGAAATAAAACATGGCACTAGTGAGGACTGTCCTCTAACAAGGTGATTCAATTGGTCTTGAACCTATTGGTCGCTCAAAACAAATAACGCAAGAACAAGTGAAATGCCTTCACAGCGACAAGGCTCACTTCCTAGTCATGCCAATTAGCCAGCTAGCGCAGTCATAACAGCACATTATTTTCACCAAATCCACATCTACGACGGGTATCATGTTTGCACGCCAACGTCACGTGCCTTGTAATTATACGGCGCGATACGGCTATATCAGGCTCTCCGTGCTTTAAGATGGCTAATTAATGAGCGGTCTAATTAGCCATGCCACGCAGAGATGAATCAATTAGCTAGCAGGCTAGGCTGAGAGCCCCGTACGTACCGTCGCATTACAGTGGGGCTCAGGAATGGCTTGTTAGCTCCAAGTTTAGTAAAAATAACCACATAGAGAGGTGCACTTATCTCAGACCGAAATAAGCAGCTCTGGCGTCAGTTTTATCTATTCACGGGCTCCGACCACTGCAATAGGGTCATTAAATTAATATACAAAAAGGAAGGGGTTGAGCTATTAACAGTCGTGTCACTTTGCTAGCTAGCCTGTTAGCAATCAGAGATAATTAACCGAGCTTCAAACTGAGTCCAAGTGGCCAGCCCCCGCTCCCCCTGAACTCCGTCAGCTCCAGGTGGAGAGCGCTTCACCACACCGAGATCACGCTGGCACAAAATACACACACTCGCCTTCAATCCGTAACCCTCGGCCTCGATTTATCTACTTACCCCTCTGATTGTGGGCTGCCAATCGGGCATGCAGTGTTGCACCGCCCGCCGCCTGCTGTTCAACAGCGCAAATTGAGGCCTAGCCCAACTAAAGCCATTTAATTAATGAACGAGGGATGTGTTAGAAAACACTCGCACCCCTCCTCCCTCACCGCCGAAGCAGACCCCCGATTGACGCTCAAAACCATGTCTTAAACAGTTTCGATGCAACACATGCCAATTTAAACAGTCATTTAACCAGTTTCAATCCGTAATTGGCGAAGGAATTAACGCGTAAAAGCGACTTGGAGCGGAATACGTGCGAAGCGATCGCCTCCTCGACGATGGGGGTGGCGTTAAGGAGAGCAGGCAGAAGACAACCGAGTAGCAGAAAAGTTTTAGATTTAATGTTTGATTTCTACACGGGAACGGGTTGATAAAGGCTTTGATCCGTCGTTTGCTCGATTGTCCAGCAGTTCTAAGGCATTCTCCGCGCTCAAATCAGTACAATTAAGCGATCGCGATGACGTTTAATTAAGTTCGGAGCAATTAGCTAATGCGTTTTTACCTGCATGGTCGCCGCTCCACACACACTCGCTTCCTCTGTGGCTCCTCAGAAGTGAAAAGTTTTCTCCCTCCCTCCCCTCTCTCTCTCTCGCTGCTGGCTGCTCTCTCCTGGTCTCCCCTCCCTCCCTTCCTAAGCTTCATTCGCCCTATCCCTCTCTCCTTCCCCTCATTCTCTAGTAAACACACCACAGCTCCCCCCAAGGCTGATTGCTGACATTCAGAAGTCCCTCCTCGCTATCAAATAAAAATCACTTATGTAACCTCGGCAGATTTGGGGGATATCATTAACCAGAGTTGCATTCAAAATAGCTTGGTCGGTATCAATTTCCAAACATGTTGCCTCATCCTCGCAACTTCTCGTCTAATCAATTAAGACCTTTGTCACTCTATATCCTCGCGATAACTTCATTAAAATACCTCAAGTGGTTTTGATTAAACGCTAGGTGTGGCGCATATCTACAGTGAGTATGCGGGATAAATATTTATGAAGCACTGGGGATTAAAAACTGCACCATCTGTAGCCCATGCCCCTGCGTTACTGGGACAGGAAGCGAGGGTCCTGAATGCCCTGATAGGTGCCTTTAATTGCGCCTGAGTAAAAATCACCTCCGTGTAATTCGGGATCGCGCGGACTGATCTGTCTGCCGCTTTTAATGCCGATTTGTTTGGATTAGAGAGGACGTGGCTATGCGAGGTGTGTGGAAGGGGGGCTGTGCGTAAAGCTTCTGCGTTTTTTATTGCCCCGCTTTGTGTTTCAGATTGGCGATACTGGCGCTGGTTTATGCATAACGAGTTTGCGGCAATTAATCTGACTGAATGGCTCCTGGCTGTCTCCTGCAGTAATCTCCTGGTGCAATTAGACTAAAATACCGTGCAGTGAAGTGTGTTATTACAACTGCATAACGCACGTAAATTGGTTGGTCGTTGGTTTAGTTTCACTTTTAGCAAAGCTTTTTTTTTTTTTTTTTTTCAAACCACAAGTTTTTTTCTTCTTCTTCTTTTCTGGCATCAACCCCCATTCATCAAATTCACGTCATTTGCAAGATAATGTTATTAATAGCAAAAGCCTGTAATCTATTTCAAGAGACTTCCAAGCGCAATCATGGTTTCTGGTTTCTGTCACATGCCTTTTTGCAGTTCTGGTAGTCATTTTGTAGAAAGATTGAAGAGCTGCTTGATAATTGTTATGGAAACAGTCTTGTTGTGAGACCTACGTTCTAAATTTTGCCTAAAATGTTTCAGATGAGTGTTGAGGTTGAAAGAAAATTCATATGCACCGACGAAACCCTTAAAGTACTGGAGAAGACTGGTGGTAAGTCGCCTGTTCATGATGTTCCATTGTAAAGTTTAGCCTGTTGGTGACTTATATCATTCATGCTCTGTGAGAAGAAAAACACAAACAATTATTAGGTTGATTGATTTATTATTTACTAGTAGTAGGACAACTTGTTTATCAATGACAAAGTCCAGCATCTTACTATTGATCCAACACACACTACTAGTCATTTAACCCCGCTCCTCAGGTTTACAAATTGGATGCCCATAGAATGTCTTTTTAAACCCTGCTCTTGTCTTTCTTAATTCAACAGTGTGTGTCGGTCAGCGGGACTTTCATGACCAATACTTTGATACAGCAAATTTTGACCTCACTTTACAAGACTTTTGGCTGCGTAACCGTAAAGGGAGCTGGGAGCTGAAATGCCCCGTGACCATGAATAAAGCGGACCAAGCAAACGGAGGCCAGTCTAAGGCAGAAGCACTGTGCACCCGCTACAGGGAGATTATTGACCTTACCGATATCCAGCAAAAAGTGAGAGAGGTCCTAAAAGACAGAGGGTCACCGCAACCAGCGAGAAAGGCAGAAACGGAGAAGACAGAAGAAGTTGTGGACAGCCAAAGCCGAACTATTACTACTGATGATGGCCCGAAAACGCAGGAGGATGAGGCTTGGCTGAGCGGCATGAATCTGAAATGCTTTGCGGAGTTCACAACAGTTCGTCGGTCATTCACTTTAGAGGAGGATGGGGTGCAAGTCGATTTAGACCAGGCTGACTTTGGCTACAATGTCGGGGAGATTGAGGTCCTTGTAACAGGGGGGGAAGATGTGCAGTCAGCCCTGGAGAAGATTGGAAAGGCAGCTCAAAAACTGGGTGAGATTGAAGTCACTAAATTGTCCAATCACCAACTTCGATATTACTCTGCGTTTTGTACTTTGCAGCTATAAAGACTCTGTTCTCTCCGACAGGTTTGACTGGAAATCAGAAAATACCAGGGAAAATGGACATCTACCTTCAAAGATACCTCCCGAAGCACTATGAAGCATTGATGAAAGCACACATATTGTAAATAAAAAAGAGAATAGTATATTAGTCATATGTGTTACAGTTTTTGATGGAAAGTAACACAAACATAAAACTATTTATTGTAAACAAATCCTAGTCAGTTGTTTTTACCATATAATAACGCAGTGTAATAGTTCAAATGATGGGCTTTACATAAGTTCTAATTATGTAAATTAACAGATTCCCAATGCTTATGAATCCCCTACTCACATTTGATTAAAATGCTGTAGTATTGGTTCATTAGTGGATGTTGATTAGCTTGTTTTATATTTATCTACTGTATAAACTGTCTTCTTAACTAACTGAATGTCGAGTAAAGTAATCTAATCAAATGGTTTTGCTGAGTACATCTCTCAGCCATTCAATTACTCCCACACTCTTGGGCATTGATGTAAAAGCCACATCTCGTCATAGAAGGGGGCGTGGCTTCGCCGAGGGGGGAAACAGAATCTTTAGATTCTATTGAAAGATTATATTTTCCAATCTTTTCAGCCATTTTCTGGTGGAATATGAACTTATTATCACACATAAATAACGGCAAGTGTAAATCGGGCCCATATGGATATTTTGTCACAGCAGATTGTTCAGTAGAAGTGAAAAAACGGCAGTTGTAGCTAACAGTGAGCATTAGCCCGATGCTAACATGAAGCATCAAGTTAGCATTCTCCGTTATTTATATATTTATGGGCTGTTGAACCACTTTGCTCCTCTCCATGTCTTTGTATCTTTATTTAGTAGAAAACTGTGTGTATAATAAGTGTAATAATTAGAGAAAGTTTAGATTTTTTCCCCCTTATCTGTTTTCAACATGACCATATATGGGCGATTCCAGAGACGCCATCTGTATCGAGATAAGATACAAGATAACTATTTGATGTTTGACTTAATGAAAGTTTCCATATGCCAACAGGAAGCAGTGGAAAGACATATTCAATGTTTTAAGTACGAGTACTGTCACTTTAAAATTATCTAACAGAAATGTAAAAAAGTAGGCTCCTGTGTAGGGATGTAGTATCTCATGTAGGCCTACTAAATGCAACGTACACCTCTCCTGATATGAATGAATTTCGTTAGATCAAAGTTTATCATTGTAATATATATTTAATTGTATCAGTACTTATATATTGGCCTATGTTATTGTTTGACGCGCAGAAATGAATTGTAAAGTGCGTATCTATCAGCTGATCACGTGACGGTGAAAGGGCAGGCGCAGGCTTTTTTCACATTTTTGTAAACAACATGGCGACCTACGGACTGGCCCTGTTAGCAGACTGAAGAAATACACCGCCACAAAGACACGTCTTCTCCGTCTGACAATCGCGGCGGATCGCATTTTTTGCCAGTAAAAAAATCCAGGAAAGTTTTCGGCTTGACAACGATCAAAGGAAGAGCTGGATCGAGCAGCAGTCAAGAGGAAGACTGTCATAAGGTAACCTTAGCGTTGTTAGCTTAGCTTTCTGAATAACTGCACCTGAGTTTATAATATGCTAACGTTGTGAGCTTGACAATGGATATCGTTTTCAGTGTTTTGTAGGAATAGACTAGTTAGTGCTGCAGCTTGGATGATAACTGTGAGACTACTATTGTTTACGTCATAACTACTTTCGTAATAATACTCGATTGTTGTTACCTAACCTGCTTATCACCTGTCTTCAGTAAGCAATAATTCATGTTTTTTTGCTCATCATCCTCTAGATTATAGGGCCTAATAGCGCATAAACTAGAAATAGAAATGCTTGTATTGTTATTAAAGTCTTCTTTTTATATGTAGGCGCATTTATGAGCATTATGCATCCTCTAGTGCTTAAAATAGAACTAATGTGCAATAATGCAAAGCAAAAGTCAAATCTTCTTGACTTAGAGGAACTATGTTGTAAGTATCTGTAGCTAAATAAAAGTGTTGGAATATGTTATCTATAGTGTTATGTTTGTTTTGTATTGTAATATACGCAGAATAATACATGAAGATTTGTATGTACCTAAAGGCCCTATACCTGATTCTTTGATTGCAAACAATGAAAGGGAAATCAAAATGTTAGTTGTGGTCCAAATTAATTCGTAACTTCCTAATGTATTTGTAGCATCTACATTCTTTACAGGGACAGGCTTATAGGCACATTTCACAACTTACAGGGTCTCTTTTCAGGATCACGTTCACAAAAATGCTAGAGAAATAGCCTGCGAGTTCATGAAATTGATGCAAATGTTAAATAGTTTGATGCACGCGGTTTTCCCCACAAATGTTTGAGGATAAAATCATTTTCATTCCATTTCTAGAAGTAAAACCAGGTATAGTTCCTTTAATACTTTGTCATCTATCATAGCTGATTCTATAATTATTCAAATTACAGTCATTGAAAGCAATCAAAGTGTTTATAATGTATCTTTTTACCATTCCTCCTAAAATGGCAGAAATCTGAAGATATTTCTGATTCCTGATTGTGTCTCATGCTCAGGCTCACTCCGGTCTATGGGCTCCCAGTCCAGTTCTGGGATGTCTGGTGGAAGGGGATCCTCCAGTGGCACCCCAGAAAGTGAAGGAGAAAACCAGAGTCGCGGGCGGCGTTCAGACCGGCAGCAGGGAGAGAGACAGTCATCGTCAGAAGAGGACGTAGACCTTGCTGAAGTGCTGGCGTACTTACTTAGGAGGTAAACCACAATGCCAAGTCTCTGCTCTCAATCTTATGAGGGACTTATTCGTGGGCTGGGAGTGCAGAGAGTTAACCTTTACAAGCAGATGGTCGCCAGTTTGAACCTCGCTTGAACACATTACGGAAATATAATGTGTTCACACCTAACCAAACCTGTATATGAATGTGTTGGTGTCACTGTCATTGTGGCTGTCGATGTGGTGTCCTGCGACCTCAGAAGAATCTTACCCACTGCTCTGTGTCATTACAAATTGAATGTGCAAAATCGATTGTTCGTGCTAAAGTGGCACATAGCTGGTGCAGTTTAGATTTACGTCTCTCATAAACGCTAGAAGGCCACAGTCCAAACTCATGTACATCAGATGCAACGTGCTATTAAATGTAGTGTGTAAGTATTACTTGCAGTTTAGCACATGGCTTAGTAAATTGGGCCCTGATGCTGTTTTTCCACAAATGCTTCAACGCAACACTGTTTGGGCATGAAATGGTTTTACACGTTTACATTTCAAATACGAATGGACCTCAACAGAACGGCGATGAAAAGTTTTGTGAGTCACGATGGGATCAATGTGGACAAATAATGCTTTTGGATGGATCTTATTGAATTATTCAGGCAAATAATAGAAGAAAGAAGCAGCTAAAAGACGAGCCATGAAGGTAAGCTACATATGTAAGGTTCAGATGTTATGCTAACACCAGACAAACGGCGGCTTTTTCAACAGCCATGTGACATTGTGAGATTTCAAAGGAATAGGCCACCCTTTTTGCATACTGAGATATGTTCTTACCTGAGCTTAGAGAGTTGATTCGTACCTGTCTGGTCTTTATGCGTGCGTCATGCAAAAACACCGAACATGTCCTCCTCTCCTCATGGGTGAAGTTAAAAGCGACCACGCTCTTCCACGTTTTCCCAATTTAAATATGGTTTACGCGAGCGTTAACACGATCCAAGTATAGCTACACAAAATGAAACATATCGATTTTCTAAGCAGATAAAATGGGTTACTACATTGTAAGGCGTAATAATACCTTAGGAGCACTTCCACGTCTGCGCAGTAAAGTCTAAGTGCTCCTACGGTGTTACTACGCCTTTAGAGTGGGCAGTCTCCTCTGGCCAATCAGAGGCCAGCCGTGTGTCTTGTTAGTATCGTTGCAGCTCGCTTTGGCCCAGTGTTGAGCTCGCTTCCTAAACTTGTACCTGGCTGACCCTGTTTGACCCTTGTTTGACCGGTGGAAACACTCAACAACACGGGTTGACCTGGCACTAGGCTAAAATATACACTCCTCTTACAAAAACTCGATTATTGAGTGCGAGTGATAAAATCAAGTCTTTTCAAAGTCTTCACCTTTAACCTAGAACATTTTGTTTTGACTGCACTGTTTTCTTAACCCCTCAAAGCCACTTTTCCACTGGCAGACACTACATAACCTAGTGCCTGGTCAACCCGGTTGGGCGAGCTTTTCGACTGCCAGTGCCAAACCGGTCTGACCAGGTATACGTTTTGGCACCGACCTCTGGCTGTGACCAAAGCACGCTGAACCGAGACTAACGTGACATGAACAGCCACTGGCCTCTGTAAACGAGACGGAGGACAGCTCTCAATATTAACCTGTAGGTCTTATATTAATATTTCACAACATCATCCCGCTGTTCTAAAAGGGGATATATTAGCATTTAGCCACTGTTAGTGCAACTTTAGCTGGTGTTAGCATAACATTTGCATGTAGCTTACCTTCATAGTTTCTTTCCTGTAGTATTTGCCTTGGCACCTGTGAATGATTCCATATCCCCACTAGAAGGCAGTATTTGTCCACATTAGTTCTCATCACTGTTCACAAAACTTTTAGGGACGTTCTGTACAACGTGCTCATGTGTGGGGGCGCCTCCCACAACAACTGCGGTTGTGTAGTTTAGTGGAAGCACAAGGGTGTACTAGGGTTGGGCGATGTCCCCTTAATTGGCCGTTGACGATGTTTACAGTGAACCATCTCATTATAAGCATTTTTAAAGACATTTACATAGCCTATATATATGCTGCATATTACTATTAATGTTAACCCCATGAACTGCTACCTTAACGTGGTGGGGTTGTTTGAGTGCCCGAATGATCCGAGGAGCTATGTTGTCTGGGGCTTTATGCCCCTGGTAGGGTCTCCCATGGCAAACAGGTCCGAGGTGACGGGTCAGACGAAGAGCAGTTCAGAAGATCTCTATGGACGTACAATATTCAAGGACCGTGACGTCGCCCGGCATGGCGCAGCCGGGGCCCCACCCTGGAGCCAGACCTGGGGTTGGGGCCCGAACGCGAGCGTCTGGTGGCCGGGTCTCTGCCCACGGGGCCCGGCCGGGCCCAGCCCGAAGGGACGACGTGGGCCCGCCCTCCTGTGGACCCACCACCCGCAGAGGGATCCGTAGGGGTCGGGTGCGGAGAGGACTGGGTGGCAGTCAGAGGCAGGTGCCTCGACGACCTGGTCCGCATGCACAGCTTTTGGCGTTCGGGACATGGAACGTCACCTCGCTGGGGGGGAAGGAGCCTGAGCTTGTGCGGGAGGTTGAGAGATACCGACTAGATATAGTCGGGCTCACCTCCACGCACAGCTTGGGTTCCGGATCCCAACTCCTGGAGAGAGGCTGGACTCTCCATTTTTCTGGAGTTGCCCGCGGGGAGAGGCGGCGGGCTGGGGTGGGTTTGCTCATATCCCCCCAGCTCAGCCGCCACGTGTTGGAGTTCACCCCGGTGGACGAGAGTGTCGCGTCCCTACGCCTTCGGGTCGGGGACAGGTCTCTCACCGTTGTTTCGGCCTACGGGCCCAGCATCGGTGCAGAGTACCCGGCCTTCTTGGAGTCCCTGGGAGGGGTACTAGATAGTGCTCCGACTGGGGACTCCATTGTTCTGCTGGGGGACTTCAACGCCCACGTGGGTAGCGACAGTGAGACCTGGGAGGGGGTGATTGGGAAGAACGGCCTCCCCGATCTGAACCCGAGTGGTGTTCTGTTATTGGACTTCTGTGCTAGTCACAGTTTGTCCATAACGAACACCATGTTCGAGCACAAGGGTGTCCATAAGTGCACGTGGCACCAGGACACCCTAGGCAGGAGGTCGATGATCGACTTTGTAGTTGTGTCATCTGATCTCCGGCCGCGTGTCTCGGACACTCGGGTGAAGAGAGGGGCTGAGCTGTCAACTGATCACCACCTGGTGGTGAGCTGGATCCGCTGGCAGGGGAGGAAGCCGGTCAGACCTGGTAGGCCCAAGCGTGTTGTGAGGGTCTGCTGGGAACGTCTGGCGGATCCCTCTGTCAGTGGGGTCTTCAACTCCCACCTCCGGAAGAGCTTCACCCAGATTCCGGGGGAGGCGGGGGACATGGAGTCAGAGTGGACTCTGTTCTCCTCCTCCATTGTCGATGCGGCTGCTCGTAGTTGTGGCCGTAAGGTCTCTGGTGCCTGTCGCGGCGGCAATCCCCGAACCCGGTGGTGGCGCCCGGAAGTAAGGGATGCCGTCAAGCTGAAGAAGGAGTCCTACCTGGCCTTGTTGGCTTGTGGGACTCCTGAGGCAGCTGAGAGGTACCGGCAGGCCAAGCGTGCTGCGGCTCGGGCGGTCGCGGAGGCTAAAACTCGGGTCTGGGAGGAGTTCGGGGAGGCCATGGAGGAAGACTATCGGTCGGCCTCGAAGAGATTCTGGCAAACCATCCGGCGCCTCAGGAGGGGGAAGCAGTGCTTCACCAGCACTGTTTACAGTGCGGGTGGGGGGCTGCTGACCTCGACTGGGGATGTCGTCGGGCGGTGGAAGGAGTACTTCGAGGACCTCCTCAATCCCGTCGTCACGTCTTCCAATGAGGAAGCAGAGGCTGAGGACTCGGAGGTGGGCTCGCCCATCACCGGGGCTGAAGTCACCAAGGTGGTGAGAAAGCTCCTTGGTGGCAAGGCTCCGGGGGTGGATGAGATTCGCCCTGAGTACCTTAAGTCTCTGGATGTTGTAGGACTGTCTTGGCTGACACGTCTCTGCAACATCGCGTGGCGGTCGGGGACAGTGCCCCTGGATTGGCAGACCGGGGTGGTGGTCCCTCTCTTTAAGAAGGGGGATCGGAGGGTGTGTTCCAATTACAGAGGAATCACCCTCCTTAGCCTCCCCGGTAAGGTCTACTCCAGGGTGCTGGAGAGGAGGATCCGGCCGATAGTTGAACCTCGGATCCAGGAGGAACAATGCGGTTTTCGTCCTGGTCGTGGCACACTGGACCAACTCTATACCCTTCATCGGGTACTCGAGGGTTCGTGGGAGTTCGCCCAACCAGTCCACATGTGTTTTGTGGATCTGGAGAAAGCGTTCGACCGCGTCCCTCGTGGTGCCCTGTGGGGGGTGCTCCGGGAGTATGGGGTCCGGGGCCCTCTGCTAAGGGCTGTCCGTTCCCTGTATGACCGCAGCAGGAGCTTGGTTCGCATTGCCGGCAGTAAGTCAGACCTGTTCCCGGTGCGTGTTGGTCTCCGCCAGGGCTGCCCTTTGTCACCGGTTCTGTTCATTACTTTTATGGACAGAATTTCTAGGCGCAGCCAGGGGCCGGAGGGTGTCCGGTTTGGGAGCCTCAGAGTCTCATCTCTGCTGTTTGCGGACGATGTTGTTCTGATGGCTTCAACGAACCAGGACCTTCAGCACGCACTGGGGCGGTTTGCAGCCGAGTGTGTAGCGGCCGGGATGAGGATCAGCACCTCCAAATCCGAGGCCATGGTTCTCCACCGGAAAAAGGTGGCTTCCCCTCTTCGGGTCGGTGGGGAGTCCTTGCCTCAAGTGGAGGAGTTCAAGTATCTCGGGGTCTTGTTCACGAGTGGGGGACGGATGGAGCGTGAGATCGATAGACGGATCGGTGCGGCGTCAGCAGTGATGCGGTCGCTGTATCGGTCTGTCGTGGTGAAGAGGGAGCTGAGTCGGAGGGCAAAGCTCTCGATTTACCGATCGATCTGCGTTCCCACCCTCACCTATGGTCATGAGATTTGGGTCATGACCGAAAGGACAAGATCGCGAATACAAGCGGCCGAAATGAGTTTCCTTCGCAGGGTGGCTGGGCGCACCCTCCGAGATCGGGTGAGGAGCTCAGTTACCCGGGAGGAGCTCGGAGTAGAGTCGCTGCTCCTTCACGTCGAAAGGAGCCAGCTGAGGTGGCTCGGGCATCTGTTTCGGATGCCTCCTGGTCGCCTCCCGCGGGAGGTGTTCCAGGCATGTCCTAGTGGGACAAGGCCTCGTGGAAGGCCCAGGACACGGTGGTGGGACTATGTCTCCGAGCTGGCCTGGTGTCGCCTCGGGGTCCCCCCAGAACAGCTGGAGGAGGTGTGTGTGGATCGGGAAGTTTGGGCATCTCTGCTGAGACTGCTGCCCCCGCGACCCGGCCCCGGATAAAGCGGAAGAAAATGGATGGATGGAAAAATGGATGGATGTTAGGAAAATGTAACATTGCAGGATAAATGGATCTAAACTAAACATGATCTGAACACAGTCATGGAACACGACTTTTGCAACAGAAATGTGTTAAAACTCATAAAAGTGTGAGAGGAGAAAAACTTTTTCAGAGCCTCAACTTCTCCTCAATACCAAGGCTCTAATAACACGAATACAAATGTAAATCGGAGTATAATTTGCATTTGCTCAACGTTAACGTAATGTTTAAGAAACAGTGGGTGATGTCCTTCGTGAGGATATCTAAACCCATGTGCGCTCAGCTAGCTCCGATGTGAGAGCCATTTCGTCATTTGTAAAACTGTTTAGTTTTCGTATGAAGCAAAGCGAGACCACGCGGTGTTAAAGTGAAGCTTATTAGAGAGAGTGAGTGACCCGCGCGTCAAATAGAGCAGCGCTGCGTCTTTACTTTGATATTACGGCTAACACATCATGTCTTCTGGCTTCTGCCAGGCTACTTAAACTAGTGTGTATATTAGTTATATTCGTGATTTAATTTACAGTGCAATCCCTGCAAAGTTTGAAGGTTTACAAGGCCCACAGAAGATCAGTGCGTGTTTCTGACAGGAGGGGGCGCAGCATCACGATGGTGGCTCTCCATCGTGATGGACGATGACATCGTACATCGGAACAACCCTAGGGTGTTCTGGGTAGAGTCGATATGTGACAATGTGAGTACATAGATTGTGGAAAGACGCCTGTAGAGTTCAGGTCATTCATATCGCTAAGCATTATGGGATTAGCAGCAATTGTAAACTAATTGAGATTTTAAAAGTCAAAATGCTGGAGTTATTGTTCACAATTAAACACTTGGACACCACAGTGAATTAGGTGTATTTACCAGCAGTAACTCTAATGGAGCTAATGGAGTTGTTCCACGGCTTTTCTCTCCACTTTTTATACTGTTTTTAGCTAATGTTAGTCAATGGAAATGTATGCTAACAGCTGCAAAGATGGCGGATCTCCATGGTAACTGTGGACTTTCCCGAACTCTATATTTTGGTTTAGATTGAGATTTCAGTGATGTTTGCGTGATTTTACACTTCTCTTTCTATCATCACCCTCGATGCTCGTGTTATGCATCCTTGATTTATTTAATTTGGTTTATTTGGCATTGATCATGCCATGATCAAACATTTAAACCAGAAAAAGTGCCAAAACATCCTCCAGAGGCTCCTGATTAAGGCTTATGAACTTTCTGTAACCCAGAGTACTTTCTCTGCACAGTCCAGTCAGGACCAAACTGCAGGCACTGAGCGCACAGGCCAAGGGTGAATCAGAGGAGGGGGCTCAGTGGGCAGGGCCTCACACACAAAAATATAATATAATAGAGTTACTAAATCAATCAAATGCTGTCCCTGTCAGAGCAGAACAACAGAAAATGTCAGTTTATTTAATATAAGTTTATTTCAATCTTGGTGAGGAGTAAAACCATTCAATCTAATACAACTATTGAAAAGAAAAGGAAAACGTGACTAAATATAAGGATCATATTATACTTAATCACAATAAAGTACCTCCCCTGGATCTGGGCCTTTGTGGCTCTTCACAGGATCATGGTTGAACATTTCGGCTTGGTCTTGGATTAGTTTGCCACTCCTGGCCTAGAACAAAGAGCCCAGACACTGTGGCACAGACATTATTCACACCATACTTTGTCTACACTGTGGTCATTTGGTTTAATAGGTGACGTGCTGCACAATCTTCTCAATAAAGAAAGCCTGCTACAAGTCAAGACACGTTTGAAATTACCGGATTACATTTGTTGTCGTGCAAAATTTTTGTAGAGAACTGAATGTGCTGCTGGAACAAGCATGTAGTAACACACAGTATTGGCAATTAAGCTACCAATTGTATTTGTGAAGTATACACAAATTGAATGGGATTTGAATAGTTTTATCCCTTTAAGTTGAGATTTCCCCCTTCATGCTTCAGCAGATACAGCTGGTATACAAATACTGCCAGAAGGAGAAGTACTTTAGACATTTACTGTTTTTAACGTACTTGATACTGATTTAAATATCATAATTATCTGTTTACTATGGCCATCACATGAATTTGCACATATGACAAGTGTATTTCTTGTTATGTCTCAGTTTGATCATGCCAGTGTATGTATTTATCATAGTTTTGCACCAATGAAGTGGCAGGAAAGTTGAATAAAGTTGATAATTGTTGTGTTTGTAAGCCTTTCATACAAAGAACCATCTCGAAAACATTTGGCTAGTTGCATCAGGGCTTGACCAATGCAAATTCGGATTAAACTGGTATAACATGCGGCTAAACCTGACCTAAACCTGGACTAAACCACTTCTTGTATATCAGCTAACCCTGCAACCAATCAACATTTATTCGCAATATCCATTTGTGGCAGATCTTGTGGTGAAATTTGATGCCATTTATATACAGGGGAACAGTAACAACTATTATGTCCTCTATTTTGAAATGGAATAGCAGGAAGAGGAAGAGAGAGTCTGTTTCACTCATTTACAACAGAGATAATTGAAACATTAAATTACACTGAGACGTTTAGTTTCGCGGAGTCTGGGGATTTCCACGTCCCCTTTCATTGATTCTGTAGGAGCGCTGCTTCGACTTTGAACCGCTGTTTTGCTGCGATCTGTTTTTGGGCAGAGATCAATTCATCACTATTGCAGAGCTAGAATATTCAACACCTTTCACCTAGTAAATAGAGTTTTCGTTGGTTGGTTTTTTTGCATTGAGTTACGATCAGATTTTTGACTATTCCATTTGAAACAGGAAATTGATAGATCCACATCAAATGAGCGAGCCTTTTTTTTTTTCTCACTTCACTTAGCATTGAACTACTGCGGAGTTGCCACGGCTCCTCCATCTGTTGCTCTCCAGCTGCTCTGTGCCAACATTGTGTGGGTAACGCCACTGCCGAAGAAGAACACTAGACATTTTATAATATAAAAGAATGATTGATTTGCAAACATAATTAGACATTAGTATAACTGCAGCGCTGACACGACCCGTCTAGTACAGCCTGTTCCCCTGTCTGTTCACAAATAGACCGCATTTTACGACCAGTTACCTTGTCGTGTCACTCCCACAGTCACAGTAAATTATAAAACTACAAAGTTACTCACGACGCTCTCGGTGTTAGAAATGTGTTCTTTGTTTACACAGTATCTCCTCTTATCAAAATTGGAGCGTATTTGACTTTATTCTAAAAGGAATGCCAAGTTTCGCTTCAGTCTCATAGAATTTACCCCTTATGAAAACCAGTCAGGCAAACACTTTAGTTTTAGGGCGAGTTTTGGCAAGATTTGCGATTTCTTAACCTCTTAACCCCCGCCTTGACCGAGCACACCGACAAAAATGATCTAAGATTTTTCCTTGCGTTGCCATCACTTTTTTGCCATATTTTTGGTGCCATTTTGTCACATTTTTCTGCTTTTTCATCACTTTTGTCACCTGTTTTGCTGCATTTTTTGTCGCATTTTTGTTGCTTTTTCATCAATTCTTTGTCCGCCGTTTTGTTGCTCCTTTGATGCTTTTTTTTCTCTGCGCCATTTTGAGCTTTTAGATTTGGGTATAAAGTCAAACTAGAGAAAATGTGCTCGGTTAAGACAGGTTGATTGCATAGAACACTGTTTTATGCATTGAAGTTGGTATCTTAAAAGGGACTATACAGAGTTTCAAAATTTATTATTTTCCTCCCTTACAACTCAGAAAGGTGTTCATTCGGGTCCCAAGTGCTGTCATGCACGAGCTTAAAGCAGTAAGTAACTCTTGCCCTGGAGGCCATAAGCGCAACTGCAGGTGTCGTAGCAAGTTGCGATTTTTTTAACTTATTAATTAAATAGGCGAAGGGAGAGAGGGATATTGTACATCCAATTATACAATGGAAATATTTTTTTTCACTCAAACATGGCTGTAAATACTGTTTAAAGTGGTGCTAGCCCGCAGTTAGCTTTGCCCGTTAGCATGTTAGCTTCTTCTTCGTGATTCTATTAGTGTGTATTGGTTGCTCCGGTCCGGTGGCAGTCAACTTGCAAGCATGGTTTTCTGGCCAGAGACACTAGAGGGAGATGAAAGACCCTCTAATCATCCCATAAACACTTGTATTACCCCCACAGGGACTATGGAAAGAATTTATTAAGGTAAACACGTTACTTAGTACTGCTTTAATATAGAGACTGCAGTTACGCGTTAGACCTGGGGTGGCAGTAGTGAGTATAAAAATGACCTACTTGCATCTAGTCTCTTTAAACCTAAAGTTATAGAAGCCCAGCATTATCATAAACTATGCTACTTGTTATATTCATATATTGTTTTTATATTTTCTACATTATTTTAAAAAATCCCAGCGTTAACGTACGTTTTTTTTATTCTCAAATAGTGCCTCTGGACTCAAAAGTGCAAACAATAACTTTCTGTAAGCCTAAATTGGCCAAATATAGAGAAATGCTGTACTGTAAAACTAGCCCAAACTGTAAATCATTTATATGCTTTTATGAAGTTGACACGAATGGCTCCCGACACTCCACAAGTTGTGAATCACTGTTGTAGAGAATAGGTTAAAGGTAATGTCAGTGGGTTTGCGCTCATAATGGTTTAAAAAAAATGGCACTACAGCTACAACTGAACCTGGACTGCCTTTGCAAGCTACGAATGAGGTCACCATTATCATCGTTTGAGAGATAAGAACTTCCAAAATGTTGTGTTGCAATTGCTATCATATAAACCCAGTATTTGCTTGATGTCTACGTAGGTACAAAGATGCCATGCTTATGAATTATTTACAGGAATCCTCTCCACCGTCTTTGTCCTTGCATGGCCCCGCTCTGTGGTTGTTGCAGTGATGTAGTGTGTGCGTTTGCAGGGGCCAGGTGCGGCTGGTCCACGGCAGCGGAGCCACGGGGCTGCAGCTGGTCCAGTCCTACTCGGACTCCGATGAGGACAGCGACGGGGCCTGGGAGGGGCGGCTCGGCGACCGCTACAACCCGCCAGGTAACGCCCCATCCACGGCGCTGTAATGAGAGTGTGGCAGTTTGTATCGTGTGGCAGTGTTTCTTAATGCGGAAGCCGGGATGTAATTAGCATTTAGGTGGGACATTAGGCAGGTTTATTTGTAGAGCGCAAGTTGTACACAAAGTAGTGCGAAGTGCTTTACAAGGGGGGACAAACAATTACAAGTAAACAAATGCAATCCGTGAAATATAATCATTAACTTCTATCACCCCCGCCTTAAAGGACCACTTTTTCCCAGTTCGGCTTTACCCAAATGTAAAAGCCTCTGGACTGGAGCTTACAGCCTATAAGCCAGAGTAAGGGCTCATTTGAAAGCTAAGACCTTAGGTTGCTGATGCGTATTGCCGTGTTTTCGTCAGTTTTATTGTAAATTTTTTGTCATGTTTTTGTTTTGCTTTTTGTCGTGTTTACGGCACGTTCTGTCAGTTGTTGTTGTATTTCTGTAGTGTTTTTTGTAGTTTTTCTGTAGGTTTCTTTCGTCACTTTTTTGTTGTATTTTCGTTTTTGTAACTTTTTTGTTACTCGAGGAATTTTTTTGTAGTTTTTTGTAATTTTTTTATCTTTTTTTTGTCACTCTTTGGTTGTATTTTTGTTTTGTTTTTTGTTTTGTTTTTTTGTTGTGTTTTCGGCACGTTTTTCTCACTCCTTTGTTACTTCTTTTGTTGCGTTTTCCTCCTCATTTTCAAGAAGCTCTTAGATTTGGGTAAAGCTGAACTAGAGGAAAATGGTTCAGGCGGAGGTTAATTTTAAGTGAGAGTGAAGAATGCAGATAAAATACATAATATCTTCGTAAATCGGAAGGATAACGAAGGATAATGCCTTTTGTAGCCATAATATCTCCATAATATTAAAATACCAACCAAGTTTCCTGACAATTGTACATTTCCTTCCATTGAAAAACACTGTAGTGAAGTCTCAGGTAGCGCTACATACTGTACAGCAATGTAAGAAGAGAAATTGTACGGTAATCCCGCCTGTATTTGATAACGCGCTGCAGAATTGATTGTTTTTGGTGTCGTGTTTCCAGTGGACGTCCAGCCTGACACTAACGAAGTGGACCGCAGTGAGATCCGCACTCAGATCCTCCTGGCCACTGCCTCCTCGACTCTGAAAGGACGGCAAAGTTTCACGCACATGCTAGCAGAGGTCAGGCAGCAGCACGATGCACCAAACCAACAGCAAAGGCTTTAGTGAAACAAGTGCTTGCATTTGTGTTAGATTTAAGTCAAGGCATCATTCTTTTAAACTCTTTTGGGGTTTGTTTAAAGTGCCCAAGGTTATGAGTGGTTATCTAGACTGCATGTTAGCAAGCCAAATAATAGATAAAACTACTCAACATCACAACTAAAGATATGCCTTTTTGGATTTTGTTGTATTAATACAGCATCAATAGTACAATAGTCCTCTCATATGTCTTTACATTGTTATATGCATCAGACTGTGCTCAAATTGCTTCATGACTTGCCCCAAATTCCCCGGACAAATAAATTCTTGTTTTTCTAGAGGGAACAAGGCAGATGTAGAGGCTCGAGTTTTTCCCATGGAGAGTGCAGCCGTATCCGAACACAGTAAGCACTATTCATTTCACTACAAGATAATATGAAGGAGTCTATATTGCTTACATTAAAAACACAATGTGGCAGCATTAGGAATCGAGCGATAGGATTTAGCGCCGGTGACTGACAGCTCAATTTCAAGGGAAAAACCTGCTTTCCCCCCGAACACGGTGTTTACAAGGGGGCTCATGCTGTTGTCTGTCAAACGATATTGACCCTTATGTTTCCTCCCAGTTTCCTGCCAAACTATGTCTCCCACAAGGATACGTACCAGCAGAAAGCCTTCTGTGGAGTGTACAGCGAGAATGGCAACATGTTCCTCTCCGCCTGCCAAGGTAAATACGCACAGAGCCAACTGGACAACGCAAATGAAGAGTATCTGAAATTTAGCTTCAACATTTGTCTCTGATATATTATTTTTTTATTATGAGCTGAGGTTGTCACTCAAATGGCAGAAGTTCTTTATTTATTCTAAGTTACTGGTAGCTGTTAAATTAATTTTCACGACACCCATTATTTCCTTATAATTTGTAATGATATTTGGCATCCAGGCAACGGGAACTCAGACTTTTCTGTCGTCCAGCTTCAAAAATGCTCATGAACAACACTCAAACTCGTAAATCCAATTTGCTAACTCGGGTATGAGTTCAACTTCCGAAACAACAATGCATCTGAATGATAAAACTTTAACTTCACCACTGCATCACTGATTTGTGCAGTAGATCTCGCTAATTATCAACCATGTCCTGTATTATAACTGGAGTGAAAGGACATTCATGCGTTTCTTCAGCCTCCTGTTATAGCACTAGCCATGTTATTTTCACGAGTTAATTTAGCTGCACCACTGAGGTCACAACTCATAACATCCAAGAAGAAGTCATATTGTTTCAATAAATGGTTTATTGCCCTTTACAAGCTTGAGTTGACAAGTTCCTCTAAGCGCTCCATGGAGGTCATTCACTCATTCACTCCATGGTTTTGAGCCAGGCTTTGATCAGCTGATCCATTGATGAACACTCTTGCCAATGAGCCACTTTCGCCTCATAAATGTGTTAACAACAATATGGCTCATGGGAAATGAAGCCAGATGTCCTTCCATAAAGCAACCCTCTCTTATCTCCATGTGGGACAAACACAGATGACACTGATGTGACTGGATGAATTCTACTCCACGGTACCACTGAGTCACCTCTTCCTTTCTATTGTGCAGATCAAAACATCCGTTTGTACGACACCTCAAAGGGGCGCTTCGCCCTGCGGCGGACGGTCAAGGCGCGGGACGTGGGATGGAGCGTCTTGGACGTTTGCTTCACGCCTGACACTCAACACGTGCTCTACTCCAGCTGGTCTGACTACAGTAAGGCTAGGGCACCACTATCACAGGAGGCCATGACATAGGGCAACATCACATCAGTTTTGATAAGTCATTCCCACTACTGCCTGCAGAGGGAGCTCCGGGCAAAATCCTGAACTTGTAGTTTAATGTTTTACCTCATGCTGTAGCTAAATACAAGCAGTTTAAACCTCATGTAATGACACCGACAATAACCGCCTCCTCCTGCATTAGTCGCAGTGCTCTGCTTCACATCACTTTCTCTTTAAGTGTGTCGTGCTGCAACTCCTTTCTAAAAATGATGTAGTGTTTTTGAAGCTAGATAACACTTTGTTTCAAGCTCAGAGTGCACAACAAACCTTCATATCGTCATCTTTCACAACTTATATACATTTTGTTAAAGCTTTGTCTCTTTTGTGTCTCCTCCGCAGTTCATTTGTGCAGCATAGAGGGCGACAGTGAAAACCACACCGCGCTGGACCTCAAGTTAGTGTTTCTGCTCATAGTCACTTATAACATTACGGAGCAGGTAATCTATCATCCCCCACTGGGCAGACCACCTTTCCCTTCATTACCACAGGGATGAATGATGCTGTCAGAGCCCGTCACCTCGCCATCCATTTCCTCTCAGTGTGTGAGCCCATTATGACAACATTAAAGCATAGTCAGTCAAACAAACGCTTTATTTCAAGGGTTGATGTCCTCGGTATGACTGAATAATAATTGAACTGAACACTAGAAACAACAGTATTCAATGATCACCACCCCTCACACGTCTTTAATAAACATTAAGGGCTATTTCATCATGTCAGTGCACTTTATTATGAAAACATTTTATTCCTCTGATTGTTCAGCTTTCCTCATTCACTACATTCCTTTTAGTAATTGCAGTTTTAATTGAATTATCTTGGTATCGTTGCCGCCTTGTGAACTTGCCGGAGTGTGTGCTGTGTTGCAGCCCAGATGAGAGGCGGTTCTGCGTGTTCTCGCTGGCTGCGTCCACAGATGGCAAAGAGATCCTGGGAGGGTGAGACAATATTCGCTTTTATTTTTCAAGGCACCGAGACCGACGCTGCCCATTCCACAACGGACGCTTCTTACAGAGACAAAGCACCTCTCGCTCAACGCTCCGTCTTTTGTTCTTTGGCTGCTGTAAATGAGAGGGAATTTCAGTACAACACAATCATCAGGCTTTTTAAGTTTGTTGGATACGGATATTGATTATATGCAGGTAAATCTGTTGTTAAATGGGTAATGTAGTGTAGTGTTTGATGCTCTCTGGACAGTTAGTAGCTAATATGGTAATCCAACATAATTAACATCTTAACCTCCACCTGAACCAAGCACGTTTTCTCCAGTTTGGCTTCACCCGAATCTAAAGCTTATAAGAAATTTAAAAAAAGAGTGACGAAAATGCAAAAGAAGGGAAAAAATGTGACAACAAACACGTGACAAAAAAGTAATGGAAAAATAGCGGAGAAAAAGCAAACAAAACACGGCAAAAATGTGAAGAATAAGCGGTGAAAAAAAGAGTTGCCATCACTTTTTGTAGGTCTTAGCTTTCAAATGAGGCATTACTGTACACTGTCGAGAAGCTTTTAGATTTGGGTCAAGCTGAACTGGAGAAAATGTGCACGGTTAAAGAGACGAGATGGAAGTTGACATTTTTATACTCACTACTGCCACCTCAGGTCTTACGTGTCACTGCAGTTTCTATATTAAAGGATCAGGCCAACGTTTTTCCATACTGAGATATGTTCTTACTTGAGTTTAGACGAGTTGATGCGTACCTGTCTGCGGACCAAAGATGTTGTTTGCATTTAGCCCCTCCTCCTCTCCTCTATGGGGCCAAACGGGGGTGAAGTTAGAAGCGACCAAGCTCTTCTAACTATACTTGGATCGTGTAACTTTTCATGTAACCGTATTTAACTAGGGAAAACGTGGAAGAGCTTCTAACTTCACCCCCGTTTGGAGCTATAGGAATATACTGGGAGAGGCTAAATTTCAGTTTTTCAGTTCCCTCTTAATTCTACCCTTACTCAAATGTTTGCAGATTGTGTTCAACATGCTCAGAACAAGAAGAAACTGCAGCTAAAATTAGACTCATCAAGCTTATGCTGGGGGAAAAAAATGCCTTTAGGGAGATTCTTGGAAAGGTTTAGAAAGCTATTCCCCGAGTTACTGATTGGCCCAAACTCTGCACAGGAACTTGCATTAACAGCTGTGTTTCACGAAATGTAGATAAAATTGGAGGTAAAACTGACTGTGAGTCTTTTTCAAAGTCAGACACAAAGCCCAAAGTCACTGGGATAGGCTCGACTCAAGACCTAATGAGAAAGAAGATGAACAAACAAAAGACAATGCAACATTTTTTTAAAGGACAATACAATAAATGTGAAGCATAATCTTAATTGAAACTCATTATTTTCTGCTTCCAGTGCGAACGACGGCTGCCTGTACGTGTTTGATCTGGAGCAGAACAAGCGCACGCTGAAGGTCAGTGAACATTCGCCTTTTGATTTGCCCTCGTCCTGTGTGTCCCCTCTGTGTTTCCGGGGCCCGTCCCGCGGTCAAGGTGAGGCCGCGGCGTCTGGACCGCTCCCGTATAAACCGCTGCCTCTGCTCCTTTCTCCTCTGTGATGTAGCAGGGAACAGTCCAGCCCTGCCCCGTAGCGAGATGGGGGGGGGCAGGGCCGTCCCGAAGTCTCCCTCTGTGTAGCTGACCCTGAGCCATCTGCTTCATCACCGACTCTGTCTCCTCCTTTACTGCTTCTTTTGTCCTTTCTTTCCAAGTATTTCACACTCACGCCAACCGGAAATATAGTAAAAATAGTCAATCGAAAAATGATTTAACCGCTTAACCCCCAGCTGGACCGAGCATATTTTCTCCAGTTTGGCTCTACCCAAATTTTTAAGCTTCTTGAAAAAAGCGCAGGACATGAGGGTGAAAATACAACAAAAAAGTGATTAAAAAAGTAATAAATGAGCGACAAAAACGTGCCGGAAAAGCAACAATAACACAATAAAAAAGTGATGAAAACATGACACAAAAGCATCAAAAAGCAAGGATAAAAAGTGATGAAGAAAGCAACAAAAACATGACCGAAACGCAACAGAAAAACTTCAAAAACAGGATAAAAAAACGAAAACAAAACAAATAACTACAAAAAAAAGACCAAAAGACAAAAAAGCGACAAAATTGCTTCAAATATGACAAAAACGTGGCAATAACAAAACAAAAAAGTCACGGTCAGTTTTGTAGGTCCACTGGCCCACATCACACTGGCCTATAGGCTGTTAACTCCTGTCGAGAAGCTTTTAGATTTGGGTAAAGCAGAACTGGTGGTTAAGAAGTTAAAGCTAACATAGAGGCAATTTTGCTCCACCATTGGTATTATTGTTTCCCTCCGCAGAAATCTGTGGGAAACACTGACTAATGTAGTATTTTACCACTTTATTTGCATATTTTTGTTTTGACAAGAGCAACACATGTTGAAAGAGTTGGAAATTTGCAGCAATCATTTTGGAAAATGGTTGTATCATGTGAGCGTAATCCTGAAAAAAGTCTTCTCTTGACCCACCATGAATGTGTGAAGAAAAAGTATTAATCTATTCATATGATACATTTCCATTTGAATTCTGAAAGTCCAATATCCACTTAGAGACGCAGCAGTTTCCCTCCTCTTTGCTCGTAATGTGAGACGACGTATATATCTCTCTAACACTTATTTTTCACTGTGGCCTGTTTGGATTTGAGCACAGAATCGACCCAGATGTGATTGTGCTGGTTAACAATGGCAGTATTCTGTCGATGTATCAGTTTCGCAGCCTCTTGTTGGTCTCACTCTGTTGGAAAAAGGCCATTGTTCTGCTAATCACTCACACCTGTTGAAGCGGCTGACATGTCGACTGTGGGAAAAGACTGCGCTCGCTCGCTTTAATAGCTAATCATTTTTGACAGGAAACTCAGGAATTCATACACACTTTGACTTTCTGTGTAGTCTCTGGTCAGGCACTTTTACAGCAATTTACAAACAATTTATAAACCCGAGGAAGCCTGTGTGGTTAGACTTTATACTAATAGAGTTGTTAAAGTGCAAGTATTCATTTTATTTTATTACAATATTACAATACACCTGACTGTATCTTTACTGGGAGAGCAGGACATCTCCAGCTCGTCTCCATGGCGATGTCGATTAAATGCAGCCAAACATGGGATCCATTTTATGATATCCTGCTGCCAAAATAGCATTTTCTGCATCTACAGTAGCTGGACATTAAGAGCATGTTTTGCATTTTGGTTAAGTTATGTATATTTAAAAGAATGCATTATTAATTTGTGCATACTTTTGACCAAAATAAAACTAACTATTGCTGTCAAGTTCGAAGGTGCTTGAGTCGTCTTCTCATCCGAAAGGCTTCGTCAGCAACACTAAGGTTTCAGCTCAGCCCTCTAACTGGATGAGGGAGTTTGGGTTTAGCTTGGCTCAGCCCCTCCCCTCTATTAAAGGCTGCTCTCCCCTGTGGGTAAACACCTTTAAGTCTCAGCGGCCCCACTCTCAGCTGAGCACTGCTAATTACCTGCCTATGGGTTATATGCACAGTGTTCCCATGTGATTTCTTCCTGGACAATATGATTGGTGCTGTACTTCCTGTCCCCTAACTTTTACATTCACGATTAGCAGGGTCCCAAACAAATGAAGGGATTGCTCAAGGTTTTGTAAAGGAAAATGAGGCACTGATGGACAGTCACTGCAGTTACAAACATCATTTCTAACTGAAGCCATTTTAGTTACTTTATATTGCATGTTTATTGCCTGTCACGATAACAAATTTGAAGTTCGATATATTATCACGATAAACGATATTATCGACTAACAATACTAGATGCTGTCAACTCCCAGGCATAAAAATGACAGTAAACCTTTGTTCTAAAAGTACATTATCATATCCTATAATGCCACACAAGCTGCAATAAACATGAAATATAACGTACCTCAGTTTGCTTACGTTAAAAATCACGATAAATATGGAGTCCAAAAATATGTTGTTTATATTGAACGATAAGTCGATATATTCAATATCGTGACTGCCCTAATAGCAGCTTGTGTGATATTTTAGGATATGATCATGCACTTCCCCTCCTGGAACCACCACCTTATTGTGGTGGAGGAGCGGTTCAGAAGCCCCTTATGAGAGACCCGTTTAATCATGAGGCCGTCCTCCTGTGGACCCACCACCTGCAGGAGGAGCCATAGGGGCTGGTGCACTGTGATTTGGGCAGCTCCAACAGCTGCCCCCACGACCCAGAAACAGACAAGTGGAAGAAAATGGTTGATCATGCACTTTTAGAACAAAGGTTTACTGTCATTTTTATGCCTGAGAGTTGACAGTATCTAGTATTGCTAGAGACAATAATATTGTTTATCACGATACTCACATGGGGTCACTGTGCATATAGGCCATTGATCTGTCCTGGGCCGAGTTTCAGCCTCATTAGCATGACAGAGCCCTCCAGGCCTGGGCCGCATGTACAACGCCTGTACGACTGAGCGCTTACGCAGACATATCGCTGTATATGAGTATAGTCCGAAATGTTTTGCAGTGTGCTTTTAATTTAGATAACAAAATATTAATTGAAGTTTCAAGGTGCAGGTTTTTCAGGTAATGAGTTGGGAAGCACAGAGAGCAAATCCAGCTTCAAAACAGTTAGGAAAACCTTTACAAACTTGCACGTTCAGACGGATCCCAGACGGCTTTTGCGGGCGGCTGTTTGCCCTGAAAAACCGACGGTCCTCCATGGCACAACTGGTGACGCTTCACTTTTCTCTGTGTGGTGACGGTCTGGAATGTTTGGTGGAAATATCAGCGTATATATCGCAATGACGGTGAAGAACTTTGCTCTGTGGATTACCAGCAAAACAGAGCGAGCTGTTCTCAGGGGAGGACCATGACCATGAAAAGAACCATCAGAAGAATTTGAATTGACTTTGATTTCAGGGCAGCGATCTTGATACAGG
The DNA here is from genome assembly GCF_951799975.1 of Gobius niger. Taxonomy (NCBI): domain Eukaryota; kingdom Metazoa; phylum Chordata; class Actinopteri; order Gobiiformes; family Gobiidae; genus Gobius; species Gobius niger. The sequence continues at coordinate 12,152,470 of NC_136869.1, forward strand.
AGTAAAGTAGTGCCTGTTTCATAATTGACTAACTCTTCTCTTGCCAATGTTTTTTTTATTTCCTTAATGCCTGAAACACAGATGATGATTGTGTTCTTTGTTACGATTCGACGTCTGGCAGCGCAGTTGCCACCCCCTTCATTGTGTTCCTAATAGGAGTGTCACATTTCACACATGCACACCTGTCTCCTCTGAAACCCCCCTCCGCCCTCCCTCCCTTCAGATCGATGCCCATGAGGATGACGTGAATGCGGTGGCGTTCGCAGACAGCTCGTCCCAGCTGCTGTTCTCGGGCAGCGACGACGCTCTGTGCAAAGTGTGGGACAGACGCACGCTCCGGGAGGACAGACCGCAGCCCGTGGGACACCTGGCCGGACACAGGGACGGCATCACCTTCATCCACAGCAAGGTGCGCGGGAATACAAGGGCTCTCTCTCGAAAACTAGCGGCACGTGGGTTGTTTTAAGTTCATGAATACAGAGGTTTACAGTGGCTTGATACATTATTATTGCCCACTGCACTGTGTAAACATATTGTAAGGAAAGAAGAAGCTGAGGCACATTTCCAGGAACACTTTTTGAGTCATAAATGTTCCTGCAAATATAGAGTGTCACAGCTTCTCCGTGAAGGTATATTATGTTGGCATTAAACCAAAGAAAGGCCGTTTTTGGCAGTCCGGCTCTCCTCTATCTTTGTATTGCCATTTTTCAACCTGTCAACATGAAGTCCTTATTCTAGATTATTAGTTTAGTGTGTTGTATGTTGAGATATTCAGCCTTGAGTTTGTTTTTTGTGCAAGAAGTATCAAATACCCTACTTATTCGCCTCCGAGGCCCCTTTCTTTTCCTCCCTGAAACGCAGCATTGCCTCACAACAAGACAAATTCATCTCAAGGCCAGACGCTTTGTATCAATCACCACAGCTGACTCAGTCGAGCTCCACAAGCGCCTCACATCGCTGCTTTGTTTTTGTTTTAAAGGGAGATGCACGGTATTTAATCAGCAACTCAAAAGACCAGTCCATCAAGCTCTGGGACGTCCGAAAGTTCTCGCCCAAAGAGGGTTTGGCTGCGTCTCGCTTGGCCGTGACCCAACAAAACTGGGACTATCGCTGGCAGCAGGTTCCCCAGAGAGGTGAGCTGCATGCTTACATGAAATTTCCCTTGGTTACTTTGAGAAGAAGTGTTGTTTTAGACTGAGAGCAGGTTTTTTTTTTTTTACATGGGACAGAAATATACACAGGGCACTTGGAAAGATAAGAGAAGATAAAGTAGTGTTAAAGTAGAGCTCAATGACAGAAAGGTGAAGGTAAAAGGATACAGCAGATGAGTGATTGGTCCTGAGTCTGATCGGAGCAGGAGGTTAAGGACAAGAGCCCAGAGAAGACGGAGCCAAGAGACGAGCAATTAAGTGTTCTAGTGCAAAGCGAGTGGGTATTTGGGTTGTTCCTGATCGCACGCCATGTATAAAAAAAAAAAAAAAAAAGACTTGGAAAACTTTTACATTTGCGTCTCTCTTTTAGCGCTGAAGAAGCACAAACTCACGGGCGACACTTCGGTGATGACGTACCGCGGCCACGGCGTCCTGCACACGCTCGTACGCTGCCGTTTCTCCCCCGAGTTCAGCACCGGACAGAGGTTCATCTACTCCGGCTGCTCCACCGGGAAGATCGTCAGTGAGTGTCCCGTTTGTGAATTCAACAATGCCCTGAGATGACACCTTTTATTTGGGTTTTTTAGTATAGCCTCTTAGCCTTGACCGAGTGCATTTTCTTGTCTTTACCCAAATCTAAACGTTTCTCGACTGGAGCTCACAGTGCACGCCAGTGAGTTTGAAAGCAAAGACCTACAAAACTCTTCTAAGCTGCTTCCTCGTTATGATTGTCACGTTTTTTGGTCGTGTTTTCATCACGTTTTTGGTGACATGTTTTGGTCACATTTTGGTCACATTTTTGTGGCTTGATCGCAGTTACATTACAAAAAAAAAAAAAACAAAGGTGGCAAAAATGTGACAAAAAATTGACAAAAATGTGACAAAAATGAGACAATAATGTGACAAAAATGTAACAAAAAAGTGGCCAAAAAGTGACAAAAAAGTGACAAAAATGAGGCAAAAAAGTGGCAAAAAGTGACAAAAATGTAACAAAAAAGTGGCAAAAATGTGACAAAAAATTAGGCAAAAATGTGACAAAAAATAGACAAAAATGTGACAAAAATGTGACAAAAATGTGACAAAACTGCAATAAAATAAAATCAACAAAATCAAGGAAGAAGCTTAGAGTTTCATTAAGGTGGGGGTTAAGGGGTTAAAATACAAGCAGTTTTTGCGTTACTTGTACTGCAGTGATGACAATGTTAGTGCTGAAATGAATAGCACAGGTCCAGTGGAGGTATCTGAACTTCAAAAACACGAACTTCACCACCTCATGACATCATCAGGTGGGAAGTATACAGGATTACTGAGGCTAAAACACTAGGTCTGTTTTTCATGCAGGAACAACATAACATGGTAAAAATGTCTTAAATGTCTTCCAACAGTGGCCACAAAGCAAAAATGTTCCCATCGAGCCCTGTTTTTTTGTAGCGTTATTAATTGGATTCTTGTTTTTGCAATTCTTTCTAGTTTATGACGTCCTGACTGGCAGCGTGGTAACCAGACTGTCGGGCCATGACGCTTGTGTGAGAGACGTCAGCTGGCACCCGTTTGAGGACAACATCATCAGCAGCTCCGTGAGTCCAGTTTTCAACACTCTCAGAAGACGTGCATTGTGTAAAACTGAGACGTGAAATCTATCAAGGTGAATTGGCTAAAGTTAGAAGAAATACAGCTTAATTATCTGCTGTAGACGCTGGCAGACGGCATAAAGGAGTGGCATGTTGTTGAGGATCTTTACTTGTCTTAGGGCTATTAATAAACCCATTCAAAGCGGAAATATGTGCCTGTAAAACCTGCTTTTGTCTTGATAGATCATGTTTTATAACCCAAAATAAATGCTGCAATCGCTCAGGAATGTCGTTTGCATCTCAGTGTTAGAATAGAGCGCCCTCTGTAGGTAACAGTGGGAAATGTCTGTCAGAAACGGGAAATGGAAGCTTTTTCGCTCAGTATAACGACATGCCAACACATCCACGGCGCTGTAGTAAACGGTTTGTGTGCAGAACGGGTCTGGTGAGGGATTATGAGTTTTAAGAATATTGACACTCCCACGTTTAATTACACAATAAAGGAGCTACGAATTAAAGCAGGAGAAGAGAGAAATTAAATTAGCTCAAACCTGCCCGACTGATACAAAACACAACTCCAGGTATGTTTTGGAAGAGGACATAAACATGGTAAACCCCAAGTTGGTCATTTTATGCTCACTACTGCCACCTCAGGTCTTACGCATAACTGCAGCTTCTATATTAAGCTCACGCATGACGGCACTTCTGACCCGAAGTAACAACGTTTTGAGCCACAGTGCAGGATTTTAGAGGCAGCTGTGGTGAACAGGTCTGAGCTCATTCTGCACATTAGGACATGGCTGGAACATGTAGAGGGAGGAAAATACTTAGTTTTAACATTTTTAAACTCTGTATAGTCCCTTTTTACTGAGCACATTTTCTGTAGTTTGGCTTTAACCCAAATCTAAAAGTAAAAAAAGTGACAAAAGAGCGACAAAAATGCTCTGGAAAAGCATCAATAACACAATAAAAAAGTGACAGAAACACTTGACTAAAGAGTGATGAAAAAGTGACAAAAATGAGATGGAAAAAGTGACAAACGTGATTTGAAAAGACGTAAACACGACGTAAACACTTCAAAAATGTGTCCAAAACGCGGCAAAAGAGCAACAAAAACACACAACGAAAGAGTGATGAAAAAGTAACAGTAAATCCAAGAAAAGAGCATCAAAAAGGTGACAAAAATCTGATTAAAAACCTCCAAAACACAGCAAAAAGCTACAAAAACATGACAGAAGCGCTTAAAAAATGATCAGTTTTGTGGTTCTTAGCTTTCAAATGAGGCGTCACACTGGTCTATAGGCTGTAAAGGCAGGAAGCTTTTAGATTTGGGTCAAGAAAATATGCCCGGTTAAGGTTAAAAGGTCCAAAAAAGTTTACTTTGCCTGATCCGTCCCTTTCAACAAAAACAGATCAAACATATAAAAGGTGATTGGTCACAGTTTTACAGATAAAATGCATTATTTCTTTGTTTTTCATTACAAGCAGTTGCAATATTTTAGTCCAAGTATTTTGAACAAAGCGCTCACTGTTCGTTGGTGTTTCCAGTGGGACGGCGCGGTGCGGATGTGGGAGCACAGGCAGACCCATCCCCTGGACGAGGAGAGAGCAACGAACCCGACCACCACCATCCCAGAACAGACCGGCGAACCCTGCCCCGCCAAGTGACGTGTCCTCGGAAGAGACTGGGCGGGGGCTAATCCCAAAGACTTTCACTTTTATGGTTGGTTAATAATTAATTACAAATCTAGTGTGGTTTCTTAAGTGCGCATGGGGCACCCTGGACTTTCTCCTTTCTTTGTCTTCTTGTGGAAAATATAAAAAAAAAACATGTTCTAAGGCATTTTACACTTAAGTGCTGAAGCTAGAGGCTCTAGGCACCACACTTACTTAACCTGCTGTCGATATGTCGTAGTAAAATCAGTGTAAGATTGCTGTAACAAAGCAATGATGGGAATTGTGTATAAATGTATAGTATTTTAATGAGTGCATTCAATGAGTGCATTTAGGTATCTGTCCGTGCGCTGACTTGGCATTACCTTTTTGACTTTTCGCACCGATCAAAGACACTATAGAGGTCTTGATCCGGGCAGCACTTTTGTCTTAGCCTCTTATCCCTAAAGTGTGCCCCACATCGAACCCCGGGACGTCCCGCAAGACCCTCGGATCCACTGCGCACAATGAAGCAAACCTCAACCAGTTCAGGAAGAATGCGGTTCTTCGGTACTTTCTTTGGAAATATATTCGCTGTTCATTGAGAGGAAATGGGAAGATTTATGTGAATGAATACGTAAATATGTTTAGCGATTTTCATGTAAATAAGTCACAAGCTTCACGTTTTACTATTACAAATAAAATATTCCAATCTAAATGGGTTGTGTTTTGAAAGACAATATGAAAATGCATTGTGGAAAGTGACGGATTTCATAATGACAGATGGTAAATTGATTCTAATTATAGCCAAACATTGTACAACTGTTTCATTTTGGATTAGGAAAACTACTGACAAGCCTATAGTCTGTCGTATAGAGTATTGAAAAAGGTTACTGTACTGGTAATAGCGCCTTGTAAGGCAATAGGACAAACAAAGAGGCAATTAGTTGAAACAGGAAACACAATGTCACTCAAAGGTCGTTGTATTGATAGCATTGCAGTGGTCTAAACTTAGATACATTTCTTCATCTGCGCCACAGCTCTTATGGCAAAACAAGGCCTACCATTATGTAATTGTATTTGTCAACAGTTTATGTATTAAAACAGATAATTAGGGAAGAGAATATGCGAGAAGACTGAGATATAAACTCCTAAATCTCATGCTTTTCAGAACCTGATTTTAAAAGTGTAAACTATGACATGTTATTTTTACACATAATGGACCCAGTGTTGACCAGATTGTTGGCAGAGGCCATGCTGCTTCCGGTATGTGCAGCATTTGCCATTTGATTTTGATTCAATCACTGTTCATCCCGCAGACCAGTTACGAAAGTCGCTGCTCTGTATTAGTTTAAAGCACGAGTGCCCAAAGTGGCGACAATTACATTGACCCGCCAGAGGGTGACCTACTTTTGCGTCACTTATGGTGAATACTAACTCTCTCCCATTCATTCTCAATAGTAAATATGGATGCAGTACACTGTTTGGCCACCAGCGTCAAATTGGGGGCGCTGTTTCACCCCTTACGCAAAGTTAAGGAAACACAGTTGTGGTGTCTTGGTATTTATCAATTACAGACCGTTGTAGCATCAACTTTCCCATTTTTACAACTTTTATTGCAAAGGTAAATGTTAAAAAATGACTTAGAAAAGAATTGATGCTGAACCAACTCTTTAAAAAATAATCTAATGTGGCATTTTCTTTGAGTTAACAAATGAATCGGGTAAAGTCACTGTATGCACTGTAGATACAGGTGGTGTTGTTGTTTACAGTCTGCACTATATGGTTGACATTTGTTTTAAAGTAGCATGATATTTGCATAGATAGAATGAAATGCAAAGGTATAGGCTGTGGAAAGAAAAAAAAAGTAACTATTAGGCTATTATTTGCAGTTATACATGTTTTACGCTTGACATTGCCATGTTTGGCCCGCGACCCACCGGCACTTTCTCGTTTTGGCCCTCGGAGACAGAAAGTTTGGGCACCCCTGGTTTAAAGGCTCTGTACCTGATTGTTCTTTCTAATAAAGACAGTGAGCGTGAGTAAAGTTTTAGCTGTTAGCTGTTGCCCAAACTCATTTCTAACTTTCCAAATGCATTCTTTACAATTATATGCACAGTACACAGTGGTATTTTTCACAAAGGTCTGCTTTTACAATATCCTTAGAGAGACTAGATTCAAGTTGGTCATTTTATGCTCACTACTGCCACCTCAGGTCATACATGCAACTGCAGTCTCTATATTAAGCTCGTGCATGACGGCACTTAAGAACTTTTTGAGTGACAGTGCAAGATTTTAGAGGCAGTTGTGGTGAACAGGTTCTACACATTAGGACATGGCTGGAACATGTAGGGGGAGGAAAATACATCGTTTTAACATTTTGAAACTCCGTATAGTCCCTTTAAAGTGCACATGACTGCTGAGAGGAAGTGACATACAGGTGCTCGTCATATAACTAGAATATCATGAAAAAGTGCACTTAAACTGAAACTAATATATGATAGACTCATTACATGCAAAGTGCGATATATATAGCCTTCATTTGTTATTATTTTCATTATTATGACACAGCTTATAAAAACCCCTATGACTGCCAGCCATAATCGTCAACATTATAACAAAGGCTTGACATGTGTTACTATAACTGTTTGACTCATTTCCCATTGACTTTAAGATGGTTGCACGGCAACAGTTTGAAATTGTTTACCTTCTTCTATGTCACTTCCTGTCAGTGTTCAGTCAGGAAGTGAAACTATAAATATCACAAGAATGGCCAAACTAAAGAAAGCTGGGTACAATCTTTAGCAAAATCTTGAATATTATCGTGTTAAGTATGTTTTTGCAAAAAATTTGTCTAATGTATCATATGCACTTTAATGTCATTCCACCACCTCCAAAATTGGGTATAGGACTGTAAAGAAGCTCTACTTTAATGCAAAAGGCGACAGTATCCTGCTTCTGAAGAAGACTGGGAGACGGACTGAAGGCCTGGGCATAGAAATAAAAGTCTCGCAGCTGTCAGTGCAGCCAATTCCAGACTGGCAACAGTTTATAACTTAAATTAGTGTTGGCTTCGACAGCTGAGGCTAATAATGGAGGGACTGAAGAGGAGCTGGAGAATAAGACACTTAATTGATTATATGCCTGAGGCTTAGAAATCAGCTTTAGGTTTATTGGTGAACCAGAAAATACTAACTTGATTATCTGTGGACTTGATTTTGAAACTTCAATTGCAAGTCTTAGTCCATAGAATGTAAAATAACAATGGACTGAGGACGTGTGTCTTTCCCCATAGCGTTCGGCACAGACTCACAGAGTAGTTTAGTTTTTGGTTTCCTATTCAGAATAGGGCGAAAATTAGCACAATGTTGTGCATGTTATGACAAACATGTGGAGGTCAGAATAACAAGCCTGTGTTCAATAATGGCCTAACCTCTAATCCCCCATTTTAACAGAGCACATTTTCTCCTAAAAGCTTCTCTGACTGTTTGCATTTTTGTCACTTTTTTATCATGTTTTTGTCAGGTTTTCGTCATGTTTTGATCAAGTTGTTGTCACGTATTTGTCAGATTTTTCTCATGTTTTTGTCATAATTTCATAAAGTTTTTGTCAGGTTTTCATCATGTTTTTGTCATATTTTTGTCATATTTTCATCATGTTTTTGTCATGTTTTCATCATGTTTTTGTCAGGTTTTCATCATGTTTTTGTCAGGTTTTCATCATGTTTTTGTCATTTTTTGTCAGGTTTTCATCATGTTTTCATCAAGTTTTTGTCACGTGTTCGTCAGATTTTTCTCATGTTTTTGTCATATTTTCATCATGTTTTTGTCATGTTTTCATCATGTTTTTGTCAAGTTTTCATCATATTTTCATCATGTTTTTGTCAGGTTTTCATCATGTTTTCATCATGTTTTTGTCAGGTTTTCATCATGTTTTTGTCAGGTTTTTGTCAGGTTTTCATCATTTTTCTGTCATGTTTTCATCATCAATATTTTGACGCTTTTTCTTGCAAGATGCTTTTAGATTTGGGTAAAGCCAAACTGGAGAAAATGTGCTCAGTTCCGGTGGGGGTTGAGAGGTTAAAGACTGGCCCAGGTGACTTGACAATGGGAAAAATCACACATAGGATGACAGTGTGAATGAGGGCAGGCAGAGGCGCAGGCTCGATGCAGGGCTGAGCAAACTGGGTGTCGTTGAAAACCCTGGAATTGCTGCTTGGTCGGGCCCCGCCCTGCCAGAGAGCGTGGGCCAAAATACAATAGCTGACTGGCCACCTGTGCAGGAGGGTAGGGCAGAGACAGCTACAAAGCAGAAAGCAGAGTAAAGTAGGAAAAAGAGATGGTTGGAGGTTAAAGTGCCACAAAGGCAGAGGAGAGGAGTTATTACAAAGCCATTCTTTAAAAACAGGCTAAAGCTTTTACAGCACAGTAGATATTTAACTTGTAATGAGTACAAATAATCATGCTGCATTCATGTGGCATTATTATTAGATCAGTCGATGGTTTAGTCCCCGGTAAAGCCGCTGGATCACATCTGAGACCTGTGTAATTGTATTGAGGATAATGGGTAGAATTACAGCAGCAGAGGCAGAGTCTCTGTGTGTTACGGAGAGGGGGGGGGGAGAGCTCACGGGCCAAAGGGGGCAGAGGGTAGTATTTTTAAAAACCATGTGGTGTCTGCACCGCCTGACAAAGATAAAGGAGAAATGCTTCCAGTGTAGAGCAACTAAAAGTCACACAAGAGAGAAGACAAAAAAGAAAGCATGGATCTGAAAACTTTCAACTTTGAGGTCTGCTCGGGGAGGCTGCAGAACATTTCCCAAGAGGTGATGTTGCCGGTGAAATTTGTCGGCAGAATTTTGAGCGCAGTTTTGGATTTTGTGAGCGATTTAGTGGGCAGGGTTTTGGGGAGTTTCCTGGTGCGGGGTCACTTCCACCTGCTCCTGTCCGGGATGGTCCTGTTTGGGCCCCTGCTCAGTCTCTGGGTCTCAAAGTACAACATCTTCGCCAACAGCAACCACTTCCTGTACAGGTGAGGTCTGCTCTTATTTATGATAATCCCTTATACCACTGATGTCTGTGATTTGTGTTTGCAGCAATTAAATAAAACAAAACACTTAGCAGGGCGTCCAATCAGAATGAGTTGACAACCGAAGAAGCTAAAAATGATGATGATGATGCTTGGAACAATTCATTTCAGCTCGGGAGCCATGTTGGGGCTATATATAGTTATAAAATCATAATCTAATCCCAGAGTTGGGGGGTTAGGATGACGTCAGGAGAGGCATCTGGTTTAGAACCTTTGTTATGAAGCAAGTCACTGCACACAGCGCTGATGGAAGGCAGAGGTTTTGCTGCAGCAACCCTAAAAAGAAAGTGTATGAAAGGATAAATATGCACTTGGGTCTGAAGTGATGAAAAGGACTGTTGCCATAGCAATAACAATTTAAAAAAAAATGGTTCATGCTCCTCAAAATAGCATTCATAATAAGGAGAAAGGGACAAGTCATTTATGGTCAGGTTGTCATTATTTGTTGGTGCCATAAACCAGCACACTCTTACACAGTTAGTTAAAGACCCTATACCTGTTTTTTTTTTCTTGTTTTGTTTATTTACAAACATTGAAACAGGGAGCATGTCTACTTTAAATTGTCTCTGCCATCTAGTTCAAGACTAGTTCAGGATCCCAAAAACTGACACTTAAACAACTCGGGACCCCCACCGTACAAAGACGTTGCCTCTTATGCTGCTTCAGGGCAGAAAAACATTTTAACCTCTTAAAGGAACAGGCCAACATTTTTCCATACTGAGATATGTTCTTGCCTGAGCTTAGATGAGTTGATGCGTACCTGTCTGGTCTTTGTGCGCGCCCTCAGTCACGCAAAAAGACCAAAGATGTTGCTAGCATTTGGCCTCTCCCAGTGTATTCCTATAGCTCCAAACAGGTGTGAAGTTGGAAGCGACCAAGCTCTTCCACGGGCACAAAGACCAGACAGGTACATATCAGCTCGTCTAAGCTCAGGTAAGAACATATCTCAGTATGGAAAAACGGTTCCTTTAGCTGAGTGGATTTCAGTTCAGTTCAGCTTTACCCAAATCCACAGCCTCAACGCCTCATTTGAAAGCGAAGACCTACATAACTGATCTAAATGGATCTTTTTCAGTTTTCATCACATTTTTGCCACTTTTTCCTCGCTTTTGCATCTTTGTTCTTGTCTCATTTTTGACATTTTTTTCAACAAGCTTTTAGATTTGGGTAAAGCCAAACTGGAGAAAATGTGCTCAGTTCAGGTGGGGGCTTTAAGAGGTTAAAATCAGGTTAATTTTGAATTTTTAAATGGATTTCACAAAATACATGCAGCTTTGCACTAAAACATGTTCTAGTTCACACTTTTTTTTTTTTTTTTAAAGAGCACAAACTTTTTTCCTCCACCCAGCTTACTTTAAAAAATCAGGTATAGGGCCTTTAATTTGATCAGTAATGTGCTTTTTTATACTTATTTTTTAAATCAAGACATTAATCTAAGAAGAGATGTCATGTGCCAGGTTATAGCAAAAGATATTTTCCACCTGCAGTCCCTTTACAGATGTTCTCGGGATTAGTTGTACAGAATAATAAGTTTGTTGTTGCATTGACCCATTTCTTCAATATTATGCCATTTTTTTAATGAGAAAACTGTTTGTTTTCCTCAGGAAGTTTCTGCGGTCGACGTGGGGCTGGACCTGCATCTTCACCGGTTCCTTCATCGTGGTCCTGTCTCTCTCGGCCCGGCGCTCCGTGCACCTCTGCCTGCGTCACCTGTCCCGTCTGCTGGTCGCGGGGCTACTCTGGTGGGGCTTCCGGCGCCTCCTCACCCTTTTGGAGGACGCGACCGGGACCTGCTATGAACCGATGTCCCAGGAGGGTGAAGTCTCAGGCTCCTCTGCCCAACCTTTACTCCTCCTACACGAAGACCAGACCAAAGCATCCTGCGTAAGAGCCAACATGCAGTGGAGGGGCTACGAGGTGTCCCAGGACGTGTTCATTCTCTGCCTGTGCTCTCTACTTATACTCGAAGAAATAAGCGTGTTTAGGGACCAAGTCGCGCCCGTCAATCCCAAACAAAAGCCCCCAGGAGCTCCTCTGCGCATCATCTTCCTCCTGTGTGCTCTGCTCCTCGGGATTTGGATGTTCCTATTGTTGTGTGTGCTGGCGTTTTATCCAAAGCTCCCCGCACAGCAGTTAGGGGGCGCTGTGGGGTACCTGACGTGGAGAGGATTGTATCAGGGGTGGTACAGCCTCAAGGGGAGATGGTTCTGTCCTGGGATGCCTGGGGAGGGACTGCTGGCCACTGCTGGCAATGACAGAATGTGAGAGATCGTCATGGCAACGCTGCACAGGTCATTTTGATAGACCTGACGAATACAACACTTTATCCTAGCGTTTTGACAATGACCAGATTTTTTGTATTATTTCTTCCAATCAAATCTACTACGGACTCATGTTTTTATTTCCCCCCATGAACGACACTACAGGGCAATAGTTATGGAATGATTTTATTGTTTAGTATGAACCCAAAATGAACACATGTCGTCACTGTTTTGTAGAGTTAACGTAATGTTTTCCCGAGACCTGTACTGCATGTATCACCCTTGCATCGGTTAAAATGGTAGTGGATGCGCTGGTGCGACTTTAGTAAATGGCAGCTTTGCCTGTGCCTTTCGGTTTCTTGATCTTGATGTAGTTTTTGGTGATGATGTCGAACAGCACGGCCTGAGGAGAGACGAGACGGGCACAAAATTACCGTCAGTACTTTGCAACAGACATTTTAAAAGTCAATGGAGAAAATAGGATGTGTTTTTTCATACACACACACTCTTAACCCCATTGAGAATCTCTTTGGTATGTGCTGGAGAAGACTTTGCTCAGTGGTCACACTCTCCCATTATCGATACAAGATCTTGGTCACACTGGATCGTTTGACATTGCAGAAGCTTATTAACCTCTTACCTCCCGCCTTAAAGGAACAGGCCATTGTTTTTTACTGTACAAACTGAGATATGTTCTTACTTTAGCTTAGACGAGTTGATGCATGTAGCATAGCATGTTGTTAGCATGTTGTTAGCATTTAGCCTCTCCCAGCGTAGGTAAAGCTCCAAACTGGGGTGAAATTAGAAGCGACCAAACTGTTCCACGTTTTCTCTATTTATAGAATATACAGATACGTCTTTACACGATCCAAGTCTAGTTACACAAAATTAAACATGTCGGTTTTCTAAGCGGATAAAAAGGGGAGCTGTATTGTAAGGCAGGGGTCTCCAACCTTTTTCACCTGCCGAGCTACTTTTACACAACAAGAACGTCGGAGAGCTACTTGTGCTTCAAAAACGCTTGTGTAAAACGCAACTTAGGTGGACTTCACCCTGGAGAATTAGTATTTAAAGGAAAAATTACTTGAGTTTAGTCCTTATACTTTACAATATTGACCAAACTGTTAGCAGATTGTGTTCAGCATGTTCAGAACAAACAGAAAATACATCTCAAATTTGAGTTATCAAGCATGTAGAGATGTAGAAAGTCTTTGGCGAGCTACTGGTTGGAGATCCCTCTTATAAGGCGTAATAATACCTTAGGAGCACTTCGACGTCCGGGCAGTAAAGTGAAGATATCACTGGGCAGACGTCGAAGTGCTCCTATGTTATTACGCCTTACAATATAGTTCCCCTTTTTATCCACTTAGAAAATCGACATGTTTAATTTTGTGTAACTAGACTTGGAACGTGTGGAGAAAAAAAAGGGGAAACACGGAGCACCTTCACCCCAGTTTGGAGCCATACTATAGGAGCTATAGAGGCTAAATGCTAACATTTGCATGACTGAGCGCACGCACAAAGACCAGACAGGTACGCATCAACTCGTCTAAGCTCAGGTAAGAACATATCTCAGTGTGGAAAAACAGTGGCCTCTTTACTTGTCTTTTTTGCCAGTGTAACACCTCATTTGAAAGCTAAGACCTACAAAACTCACGTGGTTGTCGTCACTTTTTTCCCTCCATCGTCCATCGCTTTTTCGTGGTGGCTTGTTTGCCGCTTTTGTAACTTTTTTGTTTTGCCTATCATGGCATTTTTGTCACATTTTCATTGCTTTTTTGTGGCTTTATTGCTTCTGTTTCTGTGTAAGTCACATGACATAAATTTGGGGAGCTTTTGTTGCTCTTGTGCAGCTTTTTTGTCACATTTTCATAGTTTTTTTGGGCACTTTTTTGATGCTTTTTTTGAATAATTGTTTTATTTGGGTAGCAGCATGTGCTCGGTTCAGGTGGGGGTTAAGAGGTTAAAACAACGCCACAGCTGCAATCAAAGCTAAACGTGGTCCAACCAAATATTCCGAGCGTTGACCTTTTTTTGTTGCTACTCTTTTTTTTTGTTAGGCAGTGTAGTTTGTCATGAAAATCCAACACACTCCTATGGTTCATCGCTGACCTTTCCTGAATTGTTCCCGAAAAGGGTTGACAGAGTAATTACAATTGAATCAAAAATGGTCATTAATAGAAAACGCAAAGGCCAGAATTCTTTAGGTAACACAATGTCCACGGCAAATGAGGTGAATTGAAAAGTTAAAAAGTCGGATCATTAAACTGTCTTGAATCGTGTAAGTATAAATATATATCAGACCTCACGCCGACCTTTGTATTTTGCAAACATGATACATTACAGCACAGAGGTGGTAATAAATAAATCACGCTTGATCTATGGAGATATTATAGTGCAAAAATGGCGTCTAATTGTCCTGGCTTGTTCATTAACAGCATCACAACATGACAACAGGGACAAACAGAGAGTAATGAGGGGAATATAGGGCACTAATCCATTTAACACGAGCAAAGCAATTAGTCTAATTACTCTCCTATTACAGAGACATGGATTTCTTTTTTTTCTTTTTTTCATCTGCCGGGATGTGGCAGGGGCGGATTTCACACATGACGGGAGACTTCGAAAAGAAAAGCACTGTAAGCTGCTAAAGATACGATTGAGTTGAAAGAAAAAACAATATTCATTTCTCACATAGATGTTGCGGATCTCGATGGTGATGAGGCGCAGTTCACAGTACATATGCTGGTCGAGCTGATGCACCAGGGATCTGTAGTCGCTCTGTGAATTATACAAGTCTGGTTATAGAAAAAGCGAGCTTACATAAAGATAACTCAATAATAAGAACTTTAATGCCTACCACATGATTGCTTTTGGTAGCCTTGGCCACAGCATCGCCTCTTTCACTAAGATATCTAACAAATTACAAATAAAATATGAATGTAGTTCTTCATGCACTCTACTTGTTAAAAGGTGTTTTCAAGCCTGATTTCTCTTACTTTGTCAGGGCGGTTTGGAAAGTCTCGGCCCTGGTGCGGGTATTGGTGAGGTGCTCAAACACTTTCTCCTGTTGGGATGAAAGCAAAGGCGTAGACATCATCAGTAAACAATTGATCAATAAATCGACCAGTGAGCGACAAACACCCTCATGACTGACCTGAACAGCGACTCCAAAGTTGTTGCCGTCTTCGACTTTGGGGACTTGGATTTGCATCCACGCTGAGAGCTGTGGGGATCGACAATGTAGTGGATACTGAGCTTGGTTTGATAAACATTTGGATTTCTGATCATTCTTTTCCCCAACCATGGTTATAATATTGAGTGGTTAGTATTTCTGACATCTGTCCGGCCCGGGGGATGAGGAGCTTATACGCTTAAAGAATTATAGGATTATTTAGCCCTTGTCCATATGAGAATATACATAGTTTTGCTTGATTATCAAAATAAAATAAAAAATAAAAAAGCCACAATTGAAATCATGCTAAATTACTTGATTACTAATGGAGGAAAGAATTGTGATCAAACTTCTTTTATATGAACCAATTTTCATTCTACGGCAACATTTAAAGGCCCAACACCTGGTTTTTCTACATTAATGGAACAGAACATGTTTTGTCCTCCTTCAGTATATTGTAAACTGTAAATTTGTATCAATTTTATGAGCTTGCAGGCTCCTTTGTTAGCATTTCTGTGACTATGACCCTGAAAAGACACCCTGACAATTTGTGAAAAGTGTTTATAAACTCATCCCTGTGAAGAAAATGTGAAATGTGTTGAGTTAGGACATAGCTAACAATTGAATTTACTTGCATCTGCTTTCATTCTTTGTAAACAAAAAACAGGTACAGGGCCTTTAAACTTAGTGGAAATAACAGTTTTGCCTTTGTCATATAACTTTTGTAATAGTTTGATTTCTTAATGAGGTTTACCTGAAAGTTTAATTTGCTCCAAAGCCAGTTTTACACATACAGTGCAGCTTCTCACCTCAAGGGTTGGAGAAGTGATCAGTCTATTTCAGTCTTGTTTATACCAGCAGCTTAAGTTGGGGGCCGTAAACGGGGCGGGGGCTGAATGCAGCTGATAAGGGGGAGTGGAGTTGGCCTCACTAGGCTGATGTTGACTTTTGGCACACAGAGATTTGCCTGCATTTAGATACACAACAATCAACCGTACAAATAAAGATGTATTTTGATATATTTGGCTGTAGATAGATTCAGTTCAAGGAATTTCTCACCACAAACATTTATTTGCCTTGTACCTGCGAGGGGAAAAAAGTTAATATGTAGCATTGACTGGATTGAGACCAAAACAGACGGCATCGCGTCATAGAGGTGGGCGTGGTCTCGCAGAGGGGAAACTGAACCTTCAGGGAAACACACTTTTTAGCCCTTTTTGGTGGAATATGAACTTATTTATCACATACAAATAAAGTCAAGTCTAAAATCGCGTCCATTTGAATATTTTTCCAAAGCAGATTGTTCAGTAGAAGCGAAAAACAGCAGTTGTAGCTAGCATTGGCATTAGCACGATGCTAACATGTAGCATCATGTTGGCATTCTCTGTTATTTATGCAATTATGGGCTGTTGAACCACTTTGCTCCTCCCCATGTCTTTGTATCTCTACTGGGTAGAAATCTATATCAATAATTCAGCATTTGTTAAAGGGACTAGATGCAAGTTGGCCATTTTATACTCACTACTGCCACCTCAGGTCATACGTGTAACTGCACCTTCTATATTAAGCTCATGTATGACGGTAATTCAACTTTTTGAGTGACAGTGCAGGATTTTAGAGGCAGTTGTGGCGAATAGGTCTGGGCTGTGGCTGGAACATGTAGGGGGAGGAAAATACTTACTTTTAACACTTTTAAATTCTGTATAGTCCCTTTAAAGTAGTTGTTTTCCCCCTTAACTGTTTTCAGTTTCCAGTATCTATCCTGCTATAATGTGAGGTGTTTGTAAGAGTCATATCTAAGACTTCTCTCTATGCAGACATGTTCCTAATTGCGGTCTGGTATTAAAGGTGACTGCACTGACCGTGTTGAGCTTCTCCTTCAGAGTGCTGATCTCGGCCTTGGTGGTTTTCAGCAGAGTCTCCACAGTCTCGTTGGTGCAGATGGGACCGCAAGGAGGCCCTGAAGGACACCGCATGACTCCAATTTATCATAATACATCACCATCCCAACAGAAAAACATGGATAATTTTCAAACAAGTTGATCTAAAGTTGAAAGTTAAAAGGGAACGCTTACACTGCAGACTTACACAGTACACGTCTGCAGCGTATTCTCGTGACCAGACTCGCAAATCAAACTGAGGACTTGGGAGTCAAATCAGGCCACGGGGCTCATCCATTTCACCAGGTAAATTTATAATTTTATTTTTTTATCACTTGGACTAAGATTTCACTGATTTAGCTTGCAAGTACAGCCTCTGAATATAAGTGGTGGTTTTAACTTGACTTGCACTGATTCGGACTACACATAAGTAATTGATTTGAACTCAGATTCAAACAATGAGGACTCAAGAGCAGGGCTGGGTATTGTTACATTTTTTTAGATACAGGTATTTTAACGATACTTGGATTTTCGATACCGGTTCCTAAACAATCCTCCTTTCGATACCTATACTAAAATATTTGTTATATAGAACCAGATTAATAATGTTCATTTATTCCTTTTCATTTAATTTCTTTTGCATTTCTATCATTTATTTGAGGTGAAACAGACAAGAAACTTCCTTCTGACAAAATGGCAGAAAAACAATTAACACATTTTTCTTATTTTTTCCCCTTTTAACCAATTTTTCCATGTTCCACCCCCCAAAATGTTTTTTTTTTTTTTTAAATTTCCCTAATTTTTTCCCCAATTAAATTTTTTTTCCCCCAATTTTTTTCCATTTCTAACAAATGTGTTTGTTTCTTTTCCCAAAATTTGCATGTGTTTTCCCCCAATTTTCCCCAAAATTTTCCCTAAATTTTCTCCTAATTTTTCCCTAAATTTTCTCCTAATTTTTCCCCACAATTTCCCAATTTTTTTCTCCCATTGTTTTTCAAATGTTTTGTTTTTTAATTTTTTCAACTCTTGTCTTTCACTTTTTTTCCACTTTTAAATTCTGATGACCAACAGCATCAAAACTGGAATATAAAGATTTTATATTTCTTCTCGGTACCTTCTTTCAATACTTTTATTTTTCAGTACCAGTAGAACATAAACCTTTTTATCTCGACACCAGACTGGCATAGTTTAATGACACCCAGCGACTTGTACGCACAAAAATCATGACTCGACTGTGTCTCTGGGTCTAACACACACTGTACCTGCATCTTCCTCTTTATCGCTGTCCTTGTCTCCTTGCTTCTTCTTCTCCTGAAACAGAGGAGCAGACGGCGCCGGGTCACACTCCTTTCACTGACGATTAATCTCTCCCGACAGCTCACCCACGTGCTTCACTTTCCGCCCGAACGAAGACATCAAAAGTTCTTTTCTCCCTCCCTCCGTTTTGCATATGAAATGTAACCCACTTTATGCTTTTCGCTCAAGGCCTCGGCGCTGAAGCCCACGGCCTCAAACGAGCTCCTGCTAAAGCTCTTCGAAAACCATTTTCCCCTCATAAAGATTCTGAAGTTGGCAGAATCAGCTCTTTCCTGCAGTAAATCTGCATGTATCAAATGGACACAAACAGCCATGGAAATAATATATCGGGGTAAATTGAAGGTCGCCTCATTTATTTCTCTCTTTTTGTGGCTTTGATATTTTCTTGGACAAATAAAAAGTCCCATTAGATCATAGATTAAAGCGCAGATCGCCGTGTTGAGTCCTTCCTGACAGATCGGTTAGTTTAGTTTACAAAAATCACACATACTCTACAAACATGTCCTAAATGGATGCGATTCTTTCAATACTAGTTAAGCAGTTCACTCAAATGTTAATGCTCCAGGACCTGTCAAAACATTACACTTTGAACTCGGGGTATCGAACTTATGCCTGCTAGAAAACCTTACAGATACGTCTGCATTTTCTGGTTTACCTCTAGGGGCTCTAGGGCCACCGGTCTGGCCTCTCAATTTTCTCCTTTACCTCTAACCCCCCGACTTAAACACGAAAACACAACAAAGCAATGGAAAAAAAACAATGAAAAAGCAAGTAACACAGACAGAGCACATTATCTCCTGTTCGGCTTTATCCGAATTTAAAAACTTTTTGATTGAAGACCTTATAGGCCAGTGTAATGCCTCATTTGAAAGCGAAGACCTGCCAAACTGACATAAATGTATCTTTTAAATGTGCGTTGTTGCCGTGTTGTCGTCACTTTAAGTTTTTTATTCATTGCTTTTTCAATTGCTCTTTTGTTGCATTTTAGCCATTTTGTTTGCATTTTTTGTCACTTTTTTTGTCACATTTTTTTGTTGTATTTTTTTGCCACGTTTTCGTTGTATTATTTGCCACTTTTTTGTTGCATTTATTTATTTTTTTGCTACTTTTTGTTGATTTTTTTGTTAAATTTTTGCCACTTTTTGTGGAATTTTTGTCACATTTTTGCCACTTTTTGTTTGCATTTTTGTCACATTTTTTGTCAGTTTTTTGTTGGATTTTTTGCCACTTTTTTGTTGCATTTGTCAGTTTTTTTTTAATTTTTTGCCACTTTTTTGTTGCATTTGTCAGTTTTTTTGGGGTTTTATTTTGGTTGTATTTTTGTCACATTTTTGCCACTTTTTGGTTGTATTTTTTGTCACATTCTTGCCACTTTTGGGTTGTACTTTTTGCCACTTTTGGGTTGCATTTTTTGCCACTTTTGGGTTGTACTTTTTGCCACTTTTGGGTTGCATTTTTTGCCACTTTTGGGTTGCATTTTTTGCCACTTTTGGGTTGTATTTTTTGCCACTTTTTTGTTGCATTTTTTATCACATTTTTGTCACTCATCAGTTTTTTGCTTTGTTTTCATTCTTCTTTTTGTTCATGTTTTTTGGCGCTTGGGTAAGGCCAAACTGTAGAACTGTGCTCTGTTCGGGCGGGGGTTAAGAGGTTAAATCGTGACAGCTAAACTAATAAGAATCATATGCATTTCAGAGCCTGTTTATAGGCGTCTAAACTAGTGCTTCTCGACTGGTGTGGCTTCGGAAACCGCCATTTCCGTCACGACCACCACTCGATCCGTCACGACCCAAATAAAAATAAATCTCAACACATGATGAAAACATTGTGCACTTTGAACTTGTGGTCCCGACTTTCACTCACTATTAAATAATGCAAATCCATGACGTCCCATGTGTTTTTTGTTATTTCATTTTTCCTGCTAAAGGATCGTGACCAGTTGAGAAACCACTGGTCTGACTCTGAACTACAGAGTTAGTAGGTTTTGAGAGCGGCCGGGACCGGCAAGGAGAATTTCACGACCCGACCCGAACCGAACCACGGGCAGTCCGCAGGGACCGCGGTGGAACCCTGTGGCTGTGGCTGGGCATAAGTTGTGAACTCGTTTTGGATACTCTATGAATACGCCCAAAACTGGAGAAATACAAAGAAAGTTCAGCGTATGCTCTTGGTAAAACATCAAGGTGTGACAGCCCCATTAGTTTTTGAGGTTTTAAGGTGAAACACTGCAGGAATAGGGAAATCTTTTTCATTTAAAGATATCAAATTGAAACTTCTGCTGTAGATTACTGACATAAACATGCATTTTATGTAAGGTGTTTTATGCCTAGAAAATTTGATATACCACCTTTTTGGCGACAAAATCTGAACAACGGATTGAGCTAGATTCAAATTGATGGTTTTATTTTGTTTAGTTTTAGAATAAGCTGTTTTCAGTGGAAAAAATCAGTAAACATTTTTAATTTAGCCTTGTTTTTTGTAATTCAAAACTTAATAACATCAGGTTAGGAATTAGATATTAAAAAATCCCTTGGAAAAAATCTTCAAATACAGTCAAATACAGGAAAATGTGAAGTCTGAAGGAGCTACTGACATGGAGATGTTGTCTCTGCAATGTGAGAGAAAAACATTTCGAGAAAATGGCCCTTAAAATTACAATTTCCTATATAAATCTATGGAGAAACATCAATCAGTGCAATATTGAAACATGTTATTGTGATGATTAGGAATATGTTTTGTTTCCACATGAAAGCTTATATACTATGTCTTCCCTTAATCGGAGATGTGTGCTAATTCAACAAGAAGTCTGAGGGCCACATTTGGTCCCCGGGCCTCACTTTGTACACCCCTGGTCTGTAGAGAAAGACTAAACCACTCTACACAATAACCTTTTTTTTATGTGAGAAGTTCTTGTCTAGGAAACTACTTGGCTGTATTCGCACATCGTCTCACCTACATAATTGCATTTTCGATCCGACTGCGAGTAATTGTGCCGCCTTGCTCGATATCACGGCTCTTTTATGCGGCACGAAGCCCCCGCTTTGAAGCGCTGATACGCCGCGGCATTTCAACAGCCTTCCGAGCGAATAACATAAGCGGAAAAACACACTCGCTGCCAACTCAAACGCGTAATTGACAGCAGCTCGAGATGTCAATTCAGACGAAAATAAAAGGCCACTCATTGCCAATTTGTAAAAAAAAAAAAAATAACAGACCTTGGCAATTTGAGGAACGATCGGTTTCCACGGCAACGTCAGATTTTCCCTCTCACGATCTTTTTTTTCTGCGAGACGCAATTAAATTAAACCCTTGGCGCAGGAACACAGACAGAAACAGGGAGAGAGAGCGGCTCAATGCAAAAAAAGAAGCCACTTCTTATAATGACACCTTTCACTTTCATAATATAATCAGGCGCAAGTGTTTATTTTCCCTTTTCAGCCACTCCGCACTTCATCGATCTAATTACCACTTCATGAATATTACCCAATTAAGTCAATTATCTCCAATGGAACAAAGCGAACTCAAAGGCATGTCGCCACAAATCACGTTACATAAGTGGCATTTAAAAGTGCTGTATTCTCCTGTTCTAACAAAAGCATACGTTCTGAGCTCCACAGGCTTCTCCAAGTGTTCATTCAGTTCACAGTCAAACTTAAACACATTAACAAAGAGATAGAGGGTCTTGCCAAAGAGCACATTGGCAGTATTCACAGATTGTTTATTGGACTTGCTTCTCTGTAAACTGAGCTGAGTTTAACCAGGAATGTCCCCCAGATTAAGAATCTCTTTTACAGGGGAGTCCTGGCACCAGAGATGAACCGATTGTACATGTTTTTGGTCCACGCGTAAAGGCCCCGCCCAGGTAGGATTCGAACCCGGGACCTTCAAGCTGTGAAGCACGAGCGAAGAAAGGCGTGCCAAAAAAGCAACAAAAAACACAACTAAAAAGTCAGGAAAAAGCCACAATAAAAGTGAGAAAAAAAAAGCGATGAAAAAGTGACAAAAAGATGGAAAAGTGACAAAAAAAAAGCAACAAACATTCACAAAAACAGGACAAAAACAGGACAAACAGCAACAAAGTAGTAACAAAGAGCCACAAAAATGTACCAGAGAAGCAACAATACATAATAAAGCAAAAATGGAAAATAAAAATGCCACAAAAAGCGATAAAAAAGTGCCGGGGAAAAAAAGAAAACACTTGGAAAAATATGAGCAACATGTTTGTAGGTCTTAGCTTTCAAATGAGACTGGCCTGGCCTATTGGCTGTAAGCTTCTAGATTTGGGTAGAACTAAACTGGAGAAAATGCACTCGGTTAAAGAGGGGGGAGTTAAACAAACAAAAGGTGAAATAGATTCTTCAAAATGGCCGCCTTTTTCTAATAGAGAACGAGATACGAGTCATCACCCACCTCCTGCAGCTTGCGCTTGGCCTCCTCTTTGGCCGGGTCCGGCATCGGGATGTCCAGCGGGGCCTTCAGAGTGTCCAGATCTTTTAAGATGAAGGAAGTCTGACAAATGCACAGTATGTATGAGATAAAGCATTTGACATCAGTGCATAAAAATGAGTATTTATATTCCGAATGCCTAAACCACCCTGTGCTGCCCTATACAATAAAGCAGGGCCTTTCAAAACATATAAAATAGTGGTCTTCCATACTGTTAACAGCATCTGCATCTCTTCAATCTTCTGTGGAAGAAATGTTTTCAGCAAGTCTTCTCCCTGTACAGAAACATGGGACAAGAATAGATTTAAAAAGCAACTTGAAACAAATAATGAAGCAGATTTTGTTGGGGAAAAGGGCCTTTGATAAAAGTATAGTTGTCAGTAATACTATCACATGAGCAAATGAAAGTGAAAGAAAGTAAAGGAAAAAAATACCGTTTTATTGAGTTGTTCGCAGAAGCCATCCACCTGTAATAGACAGTATTTATTACAACAGTATTTAAGTTTCAGAAGGGAAATAAAAACGGCATTTATTGACAAAAAATGGATAGCCAGCAGATATGACAGCATCCCTTTTAGGTGAACCCCCCGTGAGGTCCCAGCTATGACTCGGCTCTTTCGGCAGATAGCTAACAACAAAATAATAAACAAAAAAAAGGGCAAAATAGGCGCGTCTGATAAACCAGCTAATTCTTCTGCGCGCAAACCCGGCCGTGCACGTTACCCCCTCACCTGTTGCTTTACGTCGGGGCGAACATTTAGCGAAGTCATGATGATGAATCTGCTGCCAGAAAGTTTCGAAATCAGCGTTAAAATGCAACGGCGAAAGAAATCGTCCGTGAAATTTGCAACACAAGCCAGTAACTCGATGCTAAGAAAGCGCAGGCAGAATATACTCACAGTTGTTCAGCAAAGACAGAAAGCGAAAGTAATGCGAAACATTTCCGTACTTTCCCCGTTTATGAGTTGGGGCCGCGTTGCATCTTGGGTATTGTAGTTTGCATATAGAATTTTTTACTACGGCGTTTATAAAAATATTTTCTGATAACATACAGTAAACCATTCGACATTATTTCATTTATTTATTATTTATTATTATTATTATTATTATTATATATTATTTATTTTAAATGCTGTAGCTTAAAAACAAAACAAAAAAAGATGTTTTTTATATCATCTTTTTTTCTTTTCTTTTTTTTTTAATAGACTCAGTTAAACTAATTGATTAATAATATTGTTTTTTTTGTATGTTTTTTTTAGTTAAGTTGTTTCTTTACTGTACTGCAATGCTTCTCAGACAGTGGTATTAAGTGGTAGTTTCTTCTCAGGGTCATGTGCAATTTTAGACTTAATGGCACACACTTTACCTCTTTCTTAGTTACTTTTTGGACTTGGTTTGTTCCTGATTTGATCTTTATCTAGGCCTGGTAGCACTCGGAAGGTCAAATATTTTGTAAATTTGGAATCGTGTGTTGTCTCTTGTCCACTAGATGGCACTGTTCCTCTTAGTAAAGTATGATGATGAGTAAGATCCATATTGATCTTTACCAACAGAGGACAAACGTCTCTTTATTTTATGAAACAAACAAGTGCGCTTAAGATAGACCTCAGACCTTATAACTTATCAAAGGACACTCATTCACTCCACAACTAATTCACTCAAGACAAATATCAAGTGTTCATTAACAGGAGTCTCAATCATCAAGTTCCAGCTATGCCTTAGTGGGCTTATAACTGCTTCTTATTTTTAATCTCATTGACAACTACTTCAAACTAACCTCAAAAACAAAGGCTTGCACATTAGGTGGTTTGATAGGCCTGTTTATTTTTTGTTTATCTTTTTTTGCCTACATTTCTTCTTCTGACTAAATTTCTTCCTATTAAAAGGTTATTGTTGCCAGATAGAGCACTAAAAAGGCATGCTTAGCAATACACCCCCCCCCCCCCCCCCCCCCCCCCCCTGCATGTTTATTCATCCTCAACACTGATTAATCGGTCAATACAGCGCAGGTCAAAGTGTGCTCCTGATGATGCACGTCTGCTCTGTTTCGTCAGGGGCTGCTTGCCTGAGCTGACCCACTGAGCCCTGGACAAATAGTTCATCCCAGGAAAGACGTCAGATGCAAAGTTAAAGCCTTATCTCCATTCAATAAAACAGGACAATTGATTGGCTGTGTTTTATGAAATTTTTAGTTCTATGTCATATTCATTTGAAATGGAGCAAACTTTCAAACAATTGCTGGTCATTTCATGGCAGGAGAAGAAAGTAAAGCACTATCAGGCATAGTATTAGCCAACGACAAATGCTGTGCAAGTGATAGGTAAACAATTAGTAATCTATAGGCTATAGTGGTTGTTGTTTTCATAAAGTATAGTGATCCCGGCTATTAACTATTATACATCAGTGTCATAAAGTTAGATTTTGAATCCAAAGGCCAAAGGGCAACGCGTGTTTACTGCATGAATGACATTACTTATTGATTGTGAATAGACAATTAGAAAAAAACAACATGTTTTCCATTCAAGAGTGGCCGCCGTGTTGACAACAGTCTCCGAGCAAAGTTCATGTCCTGCAAGAAAGAGGAAGGATTATTGCTGTAATACTATTTGTACAATGTTTTTAATAGACTTGGCCTGTGAAACATCGAGGATCTGCAACTCAAGTTTAAACTAATACTGTCCAGTGCATAGAATATTGTGCATAATGAGAATATTTACAATAATCGCAAATCAATTTGGAATTAGGGTAATATTGTGCACTGACTTTCCAATGCCACATGTAATGCAGCATTAGGAGCTTGTTGTGATTCATTGGCTCGTTCCCACATATAAAGTTATTTTGCAAGTGTACATTTGGTTAAAGTTTTGCCTCTGGCCCGGCTGGCTGGTTGCTCAATGTGTCTTTTCATTCACAGAGGCTTGAGCTATAGCATGTACTGCCCATGTGTACGTCCATTCATTCATTAAAGTGTTTTCTGGCTGGCTGCTGATTCAGTAACTTCAGACGAGATGAAGTTTAACCAGATGTTGGACTATTGTCTCTCGCTATGTTGTAATCCCACAAAAACACCCCACCCCTCGTTGGAGTAGGGAAACCATGTAAATACATCATGAGAAACATGGAGGAAGGATCCTGGCAATTGAGAAACAACGGTCTTGTCAGAACAGCCTATTATGACATTTGATAAAAAATACTTGGCTTAATAAAAAATGAAGACATGGTTCTTTGCAGCAGCCTACAGTTAACTAGTGATTCTTTATTACTGGCCTATTGTAATGTGAAAAAAACAAACAAAGTCAATTGTATTTCAACCAAGCTTAGTGTCCTCCAATAAGGGCAATTTTAGGGGCTTGTTTTTGCCTAATGATCCAATTATTGGAGGTCTGGAAACAGCCTTCTATAAACTGTATAATAACCAGTGTTGGGGAGAATAGTTTGCAGTTGTATTTAGTTACAGAAGACTGAATACGTGCCTTAAAGTGTACTTCGATTTGCATAATATTCATGCATAAAAGCAGCATATGATTAAAAACATGCAGATACGCTACACCGCCTGTTATGAACTTATTTTCCCCGGTGGTTTTGACCTTCTCTTTCTTATTTTTATGAATATGAAACTGAAATTTAATGATTGAGTAATTCAATGTATTCCTTTGATCAAATGAAAGAGTAACTTTACCAGAATACAGTGACTCAATATGAATACAAGTATTCAGTTACTACCCAACACTGATAATATCCATCCATCCATCCATCCATCCATCCATCCATCCATCCATCCATCCATCCATTTTCTTCCACTTTTCCGTTTCCGGGTCGTCACATTGCACCAGCCCCTTATGGCTCCTCCTGCAGGTGGTGGGTCCACAGAAGGACGGCCTCACGATTAAATGGGCCTGTTGGTCTCTCATAAGAGGCTTCTGAACCGCTCTTTGTCTGACCTATAGGACCTGTTTGCCGTGGGAGACCCTACCAGGGGCACGAAGCCCCCGACAACAGAGCTCCAGGATCATTCGGGTGCTCAAATCCCTCCACCACGTTAAGGTGGCGGTTCCAGGAGGGGGCTGATAATAACCTCTTATCATTATTGCTGGTGGAAAAGTTCTCCAGTGGTTCTCAAACTGTGACGTAGGGCCAACTACTTCTAGGCTTCTTTAGGTGGTCCACTTTAGGGCAGAGGGGGGCAAACTGCGGCCCATTGGCTCGGCCTGTCACGATAACAAATTTTAAGTTTGATATATTGAGGCAAGAAAGTATCGCGATGAACAACGATACTGGATACTGTCAACTCTCAGGCATAAAAATAACAGTAAACATTTGTTCTAAAAGTGCACAATCATATGTTAAAAACCACACAAGCTGCAATAAACATGAAATAAAATGTAACTCAACAGTTAGAAATCAAAGTTTTAAAAAGAAAAAATTGGGGGGAAAAGCTAATAAATGTACAGACGATAAATATCGAGCCCAAAAATATATAACTATTTAACTGTTTTTTACTGAATGATAAGTCGATACAGTAATTATCGTGACAGCCCTAGCATTGGCCCTCGATTTGCATTCACACGGAATTGCGTAGCGGTGTATCAGAGGCGCTATGGCCACCCCCCATCAGAGTGGGCTCAAATGGGTCTATATAATTAAGTGGATTATGAAAACTGAGCAGCATTAAGATTAAATCATTGTAGGTGTGGCTCTCTAACTCAATTCTGGTTACTCATGTGGCCCCTTGTAAAAATAAATTGCCCAACCCTGCTTTAGGGCGACCAGATGTGCCAGTTTACCCGGGACAGTCCCAGTTTTAAGTCCTTTGTCCCGCAGGCCCGCCTTAATGCAACCATAGGCCCCGGGGCTTGAACAGAATCGTAGGCCCCCACCCCCCCTCAGCACAAACCCTAACCCTCCTACATGTATGTAACCCTCCTACTCTTACATGTATCCCTCTGGGCCAGGTAGGGCGGGCTTCTCCAGGTACACACATAGGAGCTTAGCACAATCATCTCATACGGTTAGTCATGCCGCAAAGTGAAGCAACTGACCTGAAAATCAACAGATCAAATTTTTTTTTTCTTCCCTTAATTCTGATAGAAGCCTTGACTAAGGTAGGCCACTGGGCTCCAGCCCCTGCTAGCCCATTGGAAAAGATGGCCCTGTTTGTCCCATGTCCCAATAGAGTTCTCCAATACTATTGATTTGTCCCAGTTTTACTCAGTCTCTGTCCCAGTAGTTCTGGTTTATGGCCAATATAGTCCCCAAAATAACACCTTCCAAGGCCGTGGGAACCCAGGGTGCTGAGGGCGCTGCAGCACCCCCTGGTGGATAGTTTGTGAACTGTAGGCAATATTAACCCCTTAACTCCCACCTGAACCGAGCATATTTTCTCCAGCTTTACCCAAGTCCAAAAGCTTCTGGAAAAAAGGTGTGAAAATAGCAACAAAACTGAGACGAAAACAAGGATGAAAATGTGAAGAAAAAAAAGTTAGAAAACATTGACGAAAAAGTGACAAAAAAGTCACGAAAATTTGACAAAAATGAGATGACTGCTCAACAAAAAAAGTGATGAACAAAAATCTGATGTGAGGAAAAAGATCAATTTAGTTTTGTAGGTCTTTCAAATGAGGTGTTTCACTGGATTTGGGTAAAGCTGAACTGGAGAAAATGCTCTCGGTTCAGGCGGGAGTTAAGAGGTTAATAAATAGGATTTATGCACAGAAAAAAGTATTTTGTCCCTCAGCACCCCCTAACTAAAATATCTTCCCAGGGCTCTGACACCTTCACTTGATAATGAATATTTTTGGCCCATGTGAATATCCGAGTGTAAAGCTAAATTCTGGCATCTCCTTAATGCGGATTGATGGAAGCCATGGGGCGAAGCCAGAGCGTGGTGTCCCACACTGGTCAGCTCCTTGGTTTTTCTGTAGTTTTTTTTTTTTTCATCGTTCACATCACGTTGAGACATAATGTTGGATGAAAAATAGCGATTATTATGGCTATGGAATGAAAAGTTTGACAACCACTAGAATGATTGAACAAGAGAAGCAGCCTGGTGCGTAATAAAGTAGTAATAAACATACATTAGGCCTAATAATATGTTCATTTTAACTTGGCTTACGTC
Organism: Gobius niger; assembly: GCF_951799975.1. NCBI lineage: Eukaryota > Metazoa > Chordata > Actinopteri > Gobiiformes > Gobiidae > Gobius > Gobius niger. The sequence goes on from NC_136869.1 coordinate 12,181,127, forward strand.
CCCACACTGCACGCGTTTTCCCTTTATGTTCCGTACTTTGCGTACCCAGATGTATTTCCGGTTTTGAACTCTGTTTTTTTTGTTTTTTTCCCCCTCCTCGATGCTGAAGTCGCGCTGTTGACTTGCATCAGCCAAACCCGGCGCCGGTGCTTTTGTTAGAGAGAGAGAGGAGAGACGAGTCAACAATGTGGAGCCAACTTTGAAACAGGACATTTTTGCTAAGTTAACCTAAAGCGCGCGCCCACACTCTCGCGTCCTCTCGCTCCAGACTCGCCGATGCCGGATATCTGCCAAACACACAACTTTTTACGCATCTTGATTGGGGGGGTTTGCATCTGTTTACTGCTGACACCGATCCGTATCCAGTGAATGTACACGTCGGTCAAAGTGCAAGGTCCCCTCAGATATGATCCAGCAGCTCTGACCATTGCTGTCACCTCTTCCAACCGACTCATACATGCGCCTTTTTTATGCTTAATATACCTCAGTAACTCGCCTCGGTCTGCACCAAGATGTCGTGTCTGTTACTAGGAGTCATACGAAGGTAAGTTTTATTTTTCTACTGAAACTTGATGACTGGGATATTGCACCCTCAGCAATGTCTCCCCTTGTGAGGTTTTGCTTGAAGCTACATTGTGAATCCCAGCCTATTAGTACACAGCATTAAGTTACAACCTGCTTCTACCTGATGCCTCTAAGCTAAACAAAACTCTCAAACTTAAATATTTGACCTTCCTTGGCATAGATCGAGACCAAATCAGGACTAACACACATCTTAGACATTATGACTAAATTATGCTTAAACTGTGTGCAAACCATGTCTTAAACAAGGAAATTGGCAACATAAGTGCATTAAGAGATTAAAGGATGTCATCCCTAATTAAAATGAATGAAAACTGAAGTTGCACGTGACCCTCAGTACCAATTGAAGAAATCCACCAGTTAATGAGATTTGCTACTTACATTATTCACAAATGTAAGTTATATATATTCATGACAATTACTGCTTTGATTTTTGGAAAGTTGGCGTTTAACTTTTGGCTTATGTGTAAAAATGGTTACACTATCTTGATTCATTGGACTTAACAAAATCTAGTACAATGTAATCTGCTTTGTAATCATCTTTAAATACTTGTACCTATGTAGTAACAATGGAATAATGTAGTATTAGTAGTTTGGAGGCACATTGTAAGGCCAGGATTAGATGTCTTAATACATGATGTGCCTCCAAGCTACAAATACATATGATTCCATTTTGTAACCCATCGGTGCTACACATTGTTACATATCACATTACATTGTACTATACAGGTACAATGTATCAAGGGTAGTGTAAAGTGTCACTGTAAACAACCTGTTTATAGTGACACATCTGCCTGTGCTTTTGGGCTATACTTTCTGCCGGAGAGTGTTCATTCATTTAATTCCGCACATTCTCCAATTAAATATGTGTTGCTCAGTGTCTGCTCATCTTGATTGCTTTGTGGTGGGGCCCATTCATTACTCACTGTATCTCTGTCAGGATATTAATAGCAAAGCTAGAGGACAGACAAAGTACTGTCTCAAACCTGCTCAACTTGATCCATGTTACCTGGCAAGGCACATTTCAATATCAGTCTTAGCTTTCCCCCTCATTCAGGATACAGTGAGTTCTCGTGCATTCAAAGAGCACGTCCGAGTGAATCATTTCAGGACATTTTAGTGACAGACGACCACGGCTTATTTGTCTTTCTGCATGATGTCCCCCCGGGCCGCTGGACTCATCACTTTCTCTATTTGCTTTCAGCTCCCTTGCACTTGCACTCCCTGTACCTTAGCGCAGGCACGTGTGCATGTCCTGTCCATGAGTAGTAGACTCTGCCCCGGGAGGCGATGTACCGGGACGTGCCAAAAGAGTTAAATGGAGGGGGGGAGAGGCGTGCCGGGCTGTAGTGAAAGTCTATTGGATAATTCTTGATCTAGAGGTGTGCTATGCGTTGAGAGTTCTCCTGCTTGCTGTGGACGGATCAGTTTTAGTTCCTATTAGACACTCTAGTTATTAAGTTGACATTCTTGGAAGATCAGTATCAGTATCATCACACGCTATGACGCAAATGTTGGATGTGTACTACAGGTCCTTGCCTTCACCCACTACTAACCTATTACCCCAGCATCATGAAGCATACCTTAAGGCAACTCCTTCTCTTTATCTCTGTGAACGTGGAGTGTGACTGATTGGTGGTTGGAGAGGAAGTTTGTCCCAGATCGATAGTTTCATCGGTCAGTCCCAGAGCTGTCTGAGCATTATGCGAATAAAGCAAAGAAGTATGCATTATTTATGAGGGTTCAAGTCTGCAAAGTAACATTGTGTTGGGAAGATTATAAGGGCACCTGAATAACTATATAAAGCACGTACGTATCTCTCTATCTATCTTGATATCTTTGCACATTTCACAACAAAATTGGGGCATTAGATTAAGAGCGCATCTATAATGTATTCAGAAGTCAAGTATGTATCAGCATTTTTAGTGAGGAGCTGGTGCTGATTATCTGTGGGGGAAGGGGCGAGGAATGAGACGGCAGAGACGTCATGGTTTAAAAGGATTCAGGGCCCGGGGTCGAAGTGTCTTAGGCCTAGAAAGAGGGCTTTCCAAAAGATGTCCTGACATAATCTCCCAAACCCTGACCACAGCCTCATTTCCTGTCCCCTCAGGGAGAACAGCGACAAATATTTGACACACACTCAGCCTTTATCTCTAACTCACCGTTGCCTGTTTCAAAGAAGAATGTTGCACGACGTATAAACAGTTGTCAATGATCAAGACTGTGTGTTGTGTCGTGACTTAACAGAAAAGCAATAAATGATTTGTAGTTTCAGTGACTAAATCCGCCAGACTGTTATCTTGAATGTTGCTGTGACCTCCAGAGTTCTTGCCCTTTGCACATTGTCACCAGCTCCACTTAAAGCAGAACAGACAAACTGGCTAGGCGAGAGCACGTCTCCTTCACGTGAGGCCTGTGACTGTGTAATTACTCACTTAAAGCAGCCAATTAGGAGCCACAAGCTTCAGGAAACAAGGCTAAAATGTGACAGTGTCGATAATGTTATGGGGGTAGAACAATACTGGCTGCTAATGTTTAAATTGAGGAAGCATCTTTTACTCTTTCGAGCTTTGAACCACATTATAATGTTGCTCCCTGGTCAGTAACAAACAGAAGTACAGTACATTGCTTTCACGACGCCATGCTGTTTCCACTGCTGCCTATAGAGGGCACTCCACACCGTTTCTAGTAAAATGCTATAATTTCTCTACTAAAAGTATTGCTATTTCTTCTTGTAGTTTAACATTACCATTACTATCAGGTCACAGAGTTGAGCGCCGTCTAAAATTAGCTTGCAAACAAAGAGGGCACTCAAAAATGCACACACTCCATTGTGCCCCTATAGCCGTGGACAGACACGCTGCCCCTTGTTTTAACAGCTTGCATATCTGCAGTGGCTTGTTTCTGAACACCATGCTGCTAACAAACAAAAGGCAGCCCCGAAATGCCCCTCTCATTGTGGACAATTCATTTGAGGCTTTTCAGGTGTCACTGACTGCCCCAGGACAGTCTTAGAAACCCTGTGTTGTGCTTGATGCAGGATTGGTGAAACACTTTTGCTCATATTTGTTTTTCAAGTTTTAAAGCTGTAAATATGTGTGATTCAGGCCTAATACCTGAGCATACAAAACACCCAGAAGAGAAGAAGCGAGTAAAGCTTGATAATATGTGTCTACTCTCAGCAAGAATGATTTGTAGTGAATAAAGGCTGGGGACGGTAAAACAATACCAGTCTGGTGTCAAAGCAAAGGTTTAGGTTCCACTGGAACTGAAAAAATAAATAAGCAGGTACTGAAAAGAAATATATATCTTTATGTTCACGCTTTGATGTTGTTGGTCATCAAAATTTAAAGGAAAAAAAAGTTAAACAAGTTGCAAAAAAAAAGACAAAAAGAAAAAAAAACAGGGAAAATTTGGGACAAAATTGGAGCGAAAAAAATGTGGGCAAATTTAGGGGGAAACATTGGGGAAAAAAAACAGAAAATAAAAAAAAAAACATGAAAAATGTGTTCATGGTTGTTTCACCTCAATCAGAAATTAAATGGCAGGAAAAGGAATAAATTAACCTTAACCAAATGCATTGTCTCCAGTTCAGCTTTACCCAAATCTAAAAGCGTACAGCCTATGGGCCAGTGTCCTATAGACCCACATCTCAGCTGATCTTTTTCCTCACATTGTCGTCCCTTTTCTGTTACTCCTTTGTGGCTTTTTTGTTGTGGCATTTTCTACACTTTTTTGTCACTATTTTGTCACTTTTTCATCTCTTTTTTTGTCACATTTTTAAAGCTTTTTTATTGCTTTTTTGTCACTTTCCAGATGCTCTTTTTTGTTTTGTTTTCATCACATTTTTGTCCCCTTTTCTTCTTCTTTTTTGTCACGTTGGTGTTGCTCTTTTTTTTATTTTCGTCTAATTTTTGTGGCTATTTTGACACTTTTTTTGAGAAGCTTTTCGATTTGGGTAAAGCCAAACTGAAGAAAATTTGCTCAGTTCAGGTGGGGATTAAGAGGCTTATCTGTTTTATTATGAAAAATATTTCAGTATAAGTATCGAAAAAAGCATCGCTGAGGTATCGGTATCAAAAACCAAGTATCGTTAAAGTATATCGAAAAACATTTAATGGCACCCAGAGTAGCAAATTTGAGCAGAGAAATGATTCATATGAGCCTGATGTAAAAACTTTCACCAGTATATTTCCTATGTGTTTATCACCATATCATAAATAAAATGAAAAGTAGATTAAGTAACTTTAAATGTACCCGGTTGTGACTAATAACAAGCCTATTCTCTGTAATATTATTTGATCATTTTATCATTCAAACATGCCTCATCAAATCTCGTGTCTTGTTATTTGTAACCTACTCTTTTGTACTTGCAGGGTACTTCAATATTTACTGTGCACATATTTACTTCTGTTTCATATCATTAAAATAATATTGAAACTTCTGATTAGGTCAGTATTAAGTTACCGCATATCCCACATGTCTGTTTGGATTGTTTTGGTTCTGCATTTGTAAATCAGGTCTCAGAAGAGGCAAAATCTAAATAAAGTAATTACCCCTACAAGTTATACCTATTTATATGAATATGAGTAGTGCACATACAGTCAAACAAAAGCTTTACTTTACTATACTAGTATACTTAACTACTGTATATTGATGCTTGATTTTTGATTTTTCCCTCAGACATGGAGGTGTCGGGGCTAGCGTGGGGGCGCGCTCCCTGGCCTCGATCCCGTCCCTCCCTGCGGCCGTGGCTGAGTTTGTGAAGGGCGCGGCGGAGGAGTGCAAACCGTCCCGGGTTCACGTGGTCACCGGGACGCCAGAGGAGACGGCCAACATCCTGGCGGGACTCGAGGTGGAGGGCATGGTCAAGAGGCTGCCCAAATACGAAAACTGGTAAATGTGGGACTTTCTGATGCTTAAAAGGTAACAATAAGCCGGAATTGACAGGAATGAGCACGAGATAAAATACAGTGGTTTGAGAGAAAGAGTCCGATTTTTTTAAACATTTTTTGCAAATCTATTACGGTAGTTATAAAAAGTAGTATTTGTGCACTGAATCTGGGTTTCTGCGGGGCAATGAAAAGCATTAAAAGTCATTAAATTAATTTTGCCAAAACCAAGGCCTCAAAGGGGCTGGATGCAAGTTGGCCATTTTATGCTCACTACTGCCACCTCAGGTCTTACTCGTAACTGCAGCTTCTATATTCAGCTCTTGCATGCGTTGGGGGGGGGGGGCAGTTAGAGGCAGTTGTGGTGAACAGGTATGGGCTCATTCTACACCTTAGGACATGGCTGGAACATGTCGGGGGAGGAAAATACTTAGGTTTAACATTTTTAAACTCCGTAGAGTCCCTTTAAATGTCATTACAAAGCATTAACTTTAAATGTCATTACAAAGCATTAAGTTTGATTTAAACTGGCATGAAATCTACAGTATTTTGGGGGAAATGATGGCATTTCTCTGCAATCTTTACTGTGTACGTTCATCGAAAATACCAAAATGATGGTCTAAAGTATATTCAGTTGCAGTTTTGGCTTTTTTTTGGCTGAAAAGTTTCGTTGTTTTGTCCAATTTCTCTTTCCTCCGCCATTTTTGCAATTTCAGAAAAATTAAAAATGCAAAAAAGTAATTCTGCATTGATGGCATGGGCGACGGTGGCGCATAGAGTAGAGCGGGTTGTCTTGTGCAGAATGACAGCAGAATATCAAAAAACAGATTTGAAATGTTTTGCACTTTTAGTTATGAAAAATGCTAATTAGATTTTACAGAAGGCGTCCCAGTGTGTTGGTTGAGTGATTTTGGGGGTCATGGCTTGAAAAGTTTGGAACCCCTGCTACATGGGCCAAAAAACAACAATGTCATTATTTATTCCAGCCCTGATACAAACCCACGACACAATGGCATTAATTCATGAAACTTGTCGTTCGTTTTGTAGCTGGCTGGCGCGCACAGACCCGAAAGACGTGGCCCGCGTTGAAAGCAAGACGGTGATCGTGACCAAAAGCCAGCGGGACACCATCCCCATCCCGGCCGAGGGGGTGAAGAGTCAGCTGGGCAACTGGATGAGCGAGTCGGACTGGGGCAGTGCCAGACAGGAGCGCTTCCCCGGCAGCATGACAGGTACGGTTTACCAAAATACAGACGACTTAGGGAGTGGCTTTTATTGCTCTATGATTAATATGTTCCTGGTTACATGTGGCATAAAGTGAACAAATGTGCGATGGGCGGAGTCAGGCCGATTCCTTAAGCCGGATGCTGTGTTTGCCAATGGCTGGGACTATTGTGCAACTGTCCATCTGCATAAGTGATGACATTTCCAGACAATAAAATAAGAATAAATGACTCATTAAGCACTTTTACAATGTTAAGTCAATTTGCACATGATAAAACACATGGGTAGTAAGAGTTGTATGTAAGCTCTTTGATTTGATAGGACTTTTCCATTTAACTTCTTCACCCTCACTTTAACCAATTTTCTCCAGTTCAGCTTTGCCCAAAGCCAGAATCTAAACGAATCTTTTTTCTTGCATAGTAGTCACTTTTTTTGTGTAATATCTGTCACTTTTCCGTCACACTTTTGTGGCTTTTTTTGTCACATTTTCCTCACTTTTTCATCACATTTTAGTTATTTTTTCATCAGATTTTTCTCACTTTTTCATCACATTTTTCTCATTTTTTCATCATTTTTTAATTTATTTTTTCATCACATTTTTCTCACTTTTTCATCAATTTTTTCTCACTTTTTCATCACATTATTCTCACTTTATCATCACATTTTTCTCACTTTTTTTTATTTATTTCTCCATCACATTTTTCTCACTTTTTCATCACATTTTCCTCACTTTTTCATCACATTATTCTCACTTTTTCAGCACATTTTTCTCACTTTTTCATCACATTTTTCTAATTTTTTCATCAATTTTTTTTAATTTTTTCATCACATTTTTTTTTATTTTTTCATCGCTCGTTGTCGTATAATTTTTGTTGCTATTTTGACACTTTTTTCAAGAAGCTCTTAGATTTGGGTAAAGCCAAACTGGAGAGAATGTGCTCGGTTCAGGCAGGGGGTTAAGAGGTTAAGCAAAAGGTTTCAAAAGTTGTCTTCTGGGCTGGGTTGTTTACAATTCTGCTAGATTTTTCTTTTTTGGCAGACTACTTAACTTCATGTCAAATCGCTCCTTTGTCTAAACCTTTGCCAGTGTACTGCAATAGTAAAATATCAATAAATTAATTAAAAATAACTGATTACATGCCATAAATGTTCACTCTAGGTCGTACCATGTATGTCATTCCCTTCAGTATGGGTCCAGTGGGCTCTCCTTTAACCAAATACGGAGTTCAGGTAAGAACGACAGCCAGACTCAACAAATACTGCAGTTAAATCTGTATTAATCACAATGCTCATGTAATCTCTCTGATGTAGGTGACGGATTCTCCATACGTAGTGGCGAGCATGGGCATCATGACACGGATGGGAACTCCGGTCCTCAACAAACTGGCTGAAGGAGTGGAGTTTGTGCGCTGCCAACACACGGTGGGGCGACCTCTACCCCTCAAAGGTAAAGAACATGTTTTAAATCTAACATATCCCCCTGCAGACATCCGTAATAGCCCTTGTTTGTCTCCATCATTGCAGCTCCTCTGGTGAACTCGTGGCCCTGTAACCCGGAGAAGGTGCTGATCACCCACTTACCCGACGCCCGGCAGATCATGTCCTTCGGTAGCGGATACGGAGGGAACTCGCTTTTAGGGAAGAAGTGCTTCGCTCTTCGAATCGCCTCTCGCATCGCCAAGGATGAGGGCTGGCTGGCAGAGCACATGCTGGTGAGACGGGCTCATAAAACGAGAGTTAATGTACAGTAAAGCAATCAGGCAGAACATTAAGACAGATAGTATAAATGGCACATAAATGTAGATATACTGGGCAGAAGGTGAGCATTTAACCTCTTAACACCCGCCTTAACCAAGTGTATTTTCTCCTGTTTGGCTTTACCTAATGTACAGTAAAAGCTTAATGAAAAAACGACATAAATGAGACGTAACTGAGGATGAAAACACAGCTAAAAAGCATCTGAAGAACTACAAAAAAGTGATGAAAAAGCAACAAAACAGGCGACAAAAAACAGATAAAAAAGCAAAACAAGCGTAAAAAAAAAGCATCAAGATAGTGACAAAAACAAGAAGTGAATGAGGATGAAAACTGCAAAACTGGCGACAAAAAAGCTATGAAAAGTGATGAAAAAGTGACAAAAACCTAACAAAACAGACAGCAGAAAACAAAGGAAAAAGCAACAAAACAAGCAACAAATAAGCAATGAAAAGCGATGAAAAAGTGACAAAAACCTAACAAAACAGACCGCAGAAAACTAATGAAGAAGCATCAAAATAAGCAACAAAAAAGCATCAAAATAGCGACAAAAATGAGAAGTAAATGAGGATGAAAACGCTGCAAAACAGGCGACAAAAAAGCAATGAAAAAGCACCAAAATATGACGAAAAAAGAGACCACAACATAAGGAACAATCTCAGATCAGTTTTCTGAGCTCTTAGCTTTCAAATGAGGCGTTACCCTGGCCTATAGGCTGTAAGCTCCAGTCAAGAAGATGGGGGTTAAGGTGTTAAAGTTCTAAAATACTACTTGTTTTTGCAGCTGTTTGTAGACACTGGTATAACTAATAATGTTTTGTCCGATTGTTGTATGAGTATATTAGTCGTCAATCCCAACCTCATGTGTTTTTGATCGTTGTTTTGTTTCATTTCTCTGCAGATCTTGGGGATAACAAATCCACAGGGAGTAAAGCGTTATGTAGCAGCAGCGTTCCCCAGCGCCTGCGGGAAAACCAACCTGGCCATGATGAAGCCCTCTCTGCCGGGATGGAAGGTGGAGTGCGTGGGGGACGACATCGCGTGGATGAAGTTTGACAGCCAAGGTAACGCAGAGTTGGATGTTTTCTTCAGAGGTTTTTATGTCTTTGTTACATGGGAATAAATAGTGAAAAACTAAACCAATACCCATCTGTTTTCAAATCATTCTTGTGAATTCATAATATGTTTCAATCTTTCTCCATTGCATATTAATAAACTTGCCTACAGGAAAATACTGACATTTTAATGAAGCTACATTACAGTTGTATTTCCTTCTTCTGATTCCTCTCCTTTTAAAGTAAAGTGTGTTAAAACCGTGACTAACCTCGTCTCTGTTGATCTTTCCAGGGAAACTCAGGGCCATTAATCCGGAGAATGGGTTTTTCGGAGTCGCTCCCGGGACCTCGGACAAGACCAACCCGTACGCCATGGCAACCATCCGCAAAAACACCGTGTTCACAAACGTAGGCGAGACGAGCGACGGAGGAGTGTGGTGGGAGGGCCTCGACTCTCCACCAGAGGGCGTCACGCTCACAGACTGGCACGGCAAGACGTGGAAGAAAGGTGGGAATGGATGGAGGGTTTTACAGAGGTGATTCTTATCAGTGATTTATTAGGATCCCCGTTAACTGCTCATTGATTAGTCTTTGTGGGTTGTAAAATGTATAATATTACAGTAGAAGAAGAACTCTATTTGTATAGCGCCTTTCACAGACATGGTCACAATTAAGCGCTTTTGCATTGGACAATTTTACATTCACTCCATTCTTGGTTAAAAGTAATAATTCAGATAACATGATGAAATATAAGAAGTAAGAAGGTCCCAGGTTCGACTCCCACCTGGATGGAGCCTTTCTGTGTGTCTACGTAGGTGTCCTCCAGGTGCTCTGGTTTCACTTACCACGAAAAATATGTACAGTAGGTTCCCCTCTGGGGCCAGGACTGAAAAAGAGATTCTTAAACTTAGTGGGACTTTGCCGGTTAAATAAAGGTAAACTGCAGATGCATTTATTAAAGCAGAACTAAGTAACTTTTTTACCTTAATAAATCCTTTTCGAAGGCCCTTTGGGAGTAATACAAGTGTTAATGGGATAGATGCAGGCGGCGTCTCTGGAATCGCCCATATATGGTTATGTTTGAAAACAGTTAAGGGGGAAAACAATTTGGGGAAGATCAAACTTTCTCTAATTATTCAAAAACTACTTTAACACATGCTGAAATATGAATATCATTTTGTACTAAATAAAGAAACAAAGACATGGAGAGGAGCAAAATGGTTCAACAGCCCATAAATACATAAATAACGGAGAATGCTAACATGATGCTACATGTTAGCATCGGGCTAAGGCGGTTAGCTAGCACTAGCTACAGGTGCCGTTTTTTCACTACTACTGAGCAATCTGCTGTGAGAAAATATCCATATGGGCCCGATTTAGACTTGACTTTATTTATGTGTGAAAAATAAGTTCATATTCCACCAGAAAATGGCTAAAAAGAGTGAAAATTGTGTTTCTCTAAAGATTCTATTTTCCCCCTCATCGAAGTCACGCCCCCTTCTATGACGAGATGCCGTCTGTATCTATGATTGGGGGGTCTTTCATCTCCCCCTGGTGTCTCTGGCCAGAAAACCACAATTGCAACTTCACTGCCTCCGGGTCGGAGTCACCAATACACACTAATACAGGGGTGGCCAACCCGCGGCTCTCGAGCCGCATGCGGCTCTTGGCCAATCAGAGTGCGGCTCTTTGCATGATTGGAGATGTTTAATACAATGTGGCTCTTTGCAAAATTGGTAAATATTTCCCATAAACTGTAACAGTCTTTGACCAAAAATCCAACCATCGTCCTACAGACCCATCTCTACATGAATGAGAGTCTGTATCTCTCTCCTTTTCGAGGCGGTGTGTAAAATGTGCCCGTGCAGCCTCACTCACAGCGGGATGTAGGTTAAACAACAGGCAGGCAGATCGTGGCACTAGGATTAGCTTCTGTGCTTTTCAGGTTTCTGATCAGCTACTCTTTATTTGATGTAATTTGGCCTCATATTCACCGAAAAAGATCACAATTAGGAAATGGAAAAAAGCGGAGCTCTTATTAAGCGTATGATGCGAAGCGCGACATCGTAACGCGGAAATACGCAAAGTCATGACTTTTCTTTCACACGTGTTATAACTGTAACAGATGCAACTTAAAACAGACTCTCAGATCCTCCAGAGGCTCCTGGTTAAATTTCATGAACTTTGTGCAGCCTAGAGTGCGTTCTTTGCACAGTCCAGTCAGGACAAAGCTGCAGGCACTGAGCGCACAGGCCAGGGGCGAATCAGAGAAGGGGGCTCAGTGGGCAGGGCCCCACATACAAACACACCCCAGCATTAAAAAAAATAAAAAAAATAATAATAATCTAATTCTGTCTCAGTCAGAACAGGAAACACAAAATGTCATTTAATATACATGTATTTCAATCTTGTTGAGGAGTAAAACCATTCAATCTAACACAATTATTAAAAAAGAAAAAGAAAAAGGCATAAAGTTATAGTTTATTGTGATTAAATAAAACGGTCACATTCTATTTAATCACAATAAAGTACCGCCCCGGGATCTCGCTAATGGTCGGTGCCTTTGTGGCTCTTCACAGGATCAAGGTTGAAAATTTCGGCTCTTGGTCTCCGACTGGTTGGCCACCCCTGCACTAATAGAATCACGAAGAAGAAGCTAACAGGCTAACGGGCAAAGCTAACTGTGGGCTAGCGCCACTTAAACAGTATTTACAGCCAAGTTTGAGTGAAAGAAATTACCTCCATCTCCAACTTGCTACGACACCTGCAGTGGCGCTTATGGCCTCTAGGGGCATGAGTTACTTAGTACTGCTTTAAAGAGTTACACGTACTTCAGTAATTTTTTTCAAGTTTTTTTTCTACTACTTGGAGTGGTTTTATCACAGAAACAATACTGTTATTCGCGTAAAACACTGAGAAACTCTTTCTACTGTGAATCAATAAGTGACAAAAGTTTCATGCACAGTTATGAGTTTTTAGAGGTTAAATTATTTTTCTTTCATTGAATTTTTCTGGATAGTAATGTAAGCAATATGCCCATTTATGCACAGCACCTTTGAAATAAATAAATATAACTTGGCATTTCCTGAAAAACATTATGAGCAAATTATGTGCAAATTGAATGAACTTTACAGGCAATAGACCAAGCGTTATAGCATCATAAAGCAAACATGTTTTTTTATTTCTTTATATCTTTATTTCTTTATCTTTTTACAGTTAATGATTACAATTTTAATGGACAAACACACCTTTTATTGGTGCAGTACTGTAGTTTACTATTTACTACTACTTTACTTCACTATAATCCCATTAAATATATTCACAGAACTGTTGTTTATTTTTTTCCAGGCAGTGCGACGCCCTGTGCGCACCCGAACTCCCGCTTCTGCGCCCCGGCCGCACAGTGTCCCATCATCGACCCTCAGTGGGAGAGCGAGGAGGGCGTGCCCATTGACGCCATTATCTTCGGTGGAAGGAGGCCAGAAGGTCGGACATGATTAAAATGGCTTGATTTACAGCTGTGCAGTGCATTATCTAATTATTACATAAGTTGAGTTTTAGACATACACAGCTGTTTACATTATTATTAAAGCCGTCAAAAACAGATCTAAGTAATGATTAACTTGATGTGTACAGTAAGAAGCAGAGACTTAAGTTCATTGTCTGTAATGAACCTGACATATTTTTTTAATCTCTTTTTATCTGCAGGAGTGCCTTTGGTGTACGAGTCTTTTAGCTGGAAACATGGAGTGTTCGTTGGAGCCGCGATGAGATCTGAGGCAACTGCGGCGGCTGAGCATCAAGGTACAGACAGACAAATATATTCATCGCCAACTAAAGAAAGTGCATAGAACTGTACGTTTAGGTCAAGGGTCTCCTACATGTTTACCTGGTGAGCTGCTTTTACTGTAATGTAACAAAAAGGTTAATGTTTCGAAGATAACGTGAAGTCTCTATGCGAGCTATGAGGAGTTCACCCTGGAGAGGTGGTCGCCATGGTGATATTTTGACACAATTACTGCAGGTGAATAGGGAATTATTTTAAATTTAGAGATATCGATTTGAAACTTCTGCTGTAGATTACTGACATAGATATGAGAAGAAAATGTATGTGAAGTTGTTTGGTCATTTTATGTTTTCATATAAAAATAAGGCCAAAATTCCACATATTTTTGGCGACGAAAGCTGAATAATGGATGGAGCCCGGTTTAAATTTATGGTTTTATTTTGTTGACATATTAGTTACATAGACTTTTTTAGAGGGGATTTTGGATATTCTGTTTTGTTTTAAAATAAGATGTTTTTTTAGTGGAAAAATCGGCACAAATTTAAAATTCACCTTGTTTTTTGAAATTCAAAACTCAATACTGTATTTTCCGGCCTATAAGTCACACTTTTTAATAGTTTGACTGGGGGTGCAACTTATACTTAGGTGCGACTTATCAAAATTCATAATCCCCCAATGTTTGTCATTTTCACACTGACAGCTGTGGAGGGCGCTCTAGGCTTGTGTACCAGTATCTGCTACTCCTGTACCACAGAAGATTTAAAAGGGACTATACGGAGCTTGAAAATGTTAAAACTAAGTATTTTCCTTCTCCTACATGTTCCAGCAATGTCCTAATGTGTAGAATGAGCTCAGACCTGATCACCACAACTGCCTCTAAAATCCTGCACTGTCACTCAAAAAGTTGTTACCTTGGGCCCGAAATGCCGGCAATACACAAGCTTAATATAGAAGCTGCAGTTACATGTATGACCTGAGGTGGCAGTAGTGAGTATAAAATGACCAACTTGCATCTAGTCTCTTTAAAAACGGTAACTGAGCAGCAGAAAAAAACTTGTGAGGGACTGGTGAAAAGCAGAGGTTACTTTTACTGCAATGGGGAAAACAAAAGCTAATCAACAGCTAAAAGATAAATAACCACAGGTAGAGGAACGAGTTTGCAAATGAGTGAACAACACCTCTAGGCCCAGGTAATTACCAAGGCTGGTGCGACTTGTAATCCGGAAATACGGTAAATCAGGGTAGGAATTACATATTCAAAATCCAACATATATATAAGTCTAAAAGTGGAAAGTTTGGAGTCTGTAGGAGCTACTGATATGGAGAGTTTGTCGCCACAATGTGAAAAAAAAATGCATTTTCAGAAAATGGTCCTGGAAATTACAATTTTCCATATAAACCTATGGAGAAACATTGAGTCTGTGCAATAATTAAACATGATATTCTGAAGATTAGGTATTTTGTTTGTTTCCAGGTGAACGTTTATACCTGTATGTTAAGAGAACAAACAGTTGATGGCTTACTGTTCTTATTCATTTTACTTGATTCTTATACAATTTTATCATGTCTTCTTCCTCATTCTGACCTGCAGGCAAGGTGATTATGCATGACCCGTTCGCCATGAGGCCATTCTTCGGCTACAACTTTGGAGACTATCTCGCCCACTGGCTGAGCATGGAGACCAGGAAGGCTCCGACTCAGCTGCCCAAAATCTTCCACGTCAACTGGTTCAGAAAGGACCCCAGCGGCTCCTTCCTGTGGCCGGGATTCGGAGAAAACGCCCGCGTGCTGGAATGGGTCTTCAAGCGCTGCGGCGCCGAGCGAGAGGACGAGGCCGCCAAGAAGAGCATCGTCGGCTGGGTGCCAGTGGAGGGCGCCATCAACACCGCGGGCCTGGGCAGCGCCGTGGATATGGGCGCACTGTTCGACGTGCCCAAACCCTT
Source organism: Gobius niger (assembly GCF_951799975.1). NCBI lineage: Eukaryota > Metazoa > Chordata > Actinopteri > Gobiiformes > Gobiidae > Gobius > Gobius niger. The sequence continues at coordinate 12,196,364 of NC_136869.1, forward strand.
CTGGCAAAAGGAGACCAAGGAGTTGAGGGCCTATTTCTCGCAGCAGGTGGGAGCGGATTTGCCGGCACAGGTGGAGGACGAGCTGAGGCAACTGGAGCAACGGGTGCACAACTAGGACAGAAATGTAGAGGGTCAACATGGTGCTATCAGACCCACTGACTGTGTTCACTTACACTACAGAGAAATACATGGCAAAAGTTCAGAATTTTAATCTTATTTTAGCCGATGGAGTAGATGAATTTACTGATCGGGTCTACAGTGTGCATAGATTTCTCATCCCTGGGTGTAGATTTCACATCTATTTTCACATTTTATTTTCCCCTAGATACATATTTTAAAGGTGAAGAGATGTAGAGGTGAAACGGCCCTGTGCTGGTCGCCTCCTGGCTGCGAGGTTTTTAAGGTTCTCCCCAACGCGCGTCTCCACAAAACCAGTCCAGTATTGTGCTTGTGCTCCTTTGACCAATACTTTTATTTCCACACACAACACAGGATGTCCACATGACACGGTAAGAAATAGTTTACCTTTAAACCAGCAGCACCTGGGCCCCTTTTGTAGGGAAATGTGACATTCAAACAAGTACATCAGCGCCCCCTACCGGCTGGGAGAAAGGTACATTTTGGCTCCTACACATAATATGATCCTTTTTTTATGTAAGGAATACAGTGGGAGAAATAACACAGTTAACATCACAAGAATTGGTTAACAGTGTCCGCTGAAACTAATACCACCTAAACAATTACATGTTATCATATTTTTATTGGTCATAGCATGTAAACATTCTCAGGAAAGGGAGGAATAAGTAAGTGAACCAGGAATCTCGCTGAACTGCGACAGTTTTGTAAAGAGGATGGTCTAAGATTGTCTACAAAAGAAGGATCAGCCAGATATCCAAGGGTTCACTTACTTTTTCCACACTGTTGTGAATGTCTCAGTTTTTTCTGCAAAATATCTGGATTATCTTGACTTTCCCATTGAAAAATTGTCCAGGCCCTGAGGCAGCAAAACAGCCCCGCGCTATGATTCTCCCTGCACCAGACTTCACAGTCGGGATAGGGTTTTGATGTTGCTGTGCTGTTCCATTTTTCCTCTAAAACAGACACCGTTTACTCATTCTTATCACATTGACCACATTTATGACCAATTTAGGCAGCAATTTGAGAAATTCCAAACGGTGTGCTCACTTTTTCCTCCCACTGTATCCAAAACGTGAAAATATGACAAAAAGCTTGATTGTGTGTTTAATAGTCATGAGTTGCCAATGACCTGATTATCTTACATGAAGCTTTTAAAAGGGACTATACGGAGTTTAAAATGTATGAGTCCAGACCTGTTCACCACAACTGCCTCTAAAATCCTGCACTGTCGCTCAAAAAGGTGTTAATTCGGGTCCAAAGTGCCTTCATGCACGAGCTTAATATAGAAGCTGCAGTTACACGAATGACCTGAGGTGGCAGTAGTGAGTATAAAACAGACAACTTGAATCTAGTCCCTTTGTTATTTCAAGCAAAAATCTGCCAGTTTGGGCAGAAAATTGCATTTACAGTAAAACAAATATCACCAAACTGATAGAAAATATGGCTTGAAATAAGATGTTGGAAATAACTTTTTGCAAGCTCAAATTAAGCTTCTCAAAATTGTAAAAAGTTTCATTTCAATTGGAGGAGAAATGCACACTGTTATCGGTTCACACACAGTAAAAAAGAAGCCTCTCAGTAAAGCTATGTTATTTCTGCATGTGTGAATCTAAAATATGCAGGCTCTACTGAAACACACTTTATTTTTTGCCAGAGAACACAGTCAGTGTCAGATATCGGTCTACAACATTGTCCAGTTCTGGAGGTAACGTTAAGCTGCTCTTAATTGACGATGCAACAGCCACAGGACTGAATTTTCGGACACTTTTCCACACAAATGCTGCAACCAAAGGTCAGGAGATAGATTTATTTGCACCATAGCGAGATCAGCCTGGCTTAAAGTGCCTTGGACAGCGATAAATAGTGTCTTATATCCTTCAAATGTTTACTGGCTGTAGCCCAAAGACCAACACCATTTTAAAGCAGTATGGAATCCGCTTTGTTTTGTTTTTTATGAGTTTGAGACCCAAAATGAAATATGATGAATATTTATAAGTTAATTTTTAAAGTGAAGTTAAATCAGGGCCAAACTATTACTATCACATAATCCTTTTTTTATGAATGTGATTGAACTGTGTAATTTTAGCTGATGTTTACATGAAAATACGTGAAATGTTGGACCAATAAATGCAACTGAGATTAGATTTTTCTTCTTCTTCTTTTTTTTTTTTTTTTACAAACTGTACGCCAAAGTTTTATTTACTGTGCAATGAATAAAAGTATCATGTTTGAACACAACATCCTGTTTGTTCTTGGCAATAGACTTGAGTCAGAATTGAGTCAGTGTGTGTTGCAGTGACAAATATTTGATACTTCCTGCATGGATCAGCTCTGTACAACCTGCTGAAGTTATTCTGAGTTTGCACATGCACAGACCTTGAACACACAACGATCTTGAAGCTAAAACAAGACGGAAAGTGTGAGTGCAATGATGGAAATATCCTTTGAGAAACCACATTTAAAAGAAAGGAGAAGCCCATTATTGATGCAACAGCTGGTGTTCTCCTTTCTGTAAGTATTATTGAAAGTAAACCAATGAAATTAAATATATGTAGACCAGATTTTCTTAGAGGCTAGTACAAGTAAAACGTAGTGACCCAAACAATTACTCAAGTATAAGCAAAAAGAAGAAGTTACTTGAATACTGTGAGTAACTGAGCGGAAAAAGTCAGATTTATTTTCCATGACGCCATAAAGAAAAACAGAAAAACTAAATAATTCTGTAGAACAAGTACCACGAGACAACATCTACTTCAAAATAAAGCATTTTCCACTGAAATATTTACTCACGGGGGAAAAAGTAAGAACTATTTTCACTCAAGTAAGAGCACAGATACTTCATTATAATTTTACTCAAGTAGAAGTAAAAAGTAGCGTATGATAAAACTACTCTAAGACATAATTTCTTCAAAAACGTACGTACATGTACAGTGGGAGGAAGAAGTGAGGACACTGTTTGGAATTTCTTGCATTTCTGCCTAATTTGGTCTGAACAACAATGAGAAAACAGAGTCTGCTTAAACTAATACCACCCAAACAATTACATTTTATCATATCTTTATTGGCCATAGCATGCAAACACTCACAGGACAGCGTGGAATAAGTGAGTACACCCTTGGATTCAATTAAATCGCTATTTATCATACTGGGTCAGGCTGTGCAGTCATACTATCTCTGTCGTAGCCTTGACTGTGGTGCTCAGACTCTCAGCCACTGAATGTTTGCTTGTGTATCAGTCTGACACTTTGAGAGGGTATTTATCCCTTTTCTGTGGAAGCATAGACAGACTTGAATGGTAGGACTAGCGCACTGTCTCGAGTTCATGTCTCCGGGTCCCGCACCGATGGTAAATAAACTTCTCCTGTATAAGACATCTAGACTCCTGCCTATTCTTCATCTCATCCTCTCGAACACCATTGTTAATCCTCTAACACAGTGGTTCCCAGAGTGGGGTCCGAGGCCCCCTGGTGGGCCTCAGAGGCATTGCACGGCGACAGTAGCGCAGATGGTAGAGCGGGTTGTCTCATGATCGGAAGGTTGGGGGTTCGAATCCCACCTCCTGAAAGTGCACACTGTCGTTGTGTCCTTGGGCAAGACACTTCACCCACATTGCCCCCAGTGTCTGCGTACATTGGTGTATGAATGAGAGTATGAATGGGTGAGTGGATCCTTGCTGTAAAGCGCTTTGAGTGCCTAATATAGGTGGAAAAAGCGCTATATTTGAGACCATTTACCATTGCAGGGAGCCCCCAAAGCATGTCTGCAAACCAAGTACATTAAAGAATCATAAAAAGATATATTTTTAAAGGAAATGTACATTTATTTGCTACATTATGCTACTTCATATCAGTATTTAGCTTATAGTCATGGCTAAATGTTGCTTTTTATGTGAGTTGAGCTGTAAAATAATAATTAATTCCTCAGAATAGAGTAAAAATGTTATTATTGGGGGGCCTCCGAGAGGTTTTTTGGGGTCCATGACATCCTGGACTTTGGGAATAGCTGCTCTAACAACTTCAACCAGACTTTCCTGTAGCTGCAGATTAGACGTGCACGTCGACAACCAGGATGAATCTTGACATTTTATTGAAGAGGAAAAAAAGGTACAGGTACAGAAACTGACCTTACAGCGGCAGTCAAAATAAAGCCGAAAACACACAGACAAAAAAACAAAACAAAAAACAGCAACTTAGCTTAGAATAACAGTGCATAAATATATAATTCATAACTCATACAAAACACAATACATTCTTTCCTACAAACACAAAACTGTTGCAGTTCAGTGAGATTCAGTTCAGTCCGGTGTGAATGGCTTTCTCGAGGTCATGCCACAGCATCGATCAGGTTTAGGTCAGGCCACCTCTGCATACGGCTTCATCTTTACAGCTTTAATCACAATTCGTGCAAATTTACCAATACAATAATGAATGAGAGGTAACAAAAGGTATTCATGTGGTGTTCCCAGTCGGTCTGTGTGATTGGGCACATCATGTCAGTCACTTTGAGCATAATAGGAGAAGCTCATGGCTGCACTAATAATATATAACAGTCTCTCCAAATATAACTATTATTAATGTCTTAATATAATTTAAGGAAGTAGGTGGCAGTGATGTTGGCTTGGGCTATTTCTTGACTTGTGCGTAGATATCTGTCATCTCAGAAGCCTTTCTGTGGTTATTGTTTGATACTTGCACTTGTGAATACACGGTTTCATCCTGGGCGAGGTCGACTGGCTTAGACCTCGACTGGTTAAAGCTAATTTCTCCGTAGTGAAGGCCGTCCTCATTTTGGCCTTGTTCCAGCTGAATCGGATCCTCGATGGTTTGGACCTTTGGAAAAGGATTTGTAAAGATTGAAATAATATTTACATAATTACAGACAGGCTTAAATGAAATGTCAGTATTGTGGATAAAACCAGGCCAATTCACTCATTAAAAAGGAATAGTATTGAAGCTAAAACTATATAATCAGGACTTTATAGTTTCTTTACACATCGTCTGAGTACAAATATATTAATCTTTTTACTTCCTTTCTGTGTAGGGTGACCAGATTCTCCAACTTAAAAACTGGGACACAATTCAGAAATTTCTCGCTTGGGAATCAAATCTTTTCCCAAGCATTGAAGAGATGCTAGAGGTCTTTTTTTTATTGATTTAGACTAATAATTTTCAATTGAAGTGTTTTTTTGGGGGACTAATTTGGTTAATCTTTTAACCCATAAACCGAGCATATTTTCTCCAGTTTGGCTTTACCCAAATCTAAAAGCTCAATAAAAGCATCAAAATAGCAATGAAAACGAGGATGAAAATGCAACAAAAGAGCAACAAAAAATGTGCTGGAAAAGCAACACAAAAGTGGCAAAAACATGACAAAAAAGCAACAAAAAAATAAATCAAAAAGCAACAAAAGAGTGACAAAATACGTGCCAGAAACGCACCGAAAAAGCAATGAAAAAGTAACTAAAACTGTTTAAAACATTACAAATTAGTGACAAAAAAAGAGACGAAAACACGACAGAAAAAAAAGGAAAAGTGACCACAAAGTTATGATCACTTTTGATGATCTTAGCCACTGGAAAGCTTCTCAACTGCAGCTCTCCAGTTGAGGAGCTTTTAGATTTGGGTAAAGCCAAACTGGAGAAAATGCACTCGGTTCAGGCGGGGGGTAAGAGGTTAAAAACTGGAACAGATCCGGTGTAAAACTGGGACATATTAAAGGAACAGGTCACGGTTTTTACATACTGAGATATGTTCTTACCTGAGCTTAGACGAGTTGATGCGTACCTGTCTGGTCTTTGTACGTGTTGTTAGCATTTGGCCTCTCCTAACATAATCCTACAGCTCCAAACGGGGGTGAAGTTAGAAGCTACCACGCTCTTCCACGGGCACAAAGACCAGACAGGTACGCATCAACTCGTCTAAGCTCAGGTAAGAACATATCACAGTATGGCAAAACAGTGGCCTGTTCCTTTTAATGGTTTTGGAGAAATGTATTGGGACATGGGAGAAAGGAATCAAAACGGGGACGTCTGGTCGCCCTATTTTTGCGTTAGTTGTGCAACTTACTGCTGGGATAAATCAACACTATTTTCTTACCTGAACTGGCTGTAATTTTGGATGTCTGAATTTAACATGCCTGAAAAAGAAATATATAGTGTTGATATATATATACAACTATAACAAAGTATTTCATCATTATAATTATTGAAACTTGCCAAATAAAGACGATGCCACCGATTAATGCGACGAGAACAATGGCACCGACAGCTGAAAGCCACTTTGCAACATCACCTGCTTTACCTGAGAGAGACCAGAATACACTGTTATAGATGGACAATATAAGGATGGTGTCATTTTTCATATATTTTTAGTTGCCAGAGTGGGTTACCTGATTCTGTGGCTGGGGAAACAGGAAGAAACATGTTATAAACGAGGTCTATGTTGGAGATTATGTGAATTAACTATGCTTTTCTTACATGTCACACTGAGAGTGATAGTTGTTTTTGCTATGGCTGCTTTTCCACGATTCACGGGATACTCTGCAGAACAGGTGAGGTTGTATCCGTCGTGAGAAGACGTCAGGGAGAGTTTGTATGTGATTGTAGTGTTGAAAGTCCCGTCTTGGTTTTGCACTAGTCTGTGAACAGCGTCTTTGTCCAGGTCCCATGTGAGTTGAGGGCGGTCGCTTGGACAGGGAGTGACAGCTGAGCAGGTTATAGTCACCGCCTCGGCCTCTATCTGCTCACCAGAGACTTCTATCGACGGACTCCACGGAGAATCTGAGGAAATACGTCAAAAATGAAAGCTGTCCTGGTTTTACATTGACCAGTGGTTCTCAAACTGTGAAAAATGGGTGGCACGGGTGGTAGACCTGACTGGTACTGTACTGGGAGGGGGATGTCTCGAGCTCTCGACTTAACCTCTTAACCCCCACCTTAACTGAGCACATTTTCATCTAGTTCGGCTCTATCTAAAATCTAAAAGCTTCTTGAAATCAGTGTTAAAATATAGGGACGAAAATGAGACGAAAATGAGACGAAAGCGAGGATGAAAAAGTCACAAAAACCCAACAAAAAAGTCACAAAAAAGGATAGAAAATGGAGCAAAAAAGACACAAAGGAACAAAAGAAAAGAAATGAAAAAGTGATGAAAAAGCCACAAAAAAGTGAAGAAAAAGTGATGAAAAAGTGACAAAAAGGTGATGAAAAAGTGACAAAAAGGCAAAGAAAAAGTGATGAAAAAGAAACAAAAAGGTAAAGAAAAAGTGACAAAAAGGTAAAGAAAAAGTGATGAAAAAGTGACAAAAAGGTAAAGAAAAAGTGATGAAAAAGTGACAAAAAGGTGATGAAAAAGTGACAAAAAGGTAAAGAAAAAGTGACAAAAAGGTAAAGAAAAAGTAATGAAAAAGTGACAAAAAGGTAAAGAAAAAGTGACAAAAAGGTAAAGAAAAAGTAATGAAAAAGTGACAAAAAGGTAAAGAAAAAGTGATGAAAAAGTGACAAAAAGGTGATGAAAAGGTGAAGAAAAAGTGACAAAAGGGTGATGAAAAAATGAAGAAAAAGTGACGAAAAAGTGACAAAAAGGTAAAGAAAAAGTGATGAAAAAGTGACAAAAAGGTAAAGAAAAAGTGACAAAAAGGTAAAGAAAAAGTGATGAAAAAGTGACAAAAAGGTGATGAAAAAATGAAGAAAAAGGGACGAAAAAGGGACAAAAAGGTAAAGAAAAAGTGATGAAAAAGTGTCAAAAAGGTGATGAAAAGGGGAAGAAAAAGTGACAAAAAGGTGATGAAAAGGTGAAGGAAAAGTGAAGAAAAATTAACAAAAAATTAGGAAAAAGTAATGAAAAAGTGACAAAAATATTGCAAAAAAGTGAGAAAAACGCAAGAAAGATCCTTCTAGATCAGTTGTGTAAGTCTTAGCTTTCAAATGAGGCGCTACACTGACCTATAGGCTGTAACTTTTTAGATTTGGGTAAAGCTGAACTGGAGAAAATGCACTCGGTTAAGGGGTTAATAGGTTAAAGCAGCCAGTTTGAGATTGAAACAATAAGTTATGTCCTCATCCAGATCCATTCTTTGATCACCCACTGAAAAATAGCCTTTTGAGGGCATGTTTTTAATGATGACCTTTAATACTTTTTTTTCCCATCTTGGGTAATTGTCCTAGAGCTAGTTTCGTCATGCCTATGTCCAAATGTGGTGAAGTGTTATAAGTCGACTTTTACTTCTCCTTTCCTCACCCAGAAATGGCAGCGTTTCTTCAGATTCCACCACAACATCCCCACTTCTGGTTGGTTGATATAAACATAAAGACCTTTAAGTGATTTCTTCCCATATTAGTTAATTTTCCCGCACATTCTATCAATCATTCTATTCAATCTTAAGCATCACTGTCCTTGTCCAAGATGTTCTTTAGATTTGTTTGCATTAAAGTGATAAAATGATAACAGCAGCATCGGCCATTTGTTTGGATTTATCTACTATGTCTCATCTTAATGCCCTCATTAATAATGTAGAAACAATGATCTGTCTTACCTCTTATTGTAATATTAATGGGATCACAGGACGCAGTTGACTTGAAGTCTCCGTCCTCCACTCTGAAGAAGTATTTCTCTGTGTAATCTGTCTTTAAATCACTGAACACAGTGGTGCAGTTTCTCTTGTTGACGTCTCCAATAATCTCCATTGGAAAGTTGATTAGTGATGTCCTGCTCCGATTAAAAACAACAAATTTGGAAAATGGTTTTCCAAACTGGCTCTTATTTTTGATCCACACGGCGCCGCTTTCCAAACCGGGGAAGTCAAATCCTTCTGCGACTCTGAAGTAACACGGGATCTGTAAACAGGAGCCACTCAGACCCTCCAGGTTCAGAGGAGTGATGGATATGCCGGGATTATGTTGACAAGCACTCGCCACAGCTGTAAAAACAATGTGTTTTTAATAACTGACCTGCTGCTCAAGAACCACACGCACCCTTTTCAACATGACTTTCAGGGCGAAAGAACAAAGTATCAAGTCACATGCATGTTCTCTCTGTGTTTGTAGGTCTTAGATTTCAAATGAGGCGTTACACTGGCCTATACGCTGTAAGCTCCAGTCAAGACGCTTTAAATTTGGGTAAAGCTGGAGAAATGTGCTCTGTTAAGGAGTCGAATATATTTGTAAAACTCACCCAACAGAAATAAGACACAGAGTCCATCAGTGTTGTCCATTGCAGTGTTGATAGAGTCGTGTGCTCTCTATACGAGCTGATCTGAGCCTAAAGAAAGAAGAAAGCTGAAAACCAGCTCGTCTCTTCCCTTTTTGTTTGTTTGGTGAGCAACCTCAAAAAAAAATCTGCTGATGGCAGGCACTGGGCTTCCTCTTCATGAAGTTGTTCTCATTTTCTTACCATTTCTGTGATTAGTCGCCTGTGGAGTAAAAGTAGAAGCAAGCGTACTAGCAGGTCACTTTTGCCAGGAAATAATACTGTGTATAGTCAAAAATACAGTTTCAAGTGCACAGTAAAGCAAAGTCATAGACCTACACAGGGGCGGAATGGGACGGAAAAACAGCCCTGGACTCTGACCAGCCTGGCCCAAATTAGCGTAATCGTGCACTTCCACAAATACATATTTTAACCTTTTACCACCAGCCCTAACAATAACGAGTGCATTTTCCCCAGTTTCGGCTTTTTATTGTTATTTTTTTGATTGGTATCATCAGCAAAAAGAGCGGGGAAGGTGGTCGTAGAAACAGAAGCAAAATCATTCATATAAATAAATAATAATGGTCCCAAAATTGAACCTTGTGGTACACCATACTCCACGGAATTCCTTTTAGATTCATGTTTTTTTATACAGGGCTTTACCCGAATCTAAAAGCTTCTCGACTGGAGAGCAACAATGTAACGCCTTTTTTGAAAGACCTACAAAGGTGATGGAAACTTTTCGTCATGTCGCCACATTTTTGTCATATTTTTGTTGTTTTATTAATGATGATATTAATCATGTTTTGGTTGACTTTTCATCCTCTTTTGGTCGCTCTTTTGTCGCTTTTAGATTTGGGTAAAGCTCGGTTGAGGCGGGACCGGTGGCCCTAGAGCCGGTGGCCCTTCTGTGCTCTTCCAGAATGGACATATGGCCAGTCCGCCCCTGGACCTACAAGATGCAGCTTATCTGTCATTGAATATAGATCCTTATAAACAAATTCACAGTGACACAATACACTCAGAGTTCAGGATGTTTATTCATCAACTACTTTTATATTTGACATAAGATAAGAAAAAAACATTGTGCAGAATACTTATAATGCAGTACAACTTAACTAGCCTGTACAAACTAGGATCTCAAGTCAACATCAACTGACACAACAATGATTACAGTTCTACTTCAATTGTGTGCTTGCCCTTAGGCTGCGCTATTGCATATCTCTCGGAAGCGCCAGCTTCCCGCCCTGAGAGGATCAAAGAACTGACCGCTCCAATCATACTTGGGGTCCACTCACCCCTGACCCCTATAAAAGGGGGACTCTCCCTTCAACCGTCTCCTTTTTCTCTCAGCTTTGCTCTGAACAGAATTCAACTTCAAGAATTGACGAAGAATGACTCACCGCACTCCTTCGCTTGAAACCCCGTCGCCCTCCGGCGTCAAGCAGCGGGTTTGCGGGTCCTGCTCGCGGGGGATCAGCACGCTAGCTGCTTCCTCTGCCTGGGCCGGCGCCACTCTGCAGATGACGGTTCCTGTGCCGCTTGCATCGCGCTCCCTCGGGAGGAGCGCGAGCGTCGCCGCGCCCTTTTGGCCCCTGCCTCCCAAGAGTTATCCGATCAGGAATCGGATACTTCGAGCGGGGATTTCCCGGCTCCAGCCTCCCCGGTGCGGGAACGGAGCCCGCCGCCGGTCTCCCCGGCGTGGGAGCGGAGCCCGCCGCCGGTCTCCCCGGCGCGGGAGCGGAGCCCGCCGCCTCCGCCTGTCCCGAGAAGGGACTGGGCTGCGGACGATGAAGATGATCAGCAGCGCTTGTTTGATGAGGACGCACTCTCTCTTTTCTCCGAGGAGATGCAGCCGCGGGAGCGTTACCCCATGGATCGTCTCCCGGGCCTCATCACTTCAGCTGCGGCTCGTATGGAGCTGACGATGCCTCCGCAGCCCCCAGCTCCAGCGTCGGATCTGTTCCGGGACCTGTTTGGCAACACCCGCGGCAGGCAGCGACCGGTGGTCGTTGCCCCTCGCGTGGATTCCCTCCTCCACTACGCTATGCGTGACTGGGGCAGTCCGTACTCTGCCCGCACTCCGGCACTAGCGTACGGTGTGTACGCCACTGTGGAAGGATGGGGCCAGCCGAAGAGCGTCCCCGCCATCGAGGACGGGATTAGAATGTCCCTTCTCCCGTCCTCTTCTCTCTGGCCCGGCGGTAGAGTGGACCTTCCCTCAGAGCGGGATAGGTTCACAGCTTCCATTCTTAACCGCTGTAACGCTAACGCTGCACAGGTCGTGGCGTTAGCTAACAATATGGCCTTGCTCACCGCCTCTCTGGACAAGCTCATCCGCGGTCGTGACCAGCTGTCCCGCGAAGAGTTCGAGGAGGCGGAGACCACCATGGCGGGTGGGAGAGACGCTTCTGAGCTCCTGTTTTTCCTGCATGGTTGGTTCAATGCCAGGCGCTCTTGGGAGAGGCGCCCTGGCCGAACTGGCCAATATCTTTTCCTCGGGTGGCCGGCGCTCTTGGGAGAGGCGGCTTCGGCCACCCTTGTTATCAGGGGTGAGTCTGCACTAGCGCTCTTGGGAGAGGCGGCTCGTGCAGGCGTCCTCTGATTGTCTTTTTCCGGGGTGAGGCGCTCTGGCGTTGTTAACGGCTATCGGCTGCCCCTCACCCTGCCCGTGAGCCCCTGCTACCTAGGGAGCGTTGAGCCGCTCCCTGGGATGCATAGAGTTGCCACGGGCCTGCTCCAATCATGCGAGACCATGCCTGCTGGGAGTACATTGGTCGGCCACGGCTGCGCGTTGCTTTATGCAATAGCGCAGCCTAAGGGCAAGCACACAATTGAAGTAGAAATCTAAGTTACCTATGTAACTATAGTTCTACGAAATGTGTGCGCCGCCCTTAGCTACGGGCCCAGCAGGCACGACCTCTCTTCGATGGCTGAGTTCAAAGGAGACGATTGAAGGGAGAGTCCCCCTTTTATAGGGGTCAGGGGTGAGTGGGACCCCAAGTATGATTGGAGCGGTCAGTTCTTTGATCCTCTCAGGGCGGGAAGCTGGCGCTTCCGAGAGATATGCAATAGCGCAGCCTAAGGGCGGCGCACACATTTCGTAGAACTATAGTTACATAGGTAACTTAGATTTCTGGCTTTCTTGTGGCACAGCCGGCTGACTGGCGACCCGACATACGCCAGTGAGACCATGACACTTCCGTATTAAAACACATTGCTCTAAATGAAACACATAAGTTCGCTGCCCATAGCTGAATCAAAGCCTTAGTAATATATTCAATCAGGCATAGGCCTATTAACAGAAACTCCAGTAAAAATAGATTTGCAAATACTACTAACACATGGAGGCACTACAGTTTGCAAGTTCAGTGCTGCACAGCTTCCATGACTCGGTTTCCATCTGTCTGCTCTGGCCTCTGTGTAAAAACAGATTGATGAGCTATAAAGAAACTGAACACAACAAACAAAGTGTCAGAATGAAAACTCACCTGCTCTGCTTTCTTGCCATAAGTAGCTCTGAACCAACTGAAAGTAAATAACAGCAATGGTTACTATTAAAGGAGGATAAAAATGACGTAATTGGAAAGAAATGTGAAAATAAAAGAATGACTGGAGAAGGTCGTCAATAAACACAACATATTTCATGAAATCTTTCAGCCTCACCATTCGAAAATGACCAGAGAGCCGTAGAGCAGAATAATCTCACAGAGCTTCACTATGTTGTATGAACCAAATGAGAAACTGGATCCATCCTCTGTCAAAATGAGCCCAGTGTTAGTGATTAGTGTCAAGGAAATAGAATAAACTAATTTTCCAATATTCCTAAAATAGTCGCAGCAATAGCAAGTAGCAACAATTCTATTTCTTTTGTACAGTTAAAAAGCGTAAGCCTAAGAGTGCTTCTGAAATATCTCTGTCTGCTTATCCGTTTTGGCCATGACTTTGCAGCATTTGACATACCAGATATTTGCAAGCGGATGATTGGTGATAATTCCTTCCTGACTCCATTTGAGGCCACACAGTAAAAGTCTCCGTCTTCAGTGAAGTTAAAGTTATAAGTGTCTCCTTCACTGACAGAGACTGGTCCCTGTGAGCTGTGTCTGAACCAGGTGAACTTCTGGACTGGAGGCTTGGCTCTGCTGGAGCAGCTCAGTGTCACTGACTGACCTGTGGACAGTGTCCCGGACGGACTGACCCGCACTGAGGTGTCTTTAGGACCATCTGAGGACACACAGGCAGCGTTAGAGCAGTGGCATCAACACAACAGACTGGCTCCAGTGGTTCACTCACATGTGACACTGAGAGTGATGTTACTGTCTGACATTTTTTCCCCTTCACTCACTGGATACACAGCAGAGCATTTGATCTTTAGTCCATCATGGGAGTCAGTCAGAGTGATGTTCAGTTTGGTTTTAGTGACAATGGTCCCGTCAGGGTTTCTCTCTGTGATATTGGTCTCTGTGATGCCAGAAGTGCCTTGGTGGAGGTTCCATGTGAGCTGAGGAGGGGCGTGGGGACAGGGAGTGACAGCGGAGCAGGTAATCGTCAACACCTCTGTCTCGGTCTGTTCACCAGAGACTTTTATTGAAGGGCTCCAGGGAGAATCTGCACAATTATTGAAAACATTATTGCAAGTAATAATCATTTAACAGGAGTAACTGTAAACCATTTACCATTTACAGTTCCAACTTCCTCTAAATGTCACAGTATTACAAAATTAAACAATTAAAACTCTTACCTTTCACTGTTATTTGAAGACGTTCACAAGCAGCTGAGGTCAGATAAGGTCCGTTTTCAATCCTGAAGAAGTATAAGTCTGAATACGCTGTGATTAAACTTGAAAACAAAGTCGTGCAGTCCTTCTTTGTCAGGTCTCCAGTGATGTTCATTGGATAAATGTTGTTCGGGAGACTGCTGTTAAAGATCACATTTTCTTGATTTGGGCCAAAATTGTGATCTTTTTTAATCCAGACTCCAACAACTGATTTAGAAACATCAAAATCTGATTCAGGGTTAGGGGTAAAGGTGCATGGGATTTGTACACATGATCCACTTAGAGCTTCAAGACGTCCTGGTGTTGTTACATACAAATGTGCACTGCAGGCGTCTAAAGCACCTAGAAAACATATTTACAAATCAGTAAAACAAACTTTACAGTAAGGCTGCATATTCAATCAGTTACAATTAGCAAAAATCAGACAGATATTTTTTTTCTGTTGCAAAATTTCTCCCGCAAACAAAATAAGAGGATATTATATTCTTGTCATTATTACCTCTAAAAGCATGTGATTGTATTAATTCATCAGTTCATATTTCCGTCTTCTCACATAAATGCTCCCGGACATGTTTAGATGTTAAAAGCTCCCTGTGGATCTTGACTTCATCTTTATAAGGTGAACACTGGCATCAGTAGCTTACCGGGACAAAGCTGTAACATCAGTATCACTTGAGTTAATATGCTCACACACGGCGCTGCCATGATCCTTCTCAACATCTGCTAAAACACAAATCAGCACAACAATAAACGTTGATCATTTAAATATTAACTTCACAAATAACTGTGAACTTACCCACAGAAGAAAACCATCTACAGGATCCTCACAGCTGTGCAATTTGAACTTATAAGAGACAAGCTTCCTCTTTACACTTGAGGGGGCTGAACCACAAAATGCTAAATTTGTGTTAATGAGAATCCAAACTCCTATAGTTCCTGCACAAAATGTCTATGATAACTAACTAGTGCACGATATGAATTTGTATAACTTTAAAATGTATGGTACAATTACAAAATATACCAAAAATAACCTCCTTGCATAGAATAATGTGTAGGAAAAAGATTGATCTTTGTTTCCATTCAAACAACTCTCCATCAACATTAACTTAAACACAAATGTAGTTCAAATTGAAGAGTTGTTTTTGGCCCTAATATCATCTAATAATTTTCATGCAGATCTCTTACCGTAGAAGCCGATGTACTGTGGTAAAGCCGGGAGTTGCTGAACGAATAAAGTTTCAGCTGTTGCTCTGAGCTTCCACATTTCATCAGTACTTCTCCCATGAGGTTAA
Source organism: Gobius niger (assembly GCF_951799975.1). NCBI lineage: Eukaryota > Metazoa > Chordata > Actinopteri > Gobiiformes > Gobiidae > Gobius > Gobius niger. Next base: position 12,211,756 of record NC_136869.1, read on the forward strand.
ATTATCTTCCACAATAACACTCATTGGCCACGTTTTCACAACATGTATATGAATAATAAGACACTGATAGATCGCATTGTCCGAGGTCATTTTAAACCTTTTAGTCAATATTTGGATTGAACATGTTTACCTCAAGCGAACACACAAATACAATCATGCCTTAGTGTTTCTATAATGTGACCGCCTTTAACTCTGTGGTGAAGATTACAGCCTTCTGACAGTTTTTGTTTCATGTGGACAGACCCAGTAACTGCAGAGATACTATCAATACATGACCATGAACCAGGTTAAAAACAGCTGCAATTCTGGCGACTCTAAGGCACATTCACATTCTAGGCGACTCTTCACCTTAATATCTACACTGCCTGAAAGAAAAAAAAACTCATTTATTCATCAACTACATTTGTATTTGACATAAGAGATGAATGTGCAGCACAATAAAGAAAACAGGTAAATGCAGCTTAACTTTCCCCGGGTTCCAGACAAACATTTTGGGACGGTTGAACCTTTGATGCACAAGAATAGATCTTGAGAAAACCTTTTAATCCACAAGGGAAATGACTCAGTTGCTGCAGCTCCAATAAAATATCTTAAAGCATTAGAAGCAGGTGTTCCACAAACACAGGGTCAATGCCAAGGCCTTTGTTCCCCATTTCAATCCTTCTACTATAACCAAACATTATACATTATAAATATCATTTGCCAAAGAAATTAGCATTAGCAAAAAATATAATATAACAACTATGTTTAGCTCTGTACTTGTACTACTTATATGACAAGGACTTTATTTATTAATACAGAAATTCATTTTACATTAAAACACATTGCTCTACAGTCATATGAGAGAGCACATAGTAAGCTGCCCATAGCTGAATATAAGCTTTAGTAAAACAATAAATCAAGGCACGTATTTAAAGACACTCCAGTATACTAAGATTTGCAAGTTCAGTGCTGCACAATTGTGACTTAACTTTGAGCTTCCACGACTCGGTTTCCATCTGTCTGCTCTGACCTCTGTGTAAAAACACATTGATGAGTTATAAAGAGACTGAACACAACAAACAAAGCGGCATAATGAAAACTCACCTGCTTTGGTTTCTTGCCATAAGTAGCTCTGAACCAGCTGAAAGCAAATAACAGAATGATTGGAGAAGGTATTCAATAAACACAGACATTACATAGAAAATATATTTTATTTCCATTTAGTCAACATTCATGAAATCTTTCAGCCTCACCATTCGAAAATGACCAGAGAGCCGTAGAGCAGAATAATCTCACAGAGCTTCACTATGTTGTACGAACCAAATGAGAAACTGGATCCATCCTCTGACAAAATGAGCACAGTGTTAGTGATTAGTGTCAAGGAAATAGAATAAACTCATTTTCCAATATTCCTAAAATAGTCGGGCAACAACTCTTGTATTTATTTTGTACAGTTAAAAAGCAGAAGCCTAAGAGTGCTGCTGAAATATCTCTGTCTGCTTATCCGTTTTGGCCATGACTTTGCAGCATTTGACATACCAGATATTTGCAAGCGGATGATTGGTGATAATTCCTTCCCGACTCCATTTGAGGCCACACAGTAAAAGTCTCCATCTTCAGTGAGGCTGAAGTTATAAGTGTCTCCTTCACTGACAGAGACTGGTCCCTGTGAGCTGTTTCTGAACCAGGTGAAGTTCAGGACGGGAGGCTTGGCTCTGCTGGAGCAGCTCAGTGTCACTGACTGACCTGTGGACAGTGTCCCGGATGGACTGACCCGCACTGAGGTGTCTTTAGGTCCATCTGAGGACACACAGGCAGCGTTAGAGCAGTGGCATCAACACAACAGACTGGCTCCTGGAATCTTTATTTATAAAGCGCTTTTCATACCGAAAGGTATCACAAAGTGCTTTACAGATTATAACATTTAAAACAATGCGCCTGGCACACCCTCCCATATATATCATATATTAGGATTAAATAAATTGTTTTCAGTTAAAAGCTAAGCTAAAAAGGTGGGTCTTGAGCCTGCTCTTAAAAACTTGAACGTTCTCTGCAGCCCTGAGCTCCTCCTCAGGGCGTTCCAGAGGCGAGGGCCGTAATACTGGAAAGACGCCTCGCCATAAGTCTTTTTGTTGACTTTAGGAATAACTAGGAGACCCCTGCCGGAGGAGCGAAGGGGCCGTGAAGGTTCGTAAGGTAAGAAAGCAGGGCATTACAGTAGTCGATACAACTGGTGATAAAAGTGTCTCCGTATTGGCCCGAGAGAGAATGGGGCGGACTCTGGCTATGTTCTTTAGATCTTTGTGATATTCTTAATGTGTGGAATAAAAGTCAGCTCAGAGTCAAAAATCACACCGAGGTTCTTCAACTGTGAGGAAGGATTAATAGAGAGTGACTGTAGTTTGGGTAAAAGTTTCTCTCTCTGGGCCTCAGGGCCGATAATTAACATTTCGGTTTTGTCCTGGTTCAGCTGGATCAACACAACAGACTGGCTCCAGTGGTTCACTCACATGTGACACTGAGAGTGATGTTACCGTCTGACATTTTGTCGACTCCTCCACTCACTGGATACACAGCAGAGCATTTGATCATTTTTCCATCATGGGAGTCAGTCAGAGTGATGTTTAGTTTGGTTTTAGTGATAATCGTCCCATCCAGGTTTTTCTCTGTAATAACGATCTCTGTGATGTTGGAAGTGCCTTGGTGGAGGTCCCATATGAGTTGAGGAGGGGAGCGGGGACACGGAGTGACAGCGGAGCAGGTTATCGTTATGATCTCTGTCTCGGTCTGTTCACCAGAGACTTTTATTGAAGGGCTTCCAGGGGCGTCTGAGGAGAAAAACATGTCAACAATCTAAATAGCTTGAAGGTTGTTAGTTGTCTTTGTCACTGACTGTAAGTCATAGCTTTGACACAAGTGTATAGTACTTTAAAAGATACATCAGTGAAGCGAGAATCAATGTTTAGATTATTTTTTCCTATATCAATATTAGCCACAGGAGTATAAACAGAAATGTTTATTAAAGGCAATTTAAGCATTGAGATGATCTGGGATATACATTTAATTATGTATTTTTTTCCACATGCATTTCAATTCATATAACTTATGATTAAATGCTCAAATAAAACAGTTATTTTAATACATATTGAATATAGTTATACCCTTCACAGGAATGATCAAGGTGTATGGAAAGGAGAACTCGTTACTAGATATAAAACGGACACAGCGTTTTAGCGTCAGAAAAATAGTGCCTCACCTCACTTCACGCATCATAAAGAATTACTTGCACATACGTGAATGAAACAGATTTGTTAAAAGTGTTTTCAAGTGCAAACATATTATAATTTGCTGTAGCTCTCGAAAAGTCAATCTAGCAAATATAACTCCACCTCTCAGTGAACTTACCTGTTATTCTCAGAAGAATGTCTTGAGATGAATCATTGCTGAGAGGATTTGAGGCCACACAGTAATAGTCTCCTCCATCACAGATACTAAAGTTATAAGTGTCTCCTTCACTGACAGAGACTGGTCCCTGTGAGCTGCGTCTGAACCAGGTGAACTTTTGGACTGGAGGCTTGGCTCTGCTGGAGCAGCTCAGTGTCACTGACTGACCTGTGGACAGTGTCCCGGACGGACTGACCCGCACTGAGGTGTCTTTAGGACCATCTGAGGACACACAGGCAGCGTTAGAGCAGTGGCATCAACACAACAGACTGGCTCCAGTGGTTCACTCACATGTGACACTGAGAGTGATGTTACTGTCTGACATTTTGTCCACTCCTCCTCTCACTGGATACACAGCAGAGCATTTGATCATTAGTCCATCATGGGAGTCAGTCAGAGTGATGTTCAGTTTGGTTTTAGTGACAATGGTCCCGTCTGGGTTGGTCTCTGTGGTGTCAGAAGTGCCTTGGTGGAGGTCCCATGTGAGCTGAGGAGGGGCGTGGGCACAGGGAGTGACAGCGGAGCAGGTTATCGTCACCACCTCTGCTTCAGTTTGTTCACCAGAGACTTTTATTGAAGGGCTCCAGGGAGAATCTGTGAAAGTCAAACAGTATTAAAGCCTCTAATATGTTATTAACAAAATATAATGGCAGAAACTCTCAGCAGACTTGTGAGTTACAACTGGGATCACGGGGATGTAACAATATATTATAACAAGCATGCCAACAATCACTACATTTGCAGCCAGTTAAAAAAAAAACATTTGGGAAAGGACCTAATGTGTTTACTTTATATTGACTATCTGTAGTCTAAGTAAAGCATCTATGGAGATGAGCTGGTCAGGTCTGAGGATATAACCTCTCACAATGTTTTACACCAAATCAAAAACACCTGTAATGAAATGAATAGCCGTGTACATATATTTTTTCAATGAATAGGGTAAATTGAATTCGCTAGAACAACCTCTGAACAGGGCTAAGGCTCATGCGAGTCTATGTTTCCAAAATCCCCTGTACCGTGAACCATTGAAACCAGCTTACCTCTGACTCTTATTTGAAGATACGAACATCTAGCTGTTGCTTCATTTGGTCCGTTCTCTATTCTGAAGTAATACTTGTCCTCATAGTGCTTGGTTAAATTATGGAACGTTGTGGTGCAGTCTCTGTTCATCAGGTTCCCAGTGATGTCCATGGGGTAAGACTTGTTGCCACTGACAGAAATCACATTAGCTGCATTTGGATCATATGCAGGAGTGTTTTTAGACCAAATGCCAGTGAAGGGTTTTGTATTGTCCATTGTCATGAGTGTAGTGTATGTGCACGGTATATTCAGACAGGATCCACTCAGAGCTTCCATTGGACTCAGTGTATTGATAGTCACATCGTCAAAACACTCCGCCAATGCATAATCTGAAAAAACATACAAAACAATCATAGATAGATAAAGATACAGCGGGAACCATATAATTACATACACTTTATAAAAAACAGATTTTTTTCTCACTGTCTGACATGAAACCAGAAATCACTTTTTGTTTTGTTTTTTCTAGGTCAATTGGAATTTATAAAAAAAAAAAAATTGTCAAATGCCAGAAGAATGAGAGATAGAGTTTTCTTCAACCCCTTTTCGAGCTATACCTATGCTGGGAGAGGCTAAATGCTAACGTCTTTCGGCTACTTGCATGACTGAGCGCACGCACAAAGACCAGACAGCTACACATCAACTCATCTGAGCTCAGGTAAGAGCATTATCTCAGTTTGTAAAAACGGTGACCTATTAAAGCTTGGGCGCAGATGGGTCTTCTAAATGGACAAATACCCAAAGCATACTGCCAGACTGGTTACAAAGTGGCTTAAGTCAATGTTTTGAAGTGGTAATCAACAGTCCTGATCTCAGTCCAGTTGAAAAAGTATGGGCAGAGCTGAAAAGGCATGTGCACGCATGGAGGCCGACAGATCTGGCTCAGTTCCACCAGTTCTATTTGGACAAATGGACCAAAATTCCACCCAAATATTGTGAAAAGCTTGTGGAATGAAATCCAAAATGATTGACCCAAGTTATACAGTTTAAAGGAATAGGCCACCGTTTTTACATACTGAGATATGCTCTTACCTCACTTTAGCCGAGTTAATATATCCCCGTCTGGTCTTTGTCCGTGCGCTCTGTCACGCAAACGGAGCACATACGCAGCCTCTCCCACATGTCATATCCGCGCAGTAACTCCTAAAGGTTATTGACGGAAGTGAGCGGGGGAAGTCTTTAGGAGTTACTGCGCGGACGTTTTGCTCCTCGTATCATTACGCCTCACAATATAGTCACCCTTTTTATTTGCTTATAAAATCGACATGCTACATTTCTGTGTAAATATACTTCGCATGAAAACACTTCACGTAACTTTATTTAAATAGGGAACACGTGGAAGAGCTTGGTAGCTTCTATCGTGCGCTTTTTTGGAGCTATGTGACATGTGGGAGAGGCTGCGTATGTGCTCCGTTTGCCTGGCAGAGCGCACGGACAAAGACCAGACGGGGATATATTAACTCGGCTAAAGTGAGATAAGAGCATATCTCACTATGTAAAAACGGTGGCCTATTCCTTTAAAGGCAATGCTACCAAATATTAATGAAATGTATGTAAGTGTTTGTAAAAAGTAATAAAAGATTAAGTAGACATTTCTGTCTCTCATTCTTCTGACATTTGACAAATAGACATTTTTTTATTTTTATTTTTTTATTCTAAATGACCTAAAAAAAATAGTTAATTAGGTCATTTATTCTAAATGACCTAAAAAAAATAGTTAATTCTGGTTTCATGTGAAACAGTGAGAAAAAAATGCAAATGTGTCTTTTTATAAAGTGTATGTAAACATATGGTTCACACTGTCGATGTGGTCGTTATACGGAGTATTTTCACAAATACCAATGGCCTTTCTGTTTTTTATAGACACATAACTTAGATAAAGTAATAATAGTTTTGACTCGTTATTTATCTGACACAATCACTATAACAAGAATCTTGCTTTTCTTTTGCAACCATGAGTTCTTTGTCGAAATTAAAGACACCACAGAAACAAAACGCATTAACATTTACCTTTTTTCCAAACCCCCAAAAAAATGGAAACAGAAAAGAGTCAGTACAATATAATACAATGCTCACCTGAACAAAGCAGCAAAATGAATATTATTTGATAAACCAGATTTCCAGGTGCCATGATGTCCCAGATCTGTAAGAAAAACAACCAATCACTTTACTGGTGATGGTGGAGACTGGCAACCAGAACAAGTCCTCACAGCTTTTGTGTTTGTGTATTTGAGAGCAATAAACAGCAGCTTCCTCTTGAAGAGACGGCCCTCAAAACTTGTTTTTTACCTGATAAAAGCAACTGGTCATGAACAACTATCCATCTCACAGACTCATCAAACCACACAGTTTCAACAAAGATGAGAAGGTGTTGCAATGGATTTGGCCTAAAAAAAACTTGGTTAACAAACTCCCACAGTCATCGCGGTTTATTCTGTTTTTCAGTCGTATTTTTCATCAGGTATTTAGACTTTTTCAATGGGAGATACATATATCTTTGAATAAAGAACATTTGTGAAGCCATTTGTTTGTTGTTCTTGTATGGGGGACCAAAAATGTCAAAATAATAAATTAATACATATATTGTTGAATAATTATTAAAATATCACTGCAAACATTGAAATAAAAAAAATAAAAAATAATAATAATAATGCATTGGTTTTATATAGCGCTTTTCTGGACACTCAAAGACGCTTTACATTGCATTATTCATTCACTCCATACTCGGTGGTGGTAAGCTACTATTGTAGCCACAGCTGCCCTGGGGTAGACTGACGGAAGAGAGGCATCCAGTCTGCGCCATCGGCCCCTCCGACCACCACCAACCACTCACTCACTCACTACATTCGCTAGGCTTCCTGGTGTTACTAAACGGTCTCCCATCCAAGTACCGACCAGGCCCTTCCCTGCTTAGCTTCCAAGGTCTGACGGGATTGGGCATAGCATAGGCGGTATGACGGTAAAATATTCTATTTTAATCAACATCCTATTTTTGGGTTTACATAAACAAATAAAGTCCTTTTTTTGCTGCCTAAATGCTATACCAAAAATCTATATAATAGTTATTAAACATCTGTTTCATTAATATAAAATAAAAATAATAAAGACATATAATCAATTTCTGTCGGCATATATTCATTCTTTAATTTATTTATACATTTATTTATCAATGTATTTATTTATTTCCACTTTTATTTTTAGTCACTTTATTTTTTACAGTAAAAAATATATACAACAGTTATTAAACATCTGTTTTATTAATATAAAATAAAAATTATAAAAACATATAATTGTTTTCTGTCTTCATTTATTTATTCTTTCTTCTATTTATACATGTATTTATTAATGCATTTATTTATTTAAACTTTTATCTCAGTCAACGATTTATTTTTACACCCTACATTAATCTTTACTTGATTTCTCTCACCTCATGCAAATTAAGGGGGCGGGCTCGCTACAGTCATTGGTTAATCCTAGAAGTCATGCCAGGGCACAGGTCTAACTCTCTCAAGTCCGTCCCCTCATTTGCATGAGGTGACAGAAATCAAATAAAGAATAATATTGAGTGTGAAAAAAAAAGCGGCTAAAGATAAAAGTGGAAATAAATAAATACATTAATTAATAAATAAAGAAAGAAAATGAATTAAAGATTCATATGCAAACAGAATTAACTATCTGTCTTTTATTATTTATTTTAACAAAAAAAGAGACGTTTAATACATTTTATATATATTTTTACTCCAGCATTTAAACAGCACACACAGTTTGTGGTGATACCGCATTTTAATAATTAGTCATATTAATTAATTAATTATTTCGGCAGTTTTGGTCACCCGCAGTTTTGGTCACCCATAGCAGTGTGTGTGAATTTGAGCAACAGCAGTTTCCTCTTGGAGAGAGAAGTTGTTATGTTATGTACTGATGTCATAAACAGACAACACTGAAATTGATTAAATAAAAAGGTGAAGTTATGGTGCGCAAAAAGGAACTCGAACACTAGCCGCTGTTCTCCATCCAGCCAGCTACTCTTATCAATACTATCAATACTCACTCTAGTTGAAAAAAGTTACTCCATGGGCTCTCACTATGGAGCTTTATTTATTTAACCAATTCCAAGGAGATTAGGGGTCTAATTTCCAGGAGAGTCCTGGAAACGGAGGGGGAGCCTGGTGTAGGCTACTTGGCTTCTCATAAAGGAAACCCTGTGTCTGGTCGGTTTAAACCTACTAGACACGGGGAGAACTTGCCAAATCCAGAGAGAAAGGCCACGTTCAACTCGGGATCAAAATGGTAACTGGTCTCAACTTATATTGCGCTTTTCTATTTCTATCTTCATCAGACCCAAACTTCATCAAGGTCACCCATCCACTCTCTCATTCATACACCAATGTACGCAGACACTGGAGGCAAAGTGGGTGAAGTGTCTTGCCCAAGGACACAACAACAGTGTGCATTTTCAGGAGCTGGGATTTCAAACCCCCGGCCCTCTGATCATGAACTGTGCCACTGTCGTCCGAGAATAGATTTGTAAGTGTTGGCAGCAAGTTAATATATAAAAGAGTCAATAATAATTTAATTTGCCTATTTAAGATGGGTAATGGCCGAAAGGACAAGATTGCGAAAACAAGCGGCTGAAATGAGATTCCTTCGCAGGGTGGCTGGCCGCACCCGTCGAGATCAGGTGAGGAGCTCAGTTACCTGGAGGAGCTCGGGGTTGAGTTGCTGCTCCTTCACATCGAAAGGAGCAGCTGAGGTGGTTAGGGCATCTGTTTCAGGTGTCTCCTGGTCGCCTCGCGCGGGAGGTGTTCCAGGCATGTCCTATTGGGACAAGGTCTCGTGGAAGGCCCAGGACACGCTGGTAGGACTATGTCTCCGAGCTGGCCTGGTGTCGCCTCGGGGTCCCCCCAGAACAGCTGGAGGAGGTCTGCATGGATCGTGAAGTCTGGGCATCTCTGCGACCCGGCCCCTGATAAAGCGGAAGAAAATGGATGGATGGATATTTAAAATGGTGCACAATTCCTTGGAGATATCAGGATTTTCATATTATTTGTGTTTAAATTACGTCCCCACTTGAACTTTTTTGGTCAAATCAATCAATTTATTCAATCACTTCAGTTGTTGTTGTTGTTGTTGTTGTTGTTGTTGTTGTTGTTGTTGTTGTTGTTGTTGTTGTTGTTGTTGTTGTTGTTGTTGTTGTTGTTGTTGTAATGATAGTTCTGCACCTCATGAGTGTATAACTATTGCCTAAATAAAAATGAAACAGGCCAGCTGGTAAAAATTAATTAACACGCGCCTGCCTCAAAGGTGAGTCACGGGGCAGCTGCTGGGCTTCCGTAGGACCAAGTCCAAAAGTACTATGGCAACAAGCTAGCTAACTGTCAGTATATGTGTGGGACATTACCATGGATTTGGTACAACTCGTTTGCTCTGATGTCGGGAGGTTCCTCGGCTTTTTACGTTTGCTGCTTTTACTTTACGAAGGCTCTGGCTTTGCGCGTTTCCTCCTGCTCTACTTAAGCGCAGAAAGTCTGGGAAAGTTTGTCCTTTATGGGCGCTTCACTCCGAGCTTCCTCTTCAAAGGCGCACTCTGCTTCGGCACCCTCGGGTCCCTGTGGACGCTCTCGACATGGGTTTTGTATTGTCTATACGCCCTGGTGTACTTACTCGTACAGATAATGATTGTTGTCGTGGTTATATCGGTGATAGCCTTTGCGTACATGAATCCGGAGGACACGCGCAGGGTGGTTTCGCTTTCTGTTTCTCGGATACTTCACAAACTGGGGCGCTATGTGGCTCAGGGGCTTCCCTCCGCTGATCTCTTTGGACGCCATGTAATCCAACCTCTGCAAAGGATGATGCACGAACTTTGGCTGCAGATAATGGACTCAGTGTTGACTTTATCCACACAGCAGCAGCAGGCGCCGCCCCAGCAGCAGCAGCAGCAGCAGCAGTGGAGGAGGCCAGACACCCCGTCGTCACCGCCGTCAACCAGACCAGTCTCAGAACAAGAGGAGAGGTGCGTGATCTGCCAGGACCAGCCCAAAACCGTGCTCCTGCTCCCCTGCAGACACCTCTGTCTTTGCGGAGGCTGTAAAGACTTCATGCTGGGACAAGGTGGCACCTATCAGAGCTGCCCACTGTGTCGGAGGGGCATCCACAGCACCATCGATGTGTTTATCTGAACATGGATATACTTAAAAAACTTTACCTATCCTGAACTTTGTGACTGATTTAGAAGCGGGACCAATAATTACACACTGATATTTTTGCACATGTTTATTTCTTGTGTCTCGGTCTGAATGAGACAGATTAAAATGGAATCATTTTCTATATCAGCCTGTTTACATTACAATTTGTGTAATTCTATGTAGCCTACACTCTTTTCTTGTTCTGTAAAGCACTTTAGATTACTTTATGTAGGCTACAAACTGTGCTCCATGAACTTGCCCTAACTGCTAATCAGGTAAACATTATGTAACTAATTTAAACAGACGAGATAAGTGCAACAGAGAAAACACTCAGCTCTTAAAGTGATAGTCTGTAAGATTAAATGTTTTACGAATTTAATAGATTGTATCTACTTGACCGCCTGGGTGTGAAATTTGAGGTAACATTAAGTAAAATTAGATAATATTTTTTTCTTAAGTTACTCCTTTCACTGATTTCAGCAACTAATCTCAATCCCTGGGATACCACTTTGACCAATGAGACGAGCTTTTTCTGTGAACCAGCCTGTCAGGTCCAATCAGGAGGGAGGAGGTTGGAGGAGCTTGATCGTTTACTTTTGGAAATTCTGTTCCTGCTCGCTTTCATTTTGCAAACTAGGGGTGGCTTTCTGGTTAAGGTGGGGAGGAATTTGATTGTTTACTTTCAGATTTCACTTTATCTCTCCTCACTTTGCAAACTTACAGATGATCACTTTAAGTCGTGACTCTGGGCAGCCTGAGGGAGTGTTTGGAATTCCCCATACAAGCAAAGTGCAAGCAGACAGATAGGATTTTCATCCGCTCATTTGGCTAAAAATAATGGTAGTAAAACGTAGCATACACTTGATTAGTTTATACTGAGTAGTTCAGTGTCTCATGGATTGTATGTGGCAAATACTTAAACAGGAAGTAGACATGCAGACTTCAATCCAAGAAATGCGTTTGTTCAAAAATCAAACCTCCTCACTGAGAATTGACCACTCCTCTGCAAATTACGTTGTATTATCTCTGCTGTTATAGTCACCCTATCCCCACATTGGTGACATTTGAATGCTGTTAGAAGCAGGTAGGAATCACCTTTATTCATTTTTTCCAGTTTCAACATCACATATATCCATCCATTTTCTTCCACTTTTCCGTTTCCGGGTTATGCACCAGCCCCTTATGGCTCCTCCTGCCGGTGGTGGGTCCACAGAAGAATGGTCTCGCGATTAACCGGGCCTGTTGGTCTCTCATAAGGGGCTTCTGAACCTCTCTTTGTCTGACCCGTCACTTAGACCCTACCAGGGGCACGAAGCCCCCAACAACAGAGCCCTCCAGGATCATTCGGGGCGCTCAAACCCCTCCACCACGTTAAGGTGGAGGTTCCAGGAGGGGTCAATATCACATATAATGTAATTTTATAATTCTCCTATAGCTATTGGCCTTGTTTAATCATCCCAACACTGATCAAGAGGCTCAAGAAATCCATCCATTAATGGAATAACCTGGTCATTGCTGATCTCATTCTTTGGGCACAGAGACCTGACCAGCTGTTTTTAACCTGGTTCATGGTCATGTATTGATAGTATCTCTGCAGTTACTGGCTCTGTCCACATGAAACAATTATACAACATTATAGAAACACTAAGGCATGATTGTATTTGTGTGTTCACTTGAGGTAAACGTTCTCAGACAATGCGATCTATCAGTGTCTTAGTATTCATCCACATGTTGCAAAAACGTGGCCAATTGTTGCAGAGCATTTCTGTACAAAATTATTTAACCTCATGGGAGAAGTACTGATGAAATGTGGAAGTTCAACGCAACAGCTGAAACTTTATTCGTTCAGCAACTCTCGGCTTTACCACAGTGGACGCGTATATCGGCTTCTACGGTAAGAGATCTGCATGAAAATTATTAGATGATATTAGGGCCAAAAACAACTCGTCAATTTGAACTGCATTTGTGTTTAAGTTAATGTTGATGGAGAGTTGTTTGAATGGAACAAAGAACAATCTTTTTCCTACACATTATTCTATGCAAGGAGGTTATTTTTGGTATATTTTGTAATTGTACCATACATTTTAAAGTTATACAAATTCATATCGCGTACTAGTTTGTTGTCATAGACATTTTGTGCAGGAATTATAGGAGTTTGGATTCTCATTAACACAAATTTAGCATTTTGTGGTTCAGCCCCTCAAGTGTAAAGAGGAAGCTTGTCTCTTAAGTTCAAATTGCACAGCTGTGAGGATCCTGTAGATGGTTTTCTTCTGTGGGTAAGTTCACAGTTATTTGTGAAGTTAATATTTAAATGATCAACGTTTATTGTAGTGCTGATTTGTGTTTTAGCAGATGTTAAGAAGGATCATGGCAGCGCCGTGTGTGAGCATATTAACTCAAGTGATACTGATGTTACTGCTTTGTCCCGGTAAGCTACTGATGGCAGTGTTCACCTTATAAAGATGAAGTAGGGCGGCACAGTCAAGATCCACAGGGAGCTTTTAACATCTAAACATGTCGGGAGCATTTATGTGAGAAGACTGAAATATGAACTGATAAATTAATACAACCACATGCTTTTAGAGGTAAAAATGACAAGAATATAATATCCTCCTATTTTGTTTGCGGAAGAAATTTTGCAACAGAAAAAAAAATATCTGTCTGATTTTTGCTAATTGTAACTGATTGAATATGCAGCTTTACTGTAAAGTTTGTTTTACTGATTTGTAAATATGTTTTCTAGGTGCTTTAGACGCCTGCAGTGCACATTTGAATGCAACAACACCAGGACGTCTTGAAGCTTTAAGTGGATCATGTGTACAAATCCCATGCACCTTTACCACTAACCCTGAATCAGATTTTGATGTTTCTAAATCAGTTGTTGGAGTCTGGATTAAAAAAAGTCACAATTTTGGCCCAAATCAAGAAAATGTGATCTTTAACGGCAGTCTCCCTAACAACACTTATCCAATGAACATCACTGGAGACCTGACACAGAAGGACTGCACGACTTTGTTTTCAAATTTAACCACTGCGTATTCAGACTTATACTTCTTCAGGATTGAAAACGGACCTTTTCTGGCCTCAGCTGCTTGTGACGGTCTTCAAATAACAGTGAAAGGTAAGAGTTTTAACTGTTTAATTTTGTAATACTAATATTTAGCGAAAGTAGGTAACACGTGATTTTAGTGACTTCAAATGGTCAGTGGTTTACAGTTGCTCCTTTTAAATGATTATTACTTAACGTTTTCAATAATTGTGCAGATTCTCCCTGGAAACCGTCAATAAAAGTCTCTGGTGAACAGACCGAGACAGAGGTGTTGACGATTACCTGCTCCGCTGTCACTCCCTGTCCCCACGCCCCTCCTCAACTCACATGGGACCTCCACCAAGGCACTAATGGCATTACAGAGACCAATATCACAGAGAGAAACCCTGACGGGACAACTATCACTAAAACCAAACTGAACATCACTCTGACTGACTCCCATGATGGACTAAAGATCAAATGCTCTGCTGTGTATCCAGTGAGTGGAGGGAAAAACATGTCAGACAGTAACATCATTCTCAGTGTCACATGTGAGTGAACCACTGGAGCCAGTCTGTTGTGTTGATGCCACTGCTCTAACGCTGCCTGTGTGTCCTCAGATGGTCCTAAAGACACCTCAGTGCGGGTCAGTCCGTCCGGGACACTGTCCACAGGTCAGTCAGTGACACTGAGCTGCTCCAGCAGAGCCAAGCCTCCCGTCCAGAAGTTCACCTGGTTCAGAAACAGCTCACAGGGACCAGTCTCTGTCAGTGAAGGAGACACTTATAACTTCAACCTCACTGAAGACGGAGACTTTTACTGTGTGGCCTCAAATGGAGTCAGGAATCATTCATCTGCAATCATTAATTTGAGTATAGGTAAAGTACATTAAAAATTAAAAATGGGTGGGAGGGTTGAGGGTAAGCATATATGACAAGTAATGAAGAGAAGAAAAAGGTTACACTTCATTTTACATTACATTACATTTTGAACAGTGTAATCTGCTTTGTAATAACTAGTACCTATGTAGTACATACTCAATGGAATAAGGGGTTAAGTTTCTGGTCAGAGTTACGGTCTTATGCCTTATTGCATTATGTACCTCCAAACTATTCCATTGTGTATGTAATTGTGAGGAAGCAGGCCACGATGGGTCGAAATGGGCAGGCAGACTGACAAGTAGAGTTCTCACCAGACATTTATTCCTCACACAAACGGAACTTCTCTGTGATACACATTGTCACACACAAAATGGCGCCCCTTTGTCACAGTAAACCATAATTCAGGTTATTACATATTGTTACATAGCACATATTACACAATGTATAAGGGCAGTGTAAAATAGTGTTTCCAACAACAAAAAACTGGTAGGTAGCACAGAGCCCTGCCTTGGTTACATTAAAACTTGTACTCTTGTTTGCAACTGTTTAATCTAGTCCGTCAGCTGATCCTTAGAGCACGACATTTTTATTCACCGATAAGTTGTGATTTGCTAATTGAAGGATGCAGAACCTAGAATGTCCCGCAGTATGACTTTACATTTAGTATATATTTAAATATTGTTTTTGCAGTAATCCCACCACCCCCACCTCCTGCTGTGCCGTGGGAGGTCATACTTGGAGCAGGTATTGGACTCCTGATAGTCCTGTGCCTGGCTGTGTTTGTCTGGTAAGTATCCAGGCATATGGTCTCAGTGCAGGTTTACTTTTGTTCTATACTTTTCACTGTGAAGCTGTAAATTGGGAAGTTGTGTTCCTCTTATGCATAAGGAACAAAACTCTAAATGTCCTGCCTTTATTTATCCAGGTGTTTCAGATCAAAACGTCAGGCTTCGGGACAAACGCAGGTGAGTGCTGATAATGAGGTGAGGAAAAGACGACTGAATTCTACATTTGTTAATATAAATTTGTCAATATAAATCACAGACGGAGCCACTTGAGGAGCCTGGCGAAGCAGCAGAAGCGGACGAAAGTGTACATTATGGGGAAATCGACTTTCAGAAGTTCAGTCCCAAAGTGGCGCCGGAAGCAGCGCAGGAGGAGACCGTCTACGCTCAAGTCCAAGTGCCAAAACCAGAAAACACACAACCCACGGAGGACATGAGTGAACTCTACGCTACGGTTAACAAGAAGTAGTACTTTTTAAGCTGCTCTGTGTTAAAATGTCCAACAAAGAAGTCTGTAATCGAAATGTGGCATAAACTACCAAGTGCAGACAGGCCCTAATCTACAGGGGTGCATTTTACTGTTTTTACTGAACTGTGTTAAAATGTGATAAAATAATGTATGTTAATATATGTTAAATATCTATAATAATAAAATATAAACAGCTCACCTTTTTGTATTTCTATGTAACTGTTCATGACCACATTAGAATGAGCCTAGCACATGATTGTCAATTCCTTTTTTCTTTTTTTATCATTATAAATTCACCACACACACGCAATCTTGTACTGCTATTTTAGTGAGGACACTCATAGACATAATGTATTACCTAACCCTTACCCTAATCTAAACCCAATTCCAACCCTATCCCTAAAACCACATCTATGTTACGACCACCCAAAATGTCCTCACTTTACAAAAATGTCCTCTGTTGGTTAAAAACTCAAACTGGTCCTCACAATGTCGTAAGTACAAGAACACACACACAGTCACAGTAGACATATGAAATAATATTACAGACCAAAAACCAAAGACTCAAAATAGAGCGTAGGCCTAGTAGCAGTAAATGACGTCCACTAAAATAATACTTACAAAACAAGCCCTTAAACCAAAAGACAAAAGAACAAGACATATACACCTGTGTTTTTACAGTGGCTCTCAATCCAACTGTCTCCCTTTGTTCTGTTAGAAAACATTTTAAATCTTATCCTTGTTGTGATTTCTGTCGGTGAGGAATCAGGAGAGACTGAACTCAATCCAAGCACGTTTCTGACAAGAGGAACAAGACTTTGCACAGTATTGACACAGAGCATTACACTGATATTCAATACTTAAGTGTAGGTGTTGCAAAGCAGAAGTGTCAGATGCAACATGACATTTTCTAAATCGTATCATTTTCCGGCCGAAACATAACCTTAGTTCTTCTTCACCTTAGCATAGAGATCGTCTACACCGTCACTAAACTGTCCATTATTCGCTGAGTTTGACCCTTGAACCTGAGAGTACACCGTCTCCTCCAGCTCTTTCTCAGGGACCACTTTAGGACTGAATTTAGAGAAGTCAATTTCTCCATAATGTACAGTGTCTTCTGCAGGTTTGGCCTGGGACACTTGGACCTGGGCGTAAACTGTCTCCTCTTTCTCTTCATGATTAGAAGCCTCTTTAGGTTTTAACTTAGAAAAGTTAATTTCTCCATAATGGATGTTTTCTTCTTCTCGTTGTACAACTTCTGCTTGCTGCAAAACAAAAGTGAAAAAAAGGTGTTTTGTTTTCATTCATATTCTTCTCAAAAATAGCCAAAAAATCCACCAGGGTGTGTAAATTTATTGGCTCAAATGTAGAAGTGCACGGCTCACCGGTTTGTCTTTTTGAATCTGATGCTTTGTTTTGAAACACCTGGAAGAAAAAGCACATTATTTGATCCTTTGCTTATTTGTTGAAATGTGGAATAAATAATGATACATCTTAACTTACATAGAAACAAATTAAATTTCCGAACAAATATTAATTGCACAAGTGCTTCTGTTCAGTTTGTTATAGTTAAGGTTTCTCACCACACAGACACAGCCAGGAAGACGACGGCCAGGACTCCGATAACTGCTCCAAGAATGGCCTCCCACGGGACATGGTTGTTTCCCACTATTGTGAAATAATAAACAGCAAATGAACTAGTGACTAACTTTATATGTTTCCTCACCTTGTTTTAGGGAGTGGTTATACCTGTTACACTCAGATGGATGACGGGAGATGTTTCAGTCCTGAGTGCGTTTGAGGCCACACAGTAAAAGTCCACATCTTCAGTGAAGTTAAAGTTATAAGTGTCTCCTTCACTGACAGAGACTGGTCCCTGTGAGCTGCGTCTGAACCAGGTGAACTTCTGGACGGGAGGCTTGGCTCTGCTGGAGCAGCTCAGTGTCACTGACTGACCTGTGGACAGTGTCCCGGACGGACTGACCCGCACTGAGGTGTCTTTAGGACCATCTGAGGACACACAGATGGATGAGGTAAAGACCAAAATGTGTTGCTTTACATTCATTTATTTCATAATTTTACTCCTTTGTAACTCCTGTAGAGTGAACTAAGCCTGTTTATTTATTTTGTGTCCTGTTCCTGCTTTGCACATCACGATTAGAAAGAAAAAGATGTTGTTGCTTAAATACAATGTTTTCCACCAGATGATCAATTGAATACAATGGGGATAAGGAGACGCTACGTCTTCAATTACATATTACTTTCTTTATTTGCAGATTAATTAAGTTTTATCATCATAAAGAGATATTGTTAAGACATACATATGCATATTTAATCAGGTCTCCAGATTGACATATTGGTAAGATTTTTGTGTTTGTGCATCTGGACATAATCAGGCATAAGCTTTCGAACTGCCCTAAAGTTTCCTAAGCACAAGGTTCAATGCCAACACCTAAACAATACATATTTCATTCATGCAGTTTCTATAACCATACATTTTATATTTGAAAATTAACTTAAAAACAAAGGATGTAAGCCTTCTTTATTAATTTAGGTTGTTATTGTCCCATACTAAAAGTATGTTGTGTTAATGTTAATATAACACCAACACTAAGTTTTATGACACTTAATGACGAGGAACTGACTGACGTTTTTCCTCATTTGTTTCTTGGCATCTGAAGAAAATATCTTGTTGCACCCAATAATTTTGTGCATGTGCACACAAACTGGTCTCACTGCTCTGTTCACCATTTCTACATCTTATGGTTAAGACGTCTCACCTCTCATTTCCATCTTGTATTTTTCAGCTCTATTAAAATGACCTCACAGGGTTCACTCACATGTGACATTAAGGGTGACGTTCTCTTCTGTCGCCTTTACTCCTCCACTCACTGGATACGCAGCAGGGCATTTTATGACCTTTCCATCATAGGAGTCAGTCAGAGTGATGTTTAGTTTGATAACAGTAGTGAGCGTCCCGTCTGGGTTGGTCTCTGTAATGTTGGAAGTGCCTTGGTGGAGGTCCCATGTGAGCTGAGGAGGGGCGTGGGCACAGGGAGTGACAGCGGAGCAGGTTATCGTCACCACCTCTGCCTCAGTCTGTTCACCAGAGACATTTATTGAAGGGCTCCAGGGAGAATCTGTGAAATTACAGCCTCTGATATTTTACTAACATAATGTAATGGCAGAAACTCCCAATGAAGTTGTGAAAGTTACAACCTGATGGCGGCATCACTGGAGTCTGGGTAATATCATTGTGCAGTGCACAAATGGAATAAAACACTCCAGGTTATAATGCTACTTCACAAGAGCAACTAAACCTTTATAACAAGTATGCCAACAATCATTATATATACAGCTAGTTAAAAAAAAAAAAAAAAACATTAAAAATAATTGATAATATTAATTTTCTGTAGTCAAAGTAAAGCATCTCTCTATGGAGACGAGCTGGTGATGTCCTGCTCCAGCAAAAGCTACACCGAATCAAAACCGCCTGTAATGAAATGAATAGCCGTGTACATATATGTTTTCAATTAATATGGGTAAATTGTTCTGCAATCTGCAGTGTGGCTGAAAGAATTCACTATAACGTCCTCTGAACAGGGCTAAGGCTCATGTGAGTCTATATTTCCAAAATCCCCTTTATCGTGAACCTTTGAAACCAGCTGTAAAGTGATGAATGAGAAGTAATGACAACATTCACTCCAGTCCTTTGCTGTAGCTGAATGTAAAATGTTCACACACAATAAAATCAAGCTTAGGTTGGAAAAAATACTACAAAGTCAATTGCAAGTCAATATATTAATATTGTTTCAAGCATTTCCTACGAAACAGAATAAATGTGCCTTACCTCTGACTCGTATTTGAAGATACGAACTTCTAGCTGTTGCTTTATTATTAGGTCCGTTCTCTATTCTGAAGTAATACTTGTCCTCATAGCGCTGGGTTAAATCCTGGAACGTTGTGGTGCAGTCTCTGTTCATCAGGTTCCCAGTGATGTCCATGGGGTAAGACTTGTTGCCACTGACAGAAATCACATTACCTGCATTTTGATTATATACTGGAGTGTTTTTAGACCAAATGCCAGTGAAGGATTGTGTATAGTCTATTGTTCTGAGTGTATATGTGCACGGTATGTTCAGACAGGATCCACTCAGAGCTTCCATTGGACTCGGTGTATTGATAGTCACATCTTCAGAACACGCCGCTATAGCATAATCTGAAAAAACATACAAATCCATTTAATCATAGGTACAGATAGATATAGAAGTTTTACGTAGAATTTTTGACAAATACCAATGGCCTTTCTGTTTTTCATTTACACAAAACTTAGATAATGATAGTTTTAACTCATTATCTATCTTAATCAATACCACAAGAATCTAGCTTTTCTTTTGCCGCCCATGAGTTCTTTGTTGAAATTAAAGACACCACAGAAACAAAATGCATTAACATTTACCTTTTTTCCAAACCCCCCAAAAACTGGAAACAGAAAAGAGTCAGTGCAATATAAAACAATGCTCACCTGAACAAAGCAGCAAAACTAATATTATTTGATAAACCAGATTTCCAGGTGCCATGATGTCCCAGATCTGTAAGAAAAACAACCAATCACTTTACTGGTGATGGTGGAGACTGGCAACCAGAACAAGTCCTCACAGCTCTTGTGTGAATTTAAGTGCAGTAACAGCAGCTTCCTCTTGGAGAGACAGCCCTCAACTTCTGTTTACCTAAAAAAAGTAACTGGTCATGTAAAACTATCCATCTCGCAGACTCATCAAACCACACAGTTGCAACAAACTTGAGATTGTGTTGTGATGGATTTTAGCCTCCAAGAATGTCACATAAAAACTTGGTTAAGATGCAAGATTTTTTATTTGTCAAACCATGTGAATGGACCCCAACAGTCATCAAAACTTAACATAAAACAGAAATCAGGTTCATTCAGATTTTCCAATACTAATTTTCATCAGGTATTTGTACTTTTTAACAGAAGATGTCCCTTTGATTAATGACATTTTGTGGAGCCACTTGTTTGTTGTGCAGCAGTTTGGATTGGATTTGTACCCAGCCCTTTGTATCAGGTACGGCTCTTTCCCAGGTGAAGACAAAGCCAGCAATTTCTTCATCGACAAATTAAGACCAGCTTTTCAAATGTGATTTCTCAATAATGCATGATTTTCACTGTATCAAAGTGAACAGCAACAAACAAATCACAGAAGCTAAAAAAAGAAGCACATTTCTTCATTGAACAAGCAAAAATTCAATTGAGTTTGAATATATAATATTATAGCATCTAAAACCCTCAGTACTTCGTTGGTGTGTAGATTGTGTCGTCCATATTGGATACTTGACAATTGTCCAGTGCAGATTATATAGAAATGGACTTGACTGAGCAGATCAGACCAGCAGATGGCAGCAGAGAGCAGGTCTATTGTGCTCTTTTAAAAACAAATGGTAAAAGCCTGTGAGCATAGATCTAAATCTTAGGAATCAAGAGAGGCTAAACTGTGCATTTTTTTTCTTTTTTATAAATTATGGAAATGAGAGTAAATGAGAGTCATCATCGGAAACTGGTTTGCTCAAATAAACAAAACACAATCCAGGTATGTTTAGGAACAAGACTTTGCACATTATTGACACTACATTACACTTAAGTGTAGGTGTTGCAAAGCAGAAGTGTCGGTTGCAACATGACATGATCCAAATTGTAGAATTTTCAGTAATTTTTACTGAAAAACTTCAGTTCTTTTTCACCTTAGCATAGAGATCGTCTACACCGTCACTAAACTGTTCGCCACTGTTCGAGTTTGACCCTTGAACCTGAGAGTACACCGTCTCCTCCAGCTCTTTCTCAGGGACCACTTTAGGACTGAACTTCGAGAAGTTCATTTCTCCATAATGTACAGTGTCTTCTGCAGGTTTGGCCTGGGACACTTGGACGTGGGAGTAAACTGGGTCCTCTTTCTCCTCATGATTGGAAGCCTCTTTAGGTTTTAACTTAGACAAGCCAATTTCTTCATAATGGATGTTTTCTTCTTCTCGTTGTACAACTTCTGCTTGCTGCGAAACAAGATTTTAAAAAGATCATATTAATAAGCATTTGTCATTTCCATTCTGCCCTAAAACATTCTTGTATAGAAGTGCACAGCTCACCGGTTTGTCTTTTTGAATCTGACATTTTGTTTTGAAACACCTGGAAGAAAAAACACATGAACATTATTTCATCCTGTTGAAATGTGGAATAAATGGTGTCAATAAAAAGCAACAAATTTAAATTCCTAATAGATATTAATTGCACAAGTGCTTCTGTTCAGTTTGTTATAGTTAAGGTTTCTCACCACACAGACACAGCCAGGAAGACGACGGCCAGGACTCCGATAACTGCTCCAAGAATGGCCTCCCACGGGACATGGTTGTTTCCCACTATTGTGAAAAAATCAACAGCAAATGAACTAGTGACTAACTTTATATGTTTCCTCACCTTGTTTTAGGGAGTGGTTATACCTGTTACACTCAGATGGATGACGGGAGATGTTTCAGTCCTGAGTGCGTTTGAGGCCACACAGTAAAAGTCCACATCTTCAGTGAAGTTGAAGTTATAAGTGTCTCCTTCACTGACAGAGACTGGTCCCTGTGAGCTGTTTCTGAACCAGGTGAACTTCTGGACGGGAGGCTTGGCTCTGCTGGAGCAGTTCAGTGTCACTGACTGACCTGTGGACAGTGTCCCAGACGGACTGACCCGCACCGAGGTGTCTTTAGGACCATCTGAGGACACACAGGCAGCGTTAGAGCAGTGGCATCAACACAACAGACTGGCTCCAGTGGTTCACTCACATGTGACACTGAGAGTGATGTTACTGTCTGACATTTTGCTGACTCCTCTCCTCACTGGATACACAGCAGAGCATTTGATCATTTTTCCATCATGGGAGTCAGTCAGAGTGATGCTCAGTTTGGCTTTAGTGACAATCGTCCCGTCAGGGTTTTTCTCTGTGATATTGGTCTCTGTGATGTGAGAAGTGCCTTGGTGGAGGTCCCATGTGAGCTGAGGAGGGGCGTGGGGACAGGGAGTGACAGCGGAGCAGGTTATCGTCACCACCTCTGCCTCAGTCTGTTCACCAGAGACTTTTATTGAAGGGCTCCAGGGAAAATCTGTGAAATTACAGCCTCTGATATATTTTACCAACATAAAGTAATGGCAGCAGTTGTGCAGTGTTGTGCAGTGCACAGATACAATTAAAAAAAAGAAAACTCCAGGATAAAACGTCACAAGAGCAACTAAACCTTTATAACAAACATGCCGCAATCACTATATTTGCAGCGAAAACAAAGCAAAAAGCATTTGGGAAAGAACCTAATGTTGATTATCTGTAGTCAATGTAAAGCATCTATGGAGACGAGCTGGTGATATCCTGCTCCAGCAAAAGTAAGAGGCAGGTCTGAGGATATAGGGGCGGTAACCCTGGACGGGGCCGTTCTCTGTGGAGTTTGCATGTTCTCTGTGTGTCTGTGTAGGTTTCCTCCGGGCTCTCCGATTTAAATAAAAACATGTACGTTAGGCCTGAATAAATATAGTGAGTGAGTGAGTGAGTGAGTGGTTGCTGGTGGTCTGAGGGGTCGATTGCATGGACTGGTTGCCTCGCTTCTGTCAGTCTAGCCCAGGGCACCAGTGGCTACAAGAGTGGCTTACCATCACCGAGTTTGTTGTGAATAAATAATGCAATGTATAGCATCTGTGAGTGTCCAGCGCTGCATGTAGCGTCATGTTGTGGTTGTACGTTTTTCTTGCAACCACTCAGGGGCGGATCTAGAGGGGTGGCACCAAGTGAAGGTCTTGCTACCCCAGCTGCCACCCCATTGATGTCATGTGATGTCTCATATCTGCTCTAGAAGCTACTGGGGTGCTCACAGAGGCTCATTCTCAGTTAGAACTTTTTTGACAAGACAAAGAATACAACAACTTTATTTCTAAATAAAGTTAAAATTTAACTTGAGTCAGAAGCCCCCCACTTATATTATGGACAATGCTACTATTAGTATATCATTTTGGGAGGCTCAGCCTGCATCTCAATGAAAAATTTGCCTGGCAACCAAGCAAAACTTGCGTACCCCCGCTATTAACAATTGACATTGTAAATTGTGTTGCCACCCCATGATTTTTTTTTTCTAGATCCACCCCTGCAACCACTACATGATTTACTGTTTTTCCTTCATCTCACGCACGTTGATCCTGTTTAACCTTAAAGCTTTCTCGAATAATAATAAACTGTAACTCTTCGCTTTTACAAGAGATCAATGAAACAATTTAATATATGTTAATGTTATGAATATATAAACACAAAGGCCGTAAAAAATTGGGTTGAGGTTGAGGGCCGTCTCTCCAAGAGGAAGCTGCTGTTTACTGCTCTCAAATACACTCACACAAGAGCTGTGAGGACTTGCTCTGGTTGCCAGTCTCCACCATCACCAGTAAAGTGATTGGTTGTTTTTCTTACAGATCTGGGACATCATGGCTCCTGGAAATCTGGTTTATCAAATAAAATTACTTTTGCTGCTTTGTTCAGGTTAGCATCGTATTACACTGTACTGACAGCGCTATATAAAACCAATGCATTATTGTTCTTATTATCAAAGCTCTTGGATCTATGTTTCCAAAATTCCCTTTATCGTGAACCATTGAAACCAGCTGTAAAGTGATGAATGAGAAGTAATGACAACATTCACTCCAGTCCTTTGCTGTAGCTGAATGTGAAATGTTCACACAAAAGAAAATCAAGCTTAGGTTGGAAAAAATACTAAGAGGTCAATTGCAAGTAAATATATTAATATTGTTTCAAGCATTCATTTTCTTAGAAACAGAATAAATGTGCCTTACCTCTGACTCTTATTTGAAGATATGAACATTTAGCTGTTCCTTTATTAGGTCCGTTCTCTATTCTGAAGTAATACTTGTCCTCATAGTGCTGGGTTAAATCATGGAACGTTGTGGTGCAGTCTCTGTTCATCAGGTTCCCAGTGATGTCCATGGGGTAAGACTTGCTGCCACTGACAGAAATCACATTATCTGCATTTTGATCATATGCAGGAGTGTTTCTAGACCAAATGCCAGTGAAGGATTGTGCAGTGTCTATTGTTATGTCTGTATATGTGCACGGTATATTCAGACAGGATCCACTCAGAGCTTCCATTGGAGTCGGTGTATTAATAGTCACATCTTCTCCACACCACCAGTACCAGCCCACTGCATCATCTGAAAAGAATATGTATTAAATGATATTTAGTGAAAAGCAATAAGGATGTTCTACAGAAGTTTAAATCCAAACATTTCATCATAAAGCCCTATTGTTATTTTGCATTGCATTTTTAATTTACAAAAACATTCACTACACAATCACTATAACTATAATGTTACCGTTTCTATTCTATTCACCACACAACAAGAGTTCTGTGTTGAAATCAAAGTCACCACAGAAACAAATACATTAATATTTACCTCACTTCTTTTTACCTGGAAACAGACAAGAGTCAGCACAATATAACACAATGCTCACCTGAACAAAGGAGCAAAACTAGTATTATTTGATAAACCAGATTTCCAGGTGCCATGATGTCCCAGGTCTGTAAGAAAGAACAAGTCCTCACAGCTCTGGCGTGAGTGTAAAGTGCAGTAACAGCAGCTTCCTCTTGGAGAGACTGCCCTCAACTTCTGTTATTTACACCCTTTGTGTCTTCATTAATTAAATATATAGTAAATTGTTTCATTGATTTCTTGCAAGAGCAAAGAGTTTCACTTTATTATTATTTGAGAAAGCTATAAGGTTTAACAGGATCAACATGCATGAGATGAAGGGAAAACATGGTGGTTGCAAGAAATAACTCAATGTGCAACAACCTTATTGCCCATTACAGTCACTTCTGTTTTTCACACAGCCATGTTGACTCAAATGATGCAGGAAAAACACAAGAGAAACAAAATTGCAAAATGAGGCAACACAGAGTAAAATAATATAAATGAAAGTCGTTTGGCACTTTGTTAGAGGTTGTGGAGGGATATAGGAGGCCATACGTGACAGTAAACCATAGTATATTATATTATTATTATTATTATATCATGATCGGTACCACAGACACGTGAACATACAGAATGAACAGGACCACTTGACTTGACTGAGCAGATCAGACCATGAGATGGCAGCAGAGTGCAGGTCTATTGTGCTCTTTTGAAACAAATGGAAAAAGGCATAGATCTAAATCATAGGAATCAGGAGAGACTGAACTGTGCATTATTTTTGAGAATTAATTATGGAAACAAATGATGGAACAACATTATTGACACTACATTACACTGATATTGACAACTTAAGAGTAGATGTTGCAAAGCAGAAGTGTCGGTTGCAACATGACATGATCCAAGTTAAGTAACATTTTCAGTAATTCTTACTGAAAAACTTCAGTTCTTCTTCACATTAGCATAGAGATCGTCTACACCGTCACTAAACTGTCCGCCATTGTTTGCTGAGTTTGACCCTTGAACCTGAGAGTACACCGTCTCCTCCAGCTCTTTCTCAGGGACCACTTTAGGACTGAACTTCGAGAAGTTCATTTCTCCATAATGTACAGTGTCTTCTGCAGGTTTGGCCTGGGACACTTGGACCTGGGAGTAAACTGGGTCCTCTTTCTCCTCATGATTTGAAGCCTCTTCAGGTTTTAACTTAGAAAAGTCAATTTCTCCATGATGGTTGTTTTCTTCTTCTCGTTGTACAACTTCTGCTTGCTGCGAAACAAGATTTTAAAAAGATCATATTCATAAGCATTTTTAATTTCCATTCTGCCCTAAAACATTCTCGTATAGAAGTGCACAGCTCACCGGTTTGTCTTTTTGAATCTGACATTTTGTTTTGAAACACCTGGAAGAAAAAGCACATGAACATTATTTCATCCTGTTGAAATGTGGAATAAATGGTGTCAATAAAAAGTGACAAATTCAGTTTACTAAAAGTTAAGGTTTAAGGTTTTAAGGTTTAACGTTTCTCACCACACAGACACAGCCAGGAAGACGACAGCCAGGACTCCGATAACTGCTCCAAGAATGGCCTCCCACGGGACATGGTTGTTTCCCACTATTGTGAAATAATAAACACCAAATGAACTAGTGACTAACTTTATATGTTTCCTCACCTTGTTTTAGGGAGTAGTTATACCTGTTTCACTCAGATGGATGACGGGAGATGTTTCAGTCCTGAGTGCGTTTGAGGCCACACAGTAAAAGTCCACATCTTCAGTGAAGTTGAAGTTATAAGTGTCTCCTTCACTGACAGAGATTGGTCCCTGTGAGCTGTTTCTGAACCAGATGAACTTCTGGACGGGAGGCTTGGCTCTGCTGGAGCAGCTCAGTGTCACTGACTGACCTGTGGACAGTGTCCCGGACGGACTGACCCGCACTGAGGTGTCTTTAGGACCATCTGAGGAAACACAGGCAGCATTAGAGCAGTGGCATCAACACAACAGACTCCAGTGGTTCACTCACATGTGACACTGAGAGTGATGTTACTGTCTGACATTTTGTCGACTCCTCCCCTCACTGGATACACAGCAGAGCATTTGATCATTTTTCCATCATGGGAGTCAGTCAGAGTGATGCTCACTTTGGTTTTAGTGATAATGGTTCCATCACGTTTTTTTTTTGAGGTCTCTGTGATGTCAGAAGTGCCTTGGTGGAGGTCCCATGTGAGCTGAGGAGCGGCGTGGGCACAGGGAGTGACAGCGGAGCAGGTTATCGTCACCACCTCTGCCTCAGTCTGTTCACCAGAGACTTTTATTGAAGGGCTCCAGGGAGAATCTGTGAAAGTCAAACAGTATTATATCCTCTGATATGTTATTAACAAAATGTAATGGCAGAAACTCTAAGCGCAGTTCTGAATGTTACAACCTGATGGCGGCATCACCGGGATCTGGGTAATATTTTCCAGTCATTGTTCAGTGCACAAATACAATAAAATGAACACTCCAGGTTATAATGCTACGTCACAAGAGAAACTAAACCTTTATAAGAAAAAAAACAATCACTATATTTGCAGCGAGTTAAAAGGAAAAGAGCATTTGGGAAAGGGCCTAATGTGTTAAACTTCATATTGATTATCTGTAGTCAAAGTAAAGCATCTCTCTATGCAGACAAGCTGGTGCTGTCCTGCTCCCAGCAAAAGTACAGAGGATTTGCCTCTGTCAGGTCTCTGTGTATCATGTGTATGTTAAGATTTATCACAGACAGTAAATACTCAAGTCACCATTGTGCCCTGCACTCGCTGGTGAAATGGCCCTCATTATACATGTGCAGACTCTTGCATTAGTATCTGCTTATTTACAAATCCATCCTCCACCTCGTGCCATCACACGTGTCATGTTACTTCACACGTAGAGTTTGCCATCGCAGCCTCCGCTCCCAGGACTTTTTGTCCTTCAGTGTCCCAGCTGTGTGCACAGAGCTGGGGCAAAAGGCTTTCTCCTCCTCAGGTCCCTCCAGCTGGAGCATGCTTCAGCAGGATCTGAAGCTGTCCAGCCTGGTTACTCTTGGAGAATTTTGAGTTTTATTAAAAGGTCTGGAAATATGTCAACAGGAAATTGCTGTTGTTTTAACTAGAATTTGTTTTTCATGTAAAGTATTTATAAAACTTTTCTGACATTGGCATGATTGTCTTTTTAATCTGCCATCTTAATTGTTTGTCTTGTCCGTTGATTCTATTTTTATTGGACTACGAGTCCGGAATAAAGTTGAATTGATTTGATATAATCTCTCACATTTTTTGTACACCATGAATGAAATGAATAGCCGTTTGTACATATCTTTTCAATTAATATGGGTAAAATGTTCTACAATCTGCAGTGTGGCTGAAATAATTCACTATAACGTCCTCTGAACAGGGCTAAGGCTCATGTGAGTCTATGTTTCTAAAATCCCCTTTATCGTGAACATTTGAAACCAGCTGTAAAGTGATGAATGAGAAGTAATGACAACATTCACTCCAGTCCTTTGCTGCAGCTGAATGTAAAATGTTCACACAAAAGAAAATCAAGCTTACGTTGGAAAAAGGTCAATTGCAAGTAAATATATTAGTATTGTTTCAAGCATTCATTTACTTAGAAACAGAATAAATGTGCCTTACCTCTGACTGTTATTTGAAGATACGAACAAACAGCTGTTGCTTTATTCTTACGACCGTTCTCTATTCTGAAGAAATACTTGTCCTTATGGCGCTTGGTTAAATCATGGAACGTTGTGGTGCAGTCTCTGGTTTTCAGGTTCCCAGTGATGTCCATGGGGTAAGACTTGCTACCACTGACAGAAATCACATTGTCTTCACTTGAATGAGTATTTTTATACCATTTGCCGGTGAAGGATTTTGTATTGTCTATTGTTATGCGTGTATATGTGCAGGGTATATTCAGACAGGATCCACTCAGAGCTTCCATTGGAGTCGGTGTTTTGATAGTCACACCTTCAGAACACCTCGCCATAGCATAATCTAAAAAAACATACAAATGCATTTGATCATAGATAATAATAATAATAATAATAATAATAATAATAATAATAATAATAATAATAATAATAATAATAATAATAATAATAATAATAATAATAATAATAATAATAATAATAATGCATTGGTTTTATACAGCGCTTTTCTGGACACTCAAAGACGCTTTACATTGCATTATTTATTCACTCCATACTCGGTGGTGGTAAGCTACTATTGTAGCCACAGCTGCCCTGGGGTAGACTGACGGAAGCGAGGCAACCAGTCTGCGCCATCGGCCCCTCCGACCACCACCAACCACTCACTCACTCACTACATTTGCTAGGCTTCCTGGTGTTCCCAAACGGTCTCCCATCCAAGTACCGACCAGGCCCTTCCCTGCTTAGCTTCCAAGGTCTGACAGCATTGGGCATCACAAAGGCGGTATGGCAACAGATAGAGGTACACATAATAATTTTACATAGTATTTTTGACAAATACCAATGGCCTTTCTGTTTTTCATTTACGTATAACTTTGATAAAGTAATGATAGTTTTGACTCGTTATTGATCTTAATCAATATAACAAGAATCTTGCTTTACTTTTGCCGCCCATGAGTTCTTTGTCAAAACTAAAGACGCCACAGAAACAGAATGCATTAACATTTACCTTTTTTCCAAACCCAAAAAAACTGGAAACAGAAAAGAGTCAGTACAATATAATACAATGCTCACCTGAACAAAACAGCAAAACTAATATTATTTGATAAACCAGATTTCCAGGTGCCATGATGTCCCAGATCTGTAAGAAAAACAACCAATCACTTTACTGGTGATGGTGGAGACTGGCAACCAGAACAAGTCCTCACAGCTTTTGCGTGTGTTTGTGTGTTTGTGCATTTGAGTGCAATAAACAGCAGCTTCCTCTTGAAGAGACGGCCCTCAACTTCTGTTTTCTCATACTGAAAAAAGCAACTGGTCATGAACAACTATCCATCTCACAGACTCGTCAAACCACACAGTTGTAACAAACATGAGAAAATGTTGCGATGGATTTTGACCTCTAGCAATGTCACATAAAAACTTGGTTAACTCTGATTTTCAATACTAATTTTTATCAGGTTTTGTACTTTTTTAAATAGCCGATGTACCTTGGATTAATGAAAATTTGTGGAGCCACTTGTTTGTTGTTCTTGCCTGAATAATGAATGAATGTGCAGCACTTTGGATTGGATTTGTACCCAGCCCTTTGTGTCTATATAACTATCAATGAAATATATAATAAACATTGATCCTTTAACTTTACTATTATTTGAGAAAGCTTTAACGGTATCAACATGCATGAGATGAAGGGAAAACATGGTGGTTGCAAGAAATAACTCAACCTTATTGCCCATTACCGTCACTTCTGTTTTTCACACGGCCACGTTGACTCAAATGATGCAGGAAAAACACAAGAGAAACAAAATTGCAAAATGAGGCAACACAGAGTTAAATAATATAAATGAAAATAGTTTGACATAGGAGGCATTACGTGACAGTAAACCACAGGGGGACAAAACATATATTATAATCGTTACCACAGACATGTGAATATACAGAATGAACAGTACCGTTTTTGCCAGACCAAAAAAAAAATCATACTTAGTTGGTGACAGTTTACTTTACACTTGATGCATCTGCCATACTCTTTTTTGTTATTCATAAACCGCACCAAAATAGTTCTTTTGTTGATGATTTTGTTGGGCTTCTCTCAATTTCGGCACAGAATTTGACCGTGTGATTATTACTGGAGATCTGAATGTACATTTGGATATGGTCAATGACCAGGACGCTGAAGAATTAAATATAGCACTTGAAACATTTGGATTAACACAACATTACCCCACCCGTAACAGGGGACACACATTAGACTCATGACAAAAGGTGTCACTATTTCGACAGTGAGTGTTGTTGATGTTGCATTTTCTGATCACGGGTCTGCAGTGGTTAAGAAAAAGAGTCATTAATGACAAAACAAGGGAACAGTTTATGAGTTTATGAATTCTCGGACAGGATGGCATTGACCTGTGGGGTTCCCCAGGAGTAGATGCTGGGGCCCCTCTTGTTCAATCTGTACATGTTTCTACTGGGTCAATTAAAACACAGAGAGCTTGTCATCGGTCATCTTGAAGCTCTTTCACTTGAACCAAAAAATCAAGTTAGAAATCTAGGGGTAATCATGGACTCAGACCTGAATTCTAACAGTCATATCAAGTCAATTATATCAGAGGCCTATTACCATCTGAAATACATTGCTAAAATAAAAATCATAGTGTCTAAACCAGACTTGGAGAGACGAGTTCATGCATTTGTCTCCAGTCGGTTAGACTATTGTAACGGCCTGCTCACTGGCCTCTCTAAACAGCTGCAGTTTATCCAAAATGCTGCTGCTCGAGTCCTGACCAGAACCAGGAAATACGACCACATTAGTCCAGTGCTCTGGTCTCTACACTGGCTTCCCGTCGCTCAGAGAATAGACTTTAAAGCAGTACTAAGTAACTCTTCCCCCTAGAGGCCATAAGCGCAACTGCAGGTGTAGTTGCAAGTTACGATTTTTTAACTTATTAATTGTCTTGGAGAGTAAATACTACGCTGACAGGAAAGGCGAAGGGAGAGAGGGTTACTGTGCATCCAATTATACAATGGAAAAAAAATGTTTCACTCAAACCTGGCTGTAAATACTGTTTAAAGTGACGTTAGCCCGCAGTTAGCTTTACCCGTTAGCATGTTAGCTTCTTCTTAGTGATTACATTAGTGTGTATTGCTTTCTCCGCACACTCAAGTTGCAAATATGGTTTTCTGGCCAGAGACACCAGGGGGAGATGAAAGACCCTCTAATCATCCCATAAACACTTGTATTACCCCCACAGGGACTACAAAACGGATTTATTAAGGTAAACACGTTACTTAGTACTGCTTTAAACCTGCTGTGCTTGTGTACAAGTCTCTTCATGGTCGGGCACCAGAGTCCATCTCTGATATGTTGCAGCCGTATGAACCACCTCGGGCCTTGACAACCTCAGGGAGGGGTCTCCTGGTGATTCCCAGAGTCACGACTAAACATGGTGAGGCTGCGTTTCAGTTTCAGGCAGAAAAGGTCCGTTTACGTTCATATTCTTACAGCAGTTAAGCATTTCATCACATTTATCACTGAACTAGTTAAAGACTTATTTATTCACAGGCATTTGACATCTAATCCTGCAACCTGTCTTTTCTTCTGTCTGTGTTGTTTTTATTCTCTGTAAAGCAGGGTTAAAGTTTGGGTCTTATGTCTTATTACATTATGTACCACCAAAAAAGAAATGCACATTATTCCATTGTGTATGTACCTACAGTTATGCAACCTGTAGGTACAAGTTATTACACATTGTTACATAGCACATTACGTTGTACTTAATGTGGCAAGTACAATGTATCAAGGGTAGTGTAAAATAAGTGTTGTTGATGTTGCATTTTCTGATCACGGGTCTGCAGTGGTTAAGAAAAAGAGTCATTAATGACAAAACAAGGGGACAGTTTATGAGTTTATGAATTCTCGGACAGGACGGCATTGACCTGTGGGGTTCCCCAGGAGTAGATGCTGGGGCCCCTCTTGTTCAATCTGTACATGCTTCCATTGGGTCAATTAAAACACAGCGAGCTTGTCATCGGTCATCTTGAAGCTCTTTCAATAGAACCAAAAAAATCAAGTTAGAAATCTCAGGGTAATCATAGGCTGCGTCTGAAACCATCAAATTGTAGCCTCTAAGCACTAACACTAGCAACTAACTCCATAACCTTTCATGGGGTCAACTGTTAGATCTCTATGCACTTAGTGAACTAGACAAAAGACATTTAAGGAGAAAATAAAATCCAAATGATCCATACATTTCCCTTTAGTGTAATTTTTATTTCAACAGCTGTTTCATAAAGCTACAGTAGCAAATGATCCATGTGGCTTAAGTTTCTACTAAATGAAAACAAAAGCATTTAATCCATTTACTGAGTTTACTCTTTAACACTGA
Source organism: Gobius niger (assembly GCF_951799975.1). Taxonomy (NCBI): domain Eukaryota; kingdom Metazoa; phylum Chordata; class Actinopteri; order Gobiiformes; family Gobiidae; genus Gobius; species Gobius niger. Next base: position 12,245,178 of record NC_136869.1, read on the forward strand.
CATGTGACTGAGCTGTGGGGACGACAATATGGATTTTGTCACTTTTATAAAGTTTGGCTTGTGCAGAATCTTATTTTTTTTATTATTATTATTTTTATTTTTATTATTAAATGTGCTCCTGTCAATCAACAGTGGTTGCGCATGAATCACTCGGGGGTGGGGGGATTGGCGCAGTGGCTTATGGGATGGCACATAGCTCCTAATCACCGGTTAGTTAGCATCAGAGGTCCCTATGTTAAAGTGGCCATGATAGTTAGCATCGAGGCTCCTTTTCCTAACTACTTCCTAACTGACAGACCAATTCGGAAGCATCTTGCCATGGCGGACGCTGACGCACATCCGGTTTGGCGTAAGAGCTCTTACCAATGCTCGTTTCGGACACAGCCATGGACTCAGACCTGAATTCTAACAGTCATATTAAGTCAATTACATCAGAGGCCTAATACCATCTGAAATACATTGCTAAAATAAAAATCATAGTGTCTAAACCAGATTTGGAGAGACGAGTTCATGCATTTGTCTCCAGTCGGTTAGACTATTGTAACGGCCTGCTCACTGGCCTCTCTAAACAGCTGCAGTTTATCCAAAATGCTGCTGCTCGAGTCCTGACCAGAACCAGGAAATACGACCACATTGGTCCAGTGCTCTGGTCTCTGCACTGGCTTCCCGTCGCTCAGAGAATAGACTTTAAAGCAGTACTAAGTAACTCTTCCCCCTAGAGGCCATAAGCGCAACTGCAGGTGTAGTAGCAAGTTACGATTTTTTAACTTATTAATTGTCTTGGAGAGTAAATACTACGCTGACAGGAAAGGCGAAGGGACAGAGGGTTACTGTGCATCCAATTATACAATGGAAAAAAAATGTTTCACTCAAACCTGGCTGTAAATACTGTTTAAAGGGACGTTAGCCCGCAGTTAGCTTTGCCCGTTAGCATGTTAGCTTCTTCTTCGTGATTACATTAGTGTGTATTGCTTTCTCCGGACCGGTGGCAGTCAAGTTGCAAACACGGTTTTCTGGCCAGAGACACCAGGGGGAGATGAAAGACCCTCTAATCATCCCATAAACACTTGTATTACCCCCACAGGGACTACGAAACTGATTTATTAAGGTAAACACGTCACTTAGTACTGCTTTAAACCTGCTGTGCTTGTGTACAAGTCTCTTCATGGTCGGGCACCAGAGTCCATCTCTGATATGTTGCAGCCGTATGAACCACCTCGGGCCTTGACAACCTCAGGGAGGGGTCTCCTGGTGATTCCCAGAGTCACGACTAAACATGGTGAGGCTGCGTTTCAGTTTCATGCAGAAAAGGTCCGTTTACTTTCATATTCTTACAGCAGTTAAACATTTCATCACATTTATCACTGAACTAGTTAAAGACTTATTTATTCACACATTTGACATGTAATCCTGCAACCTGTCTTTTCTTAGTCTGTGTTGTTTTTATTCTCTGTAAAGCAGGGTTAGAGTTTGGGTCTTATGTCTTATTACATTATGTACCACCAAAATAGTAATGCACATTATTCCATTGTGTATGTACCTACAGTTATGCAACCTGTAGGTACAAGTTATTACACATTTATTACACACAGTGCACATTACATTGTACTTAATGTGGCAAGTACAATGTATCAAGGGTAGTGCAAAATAAAGTGTTGAGAAAAGCTAATTTTCACTTCACAAATTACAGCCTTCTGATAACAATGCAGAGCAAAGCCGGTACGGCCCTTTTCCAGGTGAAGCTAAAGTAAGTAATTTTTTTGTAGATAAACTAAGACCAGCTTTTCAAACATGATTTTGACACAGTGTATGATTTTTAATGTATCAAAGTGAAACGCAACAAACAGAAATCACAGAAAACAAAAGCAAATGTCTTTACTGAACAAGCAAAAATTCTACTGAGTTTGACTATATAATATTATAGCATCTAAAACCCTCAGTACTTCGTTGGTGTGTAGATTGTGTTGCCCATATTGGATACTTTGACAAATGTCCAGTGCAGATTATATAGAAATGGATTTGACTGAGCAGATCAGACCAGCAGATGGCAGCAGAGAGCAGGTCTATTGTGCTCTTTTGAAACCAAATGGAAAAAGGCTGTGAGCATAGATCTAAATAATAGGAATCAGGAGAGACTGAACTGTGCATTATTTTGGAGAATTAATTATGGAAACAAATGATGGAACAACATTATTGACACTACATTACACTGATATTGACAAGTTAAGTGTAGGTGCCAGAAGTGTCGGATGCAACATGACAATATAAATGAATGTAAATAAAACTTCAGTTCTTCTTCACCTTAGCATAGAGATCGTCTACACCGTCACTAAACTGTCCGCCATTGTTTGCTGAGTTTGACCCTTGAACCTGAGAGTACACCGTCTCCTCCAGCTCTTTCTCAGGGACCACTTTAGGAGTGAACTTCGAGAAGTCAACTTCTCCATAATGTATAGTGTCTTCTGCAGGTTTGGCCTGGGACAGTTGGACGAGGGAGTAAACGGTGTCTTCTTTCAGTTCTTTGACTTCATGATTTGAAGCCTCTTTAGGTTTTAACTTAGACAAGTCAATTTCTTCATAATGGATGTTTTCTTCTCGTTGTACAACTTCTGCTTGCTACAAAACAAGATTAAAGAAAGATCATATTAATAAGCATTTTTAATTTCCATTCTGCCCAAAACATTCTCGTATAGAAGTGCACAGCTCACCGGTTTGTCTTTTCGAATCTGAGATTTTGTTATGAAACACCTGGAAGAAAAAGCACATGAACATTATTTCATCCTGTTGAAATGTGGAATAAATGGTGTCAATAAAAAGTGACAAATTTAAATTCCTAATAGATATTAATTGCACAAGTGCTTCTGTTCAGTTTGTTAGAGTTAAGGTTTCTCACCACACAGACACAGCCAGGAAGACGACGGCCAGGACTCCGATAACTGCTCCAAGAATGGCCTCCCACGGCACATGGTTGTTTCCCACTAATGCTAAATAATAAACAGCAAATGAACTAGTGACTAACTTTATATGTTTCCTCACCTTGTTTTAGGGAGTGGTTATACCTGTTACACTCAGATGGATGACGGGAGATGTTTCAGTCCCGAGTGCGTTTGTGGCCATACAGTAAAAGTCCACATCTTCAGTGAAGTTGAAGTTATAAGTGTCTCCTTCACTGACAGAGACTGAGCTGTTTCTGAACCAGGTGAAGTTCTGGACGGGAGGCTTGGCTCTGCTGGAGCAGCTCAGTGTCACTGACTGACCTGTGGACAGTGTCCCGGACGGACTGACCCGCACTGAGGTGTCTTTAGGACCATCTGAGGACAGATAGATGAGGTAAAGTTGTTGTTGTTGAAAGTTGTATTTGCTTAAATATAATGGTTCAATTTTCCACAAGATGATCAACTAAATACAATGGGGATAAGAGACTTAAGTAAGTAAGTAAGTACTTTATTCATTGTACAACGAAATTGTGTTCAAGTGTTCTGAGCCACTGCGACTGAGCCGGGCTGTCACTGTGGGTCATCCTGCCCAGCATGTTTTGCAGGTTGGGGAAACCTTAACACCTGGAGGAAACCTGGCTGGCTGCCATCAGTGCTCCTTGGATCTTCTGACAAAGAGCGCTGTTTCAGAGCGTGGTGTCCTGCACTGGTCAACTCCTCCACCTCCTTCTTCCTCTTCCTCCTGCACAGCTCCCTCTGCTCCACAACAGTCTTTCACTATCTTCTGGGAAGAGCTTGGCAGTTAATCAGTTTAATTCTCCAGTGAACGTCCATCAGACAGAACAATAGTAGGCATAGAAGGCATGTGTGGCTTTGCTGTGAGTCTTGCCCAGATGCCGCCTCGTTTGTCCTTTTTTTGTTTGATGCAGCGCCTCTTGTGACGCCTCCACTGTGCTGCAGCTGTGGGGGGCTCTTGGTGCCTCTTCAGTGTTTCAGAAGAGGAAATCTGTAGGTCTCACATGGTTTGTTTACTTTTATATAGCTGGACCATTAGGGCCTCTTTCCAGCAAAAACATCTATCATCCAAACCCCCCCCACGTTCGATCGACCTAAACAATACATTTTCCATTCATGCTGTTTCTAAAACCATACATTTTTCAGCTCTGTCAACAACATTACCTCACAGGGTTCACTCACATGTGACATTAAGGGTGACGTTCTCTTCTGTCGCCTTGACTCCTCCACTCACTGGATACGCAGCAGAGCATTTTATGACCTTTCCATCATGGGAGTCAGTCAGAGTGATGTTTAGTTTGGTTTTAGTGATAATCGTCCCGTCAGGGTTTTTCTCTGTGAAATTGGTCTCTGTGATGCCAGAAGTGCCTTGGTGGAGGTCCCATGTGAGCTGAGGAGGGGCGTGGGGACAGGGAGTGACAGCGGAGCAGGTTAGAGTCACCACCTCTGTCTCGGTCTGTTCACCAGAGACTTCTATTGAAGGGCTTCCAGGGGCGTCTAAGGAGAAAAACATGATGCACAATAGCTTTAAGATTGTCAGTCGTCTGTGTCTTAGTCATAGCTTTGACACAAGTGGTCGCAGTATTGTGGAAGCTAGGCCTGTCATAAATCACAATAACAAAATTTGACGTGTGATAGACTGAAGCAGGAAACTATAGCGATAAACGTTATTATTAAGGACCACTTGATGCCACTGAAACCAACCAATAAAAAAGGAACTCTCAGTTTTCCCTTGTTCTGAAAGTCCTTATGAACAAAAATGAATTAAAATAATGTTTAAAAAATTTAAGTAAATGTACTGATGATAAATGTTGAGCTCACATATATAGTGATTGGCTGTCATTTATTGAACCATAAGTGGATTTTGTAATTATTGTGACATTTTCAAGCCCAGATAAATTGAGGCGGCCATAAAACATACAAACCAGTGTGACCAATGTTTTTCACACACAGTATATGTCAATTAATATAGCTCATGATTCAATGCTTTGTGATATGAGAAAATATGCTGTGAAAGGGAAATATCAACGTTTGAATGTTTGGATACAAATTGTTATGCCCTTGATCAGAGCAGGACTGGTGAAGGTGGATGGGCAGAACTGACACAGTATTGTAGCGCCAGAAAAATAATGCTTCATCATTGCATCCTAAAGAATTACTTGTATACTTGTGTTATGTATCTAACTAAAAATCAATCTAGCAAACATAACTCCACCTCTCAGTGAACCTACCTGTTATTCTCAGAAGAACGTTTTGAGATGAAGCATTGCTGAGAGGATTTGAGGCCACACAGTAATAGTCTCCTCCATCACAGATACTAAAGTTATAAGTGTCTCCTTCACTGACAGAGACTGGTCCCTGTGAGCTGCGTCTGAACCAGATGAACTTCTGGACTGGAGGCTTGGCTCTGCTGGAGCAGCTCAGTGTCACTGACTGACCTGTGGACAGTGTCCCGGACGGACTGACCTGCACTGAGGTGTCTTTAGGACCATCTGAGGAAACACAGGCAGCGTTAGAGCAGTGGCATCAACACAACAGACTGGCTCCAGTGGTTCACTCACATGTGACACTGAGAATGATGTTACTGTCTGACATTTTTTCGGCTCCTAAACTCACTGGATACACAGCAGAGCATTTGATCATTAGTCCATCATGGGAGTCAGTCAGAGTGATGCTCAGTTTGGTTTTAGTGATAATGGTCCCGTCTGGGTTGGTCTCTGTGATGTGAGAAGTGCCTTGGTGGAGGTCCCATGTGAGCTGAGGAGGGGCGTGGGCACAGGGAGTGACAGCGGAGCAGGTTATCATGAACACCTCTGCTTCAGTCTGTTCACCAGAGACTTTTATTGAAGGGCTCCAGGGAGAATCTGTGAAAGCCAAACAGTATTATAGCCTCTGATATGCTATTAACATAATGTAATGGCAGAAACTCTCAACAGAGTCGTGAATGTTACAACCTGATGGCGGCATCACCGGGATCTGGGTAATATTTCCCAATCATTGTACAGTACACAAGTGGAATAAAATTAACACTCCAGGTTATAATGCTACGTCACAAGAGAAACTAAACCTTGATTACAAACATGACAACAATCATTACATTTGCTGCGAGTTACAAAAAACAGAGCATTTGAGAAAAGATCTAATGTGTTAAACTTTATATTGATTATATGTAGTCAAAGTAAAGCATCTATGGATACGAGCTGGTGATGTCCTGCTCCAGGAAAAGTATGAGTCACATCTGAGGATATAGTGGCTGTAACCTCTCACAATGTTTTACACCAATTAATATGGGTAAAATGTTCTACAATCTGCAGTGTGGCTGAAAGAATTCACTATAACGTCCTCTGAACAGGGATAAGGCTCATGTGAGTCTATGTTTCCAAAATCCACTGTACTGTGAACCATTGAAAACAACTGTAAAGTGATGATTGAGAAGTAATGACAACATTCACTCCAGTCCTTTGCTGTAGCTGAATGTAAAATGTTCAAACAAAAGAAAATCAAGCTTACGTTGGAAAAAATGCTACAAGGTCAATTGCAAGTCAATATAACAATATTGTTTCAAGCATTCATCTACTTAGAAACAGAATAAATGTGCCTTACCTCTGACTCTTATTTCAAGATATGAACAAACAGCTGTTGCTTTATTAGGTCCGTTCTCTATTCTGAAGTAATACTTGTCCTCATGGTCCTTGGTTAAATCATGAAACGTTGTGGTGCAGTCTTTGTTCATCAGGTTCCCAGTGATGTCCATGGGGTAAGACTTGCTGCCACTGACAGAAATCACATTAGCTGCATTTTGATCATATGCAGGAGTGTTGTTAGACCAAATGCCAGTGAAGGGTTTTCTGGTGTTTATTCTTATGTCTGTATATGTGCACGGTATATTCAGACAGGATCCACTCAGAGCTTCCATTGGAGTCGGTGTTTTGATAGTCACATCTTCCCTACAGGGCCAGGGCCAGGGCCAGCCCACTGCACCATCTGAAAAACATACACATGCATTTCATCATAGATAGAGATAGACATAGTTGTTTCACGTAGTATTTTTGTTTTTCATAGACTCATAACTTAGATAAAGTAATGATAGTTTTGACTCGTTATTTATCTGAATCAATATCACAAGAATCTTGCTTTTCTTTTGCCGCCCATGAGTTCTTTGTCGAAATTAAAGACACAACAGAAAAGAGTCAGTACAATATATAGTACAATGCTCACCTGAACAAAGCACCAAAACTAATATTATTTGATAAACCAAATTTCCAGGTGCCATGATGTCCCAGATCTGTAAGAAAAACAACCAATCACTTTACTGGTGATGGTGGAGACTGGCAACCAGAACAAGTCCTCACAGCTCTTGCGTGTGTTTGTGTATTTGAGAGTAATAAACAGCAGCTTCCTCTTGGAGAGACGGCCCTAAACCTCTGTTTACCTGATAATAGCAACTGGTCATCAGCAACTATTCATCTCACAGACTCATCAAACCACACAGTTGTGACAAAGCTGAGAAAGTTGTGATGGATTTTGGCTCCAAGAATGTCACATAAAAACTTGGTTAACGGGTATTTGGACTTTTTTAAATAGCGGATGTACCTTTGATTAATGAAATTTCTTGCCAGATTAATGAATGAATGTGCAGCATTTTGTATCCAGCCCTTTGTGTGTATATATTTACTAATTAAATATATAGTAAATCGTTACATTGAGCTCTTGAAAGAGTGAAGAAGCAATCTAATCGGTGGAAATTGGAGGAAATGTGGCAGGATCAACATGCATGAGATAAAGGGAAAGCTGTAATTCATGTAGTGGTTGCAAGAAATAACTCAACGTGCAACGACCTTATTACCCATTACTGCCACTTCTGTTTTTCACACAACCATTACAGATGTTGACTCAAATGATGCAGGGAAAACACAAGAGAAACACAATTGTAAAATGAGGAAACACAGAGTAAAATAACTCTGAACTTAATACATTTAATTTAAATGAAAGTAATTTGGCACTTTTTTAGAGGTTTTGGAGAGACATAAGAGACATCAGACGTCATACACATATCACATCACATATTACAATCAGTATAGCAGATACTGCATGTAAACATATGAACAGTGGTGTTTCTGCCAGACCAAACAAATGTATATATAACTTATTTTAATGCAAATTGATGTTGAGAAAAGCTATTTTTTCCAGTGGCCTCATTAGCAACTACTTCATAAATTACTGACCGACCTTTTGATAATAATGCATAACATTTTTTTTTACATTTTTCATTCACCCCATATGGTGGTGGTATGCTACTGCTGTATTGTAGCCACATCTGCTTTGGGGTAGACTGACGGAAGCCAGGCCGATCACCACTCGCTCACTCACTACATTCACCTAGGCTTCCTGGTCCACCCAAGTACCGACCAGGCCCTCCCCTGTTTCTCTTCTGTGATCTGACTGATCAGGCCATTTTCCAGATGAAGTAAGAAATGTTGTTGTAGACCTATTAACACCAGCTTTTTTGAATATTCAATATATATAGTATATACCGGTAGTTTACTGTATAACATACAACATAAAGAAATTACTGTAAAAAAAAACAAAAAAACATTGAATATATAATGTAACATATTTCCACAACCATCAGTACTTCATTGGTGTGTAGACAGTGTTGTCGTCCATATTGGATACTTTGACTTGGGAAGATGAAGTTTCCTGACTTGTCCCACACTGACTGTCCCATTGCCTCTTGCCTTAACGAAGTCTGACCATAATGGACTCCAACACAATGATCTGTATCCGCTGCTGTGGCTCCAGCTACAGCTGAGAGACTCTGGAAAAAAAGAATTTAGTTATTAAGTTATTACATGTAGTGACTGAATGTATAAATACAAATGCCTTGTTTATTCAGTATAGGGCTACACTAACACTAACACTGATAAATGTCAATGTCAGTGTACAGCCTGTTTAGTATGATTTGATGAGGAGAAAATAATTATCTTGAGGAACAGCTTTTCTACGATTAGGTACGATTATCACATCTTTATTGTGTTAAATAGATTACTCTCTACATATCACCAACAGCATGCATTTTCTTTAAAACTATTCTTTGGAACAAACTATTCATTGAAAGCAGTGTTTCCCTTAAGCATGCTTACTGGCTTAAATAGATACTGACAGTGCAAAGGCTTTCCCCAGGCTTTTTTCCTCAATAAAGATATTTGTAACTGTTGCATAAATAACAGCTCTTACTTATGTTGGCTGAGCAAATTTGCGTTTCATTCGAAATCGCCTACAAGAAGAAAAAAATAGTCAGTTATTATTGCAAAAGCCAATAACTGCATTTTGTGGAGACATGATGGAAGTGTGGCTCACCAAATGGCAAAGATGACAATTACAACAAGAAGAACCCCAACGACTGCTCCAGCTATAACGGCCGACTGAGAGGAGCTTCCTGCTGCTTTCACTCCTATCAAAACAAAAATCAGTATATTTAGGGGCACTTACTGTATAATATCCAAGTGATGTCTGATCAACTATTAGGAAAGAGGGGACGCCACATGATTTATGAACGTAGTAGCACATTTTTAGGAATATTTTTGAAACAATCGATACAACCACTACATTTAGACACATGTTGTAAGTGTAGTTGCAATATTGGGCATGTTTAATTCAAATAAGGTTTAGGTGTACTTGTCCTAGAAAATGTTAGTCCGATGTATATATTTTATTGATTCTTCTGGGGTAATGTGTTGGGCCAATCACTGTCCCCTGTGACTGATGGCACCTCTGTCTTAATATAATTTCAGTTGTGGTTATGTAGTTGACCTTTAACCTCCAGTGTTACCTCCAGGGCCCACATGGATGACCGAAGAAGCTTGTTTTCCAACTCGATTCTTGGCCTCGCAGTAGTACTGTCCATGTATGTTTTGGCTGAAGTTGAAGCTGAAAGTGTCTCCTTCACTGACAGAGACGGGTCCCTGTGAGCTGTGTCTGAACCAGGTGAAGTTCTGGACGGCAGGATTGGCTCTGCTGGAGCAGCTCAGTGTCACTGACTGACCTGCGGACAGTGTCCCGGACGGACTGACCTGCACCGAGGTGTTTTTAGGAGCGTCTGAGGACACACAGTGGGTCAGAGGAGGTAAAGATTAAACAAGCAGTAGAGGAAGCCATAACTATTATTAGTAGTATTGGAGTAGTAGTAGAAGTTCTTGCAAAGGCAGAGAGTAGTGCCTTAATGGTGGCTCTGGGAAGAGATTCTCACTCAATACTAAAGTATATGTTTATAAGTAATAATTGTTTTGAGTACTTTCTTCCTTCATTTTCCAATGGTTATTGACGACTTACATGTAACGTTAAGGGTCATCGTGCTGTTTGCCGACTTGACCCGTCCGTTCAGGCGATACGCAGCGGTGCACGTTATTTGGAATTGGTCATGAGAGGTTGTCAGCGATATCTTCCGTGTGAGTTTTGTTGTGAACGTCCCGTCCGAGTTGGCCTCTATTCTGTTGGCCGTGCCTTGGTGGAGGTCCCACGTGAGACGGGGAGGGGCGTGTGGACAGGGCGTGACACCTGAGCAGGTTATAGTCACCTCCTCTGTCTCCGTCTGATCACCTGAGACTTCCAGGGACGGGCTCCAGGGAGAGTCTGTGGGTTTAGATACAACACGATATTTAATCCATACACTCTTTATGGATTAAAATCATAATCACATACATTTGCAGCCTTTATGTGCTTTGTCTTACCTCGCACAGTGACTTGAACACGATTGCAGGATGCAGTTGCTTTGAAAGCCCCATTCTCAACTCTCAGAAAATACTTATTAGTGTGTTCTGTGGTCAAAGAGGGAAACATGGTGGTGCAGTTTTTCTGTGCCATGTTTCCCGTGATATTCATCTGATAGGTCCGCACTGCTCCACTGCTGTTGAAGACGATGTTCTTTTCATACATGATTCTGGGGTCCGACTTGATCCAGATGCCGTAGATGGGTTTCGACGGGTCCAAGGCGCGTCCTTGTTGAGAGGTTTTGAAGGTGCAGGGGATTTGCAAACACGATCCGCTCAGAGCTTTCAACTCTTTCGTCGGCGCCTCGACCAACAGAGCAGGGTTTCTGACGCAGTCGCCCAAAACACCTAAATTCAAGACAAAACTTTTCACCAGAACAGAGTCAAGACAACTCTCTGTAGAATAATACCTAATTCTCACTGGTTTATTTTGTTGTTGTTGTGATTATTGAATAGATGTGACATAGGAGGAGGTAACCATTTCATAATTCAATCCACCTTTGGTCGCAAATTGTATATCTATAGTCCATCTATATGTACGTATCAGGTGGCATGATGAAAAAAGAATTTGCAGTGTTTTCATAACCCTAGAACACTATCGCTTGCATCATGAGAGGACCATAAAAATGAAAATTAGGAATTTGGGAACAAAAAATTCCTAAAAAATAAAATAATGAAGATGGAAACTTGGTTTTTGGTCCACGCTTTCCTGGGATATGTGAGACTTCTCTGGTGAAGGCTCTGTGTCCTTGGCACAAACAGCCACAGGAGAATATGTTATATTTTGAATGGGTGTAAATGACCAGCTGACCAAAATTACTATGTGTTACTCACTTACTGGGAGGCCAGAGACACCGAACTCTGCGACAGGAGCAAAGCTGTAGCTGAAGTCGCAAAATAAATGTGGCAGCCCTGAATGTCAACGTTAAGAGGGGGCAAGATTGCCTGATTAAATACACTAACCCTACCCTACCTTCTATCACTATCGCTGGGTGAAAATCACCCAAACATGTGCCTGTAGGGAAAAGTGTGTTTTGGATTGAGAAAACACCCAGGCCATCAAAGATGTCAAAGACAAAACTGAAGCTACACAGAGACCCATGACACTCAGATAAACGCAGCATCATGAAAATCACATAAATGTATTTGCTTGGGTGAAAAACACCCGGCAATAGTGTTCTAGGGTCAAACTTGTATAACAGTCTCCTAGTGCAGCCTTTTCTATTCATTCTCTTGAAACACATTTGACTTTACCTGACAGAAACAGGACACTGAAGAGAATGATTGTTGTCATGTTTGGTCTCATAAAACATACAAAGACCTGAATGTTGTAAAAACAAAAAAGTTGTTAATATTAGTTTTATACGACCGTGGGATATTCAAATTATATTCAAATGATTTCTTTCAAAGCTGTGCCTTATCTGGTATCATTACGCATTGAGGGAACTATGTAGGAAGGTTTCTAACTTACCCACAGTGGCGGCGCAGGAAAATGAGGTATAGACAAAAACTGTCTGTGTCAGGCGGCTTCAGCAATGCTACATCCTGCGAGTCCGGGACGGTAGAAGAAGATCCAAGAACAACACTTGGATTTTATAAATTACAGCTTACTTACACAACTGCATTTTGGGATTTGTTAAACACTTTGAGTCTAATCTAAAAAGCCTGAAAATGATGTCGGCCCAATCTTGACACCCCTCTGTCTCATCGTTGCAACATCAGCTTGAGTCCTTCAGAAGAAGGCTGTCTCGTTGTGCAATGTGAAGTCTTGTGTTTGTAGGTTTCAGAGTGATTCAGGTTTAGGTTTCAAAAGGAAAATCGGTCTTGTTCATGTGACATAACATTGTAAAAAATAAATAAATGTTTTTAATTTTTTTGTTAGCTAGGTCAGGTACAAAGTTTGCGTTTGTGTGTGTGTGTGTGTGTGTGTGTGTGTGTGTGTGTGTGTGTGCGTGCGTGCGTGCGTGTGTGTGTGTGTGTGTGTGTGTGTGTGTGCGTGCGTGCGTGTGTGTGTGTGTGTGTGTGTGTGCTTCTGTGCATTTACAGAAGTACTTCTGTTATTCAACTTAAACTGTGAAACTAATATATGTCAGACTCATTACATGCACATTAACATATGTCAAGCCTTTATTTGATATAATTTTGATTATGGCTTACTGTCCTTTGTTAAAGTATTCTAATTTTGTGAGATTTTTCATTTGGGGTTTTTACAAGCTGAGCCATAATAATCAAAATCAAAACAAATATAGGCTATATATATCTCACTTTGCATGTAAAGAGTCTATCATATATTAGTTTCACAGTTTTGTTGAATAACAGAAGTAAATGCACTTTTTGTGCAAGCACCTTGTACTGTGTTTCCTGCCTAAATACAATACTGTTAGCTAACAACGAAGTAGGCTAATCTGATCACACATTTGATCACACATTATAATCTGTCTATGAAAAATAAGTTCATAAATGGAGGTCATACTGACATGAATGTTGCTGTGTAAAAATGACCTGGGTGGTGAGTGAATGTGTAAGAGGGACAGTATTTTGTCAGTCAAAGTTGAATCACATGTGAAAGATGACATCATCTCTCACATCTGATGAGATATGACTTACTCTGACTGTAAGTGGGACAGTCAGAGTTGCTAAGAATTAAAGGTTCATAGAAGATTCCATAGAAACTGCTGGGGTCATTTTTGACCACACTTGTGGAAGAGAGGGGCAGTGATACAAAAACTGCAATTTCTTAAAATTAATGAAAAATAAAATATATTAAATAAATAAATAAATAAAAATGCAAATGGCCTCTTGGAATACCTGGAATATGAATATATTACAACTTTTCATTTGAAAGATTTTGAATAATAATAATTTGTGACCCCACATATGCATCTAAGGGTTAAAGCAGAGGGCGGTGCGAATATGCCTTTATGCACAAAGCACCAAGTTGTGGGCCCTGTAGGAACAAAGCATCCTTATTCACCTCACCATTTATAACCCACATTTCTGTAGAGTGAGTAACCGTGAGTAACTAAGCATTTTGAGAGCTTATAACAAATTAGTCTCATTGTAAAGACTTTTAAACCTAAAACGCCAAATTGATCATAAATAATCCCAGACCAATGACTTCATAATCCAGTCTCTTCTGTCTGCATTTCAACACAGTCTGGGAGCCTTTAGACGGTGTCGTAATCCCACGTAATCTTTCAGTCTGTACCAATAATTATGGATAAAATAGAATTCACAGTTTACACGACACATGCTACATGTGAGTCTTTGTGAATAATCCTTAACACTGTGTACAGAGTGATAATGAACCACACATTTGGAAGATGCAAATCACTGTGGGTGCAATAATGAAGACGCAGTTATCTCTTTATAAAATCCTCTCAGTAGTGCCATTTCTGATCTTTCAATTTACCCAGACAATCGTTCAATCTCCCATTTTATAAAGATAAAATGAACAAGGAAAAAAACTGTCCATAATAATGTCCAGGCACCTGTCTATGATCTGCATTACGCCAAACACTTTGCACTACAACCTTGTATGAAAAGCGCTCTATAAATGATGAAATCTGTTAAAATAATATAAAACCGAGACCAATTTTGGTAAGCTATAGGCTAAATAAAGTAAATAAATAAATAAAAAACTCAACTTACACAGCAGCGTCCGCTTCAGTCTCAGCCCAAAGGGGAACTGCAACTTGAAAGTGGATCACCAGGTACAGTATATGAGAGAAACGCAAATAGGCTTCCAAATATGACAGTGTTTTTTATTGTGGGCTTGTATGGTTTACATGGTATACGCAGATAATAACTCATAAAGTATCCTATTGTCTATTTTGTGGTTCTTCCCTACAATAAAGTTAACAATAGGACACAAAAACCCAAAAGGCTGTGTATGACTGTTACATCTGAGGTCTTAACATGAAGACTAAACATCCAAAACTAAGAGTGAAATAGGATCAAATTAATCCAAAAGTGCAGAAGATTTGGAGAACCATTCAAAACAGAGGGACAGTGAGAGACACAATGCCGTGAATCTGGATTCTTAACCTTTGTGATACAACAAAGGGGCCAGCGGTTGCACCTGGGGCCCATTCACATAATATAATGTAGTAAAAGCAGTTCTTTAGGGTAAAAAGTCACTGTTGTCTATCATCTGAATGTACAATCTTTATATTGAAGCAAAGTGCAAAGCGTATGGGCCTGGAGCTATTTACTTTTTTTTCTTTTAGACGCTCTGGTGTTATTGTGGGAGACAACAAAGCAACAACAACAAACAGTCGTCAACAGTAGTCAAAGAGTCTACATTTCGGACTGTTATAGACTTATGCCCATTATTTAAGTCATTTATGGGTGTCTCTTTATAGTTATAAAATATCAAATGAGAAGCGCCACTCTTAGGAAGTGGGAGTGTGGAGCTATTTACTGCGAGGCCTCCATTATTTGACTTAACATTTTGGATAAATACTGTTTTCTGCATTTAGAAAGATGGATGGGCTCAGAAAGAGTGAAGAAAATCCTATTCCACGTCATACAGGGGATTCACTGTATATAACTTTCTACTGTATTTGTTGTGTTTGTTTTGAATCCCCTTCCCTTTGTATTTGTATTTGTATATATATATATATATATATATATATATATTTCCATCCTCTGTCCCCAACCGGACCAGGCCTGGCTCCACACTATACACCACTCACTCAGCAAAGCAGCCATCAGTCATCAAACATCTATTCTGCACATACACACACTCCTATACAGCCCACCCACCCACCCACCCACCCACAAACCCCTTCACATTACTTTTTCATTGTGGCCCTCGGAGACTAAAAGTTGGGGCACCCCTGGTCTAGATGTTGAGACCTCAAATGCAACAGTCATACACAGCCTTTTTGGGTTTTATGTCCTACTGTTAATTTTATTGTAGGGAATAGAACCATAAAATAGACAGTAGGATACATTGTGAATTCTTATCTACATTACAAGCCCACAATAAAAAAAAAACCCACATGTGTCATATTAAGAAGCCTATTTGCATTTATCTCATGGTAATCCACATTCAAGTTACAGTTACACTTTGGGCTGAGGCTGACGCGGACGCTGCTGTGTAAGTTGAGTTTTTTTATATTTTATTTAGCCTATAACTTATCAAAATTGGTCTCGATTTTATGTTTAAACTGATATCAATCAAAACGTTATTAACAGAGCACTTTTCATACAAGGTTGTAGTGCAAAGTGTTGGGACTAATGCAGATCATAGACAGGTGCCCGGACATTATTACGGAAGACTGAACAGTTTTTTTTTCCTTGTTCATTTTATCTTTTTGAAATGGGAGATTGAACGATTGTCTGGGTAAATTGGAAGATCAGAAATGGCACTACTGAGTTTTACATTTTACAACTATACCAGTACTTTTTAAATGTTATCCCTTTATTTTTTACAATTAGTTTTGTGGTTAATGCCATGCTGATCACTCTGTACACATTGTTAAGGATAAAAAATATGTTCTGTGACTGGCAACAACAAAAATGGCTATAACATGTGCACATTATCAAAGACTCACATGTGGATTCTATTTTGTATATTATTATGTGTTGAAATGCAGACAGAAGAGACTGGATTATGAAGCTGTTGGTCTGGGATTATTTATGATCAATTTGGCGTTGTAGGTTTAAAAGTCTTTACAATGAAACTAATTTATTATAAGCTCTCGAAATGCTGATTTACTCATGGTTACTCGCTCGAAATGTGTGTTATAAATTCTCTCCTCCAACGACTACATGATTTACTGTTTTCTACATTTGCTCCAATTTCCACAGATTGGATTGCTCTCCTAAATTCAGTGTAACTCTTCTCTCTTAATTTACAAGAGCTCAATGTAACGATGTAAAGCTTCAACAAATTTTCATTAATCCAAGGTACATGTCTGTAATTAAAAAGTACAACAGATGAAAACTTGTATCAAAAATCAGAATTAACCTGATTTCTAGGTGGGTCCATTAACCGAGTTTTTATGTGACATTCTTGGAGCCAAAATCCATCACAACACAAGCTCATGTTTGTCACAACTGTGAGGTTTGATGAGTCTGTGAGATGGATAGTTGTTCATGACCAGTTGCTTTTATCAGGTAAACAGAGGTTTAGGGCCGTCTCTCCAAGAGGAAGCTGCTGTTTATTACTCTCAAATACACAAACACACGCAAAAGCTGTGAGGACTTGTTCTGGTTGCCAGTCTCCACCATCACCAGTAAAGTGATTGGTTGTTTTTCTTACAGATCTGGGACATCATGGCACCTGGAAATCTGGTTTATCAAATAATATTAGTTTTGGTGCTTTGTTCAGGTGAGCATTGTATTGTATTGTACTGACTCTTTTCTGTTGTGTCTTTAATTTCCACAAAGAACTCATGGGCGGCAAAAGAAAAGCAAGATTCTTGTTATATTGATTCAGATAAATAACGAGTCAAAACTATCATTACTTTATCTAAGTTATGAGTCTATGAAAAACAAAAATACTACGTAAAACAACTATGTTTATCTCTATCTATGGAGAAATGCATTTGTATGTTTTTCAGATGATGCAGTGGGCTGGCCCTGGCCCTGTAAAGAAGATGTGACTATCAAAACACCGACTCCAATGGAAGCTCTGAGTGGATCCTGTCTGAATATACCGTGCACATATACACGCATAACAATAGACCCTACACAATCCTTCACTGGCATTTGGTCTAAAAACACTCCTGCACATGATCAATATGCAGCTAATGTGATTTCTGTCAGTGGCAACAAGTCTCACCCCATGAACATCACTGGGAACCTGATGAACAGAGACTGCACCACAACGTTCCATGATTTAACCCAGCGCTATGAGGACAAGTATTACTTCAGAATAGAGAACGGACTTAATAAAGGAACAGCTGCTTGTTCGTATCTTGAGATAAGAGTCAGAGGTAAGGCACATTTATTCTGTTTTGAAGTAAATTAATGCTTGAAACAATATTAATATATTGACCTTTTAGTATTTTTTCCAACGTAAGCTTGATTTTATTTTGTGTGAACATTTCACATTCAGCTACAGCAAAGGACTGGAGTGAATGTTGTCATTACTTCTCATTCATCACTTTACAGCTGGTTTCAAAGGTTCACGATAAAGGGTATTTTGGAAACATAGACTCACAAGAGCCTTACATTTTACCCATATTGATTGAAAACATATATATGTACACGGCTATTCATTTCATTACAGGTGTTTTTGATTTGGTGTAAAACCTTGTGAGATTCTCTTTCACAGATTCTCCCTGGAGCCCTTCAATGAAAGTCTCTGGTGAACAGACTGAGGCAGAGGTGGTGACGATAACCTGCTCCGCTGTCACTCCCTGTCCCCACGCCGCTCCTCAGCTCACATGGAACCTCCACCAAGGCACTTCTGGCATCACAGAGACCAACCCAGACGGGACCATTATCACTAAAATCAAAGTGAGCATCACTCTGACTGACTCCCATGATGGACTCATGATCAAATGCTCTGCTGTGTATCCAGTGAGTTTAGGAGTCGACAAAATGTCAGACAGCAACATCACTCTCAGTGTCACATGTGAGTGAACCACTGGAGCCAGTCTGTTGTGTTGATGCCACTGCTCTAACGCTGCCTGTGTTTCCTCAGATGGTCCTAAAGACACCTCAGTGCGGGTCAGTCCGTCCGGGACACTGTCCACAGGTCAGTCAGTGACACTGTGCTGCTCCAGCAGAGCCAAGCCTCCCGTCCAGAACTTCACCTGGTTCAGAAACAGCTCACAGGGACCAGTCTCTGTCAGTGAAGGAGACACTTATAACTTCAACTTCACTGAAGACGGAGACTTTTACTGTGTGGCCTCAAACGCACTCGGGAATGGAACATCTCCCGTCATCCATCTGAGTGTAACAGGTATAACCACTCCCTTAAACAAGGTGAGGAAACATATAAAGTTAGTCACTAGTTCATTTGGTGTTTATTATTTCACAATAGTGGGAAACAACCATGTGCCGTGGGAGGCCATTCTTGGAGCAGTTATCGGAGTCCTGGCCGTCGTCTTCCTGGCTGTGTCTGTGTGGTGAGAAACCTTAACTATAACAAACTGAACGGAAGCACTTGTGCAATTAATATCTATTAGGAATTTAAATTTGTCCCATTTTATTGTCATGTATCATAATTTATTCCACATTTCAACATATGAGCAAAGGGTCAAATCATGTTCATGTGCTTTTTCTTCCAGGTATTTCAAAACAAAACGTCAGATTCGAAAAGACAAACCGGTGAGCTGTGCACTTCTATACGAGAATGTTTTAGGGCAGAATGGAAATGACAAATGCTTATTAATATGATCTTTTTTTAATCTTGTTTTGCAGCAAGCAGAGGTTGTACAACGAGAAGAAGAAAACAACCATTATGAAAACCTACCCTAAAGAGGCTTCTAATCATGAAGAGAAAGAGGAGACAGTTTACTCCCAGGTCCAACTGTCCCAGGCAAAACCTGCAGAAGACACTGTACATCATGGAGGAATTGACTTCCCTATATCTAACAACAATTGCGTGAGGGTTATATTTACTGAAAATTATACAATTTGGATCATGTCATGTTGCATCTGACACCTCTGCTTTGCAACACCTACACTTAAGTTGTAAATATCAGTGTAATGCTCTGTGTCAATAATGTTCAAAGTCTTGTTGATCTCCTCAGACACTGGATTGTGTTTTGTTTCAAACCAGTCTCTGGCGCTGACTGCTCTCATTTCCATTTATTCTTAAAAAAAACACACACTTCAGTCTCTCCTGATTCTAGTACTTAATTTGATCCTCCGTTTGTTCCGGCAAACATTTTGGCCTGTTCCCCGAATCCATCACATCAGACAAAAAGTGTTCCTGAAACTACTAATTCACAAATTAAGCACTGATTCCTATTATTTAGATCTATGCTCACAGCCTTTTTCCATTTGTTTTCAAAAGAGCACAACCGACCTGCACTCTGCTGCCATCTGCTGGTCTGATCTGCTCAGTAAAATCCATTTCTATATAATCTGCACTGGATATTTTCTACTTTGAAGGCGTAATATCTTTTATCCTTTTTTGTTTGGTTTTGCATTGGTGACAAATTCAATGTTTTTATTTCAGTGTGTTAATTATGATGAACATTTTGGTATTGTACAATTTGTAATACTTAAAACTTAAATAAAAATTACATTAAAAAAACCTACATACATTTACTTAAAATATGAAAGAGGTTTTTTTTCTGTTTAAATCTGGACAGCTGAAGGTGAGTTTGTAGTGATTCTTTATTACAAGCCTTGTAAAAGGTTGGCCCGGGATAAGCTGATGCAAATGGAAGGAATGGATGGGGAAGAGCAGTGTTAAAGTCAGGTCCATAAATATTGGAATATCAACTCAAATCTAACCTTTTGGCTCTATAATCCTCCACAAAAGATTTGAAATGAAACAACCAAAATGTGCTTAAACTGCAGACTTCCAGCTTTAATTTGAGGCCATTTACATCCAACTCAGATGAACGGTGTAGGAGTTATGTGTGTCTCCCACTTTTTAAGGAGAAAGTAATGGGACAAAGTAACAATTATAAATCAAATTTTTTCCTTTTTAATATTTGATTGCAAATCATTTGCAGTCAAGTACAGCCTGAAGTCTCGAAGGCTGTGCTTGGCGCCGGGCTAGGTCCCTTAAAAAGTGGGAGGCACACACATCAACGGTTGTAATTGCTACACCGTCATCACTTAAGGCAGCTTTAAGGTTTGGACAAGACAACAGAGGCAATTTAAATCCGAAATCGTTTTATTTCATAACAGAAAAAAGAGATTAAAACTACTATACATAATGTTATCATCACAAGCAAGTGAATAATATAATGTAATATCAAGCAGACCCTAAAGCTTTTTACATTTATTTATTTTGATAAATGTGACCCAAAACTGCATTACAATTTATTTTCCTTTTCTAAATTTCCCGGGGGTACCACTGGCCGTCTTCAGCTTCTTTTTGGCAGGTGCTTTAGTTTCCGACTCCTAAACAAAAACAGGAGTCAATTCTGATTGCCAAACTCGAGTCTTCACATTGAGTAGTGAGATGTTAAAATGAATTTTCAGACAAAAGATTAGTTACTTTAGATACTTAATAATAAATAATAGCACCATTATCTGATTATGAAACTTGAACAAGGAGGCAAATATTTGTCACCTTGTTCGTTTACAATGATTAGTGGGTATACAGTAATTGTCTTCATTTGATTTCAGCTAATCACCAAAAAAACAATCCGTCTTTTCCTACATCCATGTAGTGACCCAATGGCTGTATGGCCGGTTACCATGGCACCTTTACTTTCTATCACAGTGGCTTCTACAACCATCAATTGCTTTGTAGATTTTCTAGTGAGAGGGTCCTTGAAAACCACAAGAAACCCTAAAATTCTGCCTGGAACGTTGTAGAAGCCACTGTGATAGAAAGTAAAAGACGCCATGCTCCATTCTGCACTGTTAAAAAACCTGTGCAATAAAACACCTTTAAGTAAACATGATTAACCTGATTACCTTTCGTTTTGAGGAGAGTGATCCAGTGACTGTGAAGAAAGAGTCCAGTCTCCCTTGGGTGCTGCCCTGTCTGCTCTTCATAATCTTCTTGAAGCCATTGCGCATTCTGTCCTCACTGTAAACAATTAGGTTTGTATTAGAACTGTTATTATGCAACAAGTACAAATACATATCCCTCCTTTGACCCATACCCATGTTTATTGTTCAATTACTTGTGCAGCATCTTAAAATACTGATGTGACCCGTTCTAAACCCATTTATTCAGGTAAAATCATTAAGCAATAAAAGCTTTTCAAAAACAATACGTTCTAATTCATGACTGACCTGAACTGTTTCTCGGCACACATGAACTGGATGAGCCCCGCTTCGTCTGGTTCGGTCCACTTCAGATCCACTGTTGAACAATCCACCACTTCCGGCTCCAGAAACAAGTTCCTGGCCTCCCTGTAAAGCCAGTCCTCTGGAGCTGGGTGTTTCTGTTTGATATCGGAAAGACAAACATTAACACCATTGAAACGATTACCTCTGTAATACAAGGGCTTACACTGGAATCTATGTTATCCAGGATCTCCTCGATGCTGCCGTGAGTTTTGATCAGGTCAATGGCTCTTTTTGGACCGATCCCTTTGATGGTCCCACAATAGTCACAGCCAAGGAGAATACACAAGTCTATAAACTGCGGAGGGAGGGATAAAGAGAGCATTATTTAACATAACAATACTTAAGTCACACGGCAAAGATTGATGAGGAGACTTACCTGCTCATTTGTAAGACCAATGTCCTGAAGAATGCGACTAAACTGAAACTCTTGAATAGGTAATTTCCTAAAACAATGAAAACATGTTATAATAATAATAATTAACATGTTACAATCCAGTTAAAGGAACAGGCCACCATTTTTACATACTGAGATATGTTCTTGCTTGAGCTTAGACGAGTTGATGTGTACCTGTGTAAGATGTTATTAGCATTTGGCCTCTCCCAATGTATTACTATAGCTCCAAACGAGGGTGAAGTTGGAAGCTACCACGTGCTTCCACAGGCACGCACAAAGACCAGACACGTTCACATCAACTTGTCTAAGCTCAGGTAAGAATATATAACAGTATGGCAGAACTGTGTGCCCTCAGTCACGCAACAAGACCAAAGATGTTGTTATCATTTGGCCTCTCCCAGTATATTCCTATAGCTCCAAACGGGGTGTAGTTAGAAGCAACCAACTCTTCCACAGGCACGCACAAAAACCATACAGGTACGCATCAACTCGTCTAAGCTCAGGCAAGAACATATCTCAGTGTGTAAAAACGGTGGCCTGTTCCTGCTACATTAAATCCAAACATTCTAGCATTCATTACTTTGCTTCGCTGGCCGTGAGGTGCCTCAACATGACGTTTGTGCCAAAGGTGAGTCCATCCATATCTTCCGTCGCTGTTGCAAAAACCTTTCCAGCCTTGACCAGCGCTGCACAGCTGGCCTCAGCTTCACAGGGAGCCTAAGCATGCAGAAAAATAAGATGGATCACACAACCAATAAAGAGGCTTTCTTTTCAGAAATCAATTACACAAAACCTTTGTTCTAACCTCGACGTAAGGCACTCCCATCAGGGTTAGCAGCTGCTTGCACTCGTCATTGTGTTGCTTGGTGACTTTTACTAAACGTTTGGTGAACTTGTCGATGTTCTCTTGTTCCCCTGCATCACAAGCATAGACACATAAGTACAAGTGAATACAAGCTGGACAATTGTTTTAAAGTAGGCTCCCCAAGGAATTGTTGACAACATATTGCATCAAACTTATTTTACCCATCTCCTGTGCTTGTGCCAGCAGCTTCTCAGCCTCAGCCCTCCTCTCGCCTCTCTTCTCCAGCTGTGGACAAATGTTAAGGCGTCGTTATTAAAACCCGGTGCAAACTAAGTTACTTTAAAATATTTAAAACAAACCTCCTGGGACTTAAGTTGGGGGGGCTTGCCATCAAACACATACACAGGTTTTATCCCATGTTCAAGCATTCGTATGGTTCGGTAAAACATTCCCATCAGGTGACTGGAGAGAACAGCAAAGAGAGTTACCATACAAAAATGCCTTTCAATACTATATAGTGAATGATGCGTCTTGACAATTCAGAAAAAACTCACCTTGTTGTCTCTCCATCCTCATTTTGCAGCACGTTACCATCCTGTCGCACAGCAATCAGAAACTGGTAGATGCACATAGAAGCATCGATAGCTATTTTCCTGCCTGTAGACAACAGATGACATTAGGTAAGATCAGAAAGTAGCAGAAGTAGTAGACAATCGTGGCATAAACAGACTCCAAAAAACTGTAAACAAAAGTCTTCTATTTATAATGAAAGATACAAAGAGCAGCGTTACCAAAATAGTTCTTGATGTCCTGTTCTTTGATGGCACCAGGCGCCTGATCAGCTATGAGTTTAGCAAGTCCATGTATTCCCATCGTGTTAGGTTATGGACTCCTTGGATAAAAACCTAAAACGCAAACCAATTTCATGTCAGTTTCTAGACAAGACTTTGCAGAAAGAAATAAAACAACAAAACTGTTCAGCCATTGAATGATGCAGCATGACAAAAATGCGCCGATGACAAAAGGTTGAGAGCAAGTAGTTTCCAAAGGCTACAAACAAGCTAACATTGCGGGAAACGGGACGATGCTATGTTGACATCTCCAGACAACTCAACAAACTAGGGGGATAAGATAAGATAAACCTTTATTTATAACACAGCAGCATTACACGTCTCATTAAAATTACCTTGTAAATAAAGCTACACGTTGTTGCAGCCTGTCCACACGTCTGCTTCCTGCTCCGTGCAAGGATTTCGCGGGAAACACAGCACGACCAGGCGTCATCAGGAGATCATCGATCGAGAAAAGAAGCTCATAACGTTATATTTTTTTATTCGCATTATTAATCTTTGTACAGAATCGGTAATGTTGCCCTGTAAACTATGTTGATGTGTGATCAAATGTAAAAAATATAAAAAATAAAAACAGAAAAAAAAAATCGTTATTTTTTTATTATTATTTTTTTTTTCTCAAAACAACAAGAAACAAACAAGAATAGTAATAATAATAATAAAAAATATAAATTTAAAAAAAAATAGATCAATTTGTTTTCGTAACTTTGTAAAGTACCCCAGAGATGGCGGTAATGCACGTTTTTGTTAGTGCGCCAGCCGAAGAAGAAGAAGCAGAAGAAAGGCGGAAGTTGGTCCTCTCGAAAAGGGTAGGTAGCTTTTCCTTCCAGATGTTTGATGTTCTTCAAAACTAAGTCATTTTTAAATAGAAGAAAGATAGAGAAAGCAAGTGCCTTTGAGTTGCGCGTTTGGCGTCTTGTGATCTGCGCACATCGCAGGGTATCTAAAACCGCGCCATCGTTGTTTTTAATAATTTTCTAAGGTGACGTGGAGAGTCGGAGCCCTTCGCAAACCGCAGAAACTGCTTTTGATGTCGGGGGGAAAGCCAGCTCTGCGTGTTTTGGATGGACGGCATTTTGGGTCTTCGCCTCAAACGCTGCGGCCGTGAAGATGATTAGCAGCGAAGTCATCCAGTGAGAGCACCGTTGTCGGATAGGTGCCATCCCGGGAGGAGCCAGCGGGGCCTGGACGGAGAGAGGAGAGGAGAGAGGAGGAGGAGAGCGGACAGGCTGGTTGGATTGGGTCTTCATTCAGCACATAAGTCGTCAAACAGGCAGACAGGTATGGCAGCCTTTGTGATAAAGAAGTTATGATACATGTTTCTGTAAGTACCTTGATAAACTACAGCATCATTTTGCTTTCATGATGCTTGCTTGTCTTCGATTCTTCTCTTTATTCTGTCACTGTTCTTAATAGCATTGGCATTTTGTTTCGTAACGATTATTATTTACTTAATGAAATAAATTGCTAATAAAAATAATAATACATAAAAACTGCATTAGTGTTTGTAACAATGGCTTTTTATTTTTTGTGTCGAATCTGCAGGTAAATATGCACCTCAATGCTTGTTTAAACACATTCATTTATTTGCCAATGAGCAGCAATGTTTAACTTTCCTTTAATCTTCTTGTACCATTGTGTGAAGCCGGTTGGTCGTCTTAACCACTAAGGCAGGGGTAAAATGAATAGTTTAAGGGAGTAGTTATGGTATCCTGTTAACTAATGCTCGCTTACACACTGACAATGTTATTTTTGCATTGTGACAGTAAATGCGTATTGCTCTTTAGGTATTTTTCACCAATAAGAACACCACCCCTAACAAAATAAGTGTTTTTTTTACTCTAATCGTCGTGTCGAATGTTGTTCCCCCAAGGCTTTTAAATGGAATGACAGTTTTATGAGCCGCAGTTACAGTTTGTTTGTCTCTGCTACAGGGATTATGCAGCGTGGAACAGGACCCAGGCCCGGGAGCTGCTGCTGGAGGACCCTGGGGCTGCGCTGCGTTTTGATGCTGTGCTTGTTCTCGGGCTGTGCAGCAGGCTACAAACAAGGGGACAATGTGACTCTCTATGTCAACAAAGTGGGGCCTTATCATAACCCCCAGGAGACATATCATTACTACACCCTGCCCGTTTGTAGGCCAGAAAAGGTCAGTATTCCTCTGGCTTCACTGCACGTTAATAGAGAATACACTGCTGAAGGCAACGTAGTGAAAGTGAATGGTGAGAAATTGGAAGATTCATTCTGCTGAAACTCTGTGTACAGTAGTAATAACTTTGAATAATTGTGTGAAATTTGCATGTTGTCTCTTTGTTTGCCAATGGTAGCTTTCCTTCACCACCCTAATACACGCACAATACAACAATACGTCAGCTACTTACACCAGGATGCCGGCTCAAGTGTAGCCTGCAAATACAGATCATAAAAAAAACCCAAAAATAAGATACATTCGTTGGCTGAACAAATAGTTAGAAAAATCAATGAAGTGAATTGGCTTTTCTTTTTTTTTTTACATTTTCAATTAAGGGGAGACACTACAGGCAAAACTAAATTTTTTCAATTTTCAGGTTTTGGGCCAAACTGGTCTCTGAACATACAAGCTTTCACCCGGAAACCAAAAATATACCTAATCTTCACAAAAACATGTTTAAATATTGCGCTGATTCAATGTTCCCCCATAGACTTATATGGGACAATGCAATTTCAAGGGCCTTTTTCTCAAAACACATTTTTCTGTCATTGTGGCGACACTATGTCCCCGTCAGTCGGACCTAAAGACTTCAAATTTTCCAGCCTTGGACTGAACAATATTTGGAAGATTTTTTCAGAGGGATTTTTTATTATCTAATCCCCAAGCCCCATTTATTGAGTTTTGAATGTCAAAAAATAAGGCGAAAATTACATTTTTACAAATTTTTCCACTAAGAAACAGCTTATTTTAAAACTAAACAAGATATCCAAAATCCCCTCTGAAAAAGTCTTGGTAAATCATTCATCAATAAAAGGAAACCATAAATTTGAATGTAGCTCTATCCATTATTCAGATTTTGTCGCCGAAAAAATGGGAAATTTGGGGCATTTTTAGGCATAAAACACCTTGTTCTTATATGAAAAGATAAAATGACAGAAAACTTGCAATGGATTTTTTTCTCACATTTATGCCAGTGATCTACAGCAAAAGTTTCAAATTGATATCTGTAAATATACATTTTTCCCCTATTCACCTGCAGTGTTTCGCCTTAATTAT
The DNA here is from genome assembly GCF_951799975.1 of Gobius niger. Taxonomy (NCBI): domain Eukaryota; kingdom Metazoa; phylum Chordata; class Actinopteri; order Gobiiformes; family Gobiidae; genus Gobius; species Gobius niger. Next base: position 12,272,142 of record NC_136869.1, read on the forward strand.
TAAAAAAACAGATTTTTTAGACTAATTCACATAGTTATTTATCATTAAACTAAGGCCACTAAAATTATATTTAGGCAAATTTAGCATTTCAGCTGCATGTAAAGCTTTTAAAAATACTTTTCCCACCTTTTCAACTGCTCATTTTCTGTTTCAAGAGCTGCTTATTTTAACACTTTCTAATTTGTGTATAATTTATGCTGTTACTTTCCCAGGTGCACCACAAGTCGCTGAGTCTGGGAGAGGTGCTGGACGGTGACCGCATGGCCGAGTCGCTGTATCATATTCAGTTCAGAGAGAATGTGGAGAAAAAAGTGCTTTGCCAGCTCACTCTCTCGGAAAAGCAGGTACAATATGTTATTGCACCCTTCTCTGTTTACAGCATTGACACGGCACAATTGGATTTTAAAATGTTCAAGAACAAACAGTTACTGCGATGGCACATTCAGTATGATCTTAATCTGATAAATATTTGGTCTAATTCTCCCAGTCAAAGAATAAATAAGCGATTCAATTAATTATTTTGAAGCCACACCTTTATTAAACATTTCAGACATACACCAATGAGGAATAGCTTTATTAATCAACTTTCTATTGTGTGATGCATTTTGAAGACAAGACAAGCCTGGATTACTTCATCAATGTCATTTCCTGAACCACTTTTGAGACCCAGCCATATGACAATAATTGACAGAAAACACCACAGAGCTGCACTCTTTGTCTATGCTAAACAAATTAAAATCTCACTGAACATGTGTCCAAATAAATACTTTTTTTCCTATTCCTTTATTTGGTCTATTTCTTTGGAATGGGAAAGGCATTAAAAGTGACACTTATCTCTTGTTTTTTTCAGGTGGATCAGCTTCGTGAGGCCATTGAAGAGTTGTACTACTTTGAATTTGTTCTCGATGACATTCCAATCTGGGGTTTTGTGGGATACTTGGAGGAGAGTGGCTTCCTACCTCATAGTCACAAAGTAAGTTTAATTGTTATTATGTTATTGTTCCTAAAAGGATTAAGCTGCACCTTTCTCTATCATGAGCAATGAATGAAACCAGTCGACTATGATTGAGAGCTATGATTTTTTTCAAAGCTATCAATCAACATCAATTGTGAATGCATTATGGTTGTGTAATCTGTGTTGAATTTTTAGAAACATTAATTTTCATCATTTTAATATTATGATGAAATAAAAGTAAATGAAAGAGGATTTAAAACTTTCTGAACCCACAGCAATAAAGAAAATGTTACCCTTCTTTGTTTGCACTTTGTAACAGTTGTGCAATTCAGTTTATCTTCAGGTCAATTAAGTTCCTGTTGTAGTTGGACTTGTAAAACAGCCCCCGTACTTCCTTGTTTTCATATCTTGCTTCATTTAATCCATTCAGGTGGTGCTGTGGACTCATCTCGATTTCAACATAGAGTACAACGGTGATACTGTAATCTTCGCCAATGTCTCTGTGAAAGACGTCAAGCCTGTCCCGCTGGAGGAGGGAGCGGGCACCGGGGTTGGCGGCGTCGGTTTGGGTGGAGGCGGACTCATAGTGACCCACACATACAGCGTGCATTGGTTCGAGTCCCCCCTGCCACATTCGCGGCGCGGGGAGCGCTTCAGAGACTATTCCTTCTTCCCCAAAACGCTGGAGATCCACTGGCTGTCCATTATCAACTCCCTGGTGCTGGTGGTGCTGCTGCTCGGATTCGTTATCATTATACTCATGAGGGTGCTCAAAAACGACTTTGCCAGGTGAGACAATATTAGACACATCTTATGATCCCCAGAGCTGATGATCTGTCATTTTTGTGGGATCGTTTTATCACGATTCAAAGCACTTCTGCACAGTTGGCTCTTTTCACCGCCAGTGAAGCAAACGCTAATGCGCATATACAGTACGACGAGGCTCCTCGATCCAGAGCTTTTTAAACCCAGGATTCTGCCTCTATTTCAGCGGTACTTGCGTCGGTGTTTTTTCCCCCTAACACCGCTGCTCTTCGTGGATCACACCGTGTTTTTGTTTACCTGGACCATGTGCAAAGAAACGATCATGTCCTTCGTCCTTATAGTTCTGTCAGGCGCCACATCTTTACCTTTATTGTCTAATTTAAAGAAGAACTAAGTAGCTTGTTTACCTTAATAAATCCTTTTCGTAATACAAGTGTTGATGGGATGATTGGGGGGGTCTTTCATCTCCCCCTGGTGTCTCTGGTCAGAAAACCACCCTTGCATCTACCCTGCTCCGGGTCGGAGGCGCAATACACATTAATAGAATCACGAAGAAGAAGCTAACAGGCTAATGGGCAAAGCTAACTGTGGGCTAGCGCCACTTAAGCAGTGTTTACAGCCAAGTTTGAGGGAAAAATTATCTCCATTTTGTAATTGGATGTACAATATCCCTCTCTCCCTTTGTCTTTTCTGTCAGCGTAGTATTTACTCTCACGGACAAATAATGAGTAATAATGAGTTACTTAGTTCTGCTTTAAATGATGAGCCGTGTTCACAAATGCGCTGTCTATTCTAATGGTAACAACTTCCCATTTGCCTTATACACAATAAGTCACTGTATGTTATCTCTTTTATTAAGACTCTTATTGTGAAAGACTGCGAGAGAGAGTTATATCACAGCAGCTTGACACTAAATTTGGTGTTGCTTTTTTACTCTTTTGTCTGGAGTTTTGTTGTGTTTTTAATTTACAGAGTGAGTTTGCAATCCAATATTTTTGCTGTGTTGATGTTTGTGTCAGTAAATTAACTCTGAGGTCGCAGCTCAACCGGTTATTTTTCTCATTGCAATGTGGGAAATCTGAAATGCGGTGTAATGTTTTGGCAAATCACACTGAGAAATGATGATGGTCTCATTTGCCTCACTGACTTAAATTGCTTATTCATTGGTTGTGTACAAAGAGTCATTTCAAAGCCCTTTGTTCGAGGGCCTCAATTCTGTCACTGGCAAAAGTTATTTCACTACCAAATTGCAGAAGAAAATAAAGAAACCTATTTTGCAATGGCATGAGTTGGCATTAGCAGAGAAGCATTTGCCAACGGAGCTTTACCTGCAAGTTTGGCAGTAGCATTTCTTATGCTTCAAAGCTGACATTCGGTCACACTGAAATCTTATCTGTACACATTTCTTTTCATTTGAAACACTTTAAAAAGATTGTAAACTTCCTTGAAGCCTTGTTATTTAATTGTTACACATGCTTCTCCACACTTGCAGATATAACGTGGAGGAGGAGGGCGGCTGCGACGATCTGGACCAGGGAGACAACGGCTGGAAGATCATTCACACTGATGTGTTCAGGTTCCCTCCGTACAAAAGCCTTCTGTGTGCCATTCTGGGAGTCGGGGCACAGTTCCTCACCCTGGCCACTGGTGAGTATTATTTTCAGTGACAATGTTTAGTCCAAACCATCAATTATTTCTGCTGAAGGCCCGTTATCCATGTTGTGTTTACCTGATAGGCAATATTTGTATCTATATTTGCTGCATTTAGGTCAAAGGTTTCATCTAAATAGTTTAATTTTCCTTCATTGTTTTGTTCGCAGGGATCATTTTGATGGCTTTACTGGGGATGTTCAACGTGCATCGTCACGGCGCCATCAACTCCGCAGCCATTGCGCTCTATGCTCTCACCAGCTGCGTGTCGGGCTACGTCTCCTGCAGCTTCTACACACAGATCAACGGCCAGCGCTGGGTCTGGAACATCATCCTCACGTCCTCGCTCTTCTCTGGTGCGTCCACACTGGGGAGTAAATGTGTCGTTTTTGCAGAAATCATATTACAAGAATCTAGGTACTGTACGGGTTACATTTATAATTTTAAAATCACAGATTGAAAAGACCAAATAGTCTTCTAATTTTCTTTGCTCTAATTACTTATCTCAATCACAAATATTAGATATGTCACATCATTGGTGGTTGTTCATTTTTCATCCAAGGTTTTGTTTCTTTAATTAGTGAGGAAAAGTAGGAAAATAATAGGGTTTCACAGCCTTCTGTATCACCTAAAAGTCGATCAAATAAGCTTTTATTTTCTGGAAAAAGTAAGCCAAGAACTTGGTTGTGGGAGAACTTGTGTCGAGTGGAGAAAGCAGTGAAAAAGCAAAAAAATTAAAGTCCTTTATTTAAACATGTCCAAGACTTTTATTTTGTCATAGTACTCGGGTGCCTCGGACATTTTTTGCTTTTTCACAGCTTTCTCCACTCGATACAAGTTGTCCCACAAGCAAGTTCTTGGCTTACTTTTTCTTGAATGTTCAGCCCTGTCCTTGAAAGCTTTATTTTCTGTTGAAATACAACATGTACAAACTTTTTTGCAAATTATGAAAAATAAACCCATAAATTTTCAATTTACACAAACTGAAATTTGTAAAGCAAATACCAAATCTTCATTTCACCCATCACTAGCTGTAATGTATTTAAAGCTACTAGTTACTTTTGTTAAAAATAATAATAATCAGCATATCAACAGTTCATCATATTTTTTTTCTGTCCGTTTTTGTGTATCGCGTGTGTTTCTCACATATCTTCATTCCTCTCTCCCCAGCCCCTCTGTTTTTCACCTGGAGTGTGGTAAACTCTGTTCACTGGTGGAGCGGCTCGACGCAGGCGCTTCCGGCCACCACGGTGCTGCTGCTGCTCGGGGCCTGGGTGGTGGTGGGCTTCCCTCTCACTGTGATCGGTGGAATCGTGGGAAAGAACCGTGCGGGCGGCTTCCAGGCGCCGTGTCGAACACGCAACATCCCCCGCCAGATCCCCAAACAGCCCTGGTACAAACAGGCAGCCGTGCACATGGCTATAGGCGGCTTTCTGCCTTTCAGGTAATTGTACAATCAGTTAATCAAAAATCATAATATTGATATAGTAAAATAATGACTTTCATGGTGGAGACGCAGTGGCAGAGCAGTTACTTCTCCTTCTCTGTGTATATACGCTGGGGGTTGTCTGGGTACTTCTATTATAAAGGGCAACAAAACCCAGCCTGGCTCGAAAAGGAAGGTTTCATTCATTAAAGAGTTTAAAAGAATGAAGGAAGCAAAACAACTGTCGTAAATAAAATACACAATTGTTATTAGAAGACTTATCCAAAACTTTAAAACCAAAAAGTTCAGAAAGCATTATATCGACTTATGACATTGTTAACCTCCATTTTGCCTTCAAACTCCTATTCTTAAAGGAACAGGTTTTTAAATACTGAGATATGTTCTTACCTGAGCTTAGACTAGTTCATGCGTACCTGTCTGGTCTTTATGCGTGCCCTCAGTCACGTAAACTGAGCAGAGACGGCGTTAGCATATAGCCTCTCCTCCGCTCCTCTATGTGGCCAGAGGTTAAGTTAGAAGTGACCAAGCTCTTCCACGTTTTCCCTATTTTAATATGGTTACATGAGCCTTTACATAATCCAAGTATAGTTATACAAAACATGTCGATTTGCCAAGTGGATAAAAAGGGGAACTATATTGCAAGGCGTAGTAATATCTTAGGAGAAAAAAAATGGAACAAAGTAAGTTTTATGGTGGGACGGTTGCACTCCATTGGCTTTTTTGGTTAATTAGTGATCTAAAATAAATGAGAAAGAATAGTCGATGCATATCTAATCTGCAACTATATGACCACTTTCCAACTCGCCATTTAGTTCATTTGAAAGAGCTAACTTCAAACTTGAATATATGTTCAAGTCTGACTCATACTTTTCCTCTTTTTGTCTGGATTAAAATATTTCATTATGCGTCTTGTATTTTGTCCCTTTAAGTCTGAGTGTGCTTGTTTTTGGTTACGAGAAGTGGTCAGGCTTAACGAGCAATACAAGTGTGAAAAAAATGCTTCCTCAAGTAGTTTTGTAGTTTAAATAAACTGAACTTGAGTGTTTTGCTCTCGCTCTGTGTTCCAGTGCCATCTCTGTTGAGCTGTACTACATCTTCGCCACGGTTTGGGGCAGAGAGCACTACACTCTGTATGGCATCCTGCTGTGTGTCTTTGCCATACTCATCTCAGTGGGCGCCTGCATTTCCGTGGCCCTCACGTACTTCCTGTTGTCTGGCGAGGACTACCGCTGGTGGTGGCGGAGCGTACTCAACACCGGATCCACTGGCCTCTTTATTTTTGTTTACTCCGTTTTTTACTACAGAAACCGGTCGTCGATGAGCGGGCCGGTCCAGAGCACAGAGTTCTTTGGTTACTCGCTCCTCACAGCTATGGTCTTCTCGCTTATGCTGGGCAGCGTATCTTTCTGGGCCTCTTTGGCCTTTATCAGATACATCTATCGTAGCCTCAAAATGGACTAGAAGTAAAAAAAAATGTGCAATTACATACTCATTGTAACCACATGGACAATCTGTTTTGTTCAGCCAAATCAACACTCTTTCAAATATTGAAGGAGAAATGGGGCCTTTTTTTTTTGTTGGCGTGCAGCTCAAAACTGCAGTCTTTGTTTATTCGAAAGGGAAAGCGTGATCTGTGAAATAATGGCTACAAATGAAGTGGTTTGTATTGTACAGAAGGGAACAAAATGCTATTTAATTTATTGAGGACCCATTAGAGATTGGAATGTAGTTTAGTTTGCTTGAATTGATCTGGTTACCCAGTGAGATTAAAAATACTGCAGTTTTAATGCAGTATCAGAGTAGATTAACCTTCCCATTAAATCAGGTTAGTTATGACTCGTTAGCCCTGAGAAGCTTCATACGGCTCTACCACGACTAAGGATGCCTTGTAGATCGAGACGTTGCAAAGTGCAGGGGTGAAAGGTGCAATCGTCTTATTGTACTCACGGTCAACTGAAGACCACACTTTCTTTTGTTGTAAATAGCCTTTTCAATAAAATGCTTTAATACAGTTTCGCCTGATCATGTTTTATTTAATCAGTACAAAAAAAGCTTTACAACAAGTACAAGTGCATTGTCCCTTGACAGATGCCATCCACTAAACCAGAAAGTTCAAAAAGTAAAACTAAACGTGTGTACAGTGTTTAACACAAGTGTAAAAGACGGTGTAATTCACAGAAAAAGTGTGTTGAAATGTGCTGAGACATTAACAGCCCCAAAAAACAACTCCAATTAATCATCTTCATGTAGTATTGTGAAGCGCATGGAACGTACAACATTAAATACAAAAATAAAACTTCGTGATAAAACTCTGTTCCAACAGAAGTATGGACATACATATGACGGCGAATGTACACCCGGTCGGACAAAAATGACCCTCGTTATTTACAAGCTACAGTCAAATGGTAAAAAAGGGAAGAAAAAAAAAAACGGCAGCCGCCAGCTCTAGTGTCTTTACTGAGCAGAGCTTTGTACAGTGATGGGGTTGTGAGGCACTCTGTGGACTTGTTCACCCTCCTTGAAACCTGCATCAGGAGCATTGCCGAGACTCTGAGCGTTGAATATTGCGTTGTAGGCAAATTGTGGAGTGTTGCCTGGAGGCAGCGGCCAGCCCGAAGCCTGGGGTCTGCTGTGCACAGTGCTCTGGGTCTGCCAGGCGGGGTAACCGGCAGACCCATTCGCCCCTCCAACTGCAGCCAGATACAAAGCCAGATCTTGCGGTGTGGGTTTCTTCATGGCAGCCTCCATCACATGTGGATTGTAATGTTCTTTGGGAGCAGGTCTGACTTGTCCGTGATACTAAAAAGGACAAAATGTAGATTCATTAAAGATCACATAAAACATTCTCCTATATTTGAGACCCTTGGCTAGGGGCTCCGTTTAAATTTTTTGCTTGAGCATTTTCTTGTAATAATTGTTAGCTATGTTACATCTCGCCTTTAAGGCCACAACCAGACTATGGTAAGGCCTCCATTATGGATGTGTTGATCTTTGTCCGAGCCACTGATTCTGCTTATGGCAAACAGAACACTTGGGGTCAGACAAACAAAGTAGAAAAAGCACAGAGATTTAACTTACAGGCTGCATATGTGAGGGGACGTTGGTGAATGCGGCTCCTGCACCGTCCTTGTTAAGTGTGTAACGCTCTGACGCCCAGCTGTTGTCCTTCTGGTGCCTTCTCAGCTTCATTCTCCGGTTCTGAAACCATGTCTTGACCTAAGCATAAAAAACATCAGTTTACATGAAAATAACGGCTCAGTTGATCAAACATGAATGAGTATTTGTGCCTTATTACCTGTTTATAGGTCAGCCCTGTAATCTCTGCCATGTTCTTCATTTCTGCTGGAGTGAGATAGCGCTGCACGTTGAAACGCTGAGTAAGAATGTTCATCTGGGTCTCGGAGAAAGCAGCTCGCACCTTCCCTTTAGTGCTTTGATTTATTGGGGCAATTGTAGATAGATTTTCAGCGGTGGCCGTGTTGTCGCCGCCTTCACTGCTGAGGAGGCCGCAGGGTTGAGGCTCCACTTTAACACTGGAAATGTCTTCGGTGGAGTCAGGGCTGGTGCTGCTGGTCTGATCATCCAGGTCAGTCTTCTGAGCCCATGTGGCAGGGTCAGCCTGGGGGAGAAGGACTTCCCCACTGCTGCCAGAGCTCCAGGAATCTGCAAGATGGAGGAAAAACACACTTAGATTGAGTTGCATATTAGGAAATTGGAGTGGTGGTTCTCAGACTGAGCAACTATTGTTCTCCCTGTTATTTTTGTTAAAAACATTTTTTACAGAACAACAAACAATATAATCGTAATAAAAAAACGCCTAATTCAACTATATTGATCATGACAAAATCTCTATTGAATGTTACAACGGTGTGCAATTCTGGGCGCTACCGCTAGGTGTCGCCATATCACAATTGCACGTGAGCGTTGTAGCGGCGCGGGACATTTCTTCTCACATCATGGATTTAAATTTGACGATTTTGGAAGAATACTTGCGGAATTTTGAGCGCATCGGAGAACTTGTAAGTAGCACAAAACATATCTTTAATTTATGTGTGCGTAAAACGTTACGTTAGATTACGTGCTAGCTAGCGTGCAACATGTGCGTAGTATTTTCGCTGGATCTCATACCTGGAGACGTTTGCGGTTCCGAGTCGCTGACAGAGTCGCTCCCAGTCCGTCTGCTCTCATTTTCTCCAGGTTGTCCAGTAAAATGCAGTCCGCCCGCCTCAGTATCACCGAGATAGACCAGCCCGGTGTTCTGGTATTGACCGAGGCCGTTGTTGTGGTGGTAGGTGTGCGGCTCTGTGCGCTGAGGCGGCGGGGACTGCTCCTCTTGGCTCCCGCCGGGCGCAGGCGCTGCAGCGGGAGTGTAGTAGCCCTGGTTCGGGGTGAAGTTGTCGCAAAAGTCGGCTCCAGGTTCGGTCCACGCTCCAAGTTCTGCTCCCTGTGGATACATGATCCCGAAAGCGTATGCGTGGTACGATGGGGTGTAGTTGAAATTAATCTGCGCCTTCCAGTCCGCCATCCTGCAGGCCTGTGCGTCGAGCGTGAAAAAGAGTAAAACTGTGACTAAAACACAACAAAATCCAGGCCTGATGTTACAGCCCTTCAGCGGTGTGAGACATAAATAAAACTGCGCCCCTGAACCAAACAGATGACCCAGAAAGTGCGTGTTCAAAATGTGCGTCAGCGCTTTCATAGGCTGATTATAAGACGTGTGTGGGTGTGGCGACCGGAGGCCCAGCTCCTGAAACGCCCACCTCTCTGATTGGACAAAGAGGTTTCGTTTGAAAATAGACCGGCACTTTTATTTAAAAACCTTTGCATAATATAAAGCATAATGTAACGTATGGTTGACTGACAACTAAAAGAAAAAAAAAAAAATAGGAATATGGAAAGCAAATGAGATCAATGTATTTTTCTTTTTTTTTTACATAACAAGCCTACATTTCATTTTGCTTTTATATATGTTAGTTATGTTATATATGTTATATATGTTAATAGGGAACAGCCTTAATTTTGTCGACTAAAGTATTTAGTCTTAATTTTAGTCAAAGTGATATTTTTGTTGACTAAAATTGGACTAAAACTAAATTAAAAGTTTCTCATGAGACTAAAACTATGACTAAAATGTCCATATATTTTAGTCGACTAAAATAAGACTAAATAAAAATGAATAGGAGAGACTAAAATCATCCAAACTTCTAATGACAGTCTGAAAAAGCCTCATATCATTTACAATCACTGCCAAATGAACAAACAAATATATAATATTATAAATGCAAAGTCGACTACATTTGTCTTAAATTTAGTCGACTAAAACTAGAACTAAAATTGAAAAGATTTTTTTGACTAAATCTTGACTAAAATTAAATGACATTTTAGTCAAAAGACTAAAACTAAATTAAAATATGTTGTCAAAATTAACACTGATAGGGAGTTTAAAGCCACGCTGTTTTGCCTTGTAAATACAATCAAATATAAGAATGTATAAAATGAAGTGTATGTTGGTGAAACATACCATGATGCATCTACAGTGAGTGGACACACCTTTGCATCTGCATACAAATGTTGCTGGGTGCAGCTTTGCTTTGACTGCAGCAGGTACTCAAGCATGAGATTAGGTCCTCTTTGAAATGCTTCATTTTGATAATCCACTGCAAAAATAGCTTTGTCTGTTTAAGTCTTAGCATTAGATGCATGTTTGGTATAGCTGCATGTTTAAACTACTCTACTGATGTAGTAACCAGTGTTAATTTTGACAACATATTTTTTATTTAGTTTTAGTCTTTTGACAAAAATGTAATTTGATTTTAGTCGAGATTTAGTCAAAAAAATGTCTTCAATTTAGTCGACTAAAATTGCATGTACCTTTAGTCGACTTTGCATTTATAATATTCATTATAATCATATTTAATCTTGTTCCTCTGCTTCATGGAGCTTGTCCCACATGAACAAAGCTCAGAGCTGTTCCTTTGGCAGAGAATTTACATATGAGGCTCTTTTAGACTGCCAAAAGAAGTTTGGATGATTTTAGTCTCTCCTTTTCATTTTTATTTAGTCTTATTTTAGTCGACTAAAATATCTGGACATTTTAGTCATACAGTTTAATTTAGTTTTAGTCCAATTTTAGTCGTCAAAAATGTCACTTTGACTAAAATTAAGACTAAATACTTTAGTAAACCATTATGGGCTTAAAAGAAAAATAATATAAATAGTATTAATTGTTACGCAAGAAGGCAGAGATACAGTGCTGGCTAATCTCCATTACATTTTGTGTAAAGTAATAATACAGTAATAACAATATTACAGTAATGATATTAAATCAATATAAAAAGTTGGATAATGACTTGGACAAATGGAACATGTGTGTATTTTTAAGCAGCCATTTTCCAATTATTATTTTATCTTGTCTCAAACTGTGTCTTTGATAAACTGAACAGTATACATTGTACTGCAATACTAATGTTTGTTTATTGGATAGATGTTATCTTGAGTTTTTAGATGTTTACTAGATATAGTGCTCTTTTCTAAACATTGTGTGAATTAGGATTAATCTAAAACAAAGATAACATTTGTCCTAGTAATTGGTGGAATACAAATTGGCAGAATGTAAATGCTTATCTGTGTGGAAGCATGTTAGTGTAGAGTTCATTTAGGGATGGGACATGTTGTTACAGACCCTTCTGCGTGGCTCTTTTCAGAAACATGAATTGCATTAGGCCATGCAAATGTGTGAACGGTTGTTTGTGCCCTGTTCAGATTGTCTGCATGGAGGTGCTAATGAGTCAGTTTGCAGTGAAATGGCGAGCCTAATGGGGCCATTTGCGTCCCCTCTGATCACAGGTTTGACTGGGCGTGTTTGTTCGCACCATTCCCTGGGTCCATTTCCATGTGAACTGGAAAAAAAGTGCCCAGACTGGCCTCTGAGTCACAAACAACACGCAGTAGTGTAATTGCAAAAGTCATGGGTTACAAATTTGTTGTTTCATGAAAGTTGTTAAAAATGGTAAACTAATCACTGTGAAGAAGGATGATGCTTTAGGTATTAAGTACGAGGCCAGGAATGACCACAATCAACTGTCTTTGTTAGTAAAACAAATCAACAAAAACAGGTAATTTAGTGGCTTTTATTGTTCTGATGCAGCTGTTTTTACACGATGGAGGGAAAAGATGAAGAGAGACGTAAACCTTTGATTCTAATGCCCATTCTTAAAAGCATCATCAAAAACTCTTTACCTGCCCTGTGTGCTGCAAGTGTCAATACCACGGAGAGGAAGAGAGCCACGAATGCCCACCTTTGTCCACTTCATTAACAGTATTATGCAGCAAAGAATGCAGCTTTCAGTCGACTTTTCCAAAATGTGCATTACTGTTGCATATACACAAATGCTGTTGGCGCGCAAAAGGAGATTGCAAATACTTCTGGAGAGACTTTGCTGCTCTTGAAAGTAAACATATCAGTCTGGTCTTTGTCAGGTCAGTCTGGCTGCTGAAGGAAAGATTTGAGATGGAACTTGTATCTTATGGAAGTTAGGTTGGTCACTGTAATGAAATATAAGGCCTACAATACTATTAATAATATGTATTAACCTCATTATCTCCAGTTCAGCAAATCTAAAAGCTTCTGGACTGGAGAGTGATGTCATATCGCTTGGCATTATGGGATTAGCAGCAATTGTAAACTAATGGAGATTATAAAAGTTAAAATACTGGAGTTATTATTCACATTGAACCACTTGGACACCGCAGTGTGTTAGATGTATTTACCAGCAGTAACTCATCAGCTAATTGAGTTTTTTTTTTTTTATCCACAGCTGTTTTTAGCTAATGTTAGTCTATGGAAATGTATGCTAACAGCTGCAAAGATGGCGGATCTCCATGGTAACTGTAGGCCAGTGTAACACCTCATTTGAAAGTCCTACCAAACAGATCTCAAATTTTTCCTTTTCCTTATCTGTTTTTTTGTTTTTATTGCGATTTTGCCGCTTTTTCATCTCCTGTTCTTGTCACTTTTTTGTTGCCTGTTTTGTTGTGTTTTTGTTGCTTTTTCATCACTTTTGTGTCACCTGTTTTTGTACCTTTTTTGTGTGGCTTTTTTAATCCTCATTTACGTCTCGTTTTTGTTGTTATTCTGACACTTTTTTTTCAAGAAGCTTTAAGATTTGGGTAAAGCCAAACTGGAGAACACGTGCTCAGTGCAGACGGGGGTTAAGAGGTTAATAATCCTTGTATTAAACATATTCATGTCAAAATAAGACAGTATGTGCTGTGGCCTCCGGTCCAGTTGATGGCGCTGTGTGAGTGCGTGTCCCTCATGCCCCTGTGAGATGTGTTGCCCCTTTAACTCATCTCACGTGGAGCTTTGGCCGGTTCTGTCCCGCGTGCGGACGTAGCGGACACCGAACCGAACCTTCCGAACTTTTCTAAAATCAACACCAACCGTCATTCAGTAACGAATAACAAACGGGCGGACGCGGGATCCCACCGGCGTGTCAGATATCGAGGAGCTGGCCTCACTGCGGCTGTTTTGCTAACTGACATTTTGGACACAACTCAAAACTGTTCTGCCAAACTTTGCTTTTCGGAAAAGGGAGACGAGTCTAGTCGGAGCGAGATGACTCAAGAACTTGAAAAGCTTTTGTCTCAGCTGACAGAGCCTGACAATGCTGTCATCCAGGAGGTAACTGCTTAAAATCATGCTTTTGGTCAATGTAAGGGGTTAGCTTGGTTTGGAAAAGTGATTTCACAAAACATTTCAATCCTAGTATTTGTTAAAACTATCTAACGTTTGTGTAAGTTGGCTAATAACGGTCAACGGTCTGTCAAGAAAGTTCACTTAAAAACGTTCAACTGTCAGTATTTTTTTTTTTTTTTTTGCCTTGCCGTTTTAACAGAAGTGTCAAAAATATATTCAATCATTTAATGCTGGTCTTCATTCAACATTTTGATTTTGTCCTTTTTTTTTTTTTTAGGCCACTGTCCAGCTCAAACAGGCGTTCAAAGACCCGGCCATTATCCCAGCCCTGTGTGCGGTCATCAGTGGATCACAGAGTTCACAGGTGGGGGTTTAAATGTGAAAGAAAGTGCTCATGACTGGTCTGCTATTCTATTGTGTCCTACGTTTACTCTGTGTCCGCCACATAGATCCGCCAGACGGCTGCTGTAATGCTGAGATTGAGGGTTAAAAAGCATTGGAAGAAAATAAATCCTAACGACAGAGAGAGGTCAGAGGCTATACTGCTGTTTGCATTAATCAGTAAAGCAATTTCTGATGGCATCCTCTTGTATTTACATGTACAGCCTGAAGACGGTGGTTTTGCAAGCTTTTATGCAAGAAACTGAGTGAGTATTTTTGTAATGTTTGCAATCCCCGCTTCAAACACTCCAATGATGTACAAATGTGTTTCAGACATACAGTGCAGCACTCCCTTTCCCAGCTCTGTGCAATGATGGTAAAACACGAGACCCCGGACCGCTGGCCTGCTCTGTTGCAGCTGCTCAATCAGGCGACCAAGAGCGGCAATCCTCATGACAGACAAGTACAGTAGCATACTTTGTAGCTTTAATAACTTTGCAGTAGAGGGGAGTTGAGATTTATCCACAAAGATGACCATTTCCTGCCTCTCATAACTAACTTTTATGTTCAGGTGGGCCTCTTGCTGCTGGCTAAAGTAGTGGAGTCCAACCCGGAGCCGTTCAAGCCTCACTACCGTCAGCTGCTGCAGCTGCTGTCCACCGAGCTGCAGGACTTGGAAAACCCCACAGCTCTGTTCTACTGCATCTGCACCATCACCGCCCTCACTCCCTACATCGGCTCTGAGGAAATGGTGGGCCTATGTTTACCTCCAAACAAACATTGCACTCAGTTTTCTTGAATTTTGTTTGTTAAAGGTGTATTATGAAACTTTTTTCTGCAAAACAATAAGTTGACATTAGTGAGTATTGCATCTTTCAATGACTCAGTATGTATGGTTCGCTGTATGGCACCATACTTACCACTCGTACGGCCATTCGGTCTCTGAAAGGTGAAATGCGCATCAATATCAAGTTTTTGCATTGGTTTACCAGAATGACATATTTATATACATGTTTTTTTCCAGACCCAAATGCGCAATATGATTCCTAGTCTGATCACTGCTTTAAAACCACTGATCAAGGCAAATCAGGTAAACGATGCCTCTTTGTGGATACATGTTAATTTCAAGGCGCATTGAGTTACCTTGTGTGACCTGTAATATTTATTTTAGGACCAAGCTGGAGAGGCCATGGAGGTGTTCAATGAGCTTCTAGAAAGTGAGGTTTCCATTATTGTCCCCCATGTCTCGGCTATTGTCAGCTTCTGCCTAGAGGTAACTTGCTGAACATGGTATTTGGCAATTTATGTGAACATAGTAATGATGGTCTGTCTGTGTTGGTCAGGTGGGCACTGACACCTCTCTGAATAACTCTCTGCGTGTCAAGGCTCTGTCCTGTATCGCCTTCCTCATAAAGTTAAAGAGCAAAGTGAGTTTCACACTAGATATCTGCTATGTTTTGGTAAATTTAAAAAAACAAGCTACATTATACAAGAAGCAAACCAACTTGTTTCTCTTTTAGATTGTGATCAAGCAAAAACTTCTGAATCCCATCCTCCAGTCCATTTTCCCTGTAATTACTGCAGCGCCCCCTCCTGGAGAAGAGGACCCAGAGGATCAGGAGGATGAGGATAATGATGGTGATGATTCAGACAATGACAACCCTAAACATGTTGCTGCTCAGGTAATGGATCACTTTTGTTTCAGTTTGTGATCATTTGTTTTATTTATCCTTCTTTCTTTCTTTTTTCTTTTTTCAGATTATTGACTCTATGGCACTTTACATGCCTCCTGATAAACTGTTCCCACAGCTGGTAAGGTCATACGTGGAATATTGAGACTTTTGTCAATGCCTTTTATGAGAAAAGTTCCAATATTTTTTTGTTTATGTGCATTAGATGCCCCTCATTAAGGCCGCTCTTTCAAATGAAAACCCATATCAGAAGAAAGGAGGCCTCATGTGCTTAGCTGTGTTGGCAGAGGGTTGTGCCGACTACATACGCACCAAGTAAGTCTATGTTTAAGTCGATGGATTTGTTCCATTGATCTGTGAATCTAAATGGCAGTTTCTGGTTTGGTGCCAGGATGCTGTCGTCAGTGCTTCAGACTGTTTGCCAAAGTCTTTCTGACAATAACCAGGTGGTGCGCAGTGCAGCTCTGTTTGCCCTTGGTCAATTCTCTGAGCATTTGCAGGTAACAAAGTGTTACACATTTGGCCTTATCTAAGTTGTTTGTCTTTTATCCTTTATTTGTAACTTCATGATTGTTTTTATTTTAGCCGGATATCAGTAAATATTGTGCTGAGCTGATGCCTTTGCTCCTGGGATACCTTTCATCTTTGAACCAGGCCAAGACTGTCCATGTCACTAAAGCCTTTTACGCACTTGAAAATTTTATGGAAAATCTCGGTAAGCTATCAAAAATACATTTAAAATTCCACTAATAAAAGAAAAACCTTTGATATTTTCTTTAAATTTCAGGTGCAGATATTGAACCATACCTCCCCACTTTGATGGAAACCATGTTGTCTGGTCTCAACAACACAGAAAGCCTCAGGATCAAGGAACTTGCTGTTTCTGCCATTGGAGCCATAGGTGAAATCATTTAATACAGATAGACAGACATAAAGATAACTATGCTCAATGTGTAACCATGAAATCCCTGTTTTAATTCACTTTTAATAGCCAATGCTGCTAAGGAGCTTTTAGTTCCTTACTTCACCCCAATTATTGAAAGCTTGAAAGGTTTCCTCACAGCCACCTCAGAGGAAATGAGGGCCCTTCAAAATCAGTCCTTAGGTAAAAAAAACTTAATCATTTGTGTCACAACTTAAACACAATCTATGTACAACAATGATTGCAGCATAAAGGTCTGATATTTCCTCCATCGTAGACACACTCTCTGTGTTGGCCCGCACTGTGGGCAAAGATGTCTTCAGTCCTCTGGCAGCTGAATGTGTTCGTCTGGGCCTCAACCTCACTGACAATATCGACGATCCTGATCTCAGGCGCTGCACGTATGGCCCTTTTATTGACATACATTATCTGAACAATAGATAACCAAAACCCACATATTTGTTGTGACTGTCTGTTCTTTCTTTTTTTTAGGTATAGTTTGTACTCGTCAGTGTCTGCCATCAGTCCTGAGAGTCTGATGCCTCATCTCCCTGCCATCACGACTGTCATGGTGCATGCTCTCAAGTCAAATGAAGGAATAACAGTAAGACACCAACAAATCGCCCTCACAGTTTGTTCATAAGAGACTGTTCCAATGGATTAAAAAAAACAAAACAAATCTGTTAAGGCTCATGTTGAAGAAGACAAAACCTTTGTGCTTCTGGATGATGAAGATGGCGATGAGGAGGACGAGCACGGAGATAAAGATGTCAATGACTTCCTGGCAGACGACACCGAGGCTGAAGTCCTGGAGGCTTCACGGTACTTTCACTCAAACAGTAAACACAGTCCTGTGACACAGATGTAGCACTGTTCATTTCCTTCAGATTCACAGTTGAAAACGCCTACATTGACGAGAAGGAAGACGCCTGTGACTCACTGGGAGAAATCGCCTTCAATACTGGGTACAGAAACAAACCAATTTTTTGTGTTTGTGACAAAGAGCTGTCTTTGGCTTGATTAGTCACTTGCCAAATTAGTTCTGATATTTTTAATCTTGCAATGTTGTGATCTCTGGTGCAGTGCTGCTTTCCAACCATTCCTGGAAGCCTGTTTCGAGCAGGTGTTCGAGTTGAGAGACGTAAGTCCCAGCTTTCTGCCTAATGGAGTGTGACGTGCACTCTGCTGTCTGTCCGTGTGTACAGGGCTGTTTGTGTTTCATCTTTGAATGATGAAATTATAGTATTATTGTATCTTCCTTCAGTTTGCCCATGAAGATGTCCGCCGGGCAGCAATGGGAGCCATGGGGCAGTTTTGCACAGCTCAGCATAAAGTGTGGACGGAAAATCCCATTGATGTGAACTACCAGGGTAAACCTTATACTTTCTCTATCAATGGTTCTCAACATGGGAGTCGGATCCCCCAAAACACAATTTCGAAGACCTTTCATCTCCACTTTAGTAGCTTCTACACACACTTAACTTTCCATTCTAAAGGTTTTCAGAGTAATGTATTAATTTATTTATACATTACTCGCTTATTCAAAACTAACTAAAAGATATTCAAAATCGACTCTGAAATATAATTTATCAACAAAAAACACATTTTTATGCATAAAATGACTTATTTTTTATATGTAAATATAAGACAGAAAACTTTTGATACATGAATTTCTGTTGTTAAAGTGAATTTACACTGTAAGTGTCAAGTTGATATCTTTCTAAGTGAATGGGGAAAATGATTAAATTCAGTGTCTTTACATTCTTTTATTTCTTGTGCAGCTCTTCAGAAGTTGTTGGATTTGGTGTTGCCCTGCCTCCTGACTGCAGTGAAGACTGACGAGGAGCGCCAAGTGGTGATGGGAGTCCTTGAATCTATAAACGGTGTGGTGAAAACCTGCAAAGAGGAGGTGTTCAAAAACCCCACACGTCTCAAGGAAATTAGCTCCACCATCAGTGACGTGCTTAAGAAAAAGGCAAGGGAAACATTAGCGCTGTTATACAGTATCTTATACTGACAAAATCAAATCTCTACATTGTGTTTTACAATGATTTTTATGTTGCCTGTGTAGACGACCTGTCAGGACGGTGGCTGTGATGAGGCAGATGACGAAGACCAACAGGTTTGTGACCTTGAAACGACTGCATATATTTAAGTAAACATAAAATGTAAAGTCAACATTTTTCCAGGCGGAGTATGACAGCATGCTGCAGGAGTACGCCGGGGAGGGGATCCCCCTACTGGCAGCTGCTGTTCCTGCAGACGCGTTTGCTCCCATCCTCAACGATCTGCTGCCTCTGATCATCAACAAAGCTGTAAGTTAATCTCACTGAACACATTGTTGATAAAGTAGAGCAGCTCTAAACATAGCAGGCAGCAATGGTCCTGTACAATACTCTACAGTCAGGGACCGAACTGTTCACATTTCTGTGAACATGGTGACTCAATGTATTTTGAGCTTCATCACATTGGTGCTTTTTGTTTACTTGCAGAAATCATCTTGTCCGGTGGCAGAGCGGTCTTTCTCCATGGGCACAATTGCAGAGATACTGGCAGCGCTGGTGAAGGCGCAGGGCGGCCGGAAGCTGGCAGGCAGACTTTCAAACAGGCTGCTCCCTGTCCTGGTGACGGGCACTAAGGACTCTGACGACGAAGTTCGCAACAACGCTGTGTATGCACTGGGCTGTTTGGCCGAGGCAGCCGGACCTATTGTAGTGTCGTATCTTTCCACTGCTCCCCTGTTATTGTCTTATTATAAAACTGCATTCAAATAACAAGTCAGAAAGCTTTTCCTTAACAAAAGATCAGAGATTACCCCATGATGCTCTCCGTGTTTTCTAACTTGCTGGCCAAAGAGTCAGACCGCAGAGTGATTGACAACCTGTGTGGAGCCCTCTGCAGGATGATCTTGGGTAATATAGATGCTGTCCCCCTGGAGCAGGTGAGTGCTTTGGCTCACAATAATGCAGTATTTTGAAATCCGTTTACCATGTTGTGTTTTGTGTAAAAGGTTTTCCCTGCATTGGTGGCTCGTCTTCCTCTTCAAGAAGATATGGAGGAAAACCAGACGGTGTACAACTGCTTGACAATGCTCTACAGCCGAAACCCTGCAGTGGTAAACATGAACTTTTACTAAAAACAATTGTACAATACTTTTTTAGCTATTTATTTGATATTGTTTTACAAATGGTTACACATAATGCTGTCAGCCTCACATATTTACATGTGTGAGTCTAACAGTAGTCCGTACAATTAATCACAATGCTCTTTCGTCAACAAACCTTTTCAGATTGTGCAGCAAATGAAACCGATATTAGCAACTTCAAGCCATGTTCTGGGCCATAAGGATGTTGATGAAGGTAAATGCCTCTATTCACTCCTACCATAAACTTGTAGCTTATTGATTTGTATGTTTTCTGTGTTTGCTTCACTCCTGTGTTCCTTCAACAGAAACCCAGAAGACTGTGGCCCTGCTCCTGAGACAGCTGGCCCTGCAGCACTCTGCAGAATTCAACTCTGTGGCGACAGCACTTCCTGGAGACCAGCAGGCCAAGCTCAGTGCGGCCATCTCTGCCTCATAGCCGTGATGCATCGTTTTGAAGGAAAGAAAAAAGGACTGAATTAAATAGAGCAAACTACAGCATTTCAACCACTGCTATGTTATTTTCTCTTCTGGCTATGAATTTGTATTTATGTTACAACTTGGGTTGATGTTTTATTATTTTAAGAGTTTGCATTTCCCCCTCTTGCGACGACTGATTTCCCTGTCTGCCCTCATATGTGTAAAATGCCACATTCTGCTGTTGCCCAGTTTTAACTCCACTAAGTGGACCTATGGATTGAAACTCATGATAAATTAATTATTAATTTGTATCTTCTCAGTCAGTCTGTTTTTGCTGATGGGACTAATGTACAGTATCTATTCACACACACACAATTTACAGACCATTTACATTATAATTCTCTTGTAATAGTAGAGATATGTTTATATTAAGACGTTGTTGGCAGCCCGTTAAGTGATTCATATTAGCTGTTGGTGACTTGCTGCTCTCAGATGTCCCGCTGTGCCTTGGTGCCATTGGAGGATCTGTTTTCCATATTCAGCGCCATAGTCATCTGCACTGGCTCATCCTCTCCTGGCACAGACGCAAGAAACGCGTAAATAAAAAACATTAAGTGTGAAATTCAACATGGCCCATCTGCCTTCTAATTTAGAGCGAAAATTAATATGTTCTTTTAGAAGTACCTTTGTGATGTTTCCAGGGTACAATCTCCATTCCTGTCCGACAAAATGAGCGGTCCGTGTGGGCCTCAGTGCTGTACAAGACCTCCTGGAGCTGCTTGTCTCCGGGCTTTTGGGCTTTCACACGAACCTACAGGACATTAAGCGTAAATCTTGCAGTTAGTTTTTTTGTGGCACAAGGCACAAAAAACATCGAGGTCTATTTGTCAATGTACCTCCAGAATGGTGGTCTCTTTCTCCTTCAGCTTTCCGGCTTTGTTCTTCACTTGAGTCTTCGTGGTGTCCACCCACACCACTCTCTCCTTCACCTCTGACCTGTCAGCACCAAGAATGAACAACCAATTCCAAAAGGCATTTAATTCCCCCACCACATTCTTCACTCACTCTTGTATTCCCAGATCCGCCAGCGTTGTATCCAGAAAGGGGAAAGGCTGGTGCGCCAGGTCCAGCTGCGTTTGTATGGGCAGTGTCACCGCCATCGGGATGTCCCACTCCAGCTCCACCCTCACTATGGGCTCCTTGGCCGCTGTGCCGTCCCGTCCTCTGCGCCTCTGCTGCCCCTCTTCTTTTTGTGAGCGTTTCAACTCGTCTGCCGCCAGCTTGACTCTCTGACGGGTCTCTTGCAGTGTTTATTTCGTCAACTAAAATAATTTTGTCATAAAGTCAAAGTTACATTTTAGCTGAGAATGAACTAAGACTAAATTAAAAGTAGTTAATGAGGCTAAAGCATGACTAAAATATGAAATATAAAGAATATAGGATGTGACAGTTTGAAAGAGCCTCCTATCATTTGAATTCACTTCTAAAGAAACTGTGCCCTATTTAAACTAAAAAAGTAAATACAGATATTTTTAATTGTTAGATATGAGTAAACCTTGAAAAAAAATAGCATTTAAATATAATCCAAAATTGAAATCTGATGCTGCCTGACTACAGTGGGTCAGTTTTGTTAATGAGCAGTTGTAGCCAGCAATAAGCAGAGGGAGTATTTATAAATCACTCAATCCATTGCAGTAGATGCAAATAAGTAGTAATTGGATTTCCCACCTGTTTCCTCTTGCGTTCCCTTGTCGACTTTGCCGTTGTTTTGTTTGTTATTCAGAAAGTGGGCGAGTTGCTGCTTCGTGCGCCGTCTGTAGCAGATGATTCACAGCTCTGAGACCCAAAGGCCTGTTGCAAAGTGTGAGTTGTTGTGTGTGAAATGCATTCGGACACTGCCCTCTCAGCCTTTATAAGCAGCCGCTGTGAATGTGCGTTATGTGGCGTACAGATGCGAGGTTTATTAGACTGTCAGGCGCTGATGGAGTGATGAGGCTGCGAGCTCTGCCAGGTGTCGCCGTGCGTTAAAGTGTCCTGACTGGACTGTGGTGATGTCACTGTTTCAGCTGTGTCGGCCTTACTTTTGTCACTACTTTAACTCTTCAAACAAGTGAATGCAGTCATGTTACTTGATTTAATACAAGATCTTTGACATTTAGAGAAGGGCTCCTGACTCAAAGTAGATGTGTGACAACATGCAGACTTAACTCGTAGAAGTAAAGTTCAGGCGTAATTAAATTGGAGTAATTCTGGGTAATGACTGAAAGAACCAGATCGCAGAGTCAGGTGGCCGAAATGAGCTTTCTTTGCAGGGTGACTGGGCACACCCTTCAAAACAGGGTGAGGAGCTCTGTCACCCGGGAGGAGCTCAGAGTAGAGTCGCTGCTCCTTCATGTCGAAAGGAGCCAGCTGAGGTGGCTCAGGCATCTGTTCCGGATGCCTCCTGGTCACCTCCCTCAGGAGGTGTTCCAGGGATGTCCTATTGGAAGGAGGCCTTGTGGAAGACCCAGGACACCGTGTCTCTGGCCTGGTGTCACCTCAGGGTCTCCCCAGAACAGCTGGAGGAGGTGCGTGCATAAGGAAGTCTGGGCATTTCTGCTGAGACTGCTGCCTCCGCGACCCGGCGCCGGATAAAGTGCAAGTAACTATAGATAGAGAGAATACTAAGTAATTAGACAACTTAAATTGACCCAGACAAATGCAGCTGATTTTTTGTGTATTCTGTTAAATACTGGTTAGATTGGATTTGACAACAATGGAGACCCCGGCTCACATACTGAAGGAAACAATGCCTTTGTTCATGGCGTTGATTTCTGTCTTTGATTGTAAACTCTGAGTTCACTGTCTTGTTTCAGTGCAATTGAGATTGTATGAAGCTGTCCAGTGGTATGTCCTGTCATTCAGCTGAACACATTTTTGATTCCTTTTGATTCCTTGATTGCCTTTCACAGCACTTTGTTGCATGCCCAATATGTGACCGTTAGTGAAATGGGACAGAGCTATAGCTACAGAATGCTGTTGTGAATTGCAGACATTGTATCAGCTCTATACGCTACATTCCATAGGCTGCCATTATAAATACTTACAGATAGCAAAGGGCCATACATCAGAGGCTTGGAAAGGGCCGGTGATTTAAAGCACTGTTTCTCAACTGGTGGGTCGGGACCCAAAAGTGGGTCACGGAGCCCTTTTCAGTGGGTTATGAGCCTTTCACAGAAAACATGTCTTTCAATATTTTCGTATCTACTGAAAAGCTAAACACTAAGTCTGTAAAAATTACTATTATTTGATTGTTCTTAATAACACCATACCAGTTGAGAAGAATTTTTAAGGACTGCTCAATATAAATGCATTTCAGGCATTCTCCACTAAATAGAGATAGAAGTTTGTAGGGGAATAAAAAGCATCACCTGTCTGTAGATGACAGGTTAACAACATGGGGAATTTGAATGAAAAAAATCCACTTCTTAAATTGTGAATACTTTACACAGGCTGTTTTCCCTAAAGATCTTAGTGGTAAAACATTGCATTAACTGGATTGAGCTTTTCCTGGCTCTCATGGCTGATAACCTAAACACATCACAGCAGAACAAAGTGAACTCCCATAATTCCACTGTGTTGATGTGAATGAGGATTTCTGGTCAGTGACGGCAGCTCTGACCTGAGCTCAGGCCTCGGTCACAAAGAGGTGCCATGTGCTGCTCCTCACTGGGCTCACAGCATTTCAACAACATTGTCTTTGTGCGGTTTTCAACATGAGGTCAGGCTGAGGCAGATCTCCTGTTCATATGATGTCATTCAAGGCGCATGATGTCGACCCATGTGGACACTGGCTTTAGGAGTCTCACTTTATTGTGCGATCTATCATTTTTAGGCAGGATTGTTTTTATTAACACTGTCAATAAAAGGCACATTCAGAAATAAGGAATGTTTTACAGTGCTTATGATGTGCACTTCATACCTTATGTCCATCTCCAGTAATACATTCTATCTTATCCAGGGTTTCCAGGGGGCATTAAATGTCATAAAACTTGAATGTCTTATGATGTTGATTAGTTCTAAGTTTATTGGAAAATAATGACTTATTGCTCAACTATTAATATTGAAATTACCCCTCAATCCTTGGCTTGTTGTCTTAAGTAGGCCTACAGGATTTATACAGGCAGAAGCAAGTAAAATGTAATGCTTTTTAATGCCATTTTAAGAACCAAGTAATATATTTTAACAACACAAACGCAGACAAAATTGGTGCGTTTAATTTCTCAAGATTTGCAAACATTTGATCAAACAGAGGAAAGAGAATTTGACAAATCTGGCAACTTTTGAGCAAAACAAATGTGTATTTTCAATAAACTTGTTCAGTAAAAATTGTTGAGCAATGTAAAAAAAAATCTAATATACATGAATGCCAGCTGGAATCCAATTGAATGCTTTTTAATATGACTTTTAAAGCTTTTTAATGCCCCACAGAAACCCTGAAGTAATAATATAGATATATTATGTACAGATCTTTGTATTTGTGGCACTAAAATATAGTGTTGGTCATTACATGGCATTAAAAAGCATGAATTTTGACTTGCTGCTTCTCATATAAACCTTTATCACCGCAGAGACACCAGTCACAGTGTCAAACAAGTGTCAGAGGTTTTTGTAGTCGTCAACTGGACTGGGTGATTTATGTTGTGGATATTTCCTCTGCTTATTTTCCCACCTGGTCATTTTCTTTCCAGGTGCTTGAAAGTCCAATAATGTCACACAGACCATAGCTCAACAAACATTTATTATTTTATAAACATAACTTATAAAAAGTAGTAAAAACTGAAGCAGCAACATCAATTATAAAATACAGTCTGAACCAGGTTAAAACAATTAAACACCATTTAAAAAATATGTGTCTGTGAAATGTGGTTAAAAATATCATGAATAAGTTAACAATGACATTAAAACAGTAATGTAGTCGGATATAAAAAGCACCATGTTTAAAAACCCAAAGGTCCGGGGTTGCTGTTCACAAAGCGCTGATGAAGATCTGGTTGTAGGGCTCGGCCTGTAGTGCCTTCACTTGTCCAGCAGAGAGCAGCTCTGAGCAGACACAGATCACATCAGTGACAATCACACTTTGTTCTGCATTCACAACAAATGTAACTGTTGTACTGGAGCTATTGATGGTTAACACAGTCACAAAGTATAGATCTGTTTGCCAATCACACGTTCAGCTTTTTATAAATACTAATACAGGAGAACACACGACACAAGTAATGACTTTATTCGCTAAATTTCACTCACAAACAAACCTTTACTTGTATAATAATTTCCGTAAATGTGAACATGTACCCAGCAGTTTGTAGAGCGTGTGCGCTGCAGCGCTGCGGCCGGCCTGCGGGGGCAGCAGAGAGGCGAAGGTGACTTGTCCAGACCTCTGCAGATGGGACCAGATACCACTGAGAGAAAAAAAAAATGAAAAAATTCCCATTAAATGATAATAATAGGACACAGACACAGGCCCTGAGTGACGTCATCGTGGTCTACTGTGAGGTATGTTGAAATATCACACAAGACTCGGCATAATCAGAATGATAGAAACCCTTTCTTCCTAATTTGACGGCCGATGAATAAATAAAATGTTTTCTCAATTACAACTTAAATACCACTGGAAACGCATTTGGGTTTCTTCCTAGGTTTCCACATGTTTTTTACCTGATTGTGCCGCTGCTCTCAGTCGTGTCCGTCTGCGCTTCAGGCATCTCAATGTTTTCTTCAGCAATCGGCTCCATCATGGGCTGCATCTCCTCCTGGGGCGACCTACGCGGACACAGTGATGGCACACGAAAAATGTACAGCAATAATACAATACGATAAGTAAAATAATAAGCAGCTAGTTAAGTTTTATGGAACCTGAAAATAAAAATGTAATGCTGTTCTGACATATATCCAACTTTTCTCTCTCACTGTACTAAATATTGCCCTGGGACCATGGGGAACTAACTCACCATCTGCTGGAGGGAATGATGGCGTCGCTCACAGATCTGTCCTCTTTAGACAAGTCCAGAGCCAAGTCCAACGCAGCTGTTCGACACACAGTGAAGCATTAACGTAAGTGACCGGCCAATTACAGACACTTTGAGAGGCTGAAATAATAACACTTTTCCAAGCAGACTATGAGTTCCTTAACACTCAGGTTAGATGCATGTTTTTTTGCATTTCCTGTATGTCTTGGCATCATCTTCATCTTGCTACACAGACGATGCGTAAAGTGTGAAATGTCCTAATTTGTAAAGATATGTTAAAATGACCTCAATCAAGAGTATATGTAACCTTAACATGAGTAGTTTGGACTTGCCCTTTAAGATAAGACGATCCTTTATTGATCTCACAATGGAGAAATTCACTTGTTACATTTGGCTCTTAAAGGAACAGGCCACCGTTTTTCCATACTGAGATATGTTCTTACCTGAGCTTAGACGAGTTGATGCATACCTGTCTGTGTGTTTTTGTGTGTGCCCTCAGTCACACACACAAAAAAAAGATGTTGAAGTATATTCCTATAGCTCCAAACGGGGGTGAAGTTGGAAGCTACCATGCTCTTCCACAGGCACAAAGACCAGACAGGTACGTATCAACTTGGCTAAGCTCAGGTAAGAACATATCTCAGTATGTAAAAACTGTGGCCTGTTCCTTAAAAGGGGCAGAAATATAAACAATAGGGGAAAAAAATACAACAAGATTAGAATAGACCATAAAAAGCAGGTCAGTCCCGTCAGACCTTGGAAGCTAAGCAGGGAAGGGCCTGGTCGGTACTTGGATGGGAGACCGTTTGGTTACACCAGGAAGCCTAGCGAATGTTGTGTGAGTGAGTGAGTGAGTGGTGGTGGTCGGAGGGGCCGATGGCGCAGACTGGTTGCCTCGCTTCTGTCAGTCTACGCCAGGGCAGCTGTGGCTACAATAGTAGCTTACCACCACCAAGTATGGAGTGAATGAATAATGTAATATAAAGCGTCTTTGGGTGTCCAGAAAAGCACTCTTATTTATTATTGTATAGATTATTATTACCTATTCTCTAATTTTAAGAGGAATGAGATGTTTCTTTTTCTAAATCTAAAAGCTTCTTGAATAAAAGCATCAAAATAGCGACAAAAAGGAGCCGACAAAGTGACAAAAATACAACAAAAAAGCAACAGAAAAGTGACAAATAAGCGACAAAAATGTGACGAAAAAGCAACAAAAACGCCACAAAAGAGCAAAGAAAAAGCAATGAAAAGAAATGTCAAAAAAGGTTTCAACAACATGAGGAGAGAGATACGTTCAGGTCAGTTTTGTAGGCGTTACTCTGGCCTATGGGCTGTAAACATTTAGATTTGGGTAAAGCTGAACTGGAGAAAACGCACTTGGTTAAGAGGTTAATTTAGGTGCAGAAATACTTGTCCCCTTGCAGAATCCTTTACATACCTACTCAAACCAAAGGCAAATGTAGTAGTTATTCAGTAGGATTTATAATTACCCCAACTATCATAATGCGAGTTTACGTCAGGCAGTAATCGTGAAGTTGCTTGTTTTGTCTTTCTAACACTGAGTGGAGTGAAAAGAAAGTCTTACATGATCCGTCAACAGGCTGAAGTCCTGAGTCACTGGACATCTGAGAGAGAGAGAGAGAGAGGCACAATGTTACGAAACCAGCTTTATCTTATAACATTATTACAGAAGAAGACACTACGTTATCTACAATCTCCTTTAAATACCTCCTTCATGGTGGAGCGCCTCCTCTTCCTCTCAGTCATCAGAATCTCTCTCTCCTGCTCCTCTTCATCTCGGTGTGTCCTCGCGTCCTCTTCGGGGCCGGACAAAGCCGTGAGGACAGCGTGGTGTTTCCATAGTGATTTGAGGTCAGGGTGGATGAGGCCTGGACAGGACGGGTCAACAGACGTAAGGTTTAAGCAGGAAGCAGGAAGTCACATTTAACACCGAAACAAAATATTAGTACTTAGATTTAACGCCTTAGTAAATTTTCTCCAGTTTTACCCAAATCTCAAAGCTTCTCGGAGAGGTGACAGCCTTTAGGTCAGTGTAAAGCCTCATTTGAAAAGCTTAATATAGAACTTGCAGTTACACATAAGACCTGAGGTGGCAGTAGTGAGTATAAAATGACCAACTTGCATCTAGTCCCTTTAAAGCTTTCAAGGACAGTTAACCTCTTAACCAAATGCATTTTCTCCAGTTCAGTTTTACCCAAATCTAACGCCTCATTTGAAAGACCTACAAAACTGATCTAAATGAATCTTTTACTTGCATTGTTGCCGTGTTGTCATCAAATTTTTGACACTTTTTCATCACTTTTTTGTCACTCTTTGGGGGCTCTTTTTATTTGCATTTTCAACACATTTTTCCCAACTTTTCATAGTTCTTTGTCACTTTTTTATTGCATTTTTGTAATATTTATATTGCATTTTTGCCACTTTTTCATTGTTTTTTTGTTACCTTTTTGTGGCTTTTTTGTCAATTTTTTGCCTTTTTTTTGGGGCGTTTTCATCCTCATTTCCTTTCATTTTTGTTCGCTTTTTCCAGGAAGCTTTTAGATTTGGGTAAAGCCAAACTGGAGAAAATATGCTCGATTCAGGTGGGGCTTAAGAGATTAACAACTAAATTCATTCTTTTTTTTAATGCCCCGCAAAATCCTTGAGACAGAATTCCTTTAATTTATAAAATAATTTTGGAAACATTTTATCAAGTAATGTTTTTAAATGCCTAATATGGAACTTTGAAGTTCGATATATTGAGGCAGGAAAGTATCGCGATAAACGATACTCGATATTGTCAACTCTCAGGCAAAAATTGACAGAAAACCTTTGTTCTAAAAGTGCATAATCATATCCTTTAATACCACACAAGCTGCAATAAACATGAAACATAAAGTAACTCAGTTTGCTTCAGGTACAAATCGAGCCCAAAAATGTATCGTTTATCTGTTATTTCTTGACCGATAAGTCGATGTAGTGATTATAGTGACAGCCCTATATGGAACTTTACTTTTCATCACGGTGACTCCAAGGTCAAGGTTTTCCTTCTGACGGACCCCCACCGGAAAACCTACAGAACAACTGATCCTGGAGCGTTGTCGAGACCACCGTGATGGAAAGTAAAGGCGTCATGCGGACCAGTCATACAGCCTTTGGCTCACAAAAAGTTAAATTATGCAC
This sequence comes from Gobius niger, assembly GCF_951799975.1. Taxonomy (NCBI): domain Eukaryota; kingdom Metazoa; phylum Chordata; class Actinopteri; order Gobiiformes; family Gobiidae; genus Gobius; species Gobius niger. The sequence continues at coordinate 12,301,404 of NC_136869.1, forward strand.
ATATATAAGGCTTTTTCTTTTCTCTGCATAAACAGTTGCATAATGCACCTTTAATAATAGACTTTGTGCCGAATATCCAGACCTCACAACAGCTTTAATAATACGACACTGGCTGAACTGACACCTGGTAACCTCTCCCTTTGTGCTATGATGTTAAGTATTTCACCTTCTCTTATCAGTTGTGATATGAATGGTATTGTTAGTGAGTTTCCTGATGATGTGAGTGAAACAATGTGTATTATTCTGTTTAAATGTTTATATGAGAATAAAGAAGTTTTCGTTTCTTGGACAGGGCCATGTCATGCACACTCACCTCCACAGGGGGCAGTGAAGAGTTGTGCCGGACTGGAGTACTTGGTCACAGTGGCTAAATTCACCAAGACCTCGGACTAAGAACCAAGAGAAAAACAAACATTAATTCAGCCTTTAATTCGTAAGAGTAGGACAAAAAAAGCCTCGGCCAAACTAATACCAATAACTGCCCTCTCTTAGGAAATTACCTAAAACACGGAGAGTCTGTAATCAATCGGCTTCAGGGAGGAACTTGGAAAGCATTTTTTAATTAAGCAATAGCAGCGTGATGACGACGGGGCTTTGATCACTGATCGGTGGAGAGTGTAAATTCAATAGGTCATTGAACTCTGCAAATTCAGCCTGGACTGAGTCTGTCCTGCCGGCTGTAAGTCTGGTTTCAAACTCACCAGTAGCTTCCAGAGTGTTTTTCATCAACACACATTTTATTTATCCCTTTACCATTTTAATCTATTAACTTCATTGCTTAGTTTGTGGACAGTATCTGCAGTATCTTTATTTACCAAGGTTAGGGTCTCTGCCTGAGGGTTCTCAATCTGCCTCTTCATGTCTTGGTTCGAAATCTGGACTTGGGGATCCGCAAAGACCAGCTGGCGTTTGCGAGGTCCGCCCGGTTTCCGAACGGGACGGACGATCACCTGAAGACAAAGCAAAACAACAAAGCACTTGACTTGAGGTACGTGACATGACGGAAACACATCACAGTCGGAAATTATGAACACTGTGTTTGGAAAGACACGCCCGTATGATGAGGCTGCTGCTTTTAAAATGACCTCCGTGAGTCACTTTGAGGAATGTAAACAAAGGTTGACGTAGCAACAGCAAAGCATCGCGTCATGTCTGAGTGGTTAATTCAAGAGTACAGGTAAAGTCATTCAGTGCAATAACAGAAAGGTCTCAAGCCGGTGTCTTCACTTCATATGTTCTTCCCCCCAAAATGTCTCGTCTATAATCCAGTGTATGATGCTTCTAACTGTCACATGTGTCAGTGTTGAACTGTGACAGCAGGGGGCGCTTTATTAGGGGCATAAGACTGATTTATTTATGTTTAATAGGTACTTTTTGTTTAGTTTATTGAAAGGACAGTGTGCAGTTACATTAAAAAGATGGCTGCACCAGATTTAGCACTAATTTCCATCTGTTGTCCTACACAATTAAAATTACATAACGTTACTTTAGAGCAGTGGTTCTTAAAGTGTGGGTCGGGACCCGCGGGGGGTCGCAGGACACTGAAGGGGGGGTCACAAGATGATTCTGAGACAATACTTTTAACATTTCTGTCATTGAATTTTATGTATTTTTGGTTGGTTTTGGTTTTTGGTATTTTGAAATTAAGCCACTCTAACATAATTAAACCATATTTTAACTGTCTTGCTCCTTAAAGGGATATTTCAGTACTTTTGACATAGGGCCTCATTTCCTAGTTATCCAGAGGGTTGTTGATTTCTGGAGATTTATGTATATTTTTTCATTCATACAGTCCTTATATTTGAAGAGTTTAGTGGTGCTAGGCTAGTGCATGTCTATGGTAACTAGTAGCCTGCATTAAAAACGGTCTTACGCAAGCACAGTGTACCTGAGGCAAATCACTTATAACACCAGACTACCGATATAAATGTCTGTGTCGAATCGATATAGTAATTTTTGATATATAACTGACCCTGCATCACATGAATTACGCATTTGAGGGACTATTTTCTAGCAGATCACTTCCGCCACTGCGAAGCTGATGCTGCTCAAATGTAAGTTACTTAAAATGCAAAATGGTTAAAATTATTCTATCGACACAGACATTTATATCGGTAGTCTGGTGTTGTAAGTGATTTTCCTCAGGAGCACTGTGCTTGCATAAGACTGTTTTTAATGCAGGCTACTAGTTACCATAGACATGCGCTAGCCTAGCACTAGCCTAGCACCACTACACTCTTCAAATGTAAGGACTGCATGAAACAAGAAAGAAAAATCTCCAGAAATCAACAACACTATGTCAAAAATCCTGAAATATCCCTTTAAATTATTATAAACGCTTATTACATTTTACAGGGAGGGGACCCGAATTGTTGATGTTTATTGTAATCAAATATAACCAGACTGGTTGTGTCAGAAAAGGCATCAAGAGTGAAACTTTGCCAAACCAATCAAATATATTACAGTTCATGAGATCATTCTGACCTCTTGCTCTGCCCCAGTGGGTGAGGTGGGCATGGTGACGTGTTCGGGGGTCATCTCTTTGGAGAGGGGGTCCTTTTGGAGCTCCACAGTTTGACCTGTCTCCTCGTCCTGCAGCCACACACTGTCCCGATGTGGTCCCACCACTGACTCCCTGAGCCTGAAACACAGACACACATATGAACGGCCAAGGAATCCAGGAAATATGTCTGGAAATAAAGTGCTTTTAATCATAAGACTATGAGAAATGTGGTGCTTTTCGATGCTCACTGTTCAATAGAGGTCATGAGGTCCCGGCTCTGGTCCTTCCTGTCTCTCAGCTGCTCCACATCTGTCAAAACACAATTCAAAGTAACCTCCAGATGTATCCCACTTTCACATCAATCCAATCAATATAAAGAGGCCTTTTTCAGTCATATACTAGATCTTAATGTAAAAATGTATGTGTGTGCAATGTGTAGACTTTAAATAAGCCAGGCTCATGTCAAAGGGAGTGTGATTTCCCGTGAACTGTGAAAGATAGGCGACCAGTTTGGCAGCATATTGACAGCCGTGGTATCTATCTGTTGTTGCGTAGTTCAGGGAAAAGACATTTGTAAACATATTTAGCACCCAATTGGTAAACTTCATGATAACAATACAAAATGTACCGTGTCTAAACTGGTCCTGCTCATCCATCAGCAAGTCCAGCTCCCGATTAGTGGCTTCAGGAAGATCTGCTCCTTCAAAATTCTGCAACAGAAAGATACAAATTTACCACACTATTTCCACACTTTCCCATTTCTCCAATAATCAACCAACAGGCAGAAGGTCCTAAATCTACACTTTGATAACTTTGATTCAAAAAGTGCAAGTGAAACCAATCGTAACAGAGGCGGCGGGTTAAAACAATTGTCTTCCTCGTTTTTCTTGAGCGATAACAACAACCTGATGTGATTATGTCAGATCTCATCGAGCCCAGACGGCGCTGGAGGAGAGGCTTCATCAAACGCTCAGTGACAGAAGAGCGCAGCATTCGGCTGTTACTGTAGAGCAGCACGACCCACACAATGAGCCTCTGAGATGTTTTAATGGCAAAGGACACAGAGGTGAAGTCAGGACAGAGATTAGGCCGCCTGCTGGTTTCTGCTCCCCACACAACAAAGTGCTGATGGTATTAGACAGGCAGCGTGTTCACTCTTGTATCATAAACTAATTAACGTCTGTCTAAAAATTACCCAGACTAGTAGACTTGACTTTTGCACTGGCAGGGTGCGCTCTGTGAAATATTCTCATATACTCATTCTGGAAGAGCACAGAAGGGCCACCAGCTCCAGGGCCACTGGTTTGGCCTCTCAATTTTTCCCTTAACCTCTTATCTTACGCCTTAACCGAGCTTTGCCCGAAATCTAAATGCTCAAAAGAAAAGCGCCAAAATAGCGACGAAAACGAGGATGAACACGGGACAAAAATGTGCCGTAAAAGCAACAAAAACGTGACAAAAACGTGGCATAAACATGATAAAAAACAACAAAAAACATGACAAAAAAAACAACAAAAAAAGAGACGAAAATACAGCAACAAAGCAATGAAAAAAGCAACAAAAAAGCCACAAAAACGTGACAAAAACACAACAAAAAAGTGACAAAACACAATGATGAAGCCACAAAAGTAATGAGAAAAAAAAAAAAAAAAGTTGACATGACAAAAAGTTGCAATCACTCTTGTAGGTCTTAGCTTTCAAATGAGGCGTTACACTGTTGCTTTCCAGTACAGGAGCTTTTAGATTTGGGGAATGGCAATATGTATTTGTGCGATGTGCATTTACGCTAATTTGGGCCAGACTGGTCAGAGTCCAGGGCCGTTTTTAAGTCCCAGTCCGCCCCTGAGCCCACGTGAGCTGATGCTGCTGCTCGGTGTCATGTGCAGCTCGTCATTCTTACGTTATGGTCATTAAAAACAGGTCAACGAAATGATATTGTTATCGTCTTCATTGACAAAACAACACTAGTAGGTGGCGGTGGGTGTGGGCGCACAGGCTGGTGTTTTGTTTACATTTCTGCAGCATGGAGTGAGACCATCGATGGATTCTCTCTCTCCCGTGACAGCCGAGCGCTTAATAATATGAGTAAGGCTGCCATGTAAAGCAGAGGAGAGCGAAGAGGAAGCAGCAAGCGCTCGTTGTGGCTCAGCACGCCTCCGCCGACCTCTTTTTTCTAAGCGACACCCTCATGCTACTGGCTAAAGCACTAGCGTACCGTTGTATGTACGCAAGATACCAGCTTCATCTTGAGCAGCACTGTTCGGACACAGGATAGGGCCCAGAAAGTAACATTTTTAAAGCAGTGCTAAGTAACTCATGCCCCTAGAGGCCATAAGCGACACTGCAGGTATCGTAGCATGTTGCAGTTTTTAACTCACTAATTGTCCGTGAGAGTAAATACTACACTGACAGAAAAGAAAACGGGTGAGAGGGATATTGTACATCCAATGAAACAATTGAGATATTTGTTTTCACTCAAACTTGGCTGTAAATACTGTTTAAGTGGCGCTAGCCCACAGTTAGCTTTGCCCGTTAGCCTGTTAGCTTCTTCTTTGTGATTTTTAGTGTGTATTGGTGGCTCTGACCCAGAGGCAGGAAAGTTGCAATTGTGGTTTTCTGGCCAGAGACACCAGGGGGAGATGAAAGACCCCCCAGTCATTCCATTAACACTTGTATTACCCCCAGAGGGACTACGGAACGGATTTATTAAGGTAAACAAGTTACGTAGTACTGCTTTAAAGGCACACTGTGTAACATTTTGGATTATCAAGTTGCTAGCAATACAAAACATGCTCCCAGCTCGACACAGAAAATGCTATTGTTGCAGTGGTTAATCAAAGAAGGGATGGACTAACCTAATTAAATCAACATCTCCATGGAGACGAGTTGGAGACGTGGATTGTGCTTTAGCAACATTTTACTATATTACTTGACAGACAGACATAGGTTCACTTGTGTCAGGGAGGCCGCAGTTGTAGTGACGCGGTGCGGTTTGATTTACAGTCCGCTGCGGAGGAAATGAAATGATGACGGATCTGTTTTGCATGAGCCGCCCTGACACACGCCGTACCTCAGCACTCGCGATGACAAACTGCTCCCTCTCCCTCAGAGTGATGGAGGACGGAGGTGACCTGAATCCTGGGATGGACAGAAGAAGGAAAGCTCAGGAGACATTGTGGCGTAGGGCTGCTGGACCAAAACTGAAAATTGAATGCAATTTACGCAGTACCTTCTGCTTCAGGCGTGGAGTGGGAATGTAGCATCAGGGAGAGGTCAGGGCTGAGGACGTCAACCAACAATCCTGACTGAAAATGCACATTATAAAAGGTGTTAGAGATGGAGCATATCCGAACATCAGCCATTCTAAAAAACTCTATATGAATCTTCTCAAGTGTAAAGAAACCACAGCGCTAAATTCATCCATGACAAATTGCAGGAAGTAAACATATTTATGATTTTTAGGAACACATAACCCCATATTATTCTACATTTTACAACCCAAGCTGCAGTGCCAAGTGTATAATGCCGTCCCGCGTGCAGACAGAAGGCTTTCTATTGGCAACGACTGGAAATCCTCAGTATCACACGCTCCACGTTTGCTGCATTTAACACTTTGGGCGAATTTGGAACAGTGTCTGCTTTGTTAGTGTCCGTCCTGCAGGCGTTTTAACTACTCCTGTGCCAGATTTACTCACAAAATCTCAGGAACAGCTGTAAAAGGCAGGAAAGGGAAAATAAACAAGCTGTCCAGTTCAGCCTGCACTAGTACTTGCTCCACTGCGTTTCTTGGCCATTATAACATTTGAATAAAGCAACTTCGGATAGTTGAAAATGTAAGTCTTTCATCTGTTGTATGTACTTAAACTGAGTCTAATCATTTCCGAACTAATTTGGTTTTCAGTGCTGTTTTACAATCTTGACCTGCTCAGGAGAAAATAATCAATTTGCTATTTATAGGATAGAGATAACCTTATCTAGAAGCTTCTCAGCTGGAGCTCACAGCCTATGGCCAGTGTAGCGCCTCATTTAAAAGCTAAGACCTACTAAACTGATGTACATGGATCTTTTTCCTTACGTTGTTGCGTCGTTGTCGCCACTTTTTTGACGCTCTTTTTCCATTGTATTTTTTGTCCGTTTTTGTTGCTAGTGTGTGGCTTTTCTATAGCCTTTTCTTTTTCATAACTTTTTTTGGTTCCTTTCTCATCATTTTCGTCTCTTTTTCATCACATTTTCGTCTCATTTTCATCACATTTTCGTCTCATTTTCGTCTCTTTTTCATCACATTTTTGTTCCTTTTCCATCAAATTTCCACCCCATTTTTGTCTCTTTTTCGTCACATTTTCATCTCTTTTTTTAATGTAATCAGTTCAGGTGGGGTTAAAATAAAATGCTAAATTGACTTTCTGAACTTTTAACCATATAACGTTTTTTATAACTTGTACATCTGGAGTAGTATTTGACTTCATTCACAGTTTTTAGTGAACCTCATCATATTGGTTGTTTCTACTGATGACGGTGCTCTGAGTCTGAGTCAATATTTCTTGGATAATAGATAGATAGAACCTGGAAGTGTCGTCTGAGTTCATTAAGTCCATAGCAAATCATGAACGGCACACATTTTTCAGCATGCTGAGAGCTGAAAATGGTGGCTTGTATCTTGTTTTTAACACAGGCAACTCCCCCTGGACGCTCCAAGCAACATAGGAGATCCATGAAAAGCGCAGTCTTTCATGTTCGATAAAATATCAATGCTGAGGTGCCATAAAGGAGTCATGAATTGTGCATAATGCGTTTTTATGTTCCAGCTCATCAGTGCATTTGCAAGAAGCTGTTTTTCCAGTCTCTTCTTAAGTCCATAATGAATGCTAAACCTTGCTGTGCCTTAACTATTGAGTGATATAGGAGACGCCACACAATGGCTTAAGCCTGACTTTCTAATTACCTGTTTGTATGGACTGGGCAGTTGATGAGACTCCATTAGGCCAAAGAAGGGGTCCTGCGCTCCCTCCGCTTGCTCCATCATGAAGAGGTTATCAGGAAGATCCAACGCCAACCTGCCAAAGCACCAACATAGAAATCAGTTTGAACTTTCTGCCTTATGATTATTTATGTTTATGTATAATATTAATACAAACACATAACACAACGACCGGAACCGGAGCTCTTGCATTCACAACCACGCTCCAGAACAGCGGCTTCTTATTAAAAATGTACAAGGCTTTCACGAAGAAGAAGCTCGGTCCGTCACTCAATGCAGTAAACCACACCTCCTTCTTTTCAGAGCGTCAAACAACTGTCCTAATTCAATTATTCAACTCATCTTCCTGAACACCGAGACATCCTTCACAATCAAGCAAGAAAAAATGTAAAGCCAGTTCAGATAAGTATTGGTATTGAGATTAGATTTGCATTTATGTTTCAAGATTCAGCTCCCAGCACGCATTTAAAGGAGTGCAGAATTTACAAAGGAGAAAACTGAAATACGAGCTCCTTAACTAATGCAAGAATGACCTGCATTTCAGAGCAGGTTTGTAAAGGTCTAGTCTGCACGGTTAGCTGTTTTTAAAAATACTAAGACACCGCATAAACAGGTAATTGTGTTGTTTTCAGAGAGAACATTGTATATTACCTTTGCAATTTGTTCATTACCACCATTATAGTTGGGATTTCAATTTTATTTAAATTAATTGTACAGCCCTAATCACCAGTATCCTGGGTGTTGGAGAATAAACAATGGTGTCCGAGAGGAGTCTGGATGTCTTATGAAGGAGAAGTTTATTCACCATTGGTGCGGGATCCGGAGACATGAACAGGAGACATTGCGCTAGTCCTACCATTCAAGTATGTCTATGCTTCCACAGAAGAGGGATAAAAACCCTCTGTCGAGCGTCACACTGATATGCAAAGCAAAACATGCAGTGGCTGAGGGACGGCGCCTGAGCACCACAGTCAAGGCTACGACAGAGATAGTCTTTACAGTATGACCCAGAATGATAAATAGTTATTTAATTGTATTCTCTAACACTGGGTACAGAGTAAAAGCATTTTCTTCGATATTACCAGAATTCGGCTGAAGCTTACAGCCTATGGCCATTGTAACGCCTCATCAAGATCTACTGATGTACATGGATCTTTTTCGTAGGTTGTTGCTTAGTTGTTGTCACTTTTTTTGACGCTTGGCTTTTCTGTAGCATTTTTGTCCCTTTTTCATCACATTTTGTCTCTTTTTCATCACATTTTGTCTCTTTTTCATCACAGTTTTGTCCCTTTTTTATCACATTTTTGTCTCTTTTTCATCACATTTTTGTCTCTTTCATCACATTTTTGTCCGTTTTTCTTCACATTTTTGTCTCTTTTTCATCACAGTTTTGTCTCTTTTTCATCACATTTTTGTCTCTTTTTCATCACATTTTTGTCTCTTTTTCATCACATTTTTGTCTCTTTTTCTTCACATTTTTGTCTCTTTTTCATCACATTTTTGTCTCTTTTTCATCACATTTTTGTCTCTTTCATCACATTTTTGTCTCTTTTTCATCACATTTTTGTCTCTTTTTCATCACATTTTTGTCTCTTTTTCATCACATTTTTGTCTCTTCTTCATCACATTTTTGTCCCTTTTTCATCACATTTTTGTCTCTTTTTCATCACAGTTTTGTCCCCTTTTCAACATTCTTTCGATACCAGTACTTTAACGATACCAATGCCTGAACAATCATCATCAAAACTTGATCTTCTAGGGCAATCAAAGATGTTAATAAAATAAGATAATACAAGATGCCCATGAAATTATTTAAACGTTTCACATCATACTTAAATTATTTCTTTGTTTTGGCAAATGTGTTGCCATCTTACCCCAGATTTTGCCCATACCGTTTGCTTTATGAAATAAAATGCTTGTGAACTCTACTGTCTATTTGCTTAGCTATTTACTCATCTGTTATGTGAACTTTCCTGCTACAACTGTATATTTTTGCATCACCTGTCGGACTCAGGGACGTCGAGAGGCACACGTCGTTTGAAGCGGAGGAAACGGTCGATGGTTTGCTGGATCTCATCTGCAGAAAACAAGACACGTACATTGAGGCCACGCAGTAAATACCGCACATTGCTGACCAGAGCAATATTACGCTCGTCAGTTAAGGAGTTTTACACAAAGAGATGGGATTTGTTTGTTTTTTTACATATGGACATGGCAAACACTCCTGTCAGCCAAGCAAATGGGGATATCCTACTATACGTTACAAATGAATGAATGAAATAACATCCGATCGTCGCCTCACAGCGGGGAACGGGAAGCTCCGAGCCCCTTCTTGGCTCGTGCCCCGGCGTATTACACTGCATTGGATTACACTGTTTTACATCAGCCATGACGACGGCATGACTGTGAATCTGTCAGGGGCCAATATCAATGTCGACGTGTAATTTAAGACCAAATGAGAAGCGGCTGCAAAGATAATGGCTTCATCAGAGCTCGGTATTGGATTTTGAATGAAACCTCGCAAAGCAATTAGTGAAACGTATTGTGGTCACAAGGTTGATTCTGTCACCCCCCCAAAAAGCAATGTGTGATGGGGAAAGTTTGCATAAGGTGGAAAAGCATTTCGTAAGTTTATGCAGCACTCTTCACTGTCAATTAACAATCTTTATTTAACCTCTTACCCCCGCCATTACTGAGAGCATTTCTCCAGTTCCCCATTACCCAAATCTAAAAGCTTCTCCACTGGAGCTTACAGCCTATAGCCAGAGTAACGCCTCACTTGAAAGCTAAGCCCTACAAAAGTGATCGAAGACTTTTCTGCATGTTATGCCGTGTTGTCACTTTTCGTCGTATTTTTGAAAAAAAAAATTGTTGCTTTTTTATATTTTTTTGTAGTATTTTTGTCACAATTTTGCAATTATTTTAGCTTTTTTTGTAATATTTTTGTTGCTTTTTTTTATATATATATTTTCTGCTGCTTTTTTGTAATTTTTTGTTGCTTTTTAACCAGTTTTTTTGTTGCTTTTTTGTAATATTTGTGTTGCTTTTTAATATTTTTTTTATTATTTTAGTTTATTTTTTGTCAATTTTTGTAATATTTTTGGAGCTTTTTTATATATAGTTTTTTTCATATTTTTTTTATTGCTTTTTAATATTTTTTTTGAGCGCTTTTTTTCATATTTTTTTCATATTTTTGTTGTTTTTTAAAATATTTTTCTTTATATTTTGTTGCTTTTTTGCGCTTTTTTGTCATTTTAAAAATATTTTTATTGCGTTTTTGTGGCTTTGTTTTTTGCTTTTTCAGATTTGGTTAAAACCCAACTGGAGAAAATGTACTCAGTTCAGGTTGGGGTTATAAGAGGTTAAAAAAGTACAAAATGTGTGGATCTACTGGATATTTTTCATGTCATAAATCGATAAGAAATGCTGCATCGTTCCCCGTCTCCGTGAATGACAGACCGTCACAGTGAAGAATCTGAAAACAATCACTTCATCTACTTGTCCCATCGTTTGTGTTTTCTCTTCTTCCTCCTCGCGACTCCCTCTGCTCTCACAGATGGTGCCCAGTGCATTGTTTACGGCCTTTGTCACTTCAAGGACAGTTCGGTCTGATGTTAATGTATTGCCATTGCTCACCACAGCCGACTCCGTCCTTACCGAGCAGAAAGCTGCACTGCCGGTGATAAACCACCACCACCCCGTACTGCAGCTGAGAGGACAGGTACAGGGAGAACCGTGGCTTCGGGAGGCTCTGCTGCGGAGGGGGCACCTGGGCAGTAATGTAGTTCACAATGTCCAGGCTAAAGGGAACAGAAATCAAAGGCTTGTCCAATAGTGTTTTATGTTGAGATGTTATTATAGTATATTAACTACATGATCTGGCTTATAACCTCAATGTCAGGCTTGTCTTACTCCATAGTCTTTGTTACTGAGGTGTTGGATTTATAGTATCACCATTACTACTATCAAATATTACCCTATATGTAAACAGCACAGTTTGGAATTCAAATAAAGCAACATTTGACAAAAACAGGCAAACCATGTTGTCTTCACATTGACCCTGAGGAGCTCCCTTCGAGTTATCTTCACGCCCTTTGTTGCTACTAACCTGAAAAATATGACAAAAAAAGTAGCATGAATACATAAACAGAGATGATCTACCTCACAATACGAGTTTAAGCAACGGTATTTGGCTTTCGATCCGCGAGACACCGAAGTCAAGTTGTCTTTTTGCCTTTCTCAATATGATCCGAACTCACCAAATAGTAGAGAAACAGCCCGAGTGGCGCTGAAGTACGTTTGGGTAGTAAAACATTTTGAATCTGTCACAAAGATGCTCGAAAATATCACAGAAACGAACAAACCAGGCCGATATGAAATAATGTTCAGTACAGACGGTTGATAAATATGTTTTTTTTCCCGCCGCAGATCACAAACAAGCCAATAAAAACAGCGTAGATACATTTTTGAAAATATGATGCGTTCAATTTCATATTACGGTAGGACATAGCGCTACTGGCTCGCGAACTTGAACGCACTGTTGGTGTTAAAACATTTACAGGCATTGGATGTTTATCGGCGGCTGAGTGACACACTAGTCCAGCCACTGCACTTCCCACTGCGGCTTTAATTGGACAAATTACCGTCCGGGGTCACGGTCTTTCTAAACGTAACGCGTAAACAGTGAAACCCGAGAGCAGCTGAGGAATACCATTGTGAGTGAACGCGGGCCGAGCCTTCCGATTCTCCGCCGTGAACGTCATGGTAAAGTAAAGTCAATCCACCTATGGCACAGATTTTGTTTTGTTTTTAACTCGTCATCTGGACTGGGTTGTGGTTGGACCGAGAAGTCAGGAAAAACGTCCTCAACTCGACGACTTCCTGGCTAGACATTGATGGGATTATTGAAGGTTTATCATTATTTATTGTAACCTAAAAATTTTGGCCTCTCAAACCCTCCGCCTCATTTGAAAGATAAGGTCTACAAAACTCATCTAGATGGATCTTTTTCCTCATATTGTTGCAGTGTTGTCGTCAAAAAAAAATTTCAAACTTTTTTTTGTCATTTTTCATCACATTTTAGTATTTTTTCATCTCTTCTTTGTCACATTTTCATAATTTATTGTCACCTTTTTTGGTCATTTTTTTAATACATTTTTCATCACATTTTTATCATTTTTTCATAATTTTTTGTCACATTTTTTCATCGAATTTTTATCACTTTTTCATATTTTTTTCATCACTTTTTCATCACTTTTTATATCACTTTGTCACGTTTTCATAATTTTTTGTCCCTTTTTTTGGTCATTTTTCATCACTATTTCGTCATTTTTCCATCACATTTCTGTCACTTTTTCTCTTTTTTTTCCATCACATTTTCATCACATTTTTGTAATTTTTTCATCACTTTTAGTTACGTTTTCATAATTTTTTGTCACTTTTTTTTGGTCATCTTTTTTTTTTTTTAATCACTTTTTTGGTCAGTTTTTCATAATTTTTTTGTCACATTTTTGTCACTTTTTCATAATTTTTGTCACTTTTTTGGTCATTTTTAGTAATTTTTTATTACATTTTTGACGGATTTTTGTCGCTATTTTGACACTTTTTTTTCAAGAAACCTTTAGATTTGGGCAAAGCCAAACTGGAGAAAATGTGCTCGGTTCATGCGGGGGTTAAGAGGTTAAACACGGGGAAAAGTGGGAGGAAAAAAAAATATAATTCAAACCAAATGTTACTAATTTTTTGTAGTAATGATTTACGGAACTTAACGTTATTTTTAGACATGGCAACGGAAAACGCGACGTCACCCTCTTTAAGGAAGTCGCGAATGGCTTTGACCACGCCCCTCTCTGAACTGAAGGGAGAGGCGGAGGCATGAGGAGACCGTCCGAGAGCGAAGGCAGCAGCGCAGAGGAATCGACTACAGCGGGGCGAGAAGGAGAGGCGAGCTGACAGGTTGAAGACAGCGCATTGCTCTTAGGTATTTGCACATTTTAGGAAGCTACTCCCTTTAAAACATGGCGTATCACAGTCCGTACCGACCTCCGCCCCACATCAACCAACCGGCCGACCAGGGCTTTCTGTGGAATATCTTCCAGAGGTGAGTGCTGCTGTTTCTTCTTTCGCTTCATTACTGTGCCTGTCATTTTGCACCGGAGACACAAGAACACACGCTTTTAATCATCGCACAGCCCGCCTTAGTTCTTGCTGTTGACAATCGAGGCACTATCTCGAACTAGATCTTTGCACTTTGTAGTGAAATCAGTAATTTGTCAAGAGTAAAGTGTCACAATCAGTGTCAGGGCTTCCTGGAAATGCTCTTGCTCAACATAGGCTACTCGTACTGTACTACAAACCACTACATGCGTGTTGATACGCATATAATTAGCCTACTACTTGCCTACTCATGATTTAGTACACGTTCACATGCAGACATTTACTTACTAGCTGGATTATTCCTCAGTGAATTGAATGCATTTTTGCCTATAATAAAAAAGAAGATTAGTTTCCAAGCATGAATGAATCTAAGCAGAGTAGAGGAGAATCATTGAAACTTTAGGGCCACGTCCATTCTCTCCCGCCTTATATATACATAAGGATACACCTTATACATACATTAGGAAGTAGGACTGCCGGAAGTGTGAAAATATAGCAAATGCCTGATGATTTGTGTGGCTTGTTTGCTAAACCATTTCCACTCACTGGCCCCGCATCCCATTACAATTAAGCACCACTTAGTTTTCCTCATCAGAGTGTGTTAAATCAGCACATCAAAACCAAATCGAGGCTGAAAATTAACACAATTATGAAGAGCCTGACGAGCTGATTTTTTTTGTTTTAGAAATCTCTGTCAAATGTAAGACCTCAGTGATTTTGTGATCCATTACTGTGGATATAAAGCTTCACCTGGTGTTTCAATGATCATGATTTGGTGAAGCCCCATGCAGCCGACAGCCCAAGCTTGGCACAACATGAGTGGTGGCTGCAGTCATGCCTTCTCACAGTCAAAGTCATCAGTCACAGCACTATAGGCAATAGGGGGGGGAGAGACCACTGATATGTTTTGCCCGGTGGTGGTGATTGTAAGTAAGCTATAGGCGTTATGTAATACTGCAGAGGATTTTTCCCCACTGCTTTGCTTTCTCACAACGTTGAACTGCCCCGGGCTTCATCGCAAGCTTTGAAACGCCCTCGCGAATTATTTATGTGTGGGAGCAAAACCTCTCTCCGCTGTACATTAATAGGGTTTCCTTTTTGTGTGTGTGTGTGTGCATCCCTCTCAGAAATAGAAGCGGTCAGCAGGCACAGGGATGTAGGACAAACGGTGTGACTTTCATGAGTGGCTGCTTGTCCAACGCCTCTCGGACTCAATCTGACAGGGCAGTGCTGGAATTCCCTTCGGTCATGTGATCTCCAAGTCAATAGAGCATATAGAGCCGCTTACGGGCCTGGCAAGCACGCACACACCTACGTACACCTTCTGACCTATGAGTCACCATCACGCTCAGAAAACTGATTTGTTTCGATCCAGTTCTCCTGTGCTTCCTCTCTATGATTTTAGAACATTTCCCCTTTTCCACACCACATCATCTAACATAGGGAGCGTTAATTTCACAGACGTATTCTGTGTAATTACTGTGCCTATCCACATGAAACCAAAACTGGCAGAAAGTTAAATGTCTTATGTAGTGGTGGACAAAACCATTAGGAAATGTTCAGGTTAATGTATTGCTCAAAAGACAGACTAACTTTACAATAAAGTACTGTACAGAGATGCAGACAAATCACTTATTGCCATTTATAGTAGCAGCTGGTAGACAATATTTTGCCCATCTCTTGTAATAAGGTTAATATGGCAAATTTGTGAACATCTTTTATATGAAGGAATTGTCTGGAAAATATCCGTTGTCTTTATTGGAGACTTCATCCGAGAACTGGCTCGCTATCAAAGTGTCTTCCATTTTCCCCGTTCAATTACAGATTTTTACCTATTTTACGTCTGGGCCATTACATCGGTTGTAAAATAGTAGCTCCTCCAGCACGAAGCTGTCTCCCAGTCTGCCTTTTTTATTGCTGGACACTAAATAATTCATAAGGCAGTCACTTTTTGACAGTTGGTATGACAAACATGTTGGCACCTTGCCCTTTTGGAGCAAGATAGGACTTCCACGTGAAGATCAGATTGTTGCCATGTAAAAAACAATGTGTGCCTTTCAGTGTGGTCGTACGATCTATGCAGTGGATTGAAGTCTGTAGCTAAGCCTTGATGACGTCAGAAGGGCGTGTTTATGTGGAAAGTTGAGGCGGACTTTGGGCTTTCCAGCCTCCTTGCTCATTGGAAACAGTGAAACATGGGGGAAAAAAAAAAAATGAATTGAATGGGGCACATATGCTTTTGTATAGCACGCTTCCTCCCTATTGGACTGCAGGCTTGTTCTGTCTTCGAAGCGTGAATATCCAGATGGTTAACAGTTTGCCGCGAGCTTACAACACAGTCTAATTTTCAATCGCAACACCTCACCTAACTCTACCTTTTAGATGTACAGGGCTGCGAGGGGGGAAAAAAGGCGACACTGTGCGTGCATTTCGGGCTAATCAATCAATGTTTGGTAAAGGCTGGGTGCTCTTGCTGACGATACAACTTCCCACCTTTTTAGCAATAAAGCTCTCCTTATGCCAGCGATGTTTTCTCAACCCAGGGAGCGCAAACAGCCAGTTAACCTCCGCGTCTCTGTGTTTGTTTTACTACGGGGGAAAGTCAAGCTTACCGGCATTGACAGACGCACAACCGTCCACAGAGGAAGGCCACAGAGTCGGCGCCGGTTTGGCCTCGCATTTTTCAAGCGTTAGGGGGAATCCCTAACCCGAGCATCGCCCCTCCCTCCTGTTTTCTCTGTACAGGAATTTCGCTCTGTGTTTGTGTGTTATGCGGACAGGTCGGGCCGGAGCTGTTGCTAAGGAACAACTGAGTCACGGGAGGTTTTTTTGACCGAGCTACAATCACGGTCAGACCCGTTATGTTCGGTTTTGACAAAGTAGTGAGCAGGATACACAAAATGCTGGAAACTCATGGAAATCTTACAGGTTGTTAAGGCTTTACAAAGAAGTGCAAAACCTGTTTGAATGGGAACGCAGCATACTGTATCTCTTTCTGTACTCAAATAGCATAGCACCTGCCAATTAAACAGGGAAGCATTATGTTTATAGCTCTATAACTTCCTCATTTGCCGTCGGTAAACAGTAGCCGGTAGAGCCAGACAAATTACAATACAAGGGTGTCACTTACTTTTATATCTTCAATTGGAAAGAATGTGTTTTTAGTTCTCTCACAGTGCTAGTATTTCTATTCTCAAAATGAACATTACATGATATCCTCTTTCTACCTTGAGAACATATTTGATGATTTGATTTTCCCAAGTTACTACCTCAATCTTAATTCTTGTCAATCGTGATTAGTTTTGAAATTAAGTTGCACAAATATTCACTTAGTTCTTGATTAAACTAAGAATTAAGGGGGTCTAAAACTTTACTACGCTAGGCTGAAGCACCCGTAAGCGGACACCTGACGGGCGCCTTCATTGCCCACATTAGTTACACTTGGCTGTCTCGAGATCAAACCTCACACACAGAGTTTGTCCCGCGGGAGCATTGAGCCTACAAATTTCCACTCATTGCCTCCCCATTCATTCCCCTGTGGTGTTTTGAAACCTGAACGTATGCGCGGTGGCTTTAAGTTGCAAGCGGCGAGTGTCGAGTGCCCGCAGAGCTATTGTGTACCCGGAGAGTGCGGCAGTGTGTGAAGTGGGATCTAATCTTTTTTGCTTTCTGTCCCCAGGGTTGACAAGGACCGCAGCGGGGTGATATCAGACTCAGAGCTTCAGCAGGCCCTATCGAATGGTGCGTATCACTTCCGACCGCCTCTTTCTTCTTTTTAGTAACGTTTAACCCCAGCCTTCAAGTGTCCTGACCCTCGCGCTAATGCCTAGTTCTCTTTTACATAACACGCCTCCTTATGCATATCACTTTTCTGTCGCTCTGTTTATGCTGTGTCTATGTGGGCTGGACCATATTGGGAATGCACACTATGTATTAGTGGCTGAAAATTTGCGATATATGGTTCAAAATTTAAGATTTGGTTCACGGACACATTTATGAGCGATAACAACAATTTAGATAAGACTGAAGGATGAACTGCTAAACCATAATCCCATGCAGTTCAGAAAATGTTTGTAGAAGTCTAAAGTGATTCTCGACTGGTGGAACAGGACCCAAAAGTGGGTCGCGGGCCTTCTCCAAACCAGAATATTGATAGTTTAAAAAAAAAAATGATGATAGGAAGATTTATGATCAATGCCTAAAGGCTCATTTGTTATTCATAAGACGCAAGAACTTTATTCTTACACAAGAGCTGCAAGAACAAAATAAAGTCATTTATGCCTTATAACCAGGGAAGTGAAGTTACAAAATGTTTCCATGGTTACAAGGCAAAAAAAAGTTATTGTGTCTTATGCGTCTAAGTTTGAATAGGCCTTAAATCAACTGAACTTGGCAAAGAAATCCTTCGTTTTGATATAAATTTCACTAAAAATGGTCATATTATTTTAAATCAAGGTTGAAATTAATATTTTTATGTGGGGTGAAGCATCACCAGTTGAGAACCTCTGGTCTAAACTCTAGGGTTAGCAGGTTTTCTAATGTTACACCATCTGACTCAGTGGAAACGTATTTTAATATAATCATATAGTAATATATAGTGAACGCCCACATCTTCAACCCAATGTTTTACAGCTATTCCTCTTAATCTAAACATTTTTAATCTTTCGTGTCCACATTAGAGACACTCATTTCCCAATCAATTCACAAAGCAAGACATACAGCCACAAACTGCAACTTAACATTTATCAAGAAATGTTTTAAAGATACTGACAGAGGGGGAAAACAAAGCATTGAAACAAAAAAACGTTCTCCCATTTGTCCACCACTACTTTAACGAATGCGGAATTATGAATATATTTTTCTACTGAGAGCAAAGTTGTTAAACAGCCCATAAACACTTAAAAAATTGGCAATGCTAAGGAATCTAACGTTAGCTTCATGCTACATATGCTAACTTAAGCGACACGTGCCAATTGCTGTGAATAAACATCCATATGGACCCGATATTGGTTTGACTTTATGTGTGTGTCATAAATATGTTATAGTCTGCCACAAAATGGCTGAAAACTGTGAAAAACTGTGATTCCCATGAGAGAGTTTCTTCCCCCACGGCCCTTTGTCTGACACGTTGCCGTCTGTATCTAGTTAAAGAAGTGCAGGAATAATGCATCGATCCAATTTATGGATGATATAACCCTGAGCAACGTTGCAAAAAGAGAATATTTCATATCACCGCATTGCCATTCTCTTTTATGCTCACATAGAGACTCATTTACCAACAGACTGCAGAGTTTCACTTTTAACTACCAGATCTGAACCAAAAACAGTAGTGCACTTCACAGGACGCCTCATACTCACTCTGACAGTGATTGATAGCCTGTGCACAATTATTAATGAAGACTCCACTTGTACTTGCTAAAAATGGTCGATGCAATGACACACTGCTGATGGATGAATTTTCAGTCTATTAGCCCAGTCTTTTGTCAATGGACAGACTAGAAATATTAAGTGCGATCCTGAAAGTACTGACTTTGTGAACTTACGATGAGGGTAATGAACTCCACATCTGTACTCAAGTAGAAGTCTGTTGCTTCAAACAAATACTAGTATAGTATAGAGTAAAAGTATTGGGAAAAGTTGGACTTGCAGCGGGATTAGGAAGTAAGCATATCTTTCTGTATCATGGACTAGTGTGAATGGAAATTACTACAGACTCACATTTTTATGAATGTTAAAAAAAAAAATGTTCAAGGTCACTATGAAATGTTTTTTTTTTGTAATAGTTTTTCAAAGTCAAAGCTTGAAGATAATCAGTGTTTTTACTAACAGAGCATGACTGTGTGGGAAGTAGTATCAGAGTGTCTGAAAACACTGTGAAACCTACTACTACGGCTGTTGCTTCTTCTGCTACTATGTTTTTTTAAGATACTAGCCCAAAAAATACCAGTGAGAACATAAAAAGTGCTGCTGCTGCTATTACAACACTTCAGGTACATTAGTTTCATGACTTTCCGCCTCTGACGGTGACATTGCACCTCAGACGTACTTAAAAGGGTTTGAGAAAATCCCTTTAGTTCTTTGTTGAGAACCTTCACCATTATAAGTTGAACTCAAAGGTGATTCATCGGGGCTGTTGTGTCTTTGTGTGGAGAAAAAGAAAGAGGTTAGAATTGACTTGAAACGCCCCACACGTTCGTAAACTTGGGATTTCAGCCGCTGTGATGGAAGTGAAATTGGTCTTAATCTTGTGGAGCTCGGGCGGAGGGTGGTTCAAACGGGATTAAGGCTCACTCCTGGTCTGCGCGCAGTAGGGAGAAAAGGAGGACACTTGTGATTCAGCGGGCAATCCGAGAGCAGTGTAGAATAGTAATGGTACACGCCGTTGTCCGTGTTGAGGCCGAGAACTGGGGATTGCTCAGACCAAGATACAGCTAGGAACATATTTGAATTTGAGGTGAAGGTGTACTTTATAATCCTCATTTTGCCTCTGCGTTTGACCATCCTTCAATGCCTCTGGGCCGACCTGTGCCACAGCGCAGTGCCCGAGGACCCATCTTCAGATCTGCCTAGCTGCTGGAGGTGTTGTGTATGCTTACCCACTTACATGTGCAAACTCCACACAGAGAGCCCACTTCGCACAGGGATCGAACCAGGACCGTTGTGTTGTGAATGCTTGTCAATGAGCCAAAACAAGACTGCCTCAAATACTTAAAGTGTCAAGCAATGCAGTGAGACGCGCAGGTTGGGGGACCACCTCAAATATTAGTGAAATTGGGACAAGTCATTTGATGCGGTGGGACAGACATTTGAAATTCTGACTTAGATTTAATTTTCATCAGCGTTGAAGCGTTTCTTTTGCAATTTTGGCCCAAACACACAATAACACAATCACACATACAACTAGAAATGGATCGCAAATCCTCAACTTTAGGTGATTTAGTCATATTTTCTGTCCCAGCTTTGATTAGTTGCAGTAAGCATTAGCATCCTGCCATTAGCATTATCATACTATTGCTAGCCACAGCATTTTGCGCAGCAATCCAAAATACAATTATCGAGGTTAAAACACAGAAATTGAATTCTCTAGAATCTCTGCTTCAAAATGACATGCAGCATGTCCATATTGACTGAGGTTTAGTGAAACTAACTAACTTTAGTTGTAGCTAACCAATTTTCATTGCAATGGTTCCCCTGATGAAGTCATGGGAAGACTCGTTTTAAAACCCCGACTTCTCTATCACTTTCAGAGATATCTGCTTATATCGGCAGTAGATCGCCCGATAGTGTAAATCGCCATATATCGGCCCAATATATCGACTGGCCGATATATTGGTCGACCTCTAGTTTTGTTAATGTCTTAAATGCAGCAAATCTATGCATTTATCATTTCAAAAGATCAGATTTAACAGAGAAATGGAGTAAAGTGAGGCTATTCAACAACTTGGGCAAAATAATCATGTAAAATGGACAAAATAAACAACAAAACATGCAACTGAATGTGCTTCGAACCATACTTTTTGTGTTTTTGTGAATTTATGGCAAATAAGATGAAGAAATGTAGATTTAATGCCAGCTTGAAGCAACTGTAATGCTTTTCAGTGACATTTAAGGCCTTCATTTTGGCAAAATTCCTTTAATGACTCTGAGCTATATTTTGCCATTCTCTTTGCAAATCTGACTATGAAAAAATGGGGCATTATCTAAATGGGTGGGACCAGGGGATAAAGGTGTAACGGTGGTCACTCTACACAGAGGGACATATAGGTCACAAAATATTATAACCCCAAAATTTAGGACGCCCATTAATATAAGTTTTATTTTTTGACATAGAGTAATGAATGGCTGAGCCCAAATGTAGGTCAAATTAGTTCTAAAACATGATTAATAACGAAACCCGGGCTTATTACTTCAGTCTACACCAGACGTTCAGATTTAAGCCAGGTTTAAAGTAGGAGCAAGAACCTAAACCAGGACTAGACCTAAACATGGACAGATCAAAACCAGGACCAAATGGGATTCGAACTTCAAATACAGTCACAGGAGTTACAAATGAGTTTACACATAGTCCCGACTTCTCGACCTTGCTTTAAACACTGTAAGATTTATGACGAGGTAATTTTTAGCTTTTGGAGATTGCAGCAGCCGATAACTTTTGCCTTCCCATTAATTTATAACGAGTTCCCCTCCAGTTTACGGCTGAAAAACGCTCTGAAACACTCGGACAGCTGTGCACAGACTTCAGAGCAGATAAATCCTCCTTTTTTTGGGGGGCTCAGAGTAAAATGTGGAAAGCCGCTGCAGAGAGAAAGCACTTATCAAACGACGCAGTGGCTTTGGCTCGGCATACTGATGAGTCGAGTCTGTGAGCGTGGACGTGCTGCGAGGCGTCTAATCGACATTAAAGGGTGTAGGACTGATAACATGAAGGAAATGGATGTGATTATGTAGAAAGATAACTGCTACAGTGTGAAAGGGTATGGTAGTATTTAGTATTCTTGCCACCCGGTGTCTCCTCTAAATGTGTCGGCGCTGTTTGTTTGATATGTGTAGGAATATGCAAAAGTAATTGAATCGTGGATAATTATCAGTCGACTGTACCCTGATGTTTTCAGTGCTTTCCCTGTTACAATAAGATTACAATTCTGAAGAGTTCATAGCTTATACTTCCATACTGAGTATTTAACCTTGAACTAGAAGGTTCCCAGTTCAAAATTAGTTAGATTAAAAGTAAGTAAGTGCTTTATTTGTCATTGGACAACCGTACAACGAAATGTGTTAGTCCTGAGCTGCGCCAACCTGACCAGCATGGTTTTGGAGGTAGGGGAAACCTGGCTGATCCTCTGATGCAGGCGCACGGTGCAGCACCTCCTTGGTTTGTCCCTGTTTCAGAGCGTGGTGTCCTGCACTGGTCAGCACCTCCTCCTTCCTCTTCCTCCTGCACAGCTCCCTTCACTCCACAACAGTCTTTCACCACCTTCTGTGAAAAGCTTGGCAGTTAATCTGCTTTATTCTCCAGTGAACATCCATTAGCCAGAGCAATAGTAGGGATAGAAGGCATGTGTGGCTTAGCTGTGAGTCTTGCCCAGATCAATCAATCAGGGCGGCACGGTAGCGCAGCGGTTAGCGCCTCCGCTTCACAGCTAGAAGGCCCCGGGTTCAATTCCCACCAGGACGGTGTGGAGTTTGCATGTTCTCCCCGTGTCTGCGTAGGTTTCCTCCGGGTACTCCGGTTTCCCCTACCACTAAAAACATGTGCAATAGGTGAATCCTCCAGCCAGGTGATTCTGACCATCAGCCTGGCTCCACATCATGGAGATGGGGTGGCACTGCCGTCGACCACTGCTCCTTACGGGTTGCCCCAGCGGCATCGAAGGATGGGTTAAATGCAGATGACAAATTTCCCTACGGGGGAACAACAAACAAACAATCAATCAGACATCACAATAGACATCAATAAATACAAACACACATAAAAACGGCATTCGAGTCAGTGGCTATGTATCGAATGCTTTTCTGAAAAGATGTGTCTTCAACTGTGATTTTAAAAACACTCAACTCAGTGATGTTTCGAAGCTGTACCGGAAGTGCGTTCCACAGCTTTGGGCCTTGGGCAGCAAATGACCGGCCTCCAAACTTTTTTGTATTTGACCCTGGGAGTGCCGAGGGAGGTGTGTTCAAAGGAGCACAGAGTTCTGGCTGGTTCGTAGACCGTTACTAATTCGGCGACGTAGTCCGGGGCCAGACCATTGATGGCCTTGAACACAAACATCAGGACCTTAAACTCCACCCTAAACGCCACCGGGAGCCAGCGGAGAGAGCGGAGGACTGGGGTGATGTTGGAGAGGAGACGAGCTGCTGCGTTTTGTACCAGTTGAATACCTCCTTGTCTGTCCTTTTTTTGTTTGTTTCCTGTAGCACCTCTTGTGACTCCTCCACTGTGCTGCAGGTGTGAGGGGCTCTTGGTGCCACTTTTAAAATGCTGCTTTTTTCAGGACCATTATGGACTCTTTGCAGTAAAAAACAAACATTGAACCTCACAAAAATATGGCAAAGACGTACAGAAGCATCCAATAAAACAATGCAGTTCGCAGAAAAAGGCAAAAAACGCATCTGTACCAAGAAAGGGAGGTTGCTGCTTGTTTACACGTCGCCATAAATCAGCCAATACATTTAGCTATTGAGAGGCAGTTCTACTTTTTTATATTCCTTCACTATTTAACCAACCAATAAGAAATCAGTAAAACAGCCTTTGCACAATGTGAGAAATGGTTATTAGGAGATACCGTATAACTGAGATGCCAGTGCTTGATTTTATTACTTTATGAAAGTAAAGAGTCTGTGTGAGATATAGTAGAAATATGAACCTACCTGCGAAGACCTACATCGCTGCGTTACCCCAAATAACTCCCTTACAGCACGTTTGAATAATAAATATGCTTCAGTAGCTTTTCCCCTCGCCTTTCTGCTCCTCAGGAAAGAGCTTGTTGTGGCAGGTTTGCGCGCTCTTGTCTTGGCCACTTCATTAAACCCGGCGTGATATGAAACAGAGCCAATGGAGCAGAACAACACTGCGGTCCGCTCGCTAAAGCCACTACCCGCCGCGCTGCCATTTCTCCCGCCTGTGAAAGCTTTATTGACCTGCGAACGGGACATTTATTTTGCACCTTTTTGCCTGCCTCCTCACGCTCCTCCTTTTGGGACAGAGCAGAGAGCAGCGCAGAGCGTGTCAAGAGGGAACACAGGGGCGGTTTGTGCTTTCCAGTCAACAACATCATCCCACACTGATTATGCCGTTTCCTCCGGAGGCTCGTCTTCTTATATTGTTGCGTTAAACCCTGGTCACTTCTTTCGCTCGTGCTTGAAAGGAAACACACTAAACGGTCCAAGACTTTTGAGTGTTTAACCATGTCGTAATGTTTGTCCCGGATCAGAAAACCTACCTGGAGTGGTTAGAGTAATTCTGCTTCTGGCGTCTGCAATATAATGAGCGAAACCAGAAGTAGCACCAGAGCTGAAATAATTAGCTTGGTGGTGGTAAATACCGTATTATAGCTATTAATGTTCCCCAGAATCGCTCTTTGTTCTCACACCCTGAGCTTCTAAACTTTCTAGCTGTTGCTTTTAGCTGGTTCCATATGGCTTTGCTTACACCCACACATTTCAAAATGATTAAGTCCAAGAGGTTTTTCCTGACGCGTTGCTTTCTATATCTCTGCATCTTTACGATATCTTGTTTTTTGTTTGTTTTTTGCCCATCTTCTCTCTCTGAAGTAAGTGCTGCCTGTTTCCATCGCCTTATTAAATGGATCATTAGCATAAATCCGGTACCTGGAAAAACTCAAATACATCACTTATCCTGTTCTTTTAAAGTTTATTGTGGTATGGCTGACGAAATGTATTTGTAATGATGCTGCCGCCATCCAGTGAAATGTCGCGCCGTTCTTGACATTTTATCTCGGGTCTCTTTTCTTTGCTTTCGACGGCTGGGGAAAGGTGGCAAATTGTACAACTGATCAGAGACTTTGATGTGACCCCAAAGATTGCTCTTGAAAAATTGTTTGGGGAAAATGAAACTCCCTGAGCAGCTTGAACTGAACTCTGTAGGAGATTGGCTGCCCTTGCTCAAACTCTCAACCCAGTTTGTAAAGTTTCACACGCATTGTTAAAGTAATGCTTACGTTTAATAGAAATATTGCAATTGAATTAATCTACAGAACATTAGTATGGTTTTACATCAAATCTAATCCTATTTTGAAGCAAGAATGAAGCAAGTATGAATAAATTGTATATAGTTTGAGAAAATAAATACAAATATACCTATCGGTGGTTATTTGTAGCACATTTAATAAAATGATACAATAATACAAAGGAAAGGGAGAATGAAAAGGGTCAAATAAATGGTGTTTCAATAAATGGGTCAAATTCAGTTCAACTTGGATAGACTCAAACAGACAAAAGCAACGATTAGAAAGGTTTATTGACATATGTATATTTTTGGCGATCAGTCCTTAGCAGTAGACATCAGATATATGAATTAAATTTAGTATGGATGGGCAGGTTAGAGTTGGAGATGTGTCTCTGGATGCTGGTGGTGGTACAGGAGGTCTGAAAAGGATCCTGCAGGGAGAGCAGGAAGAGGTGGAGACAGGGTGGAGGTGGGACGGGGTGGAGGTAGGTCGCAGCACAGCTCTGGGAAGCGAACGAACGAACCGTGAATGCCAGAAGCTTAAAGGAATAGCCCACCGTTTTTACATACTAAGATATGTTCTTAGCTCACTTTAGTCGTGTTAATATATCCCCGTTTGGTCTTTGTCCGCGCGCTCTGTCACGCAAACGGAGCACATACGCAGCCTCTCCCACATGTCACATAGCTCCAAAAAAGCTCACAATAGAAGCTACCAAGCTCTTCCACGTGTTCCCTATTTAAATAAAGTTACGTGAAGTGTTTTCATGCGAAGTATATTTACCCAGAAATGTAGCATGTCGATTTTATAAGCAAATAAAAAGGGGGACTATATTGTGAGGCGTAATGATACGAGGAGCACAGCGTCCGCGTAGTAACTCCTAAAGACTTCCCCCGCTCACTTCCGTCAATAACCTTTAGGAGTTACTGCGCGGACGTTTTACTCCTCGTATCATTACGCCTCACAATATAGTCCCCCTTTTTATTTGCTTATAAAATCGACATGCTACATTTCTGGGTAAATATACTTTGCATGAAAACACTTCACGTAACTTTATTTAAATAGGGAACACGTGGAAGAGCTTGGTAGCTTCTATCGTGAGCTTTTTTGGAGCTATATGACATGTGGGAGAGGCTGCGTATGTGCTCCGTTTGCCTGGCAGAGCGCACGGACAAAGACCAGACGGGGATATATTAACACGTCTAAAGTGAGGTAAGAGCATATCTTAGTATGTAAAAACGGTGGCCTATTCCTTTAAAAGCAGAACCGAGGGCGATGATTGGCTGCTATGAAGGTGTGGCTGAGGTCTGTGCTGATAGGCTGAGGTGGAGGTGCGACCCTCACGGACACGATCATTGGCTTGGTCCCAGGACATTGTTCTCCATATACGCTATTAATCAACTTTATGTAATATATGGCTGGCAGCTCGTCACAATTCCCAATTTCTTAGATCCTCGATGATGACACGCAAATTTGTGGATTAACTAGTCATGATGCCCCTACAAAATATATAGATAACTAGATCATGAATTGCTGTACGCCGTTTATTTTTCATAGATTTGTTCATCTCATCGGGGGGAAGTGCCCATTGTGAGAGTAAACCGGTTACTAGTCCGAAATCTACTAGTGTTGAGCTCGTGTTGAGGCCTGATGGTAATTACATGGAAACAGGACGCACACCTATTGTTTTCAAGGTGCTGGGATTACTCTAAGCCAGTATAACAACTGTAAATGGCTACTATTGTCTTTGCATTGGAAACGGGGCTGCTTAATGCGTTATCCTCCGTTATCCCTATGATTTTCACTGTGCTACCATGCTATTACTGTGTTGTACGATGGATTTAAAGATTCAACTTCTCTCAATCTCTTTCACAAACTACAGAAATCAACTGTATACTTAGACCTTAGTCAATGTTTTTGTTTGCCTCTCCTCTGCTTTCCTCCTGTTACCTCTGCGCCCCTCTCTCCGGTGACTGTGGCACCAGCGCAGAGCCTGCAGTTTGTCCTTTTGTCCTCTACCACTTCTGTTCTATTTGCTCTGCCTTTTTCCTCACCTCTGCGTTGTAACTATCAGATAAAGCTCCTCTGCCGCCGTGTCCAATGCATTTCTGGGTTTGATATGCAGTAGCTTCTTCCCCCTCTCCCGCGCCGTGCGTCCCCCGCACACAGATTTATGCTCGTCCTGTTATTTATTTAAATGTGGCTGAGAATGGAGTCTCTGAAATTGCTGACATGACTGAGCGAGCTGCACGGGACGAGAGCCAAAGAGGAAAAAGAGCAGGTTCCCACAAAGCAACGCTGTCGTCCACAACGGTAGTGTTGTGTTAACTCCGGTCGAGATGGCTGAGGGAACATTCTTCAGTCGTGGACGTGGCGGTGGGATGGAAATATGCAATACGAAAGCTTACAATTATTTAGGTAATTGAATGTCCTTTGCTGTGAACAAAATACGCTGTGCCTCCACGGGGACTCATTACGTGTGCAACCTGCTAATCTTGCAGCAGATTAGTCATTCATATATTTTAGTCTTCTCCGAAATGCCAGTGGTGCTGGTTGTGTTTTGAATTATGCAAATTCAGAATGGGATATTTTACGGAGATTGTTCAGACCCGTTTGTGACCGCTTCATGTGACACAGCGGAAATGCCAGAGAAATGACAGAGACAGTTGAATTTGTTTTTCAAATTAGACGTCTCGGGACTATTTGTAAGTTTTGCATGTTTGGCTAGAGACTAGGCTTGTTGTTTAGTTGTGGATTACCAAGAATTACCTCAACACTCATTTTACACTAGTATTACATGCTTAAAGGGGGGGTATTATGCAAAATCGACTTTTTCAAGCTTTACATCATGTTATTATGTCACTCCCTCATTAAAAACATGCCTGAAGTGTTGCACATTCACGTATTTTTGAGTAATCTGTAAAAACTCTGATGGCAGCCATTTTAGGGATAGGTTTGCCTGAGTCCTCCTAGGAACGCCCCCATCTCCTGGAGACGCCTCCGAGCTTTCGTCACCAGCCGAGTAACCAACCACTGCCCCTCAGCAGAACCCCCTCCCCACTGATGCCACAGACAGCGTGTGGAGGGGGCGTGTCGGAAAGGGTCAGAGGTTCTTAAAAAGACAGAGGCCTAATTTCAAGACATTCACTACAGCCATTTTGAGAGAGCAATTTTATACAAGGCAGTTTTTCTAATTTACTGCATTTACAGACCAACAGAAGGTTCCGTCATCATTGTAGTGTGCTATGGTGCTATGTGATTAAAAAAAAGCATAATACCCCCTCTTAAACATTAGATACAATATGATTTCTTACCTTAATTCTGGCTAAACTGGCTATCACTTACTGTCTTTTCATCATTAGTTTCCTATATCTCCCTTTGGCATTTTCCCCATAGTTCCCATGATAAATAGGAAGTCATGAAGTCATGAAGTCATGAGTGCCAAAAAACTAACATCTGCACTGGGCTTTTACTGTACCCCGAACAACTTATTTCTTTTGCTGACCCAAGGCCTCAGACTCACTCTTACCTGAAGTGAACATGACATTGCTGGAGCCTTTCCCACACAGTGTTGTTTCCTCGCCGCTCGCTGCAGATTTCCACATTAACAATTGTCCGGAGTAAGCAGGTTTTAGCCAAGAGCATTCAGGATAAAGGGAACTTTTGCTTACTTTATAAAGGGAAGAGACTGTGCATGAATTGGTAGAAAATATGTTATTATTCACCATGTGGCTTGAGTCTTTAGACGTTTCCTCACTTGCCCTTGGTGCTGATTTATTGATGGGCCGGTCCCGTCTTGGGATGTGGGGACTTTAGGCCGAGGGCTCTTTTTGAGTCTGGGGCCGGTGCCAGGATCTATATTTCTACAGTGTCGGGCCGAGAGCTCATAATATCGACACATTGGCAACTGCTCTGCTTACGCGCTCCACTGCCCCACATAATGAAAAGCGCGTTCCTCCATTTATCCTGCAAGCAGACAATTACTTTCACAAAATGCATCATCAACCTTATCTTTGAAAATGTGCGTCTGTTTTCCGTTATCGCTGCAACTAAATGTTGCCTTTTAAGAGACTACAGTGGCATGTAGGCACCACCTCCTGCTTCCTACCACAAAAATCTGATTTTGACATTTAGGCATCGGGCCAACTATGAGACCTAGGGGTGGATCGATCTTGCTTTGAGGTTTTATTGCAGCCAGTGGCTCACGAGACCATTTCACGGGGAAAAGGAAGAACATATTTATAATATTTACAGCAGAACTATGTAACTCATGCCCCTAGAGGCTATAAGCGCCACTTCAAGTGTGGTAGGATGTTTTTTTACTCATCCGTGAGAGTAAATACTACGCTGACAGAAAAGACAAAGGTAGAGATGAATATTGTACATCCAACTGCACAATGGAGCACATTTTTTTTCACTCAAACTTGGCTGTAAATACTGTTTAAGTGGAGCTAGCCCGCAGTTAGCTTTGCCCGTTAGCCTGTTAGCTTCGTGATTCTATTAGTGTGTATTGCAACCCAGTGCAGGGAAAGTTGCAATATTGGTTTTCTGACCCCCAAATCATCCCATTAACATGTATTACCCCCAGAGGGACTACAAAAAGGATTTATTAAGGTAAACAAGTTACTTAGTTCTTCTTTAATTAAATTCCAAAACATTCTGGACACAAACATTACACGTAGCACCATCTGTGAAGCAGTTGATGTTCTGCAAAGAAATCCACACACACACACACACACCGGATGACCTCAAGATAACCTTCACAGCAAGATGGGCCAGAAATCTCTCAGTTCTGTCTAGTGAGCAATCCTTATGCTTGTGTAGATTCCTAAAATTAAATCAAAACTCACTACCTTACCCTTTGAATCCAAATGCTATTTAATCTGTTTTTACATCATTGGTGGCTTGCTTGGATTTAGAGCGTGCTTGAGAAATGTAATTACACATTTTCTTGCACAAGATGTTTTCTCCGCTCTCACACCCACGATTGTTAATAAATAGCATTAGTTGTGGCCTCCTTTTTCATAATGCTCCATGCCGAAAAGGAGCGTTGAAGAATACAAAATTGGGCTGGATGATTTGTAAGAAAAAGGGACAAGGGAAAAGGATTACCTGCATATCAAAACATGTTTATTAACGAGTTTTATATGTTAGAAGATCATGGAGAGAGAACATTTGCCATTTGCTATACCTGTTTCCAAATAGCAATTGATTTTGAGTGATCACCCAGCCCCGCTTTCAAAACCACCTAAATGTTACCACTGTGTTGACACTGGGCCGCCATTGACCAAAGGCGTTGCATTAGAGAAACACGGCGTGACCTTTTCCCATCAGCAGCATACATACAGCCTTACAGAGCGACCACAGCGGGAGCAGCCCGGGGGTCACCGGTGTGGGCCAGACTTGACTGAGGTGGTCCGTGTGGTGGAGGACCTGTTTGTGAGTCTAGCAGCTCTTTGGGACAATACACTCTCTGTCCCGTGAACACTCCACGCTCTGTACCGGGGCCAACTGCCAGTAAAACGGACGAGACGGGGAGGGAGGGAGCGGAGGCGCATGTGGGGGGTGAGGAGACGGGACAGAGAGTGAGTTAGAGCAAGAGTTAAGGGTGAATAACAGTTAAGCTTTATCCTTTTTCCATCATCGCTTAAATGTCACATATACAGTCCTCCATAAACCGAATGGTCTGTTGTGGAAAACTCCCTCTTGTTTAATCTAGCATGCAGGAAACGCCTCCGATGCAGTTCGCACGAATCAGAATTACGCTGTCCTCGCTGCATGCAAATCACCTGCTCCCGCGGTGCGTTCACGGCTCACCAGGTAAAACGTGCACCACATCAGTGAACAAGCAGCAGGGCTAGAACATTGTGTCTTTGATTCAGTGCGTCCCACAAGGCCAAAGAAAATAAAGATATTTCATTTGCTGCAGATTTATATTCTAATGATTATCTTGCCAATAAATATACAAAGATATTTTTCATTGGATTACTTGGTCAAGGAATGCAACTAGGGCTGGGAACCTCTGGGTACCTTACGATTCGATACGCGATACATGGCTTACGATAACGATTATCTCACGATACCCCGATCTGCGATAATGTGATACAGCGATAATCAATACATTGCACAAAAATAACCTACGATACCTCACGATAAAAAAACATGCTACTTTTAACCAAATTTTTCATTGTATTACTTGATCAAGGAGTGCAAATATAGGATTTGTACACATTTTAACTAGGGGTGGGAACCTCTGGGTACCATTCGATTCAATACGCGATACATGGCTTACGATAACGATAATCTTACGATACGCTAATACTGCGATAATCAATATATTACAAAAATTACAAAAATAACCTACGATACATCACGATCACATAGGGCTGGGACGATCCACTTTTGTCACGATCCGATACATATCACGATACTCAGGGGCCTATCCGATAAAGTATCGATACTTGGTATTGCAGCACAAAGTATTGTGATCCAAGTCCGATCCGATATTTTGTCCCAGCCCTACTACATATTATTCATCGTTTACATTTCTTTTCATGTGCTTTATACCCTGAGAACAGTGGAGCCCTGCTGCCTCATTAATATGCATGACTTTGCTCCGTAATGTGCATGACGTCATCAAAAGTATCTGTATCGGAATAAAAAGCATTGTATCGTCCGGCAAAATATCGTGATATATTGGTGAATCAATATATTGTCTCTCTCTTACTTTAAACCACAGGAAGCTAAATTACTGCTGCTTGGAGATATCTTACTTAAAGACAAAGCAGGTTTGATTATGGATGAGTTGATGATGTTTTTTCTGATCAATATGGGTTGTTGTTTCAGCCAAAGCTGGGCTGGATACTAACCGCACTATACAGTTTATAAACTCTTAGACATTTAGCGTATGAAAGAACATTACAGTCAATGTAATAGCGCATCTCTCTTTAGAGTTTTGCCGTCCGAAAATAAAAATGTTGAGTGCATCATGGTCTAATAAAAGCTTGTCCATTAAAGAAGCGAGCGCTCATCTGTCATTTGCTGCGTCCCTAATGTGATTCGTGCCTTTGGATGCTTTTATCAGCCTGCTCGCTCTGTTTACTCAACTATTGAAAATACGAGGGGCTCGGCTCCAGAGGGAAATCTGTCTCAATCTGTCCACAAATAACATGTCATGGCATCTACAAAAAAAAACAAAACAAAGCTTAACAAACTTTGCTTGATAAAATAACAGTCGACATAATTGTGATGTTTAAGCGTGAAGAGGCGATTAATCTCACCGTGCTGCGGCTGATCAAACAACTCCAGTGAGAGTTTTGTTTTATGTCTCTCCTGAGTGTCCCAGTGACTATCGAAGCAGGTTTTATTGTGTTTTGTTGCTAATTCAGAGCAGCATTTCAATCAAACACTAATTTGTAAGATATTTGTCAAAGCTTTTAGAGGGTTGATTATTCACTTCAGACATGAGAGCTCCTTATAATGTTATAATGTTGGCTGACCACCTGACCTCCGTGGTTGTAGGTTTCTGTCCCGTCTCATCTGTAGTGAGCTGATGTCCTGTGAACTCTAAAGAAAATTGCTGTTTTGTGTGAGATAAACCGTGAATCAGATGGTTTGCAGGCCTGATGGTGGCTTTATTGACTTGTTCGTGAGTAGGACTGGGTATCGTTACATTTTTTCTCGATACCAGTATTTTAACAGTACTTGGTTTTCGATACTGATACCTGAACAATGCTTTTGTCGATACCTATACTAAAATATCTGCCATATATAACCATAAATCAGATTAATGATGTTAATTTATTCCTTTTTCTTCCATTTAATTTCTTTTGCATTTGTATGATTTGTTTGAGAAGAAAAGAAGAAAAATCACGTTAAAATGTTTTCTTTTTTTTCTCTCCAAATTTTCCATATTTTCCTCTAAATTTCCCTCATTTTTTTTCCTTTTTTTTCTGTGTTTTTTCTAAAATGTTCCGCCATTTTTTCCCCCAAAATTGTTTTCCCCAAATTTTATCTTTTTTTTTTTTTCTCTCTTTTTTCCTATTTTTTCCCCTGATTTACCCCAATTTTTTCCACTTTATTATTATTATTTTTTGAACTTGTGTTTCACTTTTTTTTTCTTTCAAATTTTGAGGACCAACAGCATCAAAACTTGAATATAAAGATTTTATATTTCTTTTCGATACCTGCTTTCGATACTTTTATTATTTCGATGCTAGTAGTACCTAAAGCTTTTTTCTCGATCCCAAACTGGTATCGTTTAACAGTCCCCAACCCTATATGAAAGTTCGATTTAATGCTTTATTTTCCCAAGTCTGTGCCTTTAGTCCCACCAAATTGCATTACATTTATGTATTGTTTCTTTTTCTTCCCTCACAGGCACGTGGACTCCCTTTAACCCTGTGACCGTCCGCTCCATCATCTGTAAGTATCTGCTGACAGTGACGCAACTTTTGTGTGCCGTGTTTATTTGTTTTCTCTCCATGACAACCGGATTATGTAATTATTAGGTTTGTGGGCAATTGGACACAGACAAAAATGTAGCTGTGACTTAAGTAAATATAGAGTCACGGGTGACGGCTCTATATTTAAGAGATGTATAAGTCAGACGTCGACAAAACAAAGTGTGATGCTAAATACAGTAGTGCTGCTGTCTCAAGACTGATTGTATTGTTTCTTGTAAATTAGTTTCTAATGTGGCTTGAAGCTCCTGGGGCATTAACTTTTAACTTTCTAATCTTTCCACGGGCTATGTTATGTTTGGTCCATTAGCTAAAACACTCCCAAGGTTGTTTTTTGTTTATTTACGCTCATGTGAGTAATCCTGTTCAATGAGAAGATAATAAAACAAAAGTGAAACAGAAAACACAAAATATATGCATCATTTTGTAACCCATCTGGTTATTTACACTACTGCCATATTTCTAATAATCTTGAATAGTTATGTACTCTTAACCCAGTATCACTTGAGTATTTTGTTTTCATTTTGTTGTGCAACTTGCAGAGCTAATCCCCCTAATACCAGAGCCTCCCTTTCCCACTGCACTGTGCCACTAAGTCCATTGTTTGATAGTCCCTCGGCAAGAAGCATATCCTGTGATAACACTCCCTTTTGTTGGGGGGTAATTGGATTGAATCACATGGAGGAGTACAGAGTAGTTTTTACGGAGGGGCCCTCTGCTTTATACGCTGCTGTCATGGCGCGTTCATGGACCGTTGGACGCGCCGGAAACAGATCTCCTCAGAGATGAAAATGAATTTCTGTCTCGAGTTTCAACTCAATGTTGACTTTGAATTAGCTTTTACTTTTGCTTGACAAAACGGGGAGTCAGGACTGAAATACTCTTGTTAAAATAGTGCAGGAATGACCCAATGTTGTAGATGAGGAAAGTAATGCAGGAAATACTTGCCATTGCCTTTGAGCCAAACTTTGTAGAGCACAATTCATACACACGGCAATTCAAACGCTTCACATTTGCATGAAATTACAAGAAAGCAGATAAAATCAATAAAACATCAACATAAAATGAATCAATTACAATAAAAGGCAAGTGTGTAGATAAAATACTTTCAGTTTTCAAATGCCCGGGCAGAAAGAACTGTTTTCAGCCTGGATTTGAACATTGTCAGAGTTGACGTCTCACATCCTCATGAAGACTGTTCCAGATTTTAGCTGCATGAAACTGAAACGCAGCTCACTATGTTTATTTTTGACTCTGGGAACCACCAGGAGACCCCTCCCTGAAGTTCTCAGGGCCCGAGATGGTTCATATGGCTCTAACATGTCAGAGACTTTGGTGCTAAACCATGAAAAGACTTGTAGACAAGAAGAGCTGTCTATGTGAGTGACAGGAAGCCAGTGCGGAGACCGGAGCACTGGACTAATATGGTCGTATTTCCTGGTTCTTGTCAGGACTCGAGCAGCAGCGTTCCGGATGTACTGCAGCTGTCAGTGAGCAGGCCGTTATAGTACTCCAACCTGCTGCAGACAAATGCATGGATAAGCCACTCTAAGTCTGGTTTTGATACTTCCTCTGATCTTAGCAATGTTTTTCAGATGGTTAAAAGCTGCTGATGTTATTGCTTTGATGTGGCTGTTTAAGTTCAGGTCTGAGGCCATGATTACCTCCAGGAAGCTAGTCCATCCGTCTTCATTACAGACTTGCTTAAATGCCATGAGCATGTCTCCCAAAGTCAGAAAAATGGATGGGAAATCTCTTTTAAGTGTGACATATGCATTGGCCAAGAGTTAGTATTTTGCGATCTTCTTCTTCTGCTGATTTGTTGTGTAATATTGATAGAATTGGGAAGTTTCCTCCTTAAAACATCGCTCGTTTTGTGCTGGTCCATACTCCAATTGTGTTTGTCACGACGTTTACCTAATAATAGTGGCTTGTATCCTGTTTTCATCATCTGTTATTGCCAGTACTTCAAGATTCAAGATTTTTTATTTGTCAATCAGTGATGTAGTGTGCATGGTCCAGGAGAGCTTCTCTGTGATGTGCACACCCAGGAACTTAGTGCTGGTCACCCTCTCCACTGCAGCACCGTTGATTGTTAGAGGAGCAATGCTGGACCCGCGCTCTTCGAAAGTCCACCACAATCTCTTTTGTCTTCTCCACATTTAGAGAGAGTTTGTTCTGTGTGGCCAGACTGCTCACCTCACTCCTGTAGTTTGACTCTTCTCTGTTGTGTTGTCTGCAAACTTGATGAAGAGGTTTGAGAGTCGTACTTTGGAGTGCAGTCATGGGTCAGCGGAGGGAACAGGAGTGGGGTCAGCACACAGCCTTGGGGAGCCCCCGTGTTCAGTGTGATGGTTCTGGAGGACTTGTACAGCCTGTGGTCTCCCCGTCAGAAAGTCCAGCCGCCAGTTGCACAGTAGTTACAGACCCCATATAAGATCAGAGCAGTCCTTACTCATCAAGTGCCTTTTCCATGCACACATTTAATTGTCCAACATGAAAAATGCACAATCATGCGTGATATGTCCACTAAAATGAACAAAAATTACAATTGAACTTTGGTAAGTAGTGTGTAAGTGACATTCCTCATCTTCTCTTGTTTTCCAGCTATGTTCGACAGGGAAAACAAAGGTGGCGTGAACTTTAACGAGTTTGCCGGTGTGTGGAAATACATCACGGACTGGCAGAACATCTTCAGGACGTACGACCGCGACAACTCCGGTTTCATTGATCGGAACGAGCTAAAGCAGGCTCTGACCGGATTCGGTGAGCAGCAAAGTATGCTAACATATTAACATCGGTGTGCTGTGCAGTGGTGGAGGGCTCTGCTGCAGTGAGTGCTTCTCAGAATGATCGCATGTTTAATACTGGGGCTGCAACTGATTATTATTTTGTAGCAGACTAGTCATCTTCTCTATTGTTTGACTAATTTAACAATTATCTTGATCCTTTGAGTTTAGTAAATAGCTTACTTAGATAGAGTACTGTTTATAGAAATAACATCTCAACATGTTTATTATTGTTGTGCCATTTTTTTAATATAATTTAAGATATAGACCACAAATTAGTGATCTCTGAATTTTAAGTATAATAGTCAACAAGTCACTTTATGGTTGGTCATTGCAGCCCTAATATAGTTTCTTTGTATTAACAATTCATACATTTTTCTTTCACAACTTTCCTGCATATTCTTAACCTCTGAATAGAGCACTTTTTTAGATAAACGCAACAGAAAGGTCACGAAAAACGCAATACAAAAGCGGCAAAAAAGTGACAAAAACTCAACAAGAAAGTGGCAAAAATAAGAAAATAAGATGAAAAAGAGGAACGTGAAAAATGTACCAACAACACAAGGAAAAAGATCTGTTTGCATCAGTTTTGTACGTCTTAGCTTTCAAATGAGGCATTACTTTATACATGCCTTTCAGCCATGTGACTTTTGTCGTTGTGGCAGCCATTTTTAATTCCAAAGTAGAATTATGCAGTACTACAACATGTAACAATATCTCTACTCAGGATATTAAAAAAGACAACTGATTGACAGTTTATTTACTCGTAATCATTGCTCAAGAAGATAACAGTAAAAACACGTCCCTAGAGACACACGTTTATGTGAAGATTGAATCAATTGTCGATGGTTGACAGTTGCTACCCGGTAGCATGCTAACATCTTGAGCAACTTAAACACTGACTGTAAATATTACAGAGAAAGATTTTTTGTTTCATCTTTGATGGGTAAATTTAGTCTGAGGAGTGAAGCAGATCTTTAGTAAATCCTACTGTAGCTCGACAGACAGAGCTGCATGTATAGGCTGTAAGCTCTCCAGCCTAGAAGCTTTTAGATTTGAGTAAAGCCGAACTGGAGAAAATACACACGTTAAGGCGGGTGGTAAGAGTTGGTAAATCCATCAAACATATTTTAGACACTGGCAATGATACCTTTAAGTACATAGCCTTTTATTTCATTATTCAGAGACATCTTGTTATTGCAAATACAGCCTAATGAAGCCTGTGCGCTTTGATCCTGATCTCATTTAAGACCTGAATACAGAAGGGCACCTGACTTGGAAACTTAGTCTGTGAGTCAGATTTTTCCCAACAAACTGTCTCTATTTGTCTCTTTGTTGTTTTTACCAACCTTTCTTAGAAGCTGTGTGAGTTTGCTGTTCAATCTATTTTTGATAAACAGATACTTTGTGTGTTGCTACAGTTTTTAGTGTCTAAGAAAGTGCTACAGGGCTTAACAAATGCTACAATAGTTCCAGCAAGTCTAAAAATGAAATCTGCTTATAATTATCTGACATTGTTTTTCAGGTTACCGTCTGTCAGACCAGTTTTACGGCACACTGATAGAGAAGTTTGATCGTCAGAGAAAGAGCCAGGTGGCGTTTGACGACTTCATCCAGTGCTGTATCGTCCTACAGGTAATAATCACCTTCAAAAGTGTAAAGTTCAAAAGTTCTTGGACTTTACACAGGAGTTGAGTTGATTACATTAGGTCTAAATGGGACTGACATAAGCTTAGATCCATTATTGATTGACATTATTGATCGACTATTGGCAGTAGAATTGCTACACTGGTGAAGATGCAGTTTTATTAAGTATAATGTTATTGTAAGTGGCATTCACAAGGATGGAACTGGGATTTGTTCGTAGCCTATTTGTACAATATGGTTGCATAAGTTTGGAAAAATCCTCTTCTAATGTCAAATCCCGTGTCCAAGACCAATCTTTATCTTACTTATTTTAATATTCTTATGCATGCCCCTAAAGCCATATAGTTTAAAGTTCATAGGTTACTTTTATCTAAACTCTGTGTTATATTTTTTTATGTTTAATGTTGCTAGTTACTAGTTTGTGAACCTGTTTACAAACAATGGCAATAAAAACTATTCTGATTCTGAATTAAAACAAATAAAAATATACCAATACAAAAAATGTCAAAACAAGACCATTTTCAAATATAAAGTTTCCGCTAAATCAGTGTTAATTTCGTCGACTAAAATACTTAGTCTCAATTTCAGTCAAACTGAGATTTTTGCAGACCAAAATTGGACTAAAACCAAATTAAAAGTTTTTCATGAGACTAAACCTATGACTAAAAATGAAAAGGAGAGACTAAAATCATCCAAACTTCTATTGACAGAAAGAGCCTCACATCGTGTAAATTCACTGCCAAAGGAACAGCTCTGAGCTTTGTTCATGTGGGACAAGCTCCTTGATGCAGAGGACCTGATTAAATATGATTTTAATGAATATTAGAAATGCAAAGTCGACTAATTTGTCTTAAATTTAGTCGACTAAATTTACTTGCAATTTTAGTTGACCAAAACTAGACTAAAATTGACTAAAAGATTTTTTTTTTTTTACTAAATCTCGACTAAAATTGAATTACATTTTGGTCAAAAGACTAAGACTAAATTCCATTATGTTGTCAAAATTAACACTGCGGTAAATATGATGGTATTATCTAGTTTTTGGTGAAAAGTTAGTCTTTAAAACTCGTCTTGTCTTTCTTGTCTGCAGAGGTTGACTGACGTTTTCAGACAGTACGACACAGATCAGGACGGCTGGATCCAGGTTTCGTACGAACAGTATCTATCCATGGTTTTCAACATCGTATAACGCACACCGTTCGCCGGAGAAAGAGCACAACTGGACACACCTGTGCCAAAGCTACAGGCGCCTCCCAGAAGTCTGCCATCGTCAGCACTGCAAGATTTTCTATACTATCGCTAATCTCTGACCCATTTGTACCTTTGTATTCAGTGGTACTGGCTCTTCTTGAAGCTAAAATGATTGATCCAGGAGTGAATCTGGAGAAGACTTGAAATATTGTATTAAAAATCTTGTAGTGTTTTTAGGACAACTGAATGCACCGTGAGTGAGGGACTCTGGGGCGGGCCTATATGATGGACACAACTGTCTTTCTGTCTGTTAATGTTGAAAAATACTTTTAATGTCTTCAGTTTTAGTTCGAGTTAGAATAAGGATATCTCATTTGAGTGGAAAATAAAGCATTGTAAATATGATTTAAGATGCGTTGCATGCTTTTCAGGGAAATGTAGCCCCAGGTCTAAGCATGCTTTCCCTTTTCTTGTCTTTAACTCAGCCCTGATTTGCTCAAAGCCATGTTTACAAGTACTGTGAAAGCAGGTCATGTTCTGCTTTGAGATTCACTGACATGCCAGCTTACATGCCATATTTGTACAAACTTATTTTTAACAGCAACTATTCAGATGTTAGAAATTAATTTTGGTAGGCGTACTGCCTCTAGTATGGCTTATTTTTTTTGTGCATGATGCCTTAAACTGTGTAAAAAGAGCAACACAAAAGATGAATCTTTTATTAAAAAAGACAAAATGATGAACTTGAGTATGAAGTGTTTCTTTTAATTGCCGCTTTTGTGCTATATTATATTATAGCATCACTCCATGAAACAATGTATAGTCACTTTAAACGGACTATATGGAGTTTAAGAATGTTAAATTATGTATTTCCCCCCCTACATGTTCCAGCAATGTCCTAATGTGTAGAATGAGCCCAGACCTGTTCACCACAACTGCCTCTAAAATCCTGCACGGTCACTCGAAAAAAGGTGTTACTTCGGTCCGATTTGTCCGAATTGCCGTCATGCATGAGCTTTATATAGAAGATGCAGTTACATGTATGACCTGAGGTGGCAGTAGTGAGTATAAAATGGCCAATTTGCATCTAGCCCCTTTAAGCAGATTATTCATCTGTGATACCATTGGTGTTCGGGCTTCTTTAGGTGGTACTCATGATCATCTGAAAGTTTAGACTTTGTTTAAATCGGGTGCCGAAAGTGTGGCCCTCAGACCAATTTTTGATGGCCCTCAGACTTCTAGTTTTAGTGGCACACATCGCCATAGATGGTACATTTTACTGCAAATCTCAAAAACTAACATTTAGTGTGAGACAGAGCTGGCATTATTGTTCCAAGAATGGTTTAAACCTGTCTTGAATACACCCTGTTGATGCATTAACCACTGACCTGTGGCCCTCTATGCTGTACACATGTCATTATGCTGCTCTCTGTGAAAAAAGTTTGGACACTCCTAATCTAAATCAAAGATATTTTCATTAATGCTATAGTCAGTCATGCATTAAGGCTTAGGGTTTTTCTGACATAGTTTACATAAGTTACCTGTTAGACCCTGGTCCTGATTTGACCTTTTTCTCGGCCTGACGGTACCTTGAAGGTCAAATATTTTATTTGGTGGTGCTCGGCATGAAAAGTTTGAGAATCACTGAGTTGGAGCTTTTTTATGTGATAGCGCCACACACGAACACCACTCTGCCCAACCTACCAAAACATTTAGCCCGTAGATTTGTCATTGTGGCATCAACATAACGTACACGGCTT
Source organism: Gobius niger (assembly GCF_951799975.1). Lineage (NCBI taxonomy): Eukaryota > Metazoa > Chordata > Actinopteri > Gobiiformes > Gobiidae > Gobius > Gobius niger. The sequence goes on from NC_136869.1 coordinate 12,342,574, forward strand.
ATGTAACAAAAAAATAAATGAAAAGCCAAACGTTTATCAACATTGAGCCTTATAAATGTGTCTCTGATCTGGCAACCCGGTCTCATTTCTCCGTGGCGCTGCTCTGTCGCCCCCTGCTGCCAGAAGCTGGACAGTGCTCTTCTGCAGCACAGGCGAACCAGCGTGTTTACTTTCGTCTCTCGTCTGTATGTTTTTCCTCGATTTGGTGATGTTTTATTTACTTATAGATTTCGTGAGCACATTATTCGTCCCCTTTTCATTTCGTAGCGCGTCCTTGATCGCTGCTTTTAAGTGTTGAACATGGCGCTTCGGCCTCTGCGCTTATGGAAAGTTGTTTTGCGATCATTTTATCAAAGTAAAACGTCTAAACAAGCCACACACCCTCGACCAAGGCATTTCAGAGCCTTCAGCAGCTCGGCAGAGGGAAGAGGAGACGCGGAAGCAGGTTTGTAAAGGAGGAATCAAACATGTATTGACCCATGGTTCCCTGTAGGGGGCGGTACACGGCAGACATTACCCACAGATTGTCTAACTTTATTTATAAAGCACTTTAATAACAGCAGATTTGACCATAGGCTGTACAGTTAAGAAGCTGGATATGGATATGCACTATAGATAAGTAAAAGTTTGTATTCTCTTTTTTGCCATTGCCTTAAAGGAACAGGCCACCATTTTTACATACTGAGATATGTTCTTGCCTGAGCTTAGACGAGTTGATGTGTACCTGTCTGGTCTTTGTGCGTGCCCTCAGTCACACAAAAAGACCAAAGATGTTGTAAGTATTTGGCCTCTCCCAGCATATTCCTATAGGTCCAAAAGGGGTGAGGTTAGAAGCGATCAAGCTCTGCACAACTTGTCTAAGCTCAGATAAGAACATATCTCAGTATGTAAAAACAGTGGCGTGTTCCCTAAAAGGCCCTATAACTTTTTTATTTTATTTATTTATTTATTTATTTTAATTACAAACAATGAAAGGGGAAGCCACTAAATTTTTAACTTCCCTAATATTTGTAGGATCCAAGTTTAAAGGCACATTTAACAACTTGCAGAGTCAATTTTCAGGGTCACTTTCACAAAAATGCTAGAAAAATAGCCTGAAAGCAGTGTTAATTTCGTCGACTAAAATATTTAGTCTTGATTTTAGTCAAAGGGATGTTTTTGACGACTAAAATTGGACGAAAAGTTTTTCATGAGACTAAAACTATGACTAAAATGTCCAGATATTTTAGTCGACTAAAATAAGACTAAATAAAATCATCATCCAAACTTCTATTGACCGTCTGAAAGAGCCTCAGATCATGTAAATTCTCTGCTAAAGGATCAGCTCTGAGCTTTGTTCATGTGGGAGCAGCTCCATTAAGTCGAGGACCTTGATTAAATATGATTATAATGAATATTATCAATGCAAAGTCGACTAAATTAGTCTTAAATTTAGTTGACAAAATTGACTTGCAATTTTAGTCGACTAAAACTAGTCAAAAGACTAAACTAAACTAAAATATGTTGTCAAAATTAACACTGCCTGAAAGTTAATAAATGTTTTATCAATTGATGCTCGCTGTTTTTTCCCACAAACCTTTGAGTTTACAATATACGAAAGTAAGACAAAATAAATGTAATTCCATTTCTAGAAGTAAAATCAGATATAGCTCCTTTAAGCATTGATCTTTATAGGTTGTATAGGGGTTCTCGGGCCAATAATAGAAATATTTAATTGTACACAGTGTAGTATAATTTTAATAATGTGCTCATAAGTGTAAAAAGTACATTCTTATGACCACAAAGTTTCGTTTTCCTTTGTGTCTCTGTTGTGTTTGCTTGATCTCTCTCTCATTCCTCAGTGGCGGGACAGTCCGTGGTGTCGGAGCGGAGGGGGGCTGTGGTCACCGTGGCGATAAACCGTCCTAAGGCGCGAAATGCGGTGAACCAGGAGACTGCGCGGCGTCTGCTGCAGGAGCTGGAGGCTTTCGACCGGGACCCAGGCCTGAATGTGGCGGTCATGCACGGGATAGGTAGAGTGGGCCACACAGCAGACGGAAAACACTTTGTCCCGTAATCACGAGTCACTTTTCTTCAGACCATGGGCCGTGAGGTTTGATTTAGTTGATCTGGAAACTTCTGCGCAAAGACAAAACTCTCTTAAACTTGAAAATGCCGTAATTAAAGTACAATTTTAACATGTGTACAACAATATTAACAGCAGAGTTTGCAGATAAAATGCCTCCCTACTTGACGTTTCATCCGTGTTGCATTAGAAACAATTTTAATAAAGTGAAGTGGTTCTGAGCACAGCTGTAAGTGGCCAGCCCTGCACTCTGTCATCTGTCAAAGCCAAAATTATGCCAAGCTCCTAATAACTTTTAAAATAATCACTGCACTCTCTCCACTTTTTCGCTCATTCTACATAATTTCTTCAACCTGGATCACCCTGTGCTTTTTTCGTTTCCCCAAAGACTTGCCCTCTGGTCTGAGCTGGAGAGACGTCTGTCATACTTTGTGTTGCTCTCACAGGTGGGCAAAGCAGCCAAAATATTTACTCAAGAGATCCAAATGGTTACCCTGGTAAGAATAGAAAGGAGTTTTGGGGAAAATAATAAGTACTTAATTTATGAGTGTAACATTTTGATAGACTGTATGTGCTAGAAGTGACTAATCTGATCTCCCCAAATCACTCAATCAACAACTCTGGACCCCCCCTTTATATATATGTAATATTGTATGTATATTTTTGGATTTATAATAGTTTTTAAGCCCTGAAGCCCCGCCTTAACCAAGCACATTTTTCTCCGGTTCGGCCTTACCGAAATACATAAGCTTTCCGACTGGAAAGCAATTTGAAAGCTAAGACCTACTAAAGTGACTTTTTTAGTCACTTTTTTGCTTTTATGTTGCATTTTTGTCACTTTTTTGTCACTTTTTTGTCACTTTTTGCTGCATTTTGTCACTTTTTTGTCACTTTTTTGTCACTCTTTTTGATGCGTTTTTGACACTTTTTTGTTGCATTTTTGTCAGTTTTTTGTGACTTTTTTGCTGCGTTTCTGTGACTTTTTTGTTGCATTTTTGTTGCATTTTTGTCACTTTTTTGTCACTTTTTGTTGCATTTTGTCACTTTTTTTGTCACTTTTTTGATGCATTTTTGTGACTTTTTTGATGCATTTTTGTCACTTTTTTGTGACTTTTTTGCTGCGTTTCTGTGACTTTTTTGTTGCATTTTTGTTGCATTTTTGTCACTTTTTTGTCACTTTTTGTTGCATTTTGTCACTTTTTTTTGTCACTTTTTTGTCACTCTTTTGATGCGTTTTTGACACTTTTTTGTTGCATTTTTGTCACTTTATCGCCGGGTGTTTATCCCCTTTTTGTCCCATTTTCATCCTCGTTTTCGTTGCTATTTTGATGCTTATTTTTGGGAAGCTTTTCGATTCAGATTAAGCCAAACATGAGACAATTTGCTCGGTTCAGGCGGAGGTTAAGAGATCACTGTCTTTTTCTTCTCCTGGCAAATACATTTCCTTCAAGATTAATACATTTAATTTTTTACCTTATCTTCTGTAAAATGTAATTAGCATTTAAAATAATTGAAGGTGCAAAACATTTAAAATCTGGTTTGGATTCTGTATTTTGACATTTGGCTTATTTTCACTAAATATATGCAGTTTTGTCTTCATCTACTTGAAGCGACTCCCAGAGGAAAAAGCACTGCTCTAGTACAAGTACACACTGTGATAAAACTATAATAAGAACTTTACTGTAATTCCTTCAAAGAGTAAATGTAACTGATTCACCTGTGGTTACTCTACAAAAGCAGCCACAGGTCAACCAAAGGCGTTTGATGGTTAAAGTCCCGTCTCTGCATCGTCATGACAACACGGTAGGGTCCAGTTCGGATGCCGTGTTTATTGGACCATGAGGAATCAATTTTACTCCAATTAGCGCCGACACGACCGCGCTCCCAGCTCTCATTTCTCCGCGTCAAAGTGTTTTCCTTCTCAACATGTGAAATTAAGAGTAATTGCCGCTTGGAGTTTTTTTTTTTTTTTTTTTTTAATGCGCTGGCACATTTTTGACAAAGGTTTCGGGCGTCGGGTTTCTGTGGCTCGATCTCGATGGCAAACCGAAGTGTGTCACCTCTGAGGTATGTGGAGCTGAGCTGGCGTTTAAGCCTACGATGTCCTGTCAAAGTAAATACTCGTGTTCTGAACAGAAAACAGGCAGCGCTGGGAGAAATGTGGGTCTTTCACTGGGGGTTGCTCTGTGTCCAGGAGGAGAGAAGCGTAAAAAAAGCATAACTGCGATTTTTCTCATAGGCAATGCTATAGCTTTTGTAATTTGTAATAAGATTCATCTCACAGAGCAGAAGTTAAACATCTCCAACAAGACACTGAAATACAAACAGAGCTCAGCCATTGCATTAAATCACAGCACTATTGAGAATACTATACTCTGACACCACTATTTGAAATATCTGCTCTGTTACTTTTCAAATAACACTCAGACATGTGGCAATAACTGCGCATCACTGACATAAACCAATTTCCGAAACCGGCGACCCAAGCCCTTAAGAGCTCCTCCGTCCCGTCTCAGTTTCCCATAAACATGACACTCTGCGCTCCTCTAATTGCCCTGCGCTGACCCATAACTGTAATCTGGGTGTTGCTGGCCTGTGCGTTCGTTATGATCATTTTCATCTCAGACATTTTATGAGCTTATGAACTAAACCCTTAGTCATTCTGCTCCGTTGTTTGTTGGCCTCTTGGGATATGTCGGGATTAGTGTATGTGTCCCATAGGATGTGGTTTCAACAGAGATATGACAATGAGCACGTGTGTTTGCATGTTCAACAGAGGGAGGCAACATCAGGCCCGTGGGCCAAATCCAGACCTCCAGCAGCGTGAATCCTCCAGTCCCCTAATTACTTTGAAAATGCACAGGATAGATATCTAAACCTAAAATACTGAGGCAAGGCAACAAGGCATTGCTAAAACACCAAGGGCCGAACCTCACAATTTTCGCCCAAAGTAAAGCACCTTTTCTCTACAAATATAAGTTTTGCTCATAATATATGACCTAATGGGGTGTTTTGCTGGGAAATGTGAAAATATTGACAGTATTTTCCACATTTTAGAGTCCTTTTCATTTATTTGGTCTCTGGTTTATGAATAAATGTTGCTTCAAAATTCTCTTGGTTTTGCCAAAGGTTTTATGCTGGAGGCCTGACGTTGCCTACCCCTATACTATATAGTGTTGGGGGTAATGTATTACAAAAGTTATGAGTTACAAGGGACTACAGATGGAAACTAGCTAATATTATATTATATGTATTATATTATAATCTGGTGCAGTACATCTCTGTCTCTATGAGCCTAATGTCTCTGTACGTTGTCCCTTTAATAAAGATTCATTCATTCACAAATATATGTTACTTTTTTCAGTAACTAAGGAATATGATATAATACTTACACAGAATACAGTAATACATTAGTATCAATTCAAGTTACTCAAGTTACAAGTGCATTTCAAAGTATGACCGAAAAAACGCCATATTCTCCCCAAATAAAATGCAGTTTTCCAAATCAAGTTGGAAGTTGGTGTATTAGGATCTGCAGTTACGTGTAGCTGATGTCGCCAAAACAAAACATGAGAGAATGGGGGACATAGAAAGGAAAGGAAATCTTTGCACTTTTGCTCAGTGGTATTGTTACTATTTTCACTTTATATTTTGACAAAAGTAACTCAGAACTTCTGAAGTAACTCAAGGTGTAACTCAGCTACATTTTGGAAAGAGTACTATATAAAACAAACAAAAAATGTAACCACTAATATAGAATATACTGTATTACAATTTTAAAGTAACTTGCCCAACACTGTGTACTTGGATATGTACAAAGAAAAGCCAGAGTTTGGGTTGTGTGGAGACGAGGCTCCCCAACTTTGGACTTTGACAAAACTCTGCTCACAGTGAACAAACCTGTCTTAACACTGTCCAGTTTGACCTTTGCCTATAATTGCATTCAGGTCACTGTTGTTGTTAGTGGGTTAAGGTTAAGGTTTACTTTATTCCCTGTTGAGGAAGATCCTCTCCATCTGACCCGTCCTTCAACACCATCAGCTATTTCGGATGTCTATTTTTTTATGACTAAAAACATATAAAATTTACTTCATATTACTCAGAAGTAATAGTACTCCTACTTGGCTACTCAGTTTCTGGCTCCTCTACCCCTCTGCGTGTGTGCCAGCTCAAAGCAAAACTGAAATCTAAATTGCAGCCCTCGGACTCCAACTCAACTTGTTGTTTTTTTCCTCTTCATCATTTTCCTTTCCTCTCTGACTTTCCATCTGCCATACTTTGTAATTTTGTGGTCTCTTCCAGGAGGGAATTTCTGCGCTGGTTATGATTTGAAAGAGCTGGCCAATCACACTGACTCCCTCAAATTGGAGCAAGATGTCACCAAGGGTCCCGGGCCGCTGGTGAGAGCCGTTCGCTGTGTGTCTGTCTGCGTCACGCGTCTAACTGTATACAGCGCTCTCACGTGATGCAGAGGGACTCGCTTTATGTTACAGGCAAAGACTCCAGCACCATTTAGTTCAATGAGCGATTATAGGGAACAACATCGCATCAAAATGCCACATTATCGACAATTTAAGACACAAAAGAATGTTTTAGAATTTGATCTTGGCCAGAAATCCCACCAGAGTAATGGCATTAGGATTTTCTTATATTATTTTATTTTATTTCATCTTATCTTATTAATGTTACAAACCCAGCCTGAACAGAGCTTATTTTCTCCAATTTGGCTTTACCCAAGTTTAAAAGCTTCTTGAAAAAAGTGTCCAAAATGAGAAGAAATTAAGGATGAAAATACAACAAAAGAGCGACAAAACAGCAACAGAAAAGTGACAAAAAGCAATGAAAATGTGGCTAAAAATCTGACGAAACAGCAACATAAAGCAATGGGGAAAAAAATAAAAAATAAAAAAAAGGAACGTACATTGAAATGACTAATATATTTCCGTGTTTTGTAAAAGTAATATGTTTTATTCCTTAGTTTCTGAAAGAAGTAATATATTTTTTGTAACTAATTACTTTTGTAATACATTACCCCCATATACGTGTCCTTAGTGCATATCTTGTTCGTAGACTAAACAGGGAGGTCTATGGATATTCTTAAAGTGATTTACGTTTAGTTTGACGAAACTGCAACAAAAAGCAATGGGAAAAACAACATGAGGATAAAGAGCTGTTTAGTTGAGTTTTGGTATCACTTTATTTTACAGTACCTTGATACATTGTACCAAACTAAATTTAGTACAATGTAATGTGCTCTGTAACAATCTGTAATAACTTGTACCTATGTAGTACATACACAATGGAATAACTTGTATTAGTACTTTGTAGGTACATCATGTAATAGGACACAAGACCCTTAAAGGAGCTATACCTGATTTTACTTCTAGAAATAGAATGAAAATTATTTTTATCCTCCTTTGGTATAATGTAAACTGAAACATTTGTGGGGAAGACAGCGTGTACCAAATGATAAAACATTTTCATGAACTATTTTTCTAGCATTTTTGTGAATGTGATCCTGAAAAGTGACCCTGCAAGGTGGGAGATGTGCCTATAAACTTCTCCCTGTGACGAATTTGAATGCAACAAATACATTAAGAAAGTTACGATTGAGTTTGGATCACAACTAACATTTTAATTTGGTGGCCTCCCCTTTCATTGTTTGCAATAAAGAAAAAAATCAGGTATAGGGCCTTTAAGGTTAGGGTTAGAGTTATGTCTTATTACATTATATCACTACAAAGTACAAATACATATTATTCCATCGTGAATCTAACCCATAGGTACAAGTTATTACACATTGTTACAGAGCTCATTACATTGCACTAAATTTAGTTTGGTACAATGTATCAAGGGTAGTGTAAAATAAAGTGTTACCGAGTTTTATTTATTATTTTATTTTATTTAACCTTTATTTAACCAGGTAAAAAACTCATTGAGATTAATAATCTCTTTTGCAAGAGTGACCTGGCTGAGAGGCAGCAACACATCATAAAACAGTTACATCAAATATAATACAAAATATAAAATACATCTTAGGTAAAACAACAGCAACCATCACGGCTTTGTACAATTTCTTTCAGTTTAGATTTAAAAGAGTTAAGAGAGACCAGCTCACGAAAACTCAGCTCATTTTGCAGTTGATTCCAATCAGAAGGAGCACAATATTTAAAAGCCTTTTTCCCCATGTCAGTCCTTACATTAGGAACTGAAAGGAGGATTCGATCCTGTGAACGAAGGCTGTACCCGGTGCTTGGTTTGAGAGTGACGTGTGACTGTAAATAAGAGGGAAGTAAACCAAGTAATGTTTTGTAAATGAACAAGTGCCAATGAATAAAACGTCTTGAGGAGAGAGACAGCCGACCTACATGGGAGTAAAGGAGACAGTGGTGAGTGAGAGATTTGAGATTGGAAATGAATCTAAGTGCTCCATGGTAAACTGTATCCAGCGACCGGAGCGATTTCGCAGATGCATGTCTGTAAATAATGTCCCCATAATCCAAGACTGGGAGAAAAGTTGCAGCAACAAGTTGTTTTTTGGCCCTAAAAGATAAACAAGATTTGATTCTAAAATAGAAACCAAGTCTAACTTTTAGCTTCTTGATCAGAAGGTTTTGTGAGTTGGGGTCAGCTTAGATTTGGGTAAAGTTGAACTGGGTGAAGAGCTTAAATCTATAGAAGGTAGGGAGTTCTTGTTTTTATTCACAGTTGGAAATGTTAAGGGATTTAAAGTGAAAATGATGCAACGCCGTCTATATGATACAAACAATCATCAAACTTGCTTCACGATTAAAATATTCAATATAAAACTCTCCTCCTTTGTCCACTCACAGTTTCTTCCGATCCTTTTTTATAATGATTTGAGCAGGTTCATCGTACACAAGCCCCGGTGCGATGCTGCTGACTCTATAAAAATTCAGAATAGTGAATAAAAGTGCGGGGGAGAACCCGAACGACCCTCATCCTCCACTTGACCTGGGATAAAGATCATAACGGCGAAGATTTACAGCCAGTGAGCGCCATAAAAAACTGCAGACTCCATCAAATTTGTTTGGATTGCACGTTAAAGCCCTGGGATCACACGGACCTCCTGAGTGTAAAATTATAGCATTGTATCTCCCGGCAGCGGCGGCCAACGCGTGACTCACCACTTGTTACTCTTTCATTTTGAGAAAACGCAAAAGGGAAGTCAAATCTGGCCGGGCTTTAGTCGATAAACTTCACGGGGAATTTGAAAAGGCCGGGAAAGCGTGAAATGCAGAAAAGTTGAGCAATGCGTATAAAATCGAACAAAAAGAACCCAGAGTTACTTTTTATAGGCCGCAAAAAGGGGGCGGCCAAGTTCAGGATGTGGTGCGTGTTGTTTTTTTGCGGTTAAACTTACTGTTAAAGTATTCTCAAAGGTGCGATGCTGTTGTCGCTTCAGGGCCCGTCCCGTCTGCAGCTGTCCAAGCCCCTGATAGCGGCGGTCAGCGGTTACGCGGTGGCGGGGGGGCTGGAGCTGGCCCTGTTAGCCGATCTGAGGGTGGTGGAGGAGAGCGCTGTGATGGGCGTCTTCTGCCGCAGGTTCGGTAAGTCACGAAGATCAAAGGTGCAAAAGTCAAAATGGCATCTGAACACACAGGGTGGACGATATGAGAATATGAAATGAAATCTATATATCTCTCAATTTACCTTTAACCATGACACACTACCTTAGATACCTTTAAGATACACTACCTGGCTGGAAAAGTTGTCCCTGTAACCCTATGTACATAAAAGAGTTTGCTTCCAGAGTGGATTTCGATAGAGACTGCTCGTTTGTTCAGCCTCTGTCATGCTCTGTTTGAGTAATAGGAATATTGTAACAATGTCAGTGAAGTGTGAACTCGTAAAGGGTTTCTGCGGAGCATTAAAAGTCATTCAACAGACAAAAGCAGCGATTAGGAAGGTTTATTGACATGTATATTAGTTTTAGTGATCAGACTCAGAGGGTAGACATCGATGTATGTTTGTAAGTCAGTATGGATGAACAGCTTGGAGTTAAGGATGTCTTCCCCGGAGCTTGGACACTGGTGGTGGTATAGGAGACTCGTGAAGGATGCAGCAGGGAGAAGCCATGGAAAGAAGAGGCGGAGGTGGGTCCCAACACGCAGCTGGAAAGCGAACAATACATAATTGCCGGGGCCAAGGGTGATGATTGGCTGCTATGGAGGTGTGGCTCTTTACACTGATGGCTGAGGTGGAGGTGTGGCCCTCTCAGAAGTCTCCCAGGTTGCATTAACCCCTAGGCTTCATTTCAATGAATTACGCCAAAATTGAGGTCTTATCAGTCATTAAATCAGATTAAAACTGGCATTAAATATTTTTTCCCCTCCTAGAGACAGAACCCACAACAATGACATATGTCAAAAACATAATAAATTTGGTCTAAAACAAATTCAGCTGCAGTTCTGACTGAAATTTTACACAATCTTTTACTGAAAAGTCGCCCGTTGTGTCCAATGTAATTTTGAATATCAAAATTTCCCCTAATTACCCTGTTTCACTGACTATTTACAAATCCTACTAATGAAATATACCAAGATTTTTTGCCTTTGTGGCATTCAAAATGTAGTATTTAGGCATAAGTATATGTTGTGTTAAAAAGCATTACATTTGACTTGCTGCCACCTGTAGAAACCCTGTTTATAGGAAGCTACTAAGTACACAAATCGCTTCTGTCATGTTGTCCTCCCTTGAAACATTAAGAAGTTTCCTAATACATCAGATTTGCTGTTCTGACTAACAGCGTAAAGTCCACCGAGTTTGCCTGTGTTTATTGACATCTCCATTAGCATCTTATTATCTTCTTGTTTAAAAAACTATATTGTTAAATAATATTCTTGAATAGACAGAGATGCCAAATCAATGCATGTCTAAAAACATGCCTGTTAGTGTCACCAAATTAAAACGGCTCAAGGTCCACCAAACCAAACATTCCTGCTGAGCTTTTGTTGATAGACCTCCCAGAAACTCTGCAGTACAAGAGAATGTTTTGTTTCTTGTTCCTCCATGAATTGACTTGTCTAATTTTATCTTTCCACTAAACTCTGTATCGCCTGTGTTCGAGCATGGCGTGTGTCCTTGTTTCAGGAAGCCGTTCTGACTTTTCTAACTTTGTAACTCTCTCCGCTGTTATCTCTCGGGCTTCTTGTTGTTTTTTTGTGCGCGAGGCAGGAGTCACCGTCCGATAACACACTGGTGACCGTGACTCATGACCTTTGATAAGTCCAACCAGGAAGTGGCTATCGGCCAGGTTTCCACAGCAGCCAAACACAGATTATACATTGTATGTCACATCATTTCCTCATAAACAATTTATTCTTTGCTTGTGTCACCGCCATACAGAGAATAAAATAGCCATCAACATAATGTTACTTAATCTGAAAGTGAGAATACTCCTTTCACCAGAACATAGCTAACACAGAAATATTCTACATCCCATTTTATAACCAAGTTTCATCATTGGTTATGATTATTTTACTTCTTTATTAGAAATGTGTAACTGTCACACCGTGCCGTACCGGTGGGAACAAGTCCTAGTAATAACCAAAATAACATGGAAACAGTAAGCAACTATATATAACAAACTTGAGTAATTGGATATACTAAACTCCTTCTATTTTCTTATATTGACAACATAATACTTAAGCCCAGTGGTTCTCGACTGGTGTGGCTTCGGGACCCACTGTTCCCTTTAGGATGACAAGCTGTGACCCAAATTAAAAAATAATTTGCTATGTACAATGCAAAATACTACATTTCCTCATAAATCAATACATAATCCTTTAAAGCTGAAATTATGATTAAACAACTTAATAACAGTCATTTTAAACAGACTCCTGGGCTGTTTGTCCACAGTTTCACTTAATGTTTTCTGAGAAAAGCTCATGACCCACTGAGAATGGTTCAGCGACCCACCAGTTGAGAACCACTGCTTTAGCCGCTTACTCAAGGGAAGAGTGCTGTTATTTCAATATGCTATTATAACTTACCACATTTACCACGTTTTGGGAGTCATTTACCGAGCGTTTGCTCATGAGCAAAACGAGGCAGCCGAGCCATTTGTGCATGTTTCACTGATGCAGCATTCTCTGATTTATATATCAGATTTGGGGCCCTTAAACTGTAACCCAGGAAATATCAAACAGTAAATTAGCTGCATATAAAATAGCATATTATATTTTCCGCTTGCATCCGCAATTTAGCACTGACCATGATAAATGACCCCCATAGTAATGTACAAGTAGAAGTAGTAGAACTAGAATCGTCACATAGTAATAAATATTACCATACTGCCTTTGCTCAGCCCGATTCTGTCAGACCTAAGCAGGGAAGGGCCTGGTCGGCACTTGGATGGGAGACCGTTTGGGAACAGCAGGAAGCCTGGGTGAATGTAGTGATCGATTGAGTGATCGGTGGTGGTCGGAGGGGCCGATGGCACAGACTGGTTGCCTCGCTTCCGTCAATCTACCCCAGGGCACCATTGAGTATGGCATGAATGAATAATGACGACAGTGTAGCACTTTGAGGAACTTGGTAATACAGGGCTGAAAAGCGTAATACAAGTGTATAGTCATTATTATTTATTATAATGTGTCTGCGTACATTGATGTATGACCGAGAGAGTGAATGAATGACTGGTTCCTTACTGTAAAGCACTTTGGAAGTTACTCAGGGTTGCTCAAGTACAAGCAACTGTATGCAACTCACTACTTCCTTCTGGTCATCCACACTGCTGGTGTAGTTTATCCAGTCACTTCTCGAGTCGTGAAGAACACTATTGCAAACACTTTTGCAAATCCTGCTCCCGATACGACCTCACTCTGTGCTTCAGACGAGCTCGCTGTAACTTTCATACACAGTTTGTTACATTTAGAGCTAAAAATACCCCATCAGTGTCTTAAGTACCACTGTGGTGCTATAATTTGCTGTCAGCACTCGATTTAGACAGTAAACATGTCAAGCTCTTTGATGGTCTGTAATTTTAAGGGGCGCATCATGGAAAGTGCCCTTTCTTTCAACCTGTCTGCACTCATTACCCGGTATTAAGGTACTGTATAATGGCATTTGTTTGTTTTGGTAAGCACCTCACCAACTTTTATGGTGAATGGTTAAATATACGATGAATGAATGTGAGAGCTCCTGAGTCCTGAGTGAAGCAGCTTTAACAACACATGAAAAAACACTTTTTTTTTTGCAAAGGCTGTTTATATTTCTACTGTAATGTACTCTGTCTGACCCAAAAGATGTCGCCACCTGCCTTTTACCAACTGTTATGATCTGTGGTTGCTGCAGTTGGGCAGGTCTAGGTTCAGCAACACTATGTGCCCAGAGAATTAGATCATGTGACGACCTGAACATCCTGAATGACCAGGTTATTTCATCAATGATTTCTTCTTCCTTGATGACACAGGCATATTCCAAGATGACAATGCCAGGATTCATTGAGCTCAGACATATTTTCATAATTTCTCCCGTCCAGATGTTGACCCTGAATCTTTCGGATCATCATCATCAATGTAAAATCTTAGTAAAAAATTGATTCAACACTGGATCGCAGAAGCTTATTGAAACAACGCCACAGCGAAATAATCAAAGCCAGCTTGTTGTGGTTTTGTACAACTTTTATTGACTTTGATTTATTAAAGTCGGTCGTTGCTGCATCTTTAGTTTCAGTTGCAGTTGTCACATATCTTTAATAATGTGGTTAGCTTTAGTATTTGTTTTGCAAGTCCTGGCAAGTGAATATTGCAATTGCCTTCAAACATATTTCATTAATAATTACTTTGACCTCACGCTGGCACAGGGTATGCAATTTTATACCAAACAACTGGAGCGGCCCACGTTTCCGCTCAAAGCCGCGCTGTGCTGTGGGCGGCGGAGTTTATTTAAAGATCTACAGTTTCTCACCAAATATTTCCTCTTAATGGTTGAATCGTGTAACAGTTTTCGAGGCGGGCACAGATGGCAGCCGCCCGAGGGAATCCCTGGTGGCTTTGGCGTTTGGAAACAAACCTTTGGAGACTCTTTGGTGCGCTCTGATGTGGGCCAATCGCGACCACAGGTTTTCTGGCGCGTGATTGGCTGCCGAACCCGCGGCTTCCTGTCTGGGCCCCTCTACCCGCTGAGGAGGAAATGAGAAGGCGGACGGAGGGTCGTTGCGTCACAGCAGTCTGCTCCTGTGTCTAATATGTCCATAATGGGCTGCTGCTCAGTCAGTGTAGAGAGATGTGAATGAAAACCCACTCTGCAGAACTTATTCATTCATGTTATTTTTGGTTCCCTCCAAAAAATGTGGGATTTAGAAATAAGCTGAGCCACTGAAGCGCAGCCAAGGCACTCAAGCTCTCTAACATACTGTATTTTTCACCAGGCCCTTTTGTTATATAGTGGGGTTTAAAAAGCAAATAGACAGATTTTATGTATATGTTTTTTAATTGCCAACTATTCCACTGTGGAGAAGAAGAAGAAGTAGAAGAAGAAGAAGAAGGAGAAGGGGAAGGGGAAGAACAAGGAGAAGAAGGAGAAGAAGAAGAAGAAGAAGAAGAAGAGGGAGAGGAAGAAGAAGGAGAGGGAGAAGGAGAGGGAGAAGAAGAAGGAGAGGAATAGGGAGAAGAAGAAGTAGAAGAAGGAGAGGAAGAAGAAGAGGAGGAAGAAGAAGAAGATGGAGAAGCAGAAGAAGAGGGAGAGGAAGGAGAGGAAGAGGGAGAAGAAGAAGTAGAAGAAGGAGAGGAAGAAGGAGAGGAAGGAGAAGAATAAGAGAGAGAAGAAGAAGGAGAGGAAGGAGAGGAGGAAGGAGAAGATGGAGAAGAAGGAGAAGAAGAAGGAGAAGAATAAGACGGAGAAGAAGGAGGAGAAGAAGGAGAGGAAGAGGGAGAAGAAGAAGAGGGAGAGGAAGAAGAAGGAGAGGAAGAGAGAGAAGAAGTAGAAGAAGGGAGAGGGAGAAGAAGACTATTCCACTGTGGTATTGTCACAGTCTGTAGTACAAAACTCATACTACAAACATATCTTTACAAATCACCTTTTAATCCATCACAAGAACGATTGCTCTCGCACTGAGAGAAACCACAGCGTAATAGGATCATAATGTATTTGGCAAATCTAAATCAGATAATGGGCCGTAGCACATTTTTATTGTTCGCAATTTCCTGTTGGACGTAAACCAGTGGTTCAAGTAACCTCTCGCCATAAGTCTTGAGGCCCTCAGTGTGTTTTTATGAATGGGTGGAAATGCACACTCGCTGCAATGCAATTACGACGCAGCGCCTTATATTATTACAATCATTAATTTAAAAAAAAGCGCCTACAAATGTTGACTCCAGGCACACAAACCCAAATGAAAATGCAGTAATGGCGGCGCAGTGTCTCTAGGTCAAAGATGTCCTACAATCTAAACAAGGAGTCTCGTCAGGACAGGAGTAGGGGAGACCGGGGCTATTTGTCACACGGGGTAATTTGTCACATTGCTTTTTATAGCCACACTAGAGGGCGCTGTACACTGGTACTGATATATGATGTGGGTATTGTATTCCCCGTCTCTTCCAATAATAATTCTCTAATTTGGACTGAAGTCATGAGGACAGGGCACATTTGAATTGTTTTTATGTTTTTTCCCTGTAGTAAGAGCTTTGCTTTAGCTAGTGCCTTACACAAAAGACACTGATCTGAAAGACAGAGATGTTAGCTTTGATTTGAGCTGTTTTAGAGCTAACATGCTAAAGCCGTTTGTTAGCTAGCTTACATTGTTGGTAAAGTGGACACTGGGTTATTTGTCACAAAAACTGAGGGGTCATTTGTCACATGGGATATAACATGGTGGGACATTTCTTTCCTATGTGTCTAATATGTTTTTATGATCACTTTATTTTAACATTAGCTTTTATGGAGGCTGTATGATTGGGTCATTTTAGTGAATTTCTTCATTTTACACCTCATAGAGCATTTTGCAAAAAAAAAAAAAAAATCAACAGCTAGTTCAAATGAGTGTCATGAACTCATCTGCATTGCGACTGTTTTAAAACATTTTATCCTCTTATCTCAAAAAGCAAGAAAGTTACAAAGGTTTATCAAATTTCAAGTTCCATTAAACACAATGGTGACAAATAACCCCACGCCTTGTGAGGCCATATGCCCCGCATATGGAGCACGTTGTCACAGTCGATTTTGTTATAGAAAAACGAGAGCGAGGTCTATTTCAAGTCAAGAGTTCAAGCTTTCATTTAATGCAGGTCTGACTCTTGTGGGATGTTCTGTTGATGAGCAGTGAACTCTAGAAAAAAAAGGGTGACAAATAGCCCCGGTCTTCCCTACATGTTTGCCATAGCAACCAGAGCCCATTCGACTAGATCAACCATCAGCTTTTAAAGATCAATAAAGCCCTGTCGTCGAATGTCCCGAGATACCCTGATACCCCGCCTCGTCAGTAGTACCCCTTCCTCTCCAGCTGTCTCCCTAAGCCCTCTCTTCTACTTTACCTGGACGTGGGAGAGTCCGCGGGTGCCAAAAGGAAGAAGCCACATGTTGCATGGAAGTCGTGGCTCGGTCCAAAGCCGACATGCGGCGGGCCAACGCAAACACCTGGTCTCTGAGTTTAAAACCATGTCCAGCGATTACATCATTTCACTTGACTCGCCGGCGAAGCACGCTGCAATAACAAAAAACAGATAACGCGTACAATAAGTGCAGTCCAATTCTTCCTGTTATTTCAAATTCTTACTACGACGTTTCAAATCCAGACGAGGGTGGTCTCTTGCACTTCCACGTTTTTATAAAGAATAGCTTTTTACAGTGTTAACTCAACAAATGCCATTATTTAAAAGCTATTCTTTGATATTCTTTCTTAATCCGTTTGGTCTGAAGTTGTCCGGAAATGGTTAATCCACATCAGACTGAGTGGTTTTGCCCACACGGGAGGCCATTGTAGTGGGTCGGGCTTTGAAGTGGGAGATGCCCGCAGCACCAGCAGCTCGCAGACTCTTTGAGTGTGTCAGGTTTCATGCCGTTTTAGACGAGATATCAGTGGCTCCGTCCTGTGGAGTCTGGATTAGTGCAGTATTCAGCGTAAATGGTCCATTACCTTTTACCTTGTGCTGTTTAAACCATCATTTAAGTGTCCTAAAGCCAAACATTCCCTGTTTCTGTAGTAAATTATACATCCTTATGAACCTTCTGAATCCAGTTTAGCTTTGCCCAAATCTACAAGCTTCTTGACTGGAGAGTTCACAGCCTGTCAGCCTCATTTGAAAGCAAAGGCTGTGTTGTTATGACATTGTCACTTTTTTGTTATGTTTTTGTCATGTTTTTGTTGCATTAATGCAGCTTTTTTACCATGTTTTTGTTGTGTGTTTTTGTGACTGCTCTATTGCTTTTTTTGCCCTGTTTCTGTTTCATTTTTGTCAACTTTTTGTTGCGTTTTGTGACTTTTTTTTGCCATGATTCTACCTTGTGTTTGTTGTTTTTTGTAATGGCTCTATTGCGTTTTTGTCATTTTTTTGGTCTTGTTTTTTGTTGCTTTTTGTCCTGTTTTTGTCGCTTTTTTGTCCTGTTTTATTGCTTTTTTGTCCTGTTTTGTTGCTTTCTTTGTAACGGCTCTACTGTGTTTTTGTCAATTTTTTTTTCCTGTTTGTAGTCACTTTTTGTCCTGTTTTTGTCGCTTTTTTGTCGCTTCTTTTGTTCTGTTTTGTTGCTTTTTTTGTAACGGCTCTATTGCGTTTTTGTCGCTTTTTTGTCCTGTTTTTGTTACTTTTTGGTCACGTTTTTGCCATGTTTTTGTTGCGCCTTTTTTGTAACGCTCTATTAATTTCTTGTCTTTTTTTTAACCTGTTTTTGTCGCTTTTTTGTGTTTTTTTTGTCGTTTTTTGTCGGGTTTTTTGCCCTGTTTTTGTTGCTTTTTTTGTAACAGCTCTATTGCATTTTTGCCATGTTTTTGTTTGTGTGTTTTTTTTGTAACTACTCTTTTGTGTTTTGTCACTTTTTGTCCTGTTTTATTTATGTTTCGTTTTCATCATATAAAATCACTTATTTTCAAGAAGCCAAACTGGATTAAACGTGCTCAGTTCTGGTTCAGTTCAGGTTAATGATAATGAACATTAAGCACCAGTACATTTTTATTTTCAGTCTCTGGCACCTTCTGGATTACAAAAGAAAAATGTACAAAGCGACTTTTTTGTGCTTCACCCCCTGAATGATAATCTTGTATCAGGATCAGAAGCCAGACTCTCTCAAAATCACTCAAACCTCTCCAATCTATTCTTCCGGGACAATGCACAGGTTGTGGTATTTCTCAAACAGGACACAGACGGGACTATCAGAGAAACAGCGAGAGCGAGGGAGGGAGGGGGGAGAGGTGCCGCAGACGAGCAGCCTGGATAAGACGGGACATCCTTCCGCTTACTGATAGCGATGGTGCCAACAGTAGCACAATAGACACAAGAGCTGGAGGTCAAGCTAAAGTCTCTACCAACCACACACTTGTTTTTTTTAATCCAGACTTAGTTTAAATTTTCTCCTTAATTTCATCTTGGAAGACACGGCTTACTCTCTTATCAGTCGTTCCATTTGTGGAATGTCAGACCTAATCATTCATTTGGGTCAAAATCGTCATAGTATTTGAGGTATTTGATCGAGACTTCATTACAAATAGATGGTCAGGGATGTGCTTCCTTTACTGGTGACTATTTGAAGTGTTTCTCATGATGCAGCGAATATTTTAAACAAAATAGGAAACGAGACAAAAGTGGACAAGTGGACAGCTTTTACCCTCTTAAGCGCTTTTTCTCCAGTTCGGCTTTGCCCTAGTCTAAAGGATTCTCAACTGGAGAGTTCATTTGAAAGCTAAGACCTGAAAAACTGACTTAAAGTTTTTTGTCGCTGGGTTTTTGTCTAATTTCTGTTACGTTTATATCAGTTTTTGTGTTATGCCATTTTTATCGTTACCTCTTCTGCACTTTTTGTCCCATTGTTGTTGCGTTTTTTTGTTGTATATTAATCGCTTTTTTTGTTGCTTTTGATGCTTTTTTGACATTTTTTTCATTGCTTTTGTGTCACGTCCTTGACATGCATTCATCGCTTTTTTTATGGGTATTTTCTTGTATTTTTCGTTGCTTTTCCGGCACATTTTTGTCGCATTTTTATTGAACTAAGAAGAACTTGTTTACCTTAATAAATCCTTTTCATAGTCCCTCTGGTCTCTGGCCAAGAATCACAATTACAACTGTCCTGCCTATGGGTCGAAGTCACCAATACAGACGAAGAAGAAGCTAACAGGCTAATGGGCGAAGCTAACTGTGGGCTAGCACCACTTAAACAGTATTTACAGCCACGTTTGAGTGAAAAAAAATTATCTCCATTGTGTAATTGTACAATATCCCTCTCTCCCTTTGTCTTTTCTGTTAGCGTAGTATTTTCTCTCACGGACAAATAATGAGTAAAAAACGCAACTTGCTTCGACACCTGCAGTGGCGCTTATGGCCTCTAGGGGCATGAGTTACTTAGTTCTGCTTTAAGACCTATAAAACTGATCGTAAGTTTTTTTGGACACATTTTTGAAGCGTTTGTCTGGTGTTTTTGTCCTGTCACTTGTTTATGGTGTTATTGTTGCTTTTATCGGTTAATCCAAACTGTAGGCGCATTGAGTTGCCTTGTGTACGAAATGTAAATAAAGTTGCCTTGCCTTGCCTTGGAGAAACCGTGCTTCAGGTGGGTTTAAGAGGTTAACAAATACATTACATGTGAAGACAAAAATCTTGTGGTGTGAATTTTACGAGGGCTGATGATGTGCTGTAGGCGGCCGTATTGTTGCAACAACAGTGGCACCACAGAGCTTCTCCTGAAACAATCTGCCTCTGTATCTGTGAGTATCCTAAACGTTTATGGAGACACACAGCTGCACTTCAAGGATGTGTCATTGTGTGTAAAGTATACAGAGGCTGCGAGGTGTAATCAGTGAGGCTTTTCATCCCCCTGCACAAAACAGCCTTTAATTTAAAGGAAAGAAGGGAACATGTAAAAAAAAATAACATTGACACTGTCTTAAATGTAAATGAAACCAATGAGCTATTTCCAAATATCATGAACTGAGTCTCCGGGCTGTCAAGAGTCCCACACGTGCTGACGGAGTGTCCCACGCGCTTCCACACTGGTATTCCATCTATTCCCCTTGAATTTATTTGAGAAAGAGAGTGGATATGAATGTGACCCCAGTGTTTCCAGCGCTGCCCACAGGACGGGGGACCGAGGAGGTGAAAAAAAGTCGATGATTTTGGGGTTATGAAAACATGTCCGACAACATGTGCTCTCAATAAGGGGGCGGTCAGGAGGAACCAGCCACTCTGAAGAATTAGGGAGAGCAGGATCGCGGCGTCGGACCTGGAGAGAGAAAGTATGCCACTACCAGCTGGTGCTCTTTAGAAATTAGGACACATGCCAGAAGTGCAGACCCTGAGCTGGAGGGGTCTTTCTATTTTGGTTTGTGCCTCTGTCCTTGTAAGTCTTTGGAGAATGCTGTCAAAAATGTGTCCGAATGTGGGTTACTGGACCAGGGCTAGGTTGCCTGGTTAGCACTGAAATTATGAACAAATGTTGCCAGACTTTTTTAAGCGCATTATTACTATGATTTCATCTCTTTTTCGTCTGGTATTCGTAGTTTTTTTGTCATGTTTTTGTTCCCTCTTAATTGTGTTATTGTTGCTTATCTTGTGCTTTTTTTTCCGTCATGTTTTCTTCACCTTTTTGTCTCTTTTTTGTCATACTTTTGTGGATTTTTGCTTTTTCATCCCTTCTAAATTGTGTTTTTCACATTTTCATGTAAAGTAAGTTAGTTTTTTTTTAAATTCTCTTCACTTGAGATGAGCTTTCTGTGCACAAGGAGGGAAGGAGGGAAGGGGGCGGGAGATCTGCAAGATCATTTACTAAAATGTACTGTATCTCTCTCCACATTTTGCAATCTTACAAACGTCTGCTTTAAGTACATTTAAACACAATATTTCTGGTGTATTCCCATGCTGATTCAACAACTTTGGCCCTAAATGTTTGCATGTTCTTAAAGCTTCTCAACTGGAGAGAAACAGTGTAATGTCTCATTTGAAAACTGCCTACAAAACTGATCCTAACTTATTTGTCGCCAGGTTTTTGTCCTTTTTTACGTGTTTTTATCAGCTTTGTCGCTTTTCTGTCTTGTTTTCATCATGTTTTAGTTGCTCGTTTCACTCTTTTGTCGTTTGCGTTTTTGTCGCTTTGTAATTTTGCTTTTCCCGCACATTTTTGTCGCTTTTTCGTCACTTTTTAATCCGATTTTTGTCACTTTTTTGTTTTTTCGTTGTTCATCCTTGTTCATCCTTGTCATTGGGATGCTTTTTTTCTTTTAGAGTTGTGTAATGAAGCCTAGGCGTTAATTCAACCTGGTAGACTAATTTCAGCATCACCTACCAGCCGACGATCGCTTCCGAGAGGGCCACACCTCCACCTTAGCCCATCATCGCCCTCAGTCCCGCTTTTAAGCCCCAGCAATCATGGTTCGTTCGCTTCCCACCTGTGCTGCGTCCCACCTCCGCCCCGTCTCCCTGCTGCATCCTTCACGGGTCTCCTATACCACCACCAGAGTCCAGGCTCCGGAGGGAGACATCCCTAACTCCAAGCTGTTCATCCATACTGACTTACAAACATACATCGATGTCTCCCGCCGGAGTCTGATACCCAAAACTAATATATATGTCAATCTTCCTAATCACTGCCTTTGTCTGTTTGAGTCCATCCAGGTTGAAATGTCAAACTGGATAAAATGTCCTCGGTTCAGGTTTAAAAATGTTAAAATTATGTATTTTCCTCCCCCTACCTGTTCTAGCCATGTCCTAATGTTTAGAATGAGCTCCGATGTGCCGTCATGCACAAGCTTAATATAGAAGCTGCAGTTACGCTTAAGACCTGAGGTGGCAGTAGTGAGCATAAAATAGCCAACATGCATCTAGTCTCTATAAAGATTTCTCACTCTTCATCTCAAGAATCTACTCCGTCCATGCTCAACGTTAAAACAGCCCAGTACAGATGACGGCTTGAATGTAATACAGTATACCTTGGGTATGGTCTCAAGTCTGACAGCCAACGAGACAATTTACTGTCAAAGAGAAAGAACATGATATAGCATCAGGTGGAACAAATACACGGACAGTCTAAACTAAACATCATAATATCATTTCTTTACATACAGATCATTAATCTTGGCCCTGTCTATCCTTAACAGTATTTTGCCCGAAACATGTCACTACAGATATGATCAAAAAATGTAAAAAACCTTATACAGCAACTCCCCGTTTTTCCCTTTAGTTTGAACACAGCCCGAGATGAAGGAGCAGATTTCGCAGCCGAGGAGTGAAGGCAGTTCCCCTGACAGCTCTAACTGAGATTAATGTTGGGAGTGCATAAAGTGTTTCTAAATGTTTTCACACCGATTAAGTAACTCAATGCCGTTCGCTGGCACCGTGGCCCACATTTCCCTTCACACTTCTCTTAACTTTATGTATGTGAAAACAAGTTCACAGCTTTCCCTTTGGCGCGGAGACAGTGCAGGACAACAAGCGCCAAAGGCAGGACAAGGGCTGGACGAGAGACACAGTAGGACCTGTCTCTGTATCGTATCATGTTATTTATATACTTGACAATATGGTGACACGCTGCCGTCGAATGGGAAACCAATGACATGTTCTTGACCTCTGACCCCCCCCCCCCAAGCACATTTTAATCCAGTTTGGTTTTACCTAAATCTAGAAGAAGAAAGTGTCAAAATAGCGAGATGAAAACGAGGATGAAAATGCAACAAAAGAGCGATGAAAACGTGAGGAAAAAAAAGATGAAAATGTGACAAAAGAGTAACAGAAAAGTGGAGAAAAAAAACGCAACAAAATAGTGACAAAAAAATGATGAGAAAATTGACAACAAAAAAAGTCACAAATGAGTAACAGAAAAGTGACAAAAAAGCGTCAAAAATGTAACGAGAAAAGCCATAAAAAGTGATAAAAACGCAAAACAAATGACAAAAAGGTGATGAGAAAATTGCCAAAAAAGCAATGAAAAAGTGACAAAAACCCACAAAAGAGCAACAACAAAGTACTGACTAAAACACAACAAAAAACACACAAAAGGGCAACAGAAAAGTGACAAAAACACAACAAAATAGTGACAAAAAAGTAACAAAAAGTAACAAAAATATAACAGAAAAAGCCACAAACAAGTGACAAAAAAAGCAATGAAAAAGTGACAACAAACCCACAAAAACGCAACAAAATAGTGACACAATAGCGGTGAGAAAAGTAACAAAAATGCAACGAAAAAAGCCACAAAAACGAATAAAAACGCAAGAAACAAATGACAAAAAAGTGATGAGAAAATTGACCAAAAAAAAGCAATAGAAAAGTGACAAAAACGCAACAAGCAAGGAAAAAGTGACCCAAAAAAACTGACAAAAATTGACAAAATGGCAACAAAAGAGCGACGAAAACGTGACAAAAAAAAGATGAAAATATTACAAGAAAAAGCAACAGAAAAGTGACAAAAAAGACAAAAAAAGCAATGAAAAAGTGACAACAAACCCACAAAAACGTAGCAAAAGAGTAACAGAGAAGAGACAGAAAAAAATGTCAAAAAAGTGACGACAACGCAGCAAACATGTGAGGAAAAAGATTTGATTAGATGAGTTTTGTAGGTCTTAGCTTTCAAATGAGGCATTACTCTGACCTATAGACCAAATCAAAGCCACATATGAACAAAAAGCAGCTCTATAGGATCGATTGTGAACTTAAGGACTAAACCAGGAGTAACATAAATACAGTTTTGTTGGCTTAGGGCAGTGCTTCCCAACCTTTTTTCTCTCACGTACCCCTTGAGTCGTTCCTTTATACTCCGAGTACCCCCTACTTTGAGGATCTTGCCAATATCATTACAACGTGACCAACCAGACTAAGATGATTCAGTATTTAACTGTGTGTCCTGTCATAGGGGTCCCTCTCATTGACGGCGGCACGGTGCGTCTCCCTCGTCTCATCGGTTTGTCCCGAGCCTTGGACCTGATCCTGACCGGACGTCCCGTTGGCGCACAGGAGGCTCTGGCCTATGGACTGGCGAACAGAGTGGTCCCAGATGGACAAGGTATAAACATTACTTTTTTTACATATGTTTATATAGGTCTCTCTTTAAATGTTTACAGCAGCCGTTTGGACCAGACAACTCAAACGCATTCCAATAATTCTCACTTTCTTGGCTTCGACGCTTCCATCCGTATCATTAATAGCTTTTTCATTCAGCCCTATGTCCAGGATTAAGTTATTCATGCTGTTCAACGGGGAATTGTGTTAAATTAATGCCTTTCTGTAGTTTTACATCCATGGAGTGCTTTTCCATGTGTTCCCATTTTTTTCAACGTATAGTATCCCTACTTCTTATACATAATACCAGTTTATATTGTTAGCCTGGGATAAGTTTCATAGTTGTTTGGGAACTTTGGCCACATCCAAAGTAATGACGTATCAACAGGGATGGATAACGTCTCTTGTAAGTACTGATTCTAATTTTATTTCAGCAAAGCGGCAAATTAATAAAGGAATGTTGGGAATAAAAGTTATTTTTAAACTACTCACAGGAAGTGACATAGATAGAGGTAAAGTTGCATAGCCCTTGGACTCATTTCCCATTGACGTAACATGGTTGGCACGGCAACAGTTCAAAATGGTTTATCTCTATGTTATCACTTCCTCTCAGTGTCCAATAAGAAGGTGAATCTTCAATATAATTGTGTTGAACCAAGCACATTTTCTCCTGTTTGGCTTTACCCAAATCAAAAAGCTTCTTGAAAAAAAGTGTCAAATTAGCAACGAAAATGAGACAAAAAACGAGGATGAAAATGCGCCAAAAATATGACAATAAAGTGACACAAAAACAATGAAAAAGCAACAAAAAAGCCACAAAAAAGTGACAAAAGAGATTTAAGATTATGTTTCTCTCATCCTTGATTGTGGAGCGGGGGAAGGGGGGTAGGAGGGAGGGAGGGAGGGAGGGAGGGAGGGAGGGCAGGGAGTTCAGCTTCCCGATGGCCTTGTGTATGAAACACTTCTTCAGTCGACTGGAACTTACCCGTAGATTCCGCAGTCTCCTCCCTGTAGGCATTACCTTGAAGAGAATATGTGATGGGTGCGAAGGGTCCCTGGTGATTCTGAAGGCTTTGCGGCTGAGATGGGTGGAGTACATGCACATAATGGAGGCTGGGACTCTGGCTCTTTGGAGAAAAGTGACCAAAAAAGTTACGAAATTGCAACAAAAAAGTCACAAAACAGTGACAGAAAAGTGACAAAAATGTGTGATGAAAAATGTTTAGATAAGTTCTGTTGGTCTTAGCTTTCAAATGAGGCCTATAGGCTGTAACCTTTTAGATTTGGGTAAAGCTGAACCAGAACTCAGTTAAGGCAGGGGTCAAGAGGTTAAGCAAACATTGTGTCTCATGTGTCATATGTACTTTAAATAATCATATTCCCTCTTATGACTGTTTTATGGGCTCACATTGTTCCCGCAGCTCTGGAGGCAGCGCTGCAATTGGCCGAACAGATCAGCTCCTTCCCTCAGCGGTGTCTGAGGGCCGACCGCTCCTCTGCCCTGTACAGCTGCTACGACGCACAGTCCTTCACTCAGGTACAACTGTGCTCTGTTACATAGTTAATCTCAGATGTTCCCCTTATACAAGTAAAGAGCCAGACAGTCACACAATTCTCTTTAATGTGGTATAAATAAGTAGCTCAATATGTTCATGTTAGAGACATTACAGTTCCACACTGTTGAAAAAGGTTCTGAAAGAAAACAGCACAGACATGCATTATCTGTCTTTATCTGACTTTAATAAACTATTGAAATTATTGTGCAGGCGATGCAGTTTGAGATGGACAATGGATTTCCCGTCGTCCCGTCAGAGAGTGTTGCCGGAGCGGCCCAGTTCAGTTCTGGAGCGGGACGAGGAGGGAAGTTTTCCTAATCGCTTTGTTTTTAGAGGCCGGCAAGTTAATTTTTCATATTGTTTTTCGTTTATGATAATGGTATTCTAATGTTCTGTCTCCCCACAATGCGGCTTTGTGTGCTTTGCTAAAAACATGCAATTATGAAATAGTTTTCAGTTGTGGAGCTGGAATCTGCATTAACCGCGCAGGAGCCAAAGCAAAGCACATGTTGATATGTCAGTGAGCCATGTTGCACTTTCTGAACTGTGTTTGGTAACAATATCGTATTATTCCTCGAAGGATATTAAAGTCACACAGGAGGCAAATATCTTTTTACTTTTTTTACATGCTAATATGCAGCCAACGCTAAAGCCTGGCTAATATCTCATTTAACCTCTTAACCCCCACATGAACCGAGCACATTTGCTCCAGTTTGGCTTCATACATCTCTAAAAGCTTCTTGAAAAAAATAGCGACAAAACTAAGACAAAAACGAGAATGAAAACGCAACAAAAGAGCAACAAAATGTGCTGAAAAAGCAACAATAGAGGAAAAGAAAAGTGTCAAAAAAGTGATGAAATCGTGACAAAAATTAGACAAAAACGAGGATGAAAATGAAACTGAAGAGCAACAAAAATGTAACAAAAATGTACCGAAAAAGTGACAAAAACATGACAATATGCATTGAAAAAAGTGACAAAAATGTGGCAAGAAAGTGACGAAAGAGTGACAAAAATGAGGCAAAAAAGTGGCAGAAATGTGACAAAAATGTGGCAAAAATGCAAAATAAGAGTGACAAAAATGTGACAAAAATGCAAAAAAAAAGACAAAAATGCGACAAAGAAGTGACGAAAAAGTGACGAAAAATTAGGCAAAAAAGTGGCAAAAATGCCCCAAAAATATCCAAAAAAGAGCAATTAAAAAGTTACAAAAATGTGTGATGATAATGCAAAAAAAAAAAATTGTTTAGGTGAGTTTTGTAGGTCTTAGCTTTCAAATGTCAAATAGGCGTCTTGATTTCGGTCAAGCTGAACTGGAGAAAATGGCGCGGGTTAAGAGGCTAAAAAGACTCTAAACAAGAAATAACTCCTGTACATTATATTGTATATTTAAAGCCCTGCACTCCATCTCAAACTGCTTTCCACCTTTGTAAAAACAGTTTATTACCGTTCTCTCGTTTGCAGTACAAACTTAGTGCTGCTTTGTCTTCGCGGCCTATACTTCTCCAAAATGACTGCATCTCTTTCAATAAATAAATCTCAATCACAGGGAATGTCCTCTTCTGTTTCTTCTACTGACCCGTAAGAGCCTCTTCCTATTCAGGTGCAACGAGGGAAGAGGGCGGTTGTTTTTCTAAGTCTCGTCGTAGAAACCCAGTATTTCCCGGGGCACGTTCGAGTGTGACCCGGTAACTGTAGGAGGACGGCGCTTTCGGAGGATTCAGCACTTCTCTGATCTGTGCCAGGTGTCCACGTTCCCCCATCCCCTTTTTTTATACAAGCTTTATATTTTTGGACTTTTCTTGTGACCTTTCTGTTGCACTATTGTTTCGTTTATGCCGATAGATCTCACTGAAAAACTGTTGCAGCCAAAAATTAATACGTTTTGTGGGGACTTTGTAATTTATGATTACTGTCAAATTGAATGAGCATACTCTAAAAAATAGTGTGAGTAATTTCTTCTTGATTTATCCTCAAACACAGGTTTTTAATCACTGATGTCATTCAGGAAGGGAAGTTTCGGTTTTGTTTAGAGAAAATTGCTAACAAATTGTGTTATTTTAATGATATTCTAATGGGTGGTCTCAAAGTAGGTTGGAAATGTCTAAAGGTGCAGTTTGAGCTTCTATTTTGGGAGAGTCATTTTCACTTCACAGTTTCCTAAGGTTGTATTGCACATACTGAATGTGGACCTAGCTTTTATACTACTTTTCTAAACAGTTTTTAGCGTACAACAACAAGGAGGTGTCCGGAAAAGACTCACAGCTAAAAGATGGTGAAAGACTGTTGTCGGAGCGGAGGGAGGAGGAGGTGGAGGAGCTGACCAGTGCAGGACACCACGCTTTGAAAACCCAGGAGGCAGAGCACCGTTTCAAAGGAGCCAGCCAGGTTTCCTCCTGGTTCTCCTACCTCCAGAAACCTACTGGTCAGGTTAGTCAAAAAATGGCGGCGCGCTCAGTCGCAGCAACTCAGGACTAATAACTGGATATCAATTTACTTACAATTCATAGTAATTTTATGGTGTGTCACAGATATATTGAAAGTACAGCTACATTATTATAGTCTGCAAGGTGGCCCAGTGGTTTGGCCTCACAGTCCTGAGATTGATTCCGGGGCGGGTTCTTTTCGTGTTTCGTGTAGATTTCCCCAAAAAGAGATTTGGAATAAATACTAATTCATTATATGACAAAACAATACAACAAAACAACTTTTATAGAGCTTTTTTCTCTTATCAAAAACATACTTAGGATTGGACTTGGAGGCGATTTGCAGTCAGGCCAAGAGGAACCTTTCAGTTTACTGTTTTAAAACCTCTTACCTTGTTTTTTTTTGGGTCACTTTTTGGTTGCCACAACATTACTTTTCATGTGCCGTTTTTGTTGAGTTTTTGTCACTTTTTTGTCCATTTTTGTTGCGTTTTTGTCACGTTTCATCAGTTTTTTTTGTCGCTCTTTCATGGTATTTTTGTTGCTTTTTCATCACCCTTTAGTCATATTTTTGGTCACTTTTCCTTGTGATATTGTTGCTCTTTCATCCTTGTTTTTGTCGCTATTTCAACGCTTTTATCAATAAGCTCTGCTCGGTTCAGGTGGGGGTTAAGAGGTTAAGTCAATCTGGCATTTTCTAACGTATGTATTTGAATTGATTCCTAAACACCTGCATTATACCCTTTAAGAATCGAAGACATCACTTACTCCTCCCTTCGAAACTCTTCCCTTCTCTGACAAAGAGCTGAGCGTGTGGGTGCGCAGCAGAGATGGACCGAGCCAGACAAAGACCTCTTCAGTTTTAGGAGTTGTCCGTCTAGACAGTGTGATGACAGGACGCGCACCGCTGTTTAATGTTTCTAGCTCCTCCCTCAGCTTCCACAGCACATCACCTGCCCCAGCCACCGCCACCACCAGGGACGTGCGCACGGCCCCCTCTGAGTCAAACAAAATGGACACGTACAAGTGCATCTGCGGTGTTTGTTTAACGTTCAATCCGAGCTTCCTCTTCCCTGTTTTGACAGAGGTGTGGTCTGGACCGTGACGTCAAAGGACAGACTGGAGAGAGAACGAGTACAGATAAAACATGTCACGTAGCTGAAATTTCAAACACTGTTTCAATGTATGATACTCGAAGTTTTAATATAATAGTAAGAACTTTAACCTCTTAACCCCTGCTTTAACCAAGCACATTTTCTCCAGTTGAGCTTTACCCAAACCTACCAAGCTTCTCGACTGGAGCTTGCCGCCTATAGGCCAGTGTAACACCTCATTTGAAAGCTAAGATTTTTCCTCACGTTGTCATCACTTTTTCATCGTATTTGTTTTGCTTTTTTTGTTACGTTTTTGTAGCGTTTTTGTAGTTTCATTGATGCCTGTTTTGTTAATAAATAATACTAATAATGCATCAGTTTTATACATAGCGCTTTTCTGGACACTCAAAGACATTGCATTATTCATTCACTCCGTACTTGGTGGTGGTAAGCTACTATTGTAGCCGCAGCTGCCCTGAGGTAGACTGATGGAAGCGAGGCAACCAGTCTGCGCCATCGGCCCCTCCGATTTTTTCCCAGTGTAGTTGATAGACGGTGGACATTCATCATCCAATCAGAGACGTATTAAGATTAGGCAGTAGGCACCAGCCCACTATCCTTAAAGTTAGTGGCTAGGGCAGGATCAGGGTTAAGCTGATTGGTTGATATATGTATGACATTTCACTGACTGGTTGATCTACCAACTATCCCAGAAAAAATATTGTCGCCCTCCAACCACCAACAACCACTCACTCACTCACTCACTCCATTTGCTAGACTTGGTGGTGTTACCAAGCGGTCTCCCATCCAAGTACCGACCAGGCCCTTCCTGCTTAGCTTCCGAGGTTGTTGCTTTCTTTCATCCTCACTTACAGTATGTCTTGTTTTTGTTGCTTTTTTTGTAACTGTTTTGTTGCTTTATCATCACTTTTATTGTCATTTCTAATTTCAGCAACAAAAGGGTTCCATGTTGCGGTCGCCTTGGTGCATACCGAAGAAAAGCATTTTGTCTTCTGTTTTGTTGCGATTTGTCACTTTTTTGTTGCATTTTTGAATCTTTTTTGTTGCCTGTTTTGAATTTAAAGAGACTAGATGCAAGTTGGTCATTTTATACTCACTACTGCCACCTCAGGTCTTATGTGTAGCTGCAGCTTCTATATTAAGCTCGTACATGACCGCACTTCGGACCCGAAGTAGCAACTTTTTGAGTGACAGTGCAGGATTTTAGAGGCAGTTGTGGTGAACAGGTTTAGGCTCATTCTACACATTATGACATGGCTGCAACATGTAGGGGAAGGAAAATACTTAGTTTTAACATTTTTAAACTGTGTATAGTCCCTTTAAGGCCTATAAACAAGTCTTTGCCCCTTCGCTACATCACATTATAATTGTATAAATATAAGGCATTTTCGCTTTTTTATCTCTCTTAAAGGTTTATCTTATCTTATCTTATCTTATCTCTTTTTTATCTAACTGTAAAAATTGACCTTAATATTCAATGACTAGTGCTGCACAATGTGAAAATAGTGTCTTAAATATTGCTGATCCATTTAATACAACCATTTCAACATGTCCCGTTAAGTTTCAACAAAAATCATACTAAACAAGAACCAAAACAGGGCCTGAATTTCAACTTATGACATAATTGGCCAAATGTTGTGCATCTCACTGACTACTGACTGTAACATGTTCCTTGTATTTATTGATATGAACCTTAAAAGTCTCCAACAGAGACATTTCATAACAGGCATTTGCTGTTCTGTAATTGAATTGAAGAAAATGCACTTACAGGCTCTCGTGTTTGCTTCACTTTCAGCACCGCCGTGATTTGAATTGTCTGGTGGCGTAGGGAGAAGCAGCGGATTCCTTGTACATTTGTTTAGCAGGACAAGTACAGCCACTGACCTGTGAAACGTTTAAACATGTCTTCCACGCTGTTTGTTACAGAGCTGCCTCAAATTACCCGTTTCTTCCCAAACCCAGAGAGCTGCGCTTGCGGTCTGAGATGAACGCCAGAAGACAGGAACCGGGAGACTTCAGAGTAATATAGACACTCCCTCTGCCTCTTTTTTCACGGGATTAAAACAAGGAAAGAAATATTTCAAACGCTACAGACGGAGGCTCGCTGCATAAGCATGGCTGTAAATCAAAAGTGAGCTCTCATTTAAATAAATGGGGGATTGCGGGTCCAAGGTAAACTGAAAAGGGGGAAATGAAGTGCGTCTATGAGAGCAGTGCTTGTCTGTCAGATGCTTGGATTGTTATTGTAAAAATACATCTTTCACTAGACAAGCTGTGTATATATTAGTCTACTGCAACAAAGTGAAAAAGCAGCAACGATGGGACGAGCAAAAGTTGAAAAAAGCTACACTGTTCATGCATTTAGGCACTTGCCAAATACCAACGATGATGGATGACACTAAATATAACTTTTTTTTTCAAAGGAAGTTGCACCATCTTTGATAGATTTCTAAGATGTTGAGAAAATAAATAATAATACATAGTGACTAGCCACCAATAACTGTCGAAGATGAAAATCAAACCAGGAGGCAGCAGTAGGTCGGTCATGGGACAGATTTATATGTGGACAGTGGTGAAGCATACAGTTGTTCACGTTTCACGAGGCATTGTACATCACCTCATTCTGTCCACAGATCGTTTTATAGGATATATGACTTGTACAATGAACATGTGATACATGATGTCACTAGTGAGATAGTCTGTCCTTCGCACATATTCTAATTGTGTAAGAAAGGTACAAAGCGTCATACATAATGTCATCTTCTCCCAGTATCCGTTCATGACACATGGCCTAATTCTATTAAGAAAATAAAGTTACAATCAAATTAAAGT
Organism: Gobius niger; assembly: GCF_951799975.1. NCBI lineage: Eukaryota > Metazoa > Chordata > Actinopteri > Gobiiformes > Gobiidae > Gobius > Gobius niger. The sequence goes on from NC_136869.1 coordinate 12,374,725, forward strand.
AGGTCACCAATTTCCACATGAACACCTTGTACGGTGGCTTCAGCAGGTATTCACACTCCTCTGTTTATTCCTACGTATATATATATATTTTTTCATTCTTAAAAGAGAGTAGAGGGTGCACCTTTTTTTGTCTGCGGTATTGAATGAAATTTACCACAGCACCTCAATTAAGAGCAATGGACCAGATTAATAAGTGCCTTAACCAATAACAAAGCTTATTTATACGATTTAGTTTTGTCTGCTGCAAAATAAAATGATTGAACTCCATTGAACCATTGAAATCAGTGTTGGGCAAGTTACCTTAAAATGTGTAATATATTCTATATTAGTGATTACAGCTCTGAAAATGTAACATGTTTGTATTATATATTACTGTTTCAAAAATGTAGCAGAGTTACACTACTTTGAGTTACTTTTGAGTTACTTCTGGCACAATATAAACTGAAAATACTAGTAATAATGCCTTTGAGCAAAAGTGCAATCAGAGATTTCCTTCTCCTTCACTTTCCCTCATCCTCTTGTGTTTTGTTTTGAAGACATTTACTACAGACTACAGATCTTAAACACCAGTGTCCAACTTCATTTGGCATTTTATTTGGGGGAGTTTAATTCATTTATGCTCTTGTAACTTGAAATGTCCCGTTTTTTGTAAGTTATATTCCTTAACTACTGAAAAACTCGTTACTTTTGTCCAACCTTACCCCCAACACTGTTCGGTATAACAGGCACTACAACATAATCTTCTAATACGAGTCTCGCAGCAGCACAATGTCCCCGTATGTCTTACCGAGATCAAAAACATTTGGAGTATTTCGCTGAGTTGGGCTTATGGAGTCTTGTCTTTTGTTGCCCTGTGGTTGTGAGTGTCCGTTGGTATGCGGAGCTTTGATGCTGCGTCTCACTCTTCACTCACAGATAAGATAATAGGAGCAGGCAGCAGCAGACGCCCCCGGTGCAGGAGATACGAACACCTTGGGGCTTTATCGTCCGGACAATCCACTTCTGAGAGGGCCGTGGAGACATAACACAGGTTAGACGGAGAAATAAAGGCGAGAAAAGACAAAAGGCACAGGAGGAATTTCTTTAAGTCCGGCACATTGTAAGTGGGTGCCTTTATGTGCTGATATGTGCCTGGGTTTAATGTTCTATTTAGAAAACAAGGACAGATAATACAAGGAACTTATAATAATGCAAACTTAACCCATCACAGTGCGTATTGTAAACCATAAGATATACCAGTTCTTGAGGCGAAAGACTTTCTCAATATATTACGAGCAAAAATTATAAAACCATGTTCAATCGATCAGTTTTATTTATAAAGCAGATTCATAAGAGCGGAAGCAAAACAAAATGCTGCACAGACAAAAGTAAAATAGAATCGTCGGAAAGTTAGACTCTCGCTGTGACTAAACTGTGCCAATACGACTCTTCCATGTTTTCAGTCTCGAGTTGCCAAAATCATTATTCTCTGTCACTTTTTAAGCTAAAATGTCTGATGTAGACCTGTGTTTAGTTGAGATGTAATTAGATTAACCTCTTAACCCCCGCCTTAACCAAGCACGTTTTCTCCAGTTCGACTTTACCCAAATCTAGTCAGAATAACGACAAAAATGCAGACGTAATGAGAATGAAAAGATCAACATCAGCAGACAAAACGGGCGACAGAAAAGTGATGGAAAAAGCAACAAAACAGGGGAGCAAGTAAAAGATGAAAAAGCAACAAAAATGTTATAAAAAACAAACAAAAACACAACAAAAAAGAGATAAAACAACAAGACAGGTGACAAAAAAGCAACAAAATACCATGACAATGTGGCGACAACATGATAAAAGATCTGTTTTGTAGGTCTTAGCTTTCAAATGAGGCGTCACACACCGGTCTGTAAGCTCCAGTCAAGAAGCCTTTACATTTAGGTTAAGCTGAACTGGAGAAAATGTGCTTGGTTAAGGCGGGGGTGAAGAGGTTAAACATAAATATTGTGAAAATTCTGATACTGTATTCCTATTTAATTGCCTTAATCATAAAAATGAATAATACTTACAAAAAAAGGCAGTGCTTCACATTGTTTCATGGCAACAATAATCCTGTATAACAGATTTACTCAGTAGGCTATTGATACCTCAGATTAACTCAAGAAAAAAAAGTATATTTGGACTTACTTACTTAATATAAGTGATTTGTACGAGCTTCTTTCCGTATTTCATACCATATGTGCGCGCATGAAAAAAATGCTCCTCAGTGCGCGTTTTCTGTTGCTGTTTTCTGGTCCATCGTCAGGGGTCGTGCCTCAACTGGAGAAACACGAAGTGGTTACTGGTCACTCTCCGCTTTGGACATTCAATCAGGCAGATAGTTTTACCTTTGCAAATAAAAACACATAAATGGTTGGTTTAGGCTTATTGAGAAAGTTAAACAGTAAACATTTAAATTCGACCACAACTTTACGCATTGCAAACATTTAGTGAACGCAATTCCAGTTCATGTTAGACACATTTATAAACGCAGCTTCTGATCGTGTGAGACAGTGTTGTAACAGAAAGTAGATGCCACATAACGTGTTCACGTAGTAAAGCGAAAAATCGGATGTTAAGATTCTCTTAAAGGTCTAAAGAGCTCCACCTCTGCTCAGTGCGCTCGGGCAGAGTGGGCGGTCACTGCAACATATTATGGACTGCAACCTGCTGATTCCTCTTGAGTGGAGTAGTGGCAAGAGACCGTCACTTGGACCAGCAGAGGCTGTGCGGACCCTGTGCGTAAAAACGGAATTAAAACACATCGGACCTTTCAGATCCACCGAAATGGCGACAGTACAAGGGAGCGCCGTTTGTCTGCGAGGGTTTATCGTGGCAAAAGTTTGGTGAAGTTTTTGGATAGTGTCAAGAACCCAGACGCGCAACTGGATGAAGAAATGAAAGCAAGAGCCTCACTTCTCCGTGGATATAATTTACGGGAGTTTTCCAAATGGCTTGATACGGGGTTGTTTCTTATTCGCGTCTGACCACGACAGATAACAGACGGACTTTGGCTCCTATTTCTCGGACTTTTCCCCCCCTCCCTCCGTTTGGAGTTGGACTGGCACCATGAGAGGCTGCTGGCTGTGCTTCCTCGGACTGTGGTGGAGCGCGTACTACTGCACGCTCTCCGTGTCCGGCAGTCACAATTTCTCACTGGACGGAAACAACAACGAGGCGCACCCGGGCTTCATCCACCGCCGGCTGAGGACGCACGAGAAACGGGAGATGCAGAAGGAGATCCTGTCCATCCTGGGACTGCCGCACCGGCCGCGGCCCCATCTGTCCCACGGGAAGTACAACTCCGCGCCTCTGTTCATGCTGGACTTGTACAACACCATATCGAGCGAGGAGAAGAGCCAGGTGGAGGGCGTGATGGATCGATACAGCCCGATGCGGACGACGCAAAGTCCGCATCTGGCCACGTTCCAGGAAACTGCCTTTCTAAACGACGCGGACATGGTCATGAGCTTTGTCAATTTAGGTAAGACGTACACGCCGCCTCTTCCATGTCGTGCGTAATTGCGCTCGGGTCCTGCTGCTGTCTCAAAGTGGGAACAGGTGTCAGACACACACGCGTGGCTCTTTTCTCTTCCCCCGTCTGCACTACTGCCTCGTACAGCTGGTCCCGGTGTGAAGGGTGCAGATCTTGAACAGACACATTTTTAGCCCTTGAGTTGATTTCAAGCCCAATAGTTGTCCTCCTGGTGACGTTTATACAGTTTTATGACTGTATTATTGCTAATCGGTACAAATCATCACCTTCCTCCATGAAATATGTGTTATCTAAAGATTAATTGCCATAAAGGTGACTGATATACTGTTGCCATGGTTGCACTAAAGATGACATACTGTTGAAATAGCTGTGGTAAAGATGACTGATATACTGTTGCCAATAACTTAGATAATAGCCATTTCATATAGAAGGATAGGTTTGTGTTTAGCAGGCCTGTCACGATATCAAAGTTGATATTCCGATATATCGAGGCGGGTCAATATCGCGATATTATTGACTCTAAAGCTTTAAAATGACAGTAATCATATCCTAAAATATCACACAAGCTGCAGTAAACACGAAATATAATGTAACTCCCTTTGCTACGGTTAAAAATCAAGCTTTACAAAGAAAAAATAGGGGATAATGCAAATAAATGTATAGACGATAAATATTGAGGCCAAAAATGTATCGTTTATCTGTTATTTCTTGAACGATAAGTCGATGTAGTATATAGTATGCAGTAATTATCGAGACAGCCCTAGTATTTGGTCATTCTATGCATCGCACTGTGTCATTTTTATATAAGCGAGTTCCTATTTATCATCAATGACAGGTTTTTACTGGTTCCAAGCCTGGATAAATGGTTGGAGTAATTGTGTACGTAAATATCACTGCGTTCTTGTACAGCAAATGTAGTTCAGCCGTGTACAACTACAAAGCTTAAACTGTCACTGTTGCCGAATTTGGTTTGATTAAGTGTGTCCCATTCATTGTCTCTCTCTCTCTCTCTCTCTCTCGAACACTGCTCCTCATGCGCCTCATTTCTTGTCCCTAAAATCCTGTGGTCGGCCTCCCTTTGCATTCTCCCCCCCCCATGATTTACATCCATAGTAGTATGAAAAAAAAAAAAACACGGTAAATGTTATTCCCAAAACCATCTAGCATCTCCGCACCACCGCTGGTATTTGTATATAAAAGGGGCTATTCCTGCCTCGGAGCACCAGACTTGCGGTTTCAGTGCGTAAATTGTGTTGCGTTGTTTGTGTTAGTGGAGGAGATAGCCTGTAATTAGCCCCAGTGACGATGAAGGGGGACATTTTAATCATAATGAGTTCGAAACATGAAAGCCCAGAGCCCTTCCTTCCATTAGCAAGTCCAATGTTTACTCGCGCAACTCTAAACAAGAGCGCATTTTAGATAAACAGAGCGGACCAAAAGCCGCGGGACGAGGTTAAGTAGATGGATGGTGGCGTTGTTGGGGACGCGAGGGCTCTGTCATGTTGCACTGCGAAAGCTCTGTGACTGAGGGAGATGTCGAGACTTGTGATAGTCAGCTGTGGCGTTTTCAGATGAGCTGTGCTGCGTTTGAAAGAGATTTTGTTTCTCATCTTCAAATAATTCTCTTCAAAACCACATTGTGAATGAATAATCCAGAAGTGTGGGGTCGGGTAACAAGCACACCATATGGGCTGGTATGAAGTCTGGATTAAGTGAGAGGGTGGACGAAAATTCCTAATGAATCTTTAACAAACTCCTCCTGAATTCCGTGTATGACATCATAAAGTGTTTCATCTTAATTTACTTGTTTCAAATTGTATGGTATTCTTATTAATGTGTCAATGGCAAATTTACTCTCATTCTCTCTGCAGCCTTTAAACACCTACAGTGGCCCTGCAGGGACCTTCTGTGGTACATGGAAAACGCTTAAATCTAATTATTAATAATACTTTTAATAGGTCCCAAAGACAGAGAGTGTTTACGATGAAGAAATTCTCTCAAACCGGCTCTTTTAACCTCAGATGTGGTGCAGTTAAATCCTGGGAATGACCTGGTTTAGCCTTGGATTATTGCTCCTAGTTTAGTCCTGGCTTTCTTTCCAGTTTTAATCCATGTTTGATGTTATCCTACTCTCTGATTTGAAAGACACATCCTGAAACATGTTTGTATGCCTGTATCCGAAAGCCTTTTCTATTTATTTATGTTTTTAATTATCTATCTCGACCGGGACAGCACATGAACAGACATTTGACATGGATGTAATTATGCCGGATTGCAGCTAAAGGCTAATTTTCCATCAGTCGTCGCAGTTTCTGGACACATGCTTTAAACTTGCCATGCCAAACATCACGTCTTGTATTTTATCTGATATTTTACAGAGTGCACCTGTAAAGTCCATATTGTGCCTGGGCCTGTGTTGGTGTGGTCCACTGCTGCAGCCACTCAATGCCACACATGAAGAAGAGTTAAGCTGCCGTTAGGAGAAGTCAAATGCTTCTTGCTTGTTATTGGTCCTCTGAGCATTTGTGTTGCAACATGTCATGATGAAAACCAGATCTCCACACAGAAGCGGGGCAGCTTTTTTTTTTTTTTTTTTTTTTACTTCTAGATAGTGCAGCCCCTCTGTTGGCTCCCGTGTGGGGGGTGTGACCAAGCAGTGAGGCAGCTTGTGTGTCTGTGGTTCTGCTATGGTTTATACTCCTCTGTTCTAGCACATCTGGCTCCTTTGATTGATTGATTGATCACGTCCTGTGCATCTTTTGACGATTTGCTCAGATTTCTCGCAAACGACTGGGGGATTGGGTTGCCATCTCCCCCCCCCCACCCTCTCTGTACACAAAGTCCTACCCGCCGCCCTTTTTTTTTGGGGAGGAGGAGGGACTGTTTCCTCCGCAAATGTGATTGTAATTAATGCTAGTGAGGGCCAAGGATTCCCCATCTGCTTTGCAAATAAGGCCTCGCACGACTACCGTGTGTCATCGCCGACCCAATTGGTTTTTAATGCGCCTTACGCTTCAATTGGGTAAAGTTGATAGAGTTGTGGATGTTTTTTTTTGTGGGTGGGTGGTCCCGCTTACAATCTGTGTGTCATGTGTGGTGAGGCTGCACGATATGAGGAAAAACTGTAACGTTTGAAAATCATCTGGAATATTGTGACGATTTTCACTGCAATATTTTACTAAAGCACGGTATTAAAACTAAACTCATGAGAATATTAAATCATAGCAAGTCTTGAAAATATGAAATGATGACCCTTAACAAGGCTAAATTCAAACTAAATGACTTAAACTAAGCCTATGCACACTTTAGAGTTGCTATGTGCTTTAGTTTCTTGCATGTGTAAATCCCATGTTTAAGACTTGAATGATTTTGCAGTACATTGTGGTGTCTTGCTTTCAACCCAATATTGCGATAATTTGGAGATATACTGTGCAGCCCTAATGTGTGGGACTACAAAGATGAAGATAAACGGAACAGGGCAGCAGCCAAACCATCTGTCTCATGAGAAAAATGTAAGCACGGATTAGCATCCATAAAATACCCCTGACTTCCTTTGCTGATAATCAGTTTGAAAATGGGATTTACCTGTTTACTTTAGCCTCCTCGCGCATGTCCGAATCAAAACCGCGGCAAACAGGGAGAGTGACAGTGATTTACGCGCCCTGTCTCCCAACTGATGTCTTTCACAGCCAAAGCGGTGCAGATAGAGAGCTCATTTTCGGCCCGTATCCTCGAGGGGCACGGACAGATTTAAGAGCCCCTGTGTTACATCTAGTCTCCAGTGTGCGCTCTGCGGAACATATGCCTGCGCGTGATTCATGTTCACCACTTGTTCGACCATACGTTTTCCCTGTAACGTCACCGCAGTTCAAAATGACCCATTGACTCGAAAACTGGTGGAAAAAACGACTTTCAGAGGGTTTGCAGTGGCTCTACGGGCAATTCGCTGTTTTTGAAAGAAATGTCAGGTTCAGCTGAGTTTGTCTCATTTAAACTAGCGCCACCAAATTATCATTATCGCAATATTAGTTGAAGCAACATCCAATATCATCATGTCTCAAAATCTGACATGAGTGATTTTTTTTGCTGGCACAGCCTACAGACAGCATTGTAGCTTGTCATAATTGCACAATGTGTCATCATTTTCCTGATTTAGTTCCATTTTAGCTTTGTTTTAGCCCCGGTTTGGTGTCTTTTTAAGTCTCGTTTGATAGAATTTGTAATAAAATAGTTATCCTTTGTAGAATCTACTGTGCAGACATGATTTAGTAAAATATTGCAATAATATCGCAATATCCAAAACAGTTATTGCTACTTTATCTCATATTGTCCAGCCCTAACTTCATTTATTTACTTTATTCAAATAATTGGATTTCTAAGAATCTCCATGTTTTATTGAAAGAAATATCCAAAGATTAATTCCTCAAATGTTTAAAGCAGTACTAAGTAACTTGATCACTTTAATAAATCTTTTCTGTAGTCCCTCTGGGGGTAATACAAGTGTTTTTGGGATGATTGGGGGGTCTTTCATCTCCCCTTGGTGTCTCTGGCCATAAAACCACACTTGCAGCTTTCCCTACTCCGACCTGGAGGCCCCAATACACACTAATGGAATCACAAAGAAGAAGCTAACAGGCTAACGAGCAAAGCTAACTGCGGGCTAGCGCCACTTAAACAGTATTTACAGCCAAAACAATTATATCCATTGTATAATTGGATGTACAATATCCCTCTCTCCCTTTGTCTTTTCTGTCAGCGAAGTATTTACTCTCACGGACAATTAAAGAGTAAAAAACCATAACATGCTACGACACCTGCAGTGGCGCTTATGGCCTGTAGGGGCATGAGTTACTAGTTCTGCTTTAAACTCATCATTTTCTGTTTGTGATTGGATCCACACACCCGCCATTTTAATCTTGTGGAATAATCCCATTTCAATGACAACAAAATTGTGCCGTTGTCTTTAAACAAGGCCACCTTTAATATTATAAGTAAAATGTACTAATTTCTTTTTTGCTGAGAGTTAAGATGTTATTTTTTTTGTAGATATACCTTGTAATTACAGAGAATTTAACTGTAATTCTCTGTAATTACATGGTAATTTTGTAGGCAAATATTTCTCTTGATATCTAGCCCATACAACGCCTCAAATATAAACTCCAGGCTCTTTTCGTCGACGGGGACTTGACGAGACAAACTTTCCAACTCCTTTTTAATCTTCATTCCTGGAATAGCACCTTCATCGCTGTTTGCCTTTTGCAGGTCTCCGGTGAGGGGACAGTGTCTGTTTGATGACTCATGCGACACCGGGCAGCTCCGGACATGTCCCGCCGCACAACCGCTCACTATTGATTAGAGACCTCAGCCCTGTCCTGCTATGTGGCTTAAAGGTCCCATTTATTCACGCTTTTTAAAAACACTTCTAGACACAGAGGGACAGAGAGGGAGAGGGATGATGATGTTCAATCAAGCCCAAAACAATAGAGATTATTTGTAGTGGAAATGAGTCAAGGAGATGCCTGTAGCGAAAAATTCAGGATTTCTCAAACATGAAAGAAACTCCTGAACAGTGATGAAAATGCAACAAAAACGCAACAAAAAACAATTTAAAAAAGAGGAAAAACACAACAAAAACATTTCCAAAATGTGACAAAAATGCAGCAAAAGAGCGTCAAGATTGTGCTGGAAAAGCAACAATAGCGAAGCGACAAAAACATGACTAAAGAGTGATGAAAAAGCAAAAAATAATCAACAAGAAAGCCTTACAAGACCGACAAAAATGTGAGGAGAAAGTGACCAAAACACGACAAAAGAAATCTTCAAAAACACAACAAAAACAAGGTTTCGGCCTATTTTGTAGGTCTTAGCTTTCAATTGAGGCGTTACTCTGGCCAATAGGTTGTGAGCTCCAGTCGAGAAGCATTTAGATTTGAGTAAAGCTGAACTGGAGAAAATGCACTTAGTTAGAGCGGGAGGTTAAACCTTTACCAATGATGTGCTTTAGATACTGCAGATATGTCAGAAACAGAAACAAGTTTTCACCGCGGCATGATGTGTTCAGTTTTACCAGTAGGGGGAGTTGTGAGTTACCCGAATGCCAGTATTTGGAATTTCCCCAGAAATTAGAAGTTTAGTTTATGTTATGATATTATATGTTTTTTTTATTTGGAGAATTTCAGCATAATTAATTCACAAACTCATCCACTGCATTCTGTAATTGGTGCTCATCCCTGCCCTCGATGCCCTCTGCTGTGGTGATGTCCTGTTTTAGCAAGGTGCATCCCATCCGAGCTAAACAAACACAGGAGGTCACTTCGCACTTAATTAACGAGAAGTGACGTGTTTTTGTGTAAATAGCCGCAGCCGCGAGTGGAAAATGTTCTATTCCCATCAGGTGTGTCCACACTGGTCGAGCTGTTGTGGTCATTGAGTCACGGATGAGACCAAAATGGCTTTGGGTTGAAGGTTTGCAGAGCAGGAAGTACAATGTTTTTCCTGTGTCACCTGCACTTAACCAGGACTGTGATAACTTTGCGCTGCTCTGCTTCACCAGTGTAAAACATACACAGGTGTGAGGGATTCTCTGGGCTCTGGGTTTTGTTTGAGAGGGTAAAGGTCCCACAGTGATCCGGGAAAATCCATGTATGGATTACTGGCTATTTAAAAAAGGATCGTGTTTCACTTTGGTTTCGGCGTGTAAACACAACACAAGAGCTAATTCTGCAGGAATCACATCATAATAAACAACTTCTTATGCTTATTTTCAGTGTACAAAGCTATACACCACCGGATATTCATAAGATTAAATATTCTATTCTGATTCTAAACAACACACTGCAGAGGACTACTTCATCTAAATGTTCACTGCTATGGGACAATAAGAGCGTGTTACACAAACTGATGAAATAAGGGAAAAAAACAGGTAGTTCGTAAAAACTGCTGAGTTTTATAATGATGCGATCCCCAATTCAGATCTTTGACGTTTGTCTTAGACCAGTGTTAACTGAGTGCCTCACAGCTCGAAGGTCCCGGGTTCGATTCCCACCTTCTCTGCCTAGGTTTCCTCCAGGTACTCTGGTTTCCCCTACCACTATAAACATGTGCAATAGGTTAATTCACCAGCCAGGTGTTTCTGACCACCAGCCTGGCTGCACATCATGGAGATGGATCCACGAGCGCCAGCGACATTGAGGATGGGTCAAATGCAGAGAACAGATTCTTTACAGAGATCAATAAAGGATAACTTAACTTTAATCAAGGTCCTCTGCTTCATGGAGTTTCTTCCACATGAACAGCACCAATCTGTTCCTTTGTCAGAGAATTTAAAGGATATGGCTGCTTCAAACTGTCAGTGACCTTTACATTACAGTCTTATTTTAGTCATAGTTATTTAAAAATGATAATAATAATTTGTCCAATTTTAGTTGGCAAAAATATTACTTAAATTAAGTATTTTTGTCAACAAAATGAACACCGTCTCAAACATGACATTTTTAATGACATGCTATTAGTAAAAGCTCTTACTAGACTAAAGTTTCTTACTTGACATTTGAATTGATTTCTAAATTACTTGTGGTGGCGAGTGCTTGTGTCTCTGCTAGAAAGTTGGGGTTGATCCTCAGAGAATTTCCAGTCTCATTTGATCTCGGTAGCTAAGCAGGGCTGGGCCTGGTTAGTGTAACCAGGTAATACGAGGTGTGTGAGCAAGTGGTCGTTGGCCTTGTTTCTGTCGGTCTACCCCTGGGCAGCTGTGGCTACAAGTGTATCTTAATTTGGAGTGTATAAAAATTGTCCTTTGTAAAGCACATTGTAAATCTCTATTTCCACTTGCTCTTGTTGCCTCACGCTTTGTGTCTTGATCAAATTACTCCTGTGCTGCATATGTTTAATTAAATCGTCGTCTGTTGGTGTGTGTCAGTGTGTCTTGTGACTATCTTACAAGGAGAAGATAAAATGTTTTCTATCTTCTGTTCTCCGTCCTTTTATCAGAGCCTGAGCCGGTTCTTCACCTCTTACCTAAGTCAACAACAGAGCTCTCACTCTTTTAAGGCAAACAAAATCCTTAAGAAGTGGGTTTTCCAGGGGATTATCCGGGTTCAGACAGTGCTGGGCCTTATGCTCAAATAGACTGCCCTTATTAAACGGCTGTTTGGCTTGTCTTCGGATGCCTGGCTGCATTTCTCAGGGTCTAAGCCCAGGTAAGCCACTTCCTCTGCACTGAAACGTGTCCCAAAGCCCTCAGCATGATCAAATAATTAGCCGAAGCTTCCATCAAAGAGACGATTGTTTGATACAAAAAACAAAAAAAAGTCACTAAATCATTTTGAAACACCGTGGCTGAGAAGTTTTAGTGACCGGTGCGTAACAGAGGACCACCCGCCAATTCACCCCTTCCACGTAAACAGCATTAGCCCCCAAGACAAGCCAGGAATTTGAGATATGCCGCTGCTGATTTAAAGATCTTTTTTCCTGGGACATAAACTTGGCAGGACGTCCCTCTTGAGGCAGCGGTGAGAAAAATTACATTGACAAACTACGATCCTCTGTTTATTTGCGCATGTTTACGCAATCAGATTTGTTAGTGCGGCCACAATGTGTCTCGAACCCCAGTCGTGTTCAACACTGACCCAAGATACACAAAGACATGGGCTTATCTAGTTACAGTGTTTTTTAGACGCTTCCTTTTCTCATGTTTGGATTATATTGGTTGTCGAGCGCTCGGGGCAAAACATGCAATGGCCCCGAGGCCTTGAAAACAGTGGAAATGTTTCGCTACAAATGTCCTCTCTGTATTCCTCTTCAGAACAGCATTTTTGTTTTTTTAATTTAGGTACAAATGCTCAACTGCTGGGGCTGTATTATCTGAAATATGATTTGTTTTCACTATGGAAGTTGCTCCCTGACTCACATATGGTTTCACTTGAATTCCGTAGATATCCATTTATCAGAGAGTGTAATCCCTGTCCCTAATCTGTGCATTTAACACCCGTGTAACGCTCTCATCCGATGCTATCTGTCCCTCTCACGCCATAACTCTTCCCCTCCGCTCTGCGCTAGCCGTGACTTCATATCTACATCTTTGTTTGCGCCGTTAGAGTGTCGGGGAAGACCAGCGCTGTAGATTGATAAAGTGCGGCACGCTGCTGCTGACGGGTCACTATCTGTTGACTGCTGATAACAATTCCAACGCAGCATCTGATAAAGATCCGCTGCATGAAGGAATTTGCTTTGGCTGTGCTTTATGATGTGTGAAGTTGTTGCTCTTTCTCCATTTTTCACCACAACTCAGCTGGGAGCTCATATAAAATGCGCCATGTGGTGCATCGGGGCTGTCAGTCCAAGATTCAATAGTTATCCCCGGTCTTAAAGGGAGTGGGACATTGCTCATTCAAGATGGTGATCCAGAGGAGCACGAGAAAGACGAGTAAATCATGTGTGTTACTAGACTAGACTGTTCCCTTTTTATGCACATTTATTCGCAGCAGTTTTGAAGATTGTACCTGGATTGGGGGCTGTCAGGGAAGGTGGCACAGACTGGCAGGCTCGTTTCCACTCCTGAGTATGGAGTGAATGAATAACACGCCTGGAAAAGTGCTAAATCAGCATTTGCATTGTATTATAATATTATTATTAGAAAAGCTACTCAAGGTCAAACTCAAAAAACATAAACATAAAGCCTAGTTGACTGTAAATTGTATTGTTCATAATCGATGGTACAGAACTATTGTTCATTTACAATGGAAAAACCTATTACAAAGCAAGTTGCTGCAAAAGTGGGCAGTCACATGATCAGAAGGTCCTTGGGCAAGACACTTCACTCACCTTGCCTCTACTTTGTAAAAGCAGCATATAAGTTGAGACCATTTACCATTTATAAAAGATGTACGCTTGGAAAAATCTGTCTTCAAATGCAACCTTCTTGCACCATACTATTAAAGGAACAGGCCACCGTTTTTACATACTGAGATATGTTCTTACCTGAGCTCCCAGTATACTCCTATTGCTCCAAGCAGGGGTGAAGTTGGAAGCTACCACGCTTTTCCACGGGCACAAAGACCAGACAGGTATGTATCAACTTGTCTAAGCTCAGGTAAGAACATATCACAGTATGAAAGAACTGTGTGCCCTCAGGCATGCAAAAAGACCAAAGATGTTGTTAGAATTTGGCCTCTCCCAGCATAGGTATAGCTCCAAACTGGGGTAAAGTTAGAAGCTACCAAGCTGTTCCACGTTTTCCCCTATTTAAATACAGTTACCTGAAAAGTTTTGTGATCCAAGTCTAGTTACACAAAATTAAACATGTCGATTTTCTAAGTGGATCAAAAGGGTTGACTACATTGTTGTACCGAAGTCAGCGCAGTAAAGTCGAAGTGCTAGGAGCGGCTAAATGCTAACAACATTTGTGTGACTGAGGGCAAGCACCAAGACCAGACAGGTACGCATCAACTCGTCCAAGATAAGGTAAGGTAACATATCTCAGTAGGTAAAAACGGTGGCCTATTCCTTTAACACCAAACCCACTAAATGATAATCACAAGACTCCACCAGACATTCAGCATCCCTGCCGTGCACCTATAAGCATGCATTGTCACCTGAAAGCTGTGGGGGGCCGCAAGATAAATCACATTCAATGGAAATTTGATTCTGAAAAGTCACATTAGCTTTGGCAAAGACTCCAAATAATCACCTCTGTAGTTCAGACCTCTACACACTGGTTCTGTCAGTCTCCTCTACATCTTTAATGCTCAGGGCCATAAGTCCATAACTGTTCAGCCCGTGCTTGTGCATCATGTTTATCTTTCCTCTCAGCAGAGATCATTTACCTGGATTTGCGTGCGAGCCCACACTTTATGTTTGTATATACTGACCAAGACAAAGGGTAAGATTTCTACACAAACAATTATCTATGTTTTAATTTCGGAGTTCCTTCCTCGCCCCTGCACACAAACAAACTGGAAATGCTGCAGGTTGAGTTCAGGTCATCGAGGCGAAAAACAGGTGTAGGCGCTCAGAGGGTGAACATTGCGAAAATGGTATCAATATGGAACAGCACATCGAGGGGAGTCAGCTGCAGAGCATGGTCATGTCAGCCTCCCATTCTGAATATGTGATTATATATGGATTTTTAACGTGCAGAAAGTTTACACAACTTACAGAGATAAAAAGGAAAGATTGTGCTTACAGTATAGGGTTCCCATAATGGGGAGTGAACGTTTTTAGATGTTTTGGCCTGTACCCTCTTTGGACAGGACAGTTTATCTGAAATAGGGGTAAGAGAGCCATTCAGCAAATTGTTGGGACCAGGTGTGTCAACATTTCGTATTATTGATGTTTTATGCATGAGTAAATTTAGTTGCTGTATTAGTAGGAGGTACGACGATATAGGGCTATAATCAATAACCATCCATCCATCTTCATCTGCTTTATCTGGGACGGGGTCGTGGAGACATCAGTCTGAGCTTCCCAATCTATGGACACCTCCTCCAGCTCTTCTGGGGGGATCCCGAGGCGTTCCCAGACCAGCTTAGTCCCTCCAGTGTGTCCTAGGTCTTCCCTGGGGCCTCCTCCCCACGCCCGGAACACCTCCACAGGGAGGCGACCTGGAGGCATCTGAAATACGTGTCCGAGCCACTTGAGCTGTCTCCTCTCCTCTCATGATCGGAAGGTTGGGTGTTCGAATCCCGCCTCCTGAAGGTGCACCCTTGGGCAAGACACTTCACCCACCTTGTCTCCAGTGTCTGCGTACATTGGTGTGTGAATGAGAGCTTGAATGGGTGAGTGGTTCCTTGCCTTAAAGCGCTTTGAGTGCCTAATGTACGTGGAAATGCGCTATAGTTGAGACCATTAATCATTTTCTTCATACATAGAGTACATTTTGTGACGGACTGTAGTGTAATAATAGTTGAATTAGTTGTGTACATTATGTTCTGTGCAATGAGACTCATACCTTGCTCACTCAAACGAATGATTCCGCACGTACAGTACATAAGTAACTTTCCTCTTGAGTGCTGATTGCAGAGACCACTTGTACTTCAGTTCGAGAAACATCCAATACCTGTACCGACGAGAACCGATATCTCCTCTCGTCTTCACCCACTCATTCAGCACCACTGCCTTTAGCTGCTGACTAAAGCGAGGGCAGCATGTAGCCCCTGCCTTGTTCCTTCATACTCATAGTCCAATATTCATCATTTGGACATCTGCTTGAGTTCATTTAAGTTGCATAAATCCTCTGGTTCGACTCTTGGAATTTCTGGAGTTGTAAAAGGTTGCGAACTTGTGAACCGCTGAACTGGGACTGCGCTGCCGGCCCCTTTGTGCCCGCTAAAGCCCATCTATTATGATAATGACCTGTTGGTTTGGCTCCTTTTTTAAGAGAGAGGGAGAAGCTCGTCTTGGTAATGGAGAGATGACCACATAAACATTCTTGCTGTCGCATTCCTGCGTGAAGCCGCCGGGAGTCCGACCGCTATTTATCTGTGTTCAATAAAAGGCTAGAGAGGAGTCAGGGTGAGATGGCCGGGCGAGGGGTGATGTGTTCTGGGATGGACTTTGGGC
Organism: Gobius niger; assembly: GCF_951799975.1. Classification (NCBI taxonomy): domain Eukaryota; kingdom Metazoa; phylum Chordata; class Actinopteri; order Gobiiformes; family Gobiidae; genus Gobius; species Gobius niger. The sequence continues at coordinate 12,390,791 of NC_136869.1, forward strand.
CTCTGCTTGTGACCTTGAAGACAGAGGAAAGAGTGATGTTCGTGTTTGTATGTGTGCCCTATGTCTTGACATTTAATGCAATGACGTAGGCACTATCAGGCCCAGGGGAAAAGAAATCTGTCCCTCAAACATAAAACATTTAGCCCCTGAGATGACTTTGAATAATATCATTATTCGCTCTACAGATCAAATCCCTGTTAAAAAGTCTCAAAATGCTGAAAACACTGCCATTTCCTGCTGATTTACTTTTGGCCATGATTGGGAGGTGTGGGCCATAGAAAATGGTCCCACCACAAATCATACTTGCTTTCCGCATATGATCTAATTAACATACCATCTGTTTAACATCTTTTTCCTTCTGATGAATGGCTTCAAAAACTGAGGAAACACTCAGTTTATTCTCAAATAGCTCTTGTATCCAGCTGAGCAACAGAAACTATCTGCACTAAGTTTAACCTTCTAAAGTTTAAGATGTGTTATTATTACTTTAACCTTCAGTAGATATTATGACTAATTGTGTTTCTTACTAGTGCCTTTGGTCAAGTCAGTTTGTCTTCTATTGCTACCGTTCACAAAATGGACATTAATGCTCTCTCCAACACTTTAGCAACTTCTACCCTTTTAATTTCCAAGGTCCAGCAATTATTAGCAGCAGAAATGACAAGTAATGATTCTAATTTGTTGATTGGATGAAATGCTTTGTCATGAAGAATGTTGTGAAAGAGTCTGTAATATAGAGACTGTATAAGGTCTGCAGAGGGTTGAAATGACCTATGGGTGTTTTAGGAATGGAGAGCTTGATTTATTTGTTGTATCTAAAGTTTATATAAGCGGGCCTTGGCGAGATAGCCCTCTAATGCGGCCCTGTTCGGGAGTGAGTTATGCCTGCACCTGCGCGGAATATTTATGGTATTTGCCCAGGTATCTCTGGGGATTGGAAAAGACGCGGCGGAGCGCTCAGAAATGTTCGGAGGATCAACAATAGCTGTTGGTTTTAGCGGCGATAAGTGCGTTGAGGTGGAGTTTCCCTCTGAGGTCAGGGTGAAGGGTTGGAGAACGAATGTAGCCACTCAGACAATTCTTTCACACACACGGGCCGACCTCTGTGCTGTCAGTGGACGTGACCATTGGAGACGTCTTGGAGAAATAATTCCAAAGCTGACTCGGTTTCCGTCTTTGGTAAAGTCGAAGAGTGATGGGCAAATGTAACGACTCAGACACGCCGCCTTTGAATGCCCACAGCCTTTGGCGAAAGTCTTGGGCCTGGCCGGTGGCGTCACTGAGAAAGCGCCTCTCCTCGGACTCTCACACGTCCCAGGCCGGTTTGGGTCGGTGCAGAGGACGTGCCTGAAACAACAAGCGAGGGCCCGTAGCGAGAGCGAGGGTCCCGCGTGAGAGAGGCGATGCTCCTGACCCGCCAGAGCATGGTAGCCTCCCCCTTTTAACTGCGCTGGCGCTGACAAATTTATGAGCCCTCCGCTGACCCCCGAACCGACTTTCCAAACAAGATACTGACAGGAAAACAGCCGGGGATCGGAGGGACGCGGAGAGGGCGAGGTGGGAACGGGGCCACGAGACGACAAGAATCCGAGCGTGATGTTTTAGTGATTTTATCAAGCGCTAAACCAAAGACACCAGAAGTTTAGAAGTTAAATATATAAACTCACTTTTTGGGGGCGCCAAGGCCAACCTCACCCACAAATGACCTTTACAACTTCTCGCTCAAGATAAATGGTCACTGATGGACGGAAATGGGCAACAACAACAAATGATAATCAAATGGGTTTCTCATTGCTTGCTGGTTGATCTCTTTATAGTCATTTTCATAGATAATGCCAATATGTATAACCAGAGCTGCAGTACCCTCCTTTGTTGGATCGGTTGGATCTACTTCCTCCGTCCTCTTCCTCCTGAGCAGCTCCCTCCGCTCCACAACAGTGTTTCACCATCCTCTGGAAAGAGCTTCGCAGTTCGCTGCAGGTGTGGGGGGCTCTTGGTGCCTCTTCAGTGTCTCAGAAGAAGACGTTTGTAGGTCTCAGATGGCTTTAGTTCATAAGCTAGCTGTTTGTTTACTTTTAAAATGCTGCTTTCTTCAGGACCTTTATGGACTCTCTGCAGGAAAAAAAATCCATCGATCCCCACAAAAACACGGCAAAAATGTACAAAAGCTTCCAGTTAAACATGTGGAACAAAAAACTACAAATGCAGTTCACAGAAAAAGGCAAAAAAACACCAAGAGAGAGGTTGTTTTGAAGGTTTTCATACCAATAGCCAATGAGAACCTCCCGATGCTTGACCAAAACCTGCGAAAAGGATGAGACTGCCTGTTGAAGTAAGACCAACGTTTTTTATTTTATTTTATTACAAAAAGTGATCAGGCAATAAAACCATTTTCCAAATAGATGAAGTGAATTACTAGTTGGCGAAGAAATAACACGTGGGATATGAAACAAAAACGCAGTGTGAACTTATGAAGATGTGATCTCAAGCCAGTGCAGATGTTGGACCCTCTCTGTGATAAGATCCAGTAGTTAAAATATCTCAATCTGCCTCTGAGTCAAAATACTTGAGGTAGTTATTTGTTTTGACTGGCCGTTACAACAGCGCTGACAAGAATCCAACAAGAGCAAACGCCTCCGCTGTCCCACACTGCACCGTCCCCGTTATTACACTGAATATGCTCTCTGCACAAGGAGCTTTCAGCCGGTTGCACTAGGGCTGCTGGATACCGTTACACAATACCAGTATGGTATCGAAAGTAAAGTTTAGGCACTAAAAATAAAAGAATCGGAAGCAGGTACTGAAAAAAAAATATCGTTAGAGATCAAGTTTTGATGCTTGTTGGTCCAGGGACAGCATTAAAGGAAGTTACTTGGTCGTTTCAGCTCAAATAAATGATACAAATGTAGAATAAATAGTCTTTTGTGGAATAAGTTAACATTATTGTTCTGTTTTCTGGGTCTAGATGAGAAATATTTTAGCATAGGTATCAAAGAAGTATTGTTTTTGTATCGATATTGGAAAAGTATCGGTATCGGGGGGGAAAATTAGCGGTACCCAGCCCCAGGTTGGACCTAGATAGAACAAGGGTTGGAGACTGTGTGGAAATACACCAATAGAGAATGAGATATTGAATAATGTGCAGAATTGTAAGGCAACCGGTACTCAGTAGTGGTTTACTTTTTCCAACCTATGCTGGTTTTGCTTTGGTCGATGTTTTTTTTTTAAAGTGCAAAATAAATAAAGTTTGGATTGGATTGGTTATAGTTCATTTCACTTTCTTTTTTGGACTTATCAGAATATCCAAACCAAGGATAAACCTTTAGAAAACTTTAGAAAGACTTATATATGAAGACTTATATTCAGTATTTTATTAAATGTATGTGCAACAAACAGACGTGTGTGATTTAAGTCCAGTAATTCCAGAAATGCTTCCCCTCCAGAGCAGTGCTGTCGGGATGAAAGGCTCTTATCACTGAGGATGTTCAGGGGAAGCTCTGCCCAGTCCTTCCTCCTGCGCCTCTCCACACCTCAGACTCCTGGACACCTTATCTCTCTGTTTATAACATACACATCAACGCCTGTCCGGCAGGAAGACGAGCATTTTTACTTCTGCTGCAACACATGTTTCTTACTCTTTTGTGCCCTTAGCTGTATACTTGGAGTGTATCATATCATTTGTGGATTCCCTGTATGTAAAGAATTCCTACATCACAAAATACGCAATTAAATATCAGTTTTGTCTGAACATGAACCTGCCGGCTCCAGAATAGAGAAGTAACTCGTGGTTCTCAAACTCAAGGCACACTATAGGGCCATATGTTTAAAGCTTATTATGAAGCTCTTAACCCCCGCCTTAACCAAGTACATGGTCTCCAGTTCAGCTTTACCCATTAACGCCTCATTTGAAAGCTAAGACCTACTAATCTGATCTAGAAGGATGTTTTTCCTCGCATTGTTGCTGCGTTTTTGCCACAGTGTTGTTACACACATTTGTCATTTTTTCATCACATTTTTGTCACTTTTTTATCACATTTTTGTCTCTTTTTTATCACATTTTTGTCTCTTTTTCATCACATTTTTGTCTCTTTTTCATCACATTTTTGTCTCTTTTTCATCACATTTTTGTCATTTTTTCATCACATTTTTGTCTCTTTTTCATCACATTTTTGTCATTTTTTCATCACATTTTTGTCATTTTTTCGTCTCATTTTTTTAAATTTTTTCATCACATTATTGTCGTTTTTTCATCACATTTTTTTTAATTTTTTCTCCACATTTTTGTTACTTTTTCATCACATTTTTGTCATTTTTTTCATCTCATTTTTGTCACTTTTTCATCACATTTTTGTTACTTTTTCATCACATTTTGTAATTTTTTCATCACATTTTTGTCACTTTTTCATCACATTTTTGTCGTTTTTTCATCACATTTTTAATATTTTTTCATCACATTTTTGTCACTTTTTCATCACATTTTTGTCGTTTTTTCATCACAATTTTTTAATTTTTTCATCACAATTTTTTCATGACATTTTTGTTATTTTTTCATCACATTTTCATCACTTTTTTGTCGCATCGCATTTTAATCACGTTTTCATCTTTTTTTCGGTCATTTTTGCGTCAGGTTTTTGTCATTTTTCCATCCTCGTTTTTGTCGCTACTTAGACCCTTTTTTTCCAAGGTACTTTTACATTTTGTTAAAGTAGTGTTTAAATTAGGAATTCATATAGCCCTCATCCAGTGTGTACCCTGCCTAAAGCCCATAGAGTAGTTTCTTAGAAAGGTTCGGGCCAGGATTCAGTTCAGCTTTAGTCCAGTTCCACATTATTACAATATTCTACAGACATTGAAGTAAGGTTTTCCCATTATAATTTGTCCAACTTCAACAGACTACACTTCATATTCATAGCACTGTATTGTCCATTTAGTCGAGCGTGTTTCGGTGAACATTTTCCATCTGGCCCCCCATACTGCAATAACATCCATAATTCAAAACGGCAGCTTGAATCTGCATTTCGGGCGCTCAGCAGAAATCGCGGAGGGCCAAACCTCTTCACACTTTCATCTCGCCGATATTGCGATGACATGGCGGACAGATGTATTATTAGAAACAATGATTATTTTTCTCTCGACTTCGCTCGCGGCCCACCTGCTCTTCGAATAGGCAGGTATCCGGTTTCCGTCGCTGTTTTTGGATCGGAGCCTGTGTGTAAAACAAGCAGAGGGTTTTGCATGTAAGTCTGCCCAGGGGGGGAGATGGAGAGCGGACCAGACTGATTTATCAGTGGATCATATGGTCTGAGTCTAAGCCGCTGAAATGTGCTGCGGTCACCACTCGACTGCTCTCCAAAGGGGCCCGTTTGAAGGCCGTCGGAGAGACAGAGGTGAGGACAGGACAGGGGGAGATATGCAGAGGGGAATGGGACGTCCCGGATAGCAAGTCCCAACTATTCTCTTATCTCACGCAGAATTAAATCAAGGTTTAGTCTTCGGTAGTGAGATGCGAAAGGTATAGGGTCAAACTTGCTTATGTATGAATATGGTGCGTGAGGGAGAGATTGGCTGACACATTTCTGTCTTTCCCAAAACCGCTGTGGAGCACGATAATCACTACATCGACTTATCGTTCAATAAATAAATACTCGATATTTATTGTCTGTATATATGTTTATTGCATATTGCAGCTTGTGTTGTATTTTAGGATGTGACATACACTTTTAAAACAAAGGTTTACTGTCATTTTTATGCCTGAGAGTTGGAGACAGTAATATCGTTTATTGCGATACTTTCCTGTCTCAATATATCGAACTTCAAATTTGTTATCGTGACAGGCCTAAGCACACAACCAGAGAATTAACAGATAATGGTTGGAAAATCGCTGTACAAAATAGAATGATTGTTTATTTTGCTTACTGTATAATTAGTTTCTCATTAGTTACTGTTAATAGTTGAGGGAGCTGGAGGAGGAAGGAGGAGGTGGAGAAATTGACCAGTGCAGGACACCACGCTCTGAAACAGGGACAAACCCTGGTTGACATACAGTGGCAGTGCAGCTCAGGACTGACGCCTGAACACTATTTCGTTGTACGCTTTTACAATGACAATAAAGCACTTACTTACTTACAAATCCAAGACTGGCTCAAAATTGTGTTATAGATGTCCACTAACATTTTTATGTGTTCTCTACAATATAAGAAACTCAAGATTATAAATGTTCTCTTTTAAATATACTATGCCTAAAAAGAGATTTATTCCTTCCTATCAACATGTGGTTACAACTGACCATAAAACACATTTTCAATTGCAGGATTTATCTGAAACTTTATAACCCCAAAAGGCATTTTGCCATATTTTCAAGTATTTTATATTTTTCTTTCATCTGAAAATATTTGCCTTCAGGTCAGCAGTCACCACATAGATGTTAGCCTCCATTATGCCGAGACAGAAACGCAGGACAAGGGGTAACAAGCCAAAGGCCCATAGTTGCATCCACCTGCAATTCTAACTGACATGTTCTCCTGACGAAGAGCTGTTATCAGAAAAGCCACTACAGTCTTCTTTCTACCTTGCGTCTGAGGAATGCAAAGCCACCATTATTTTTTGACTTTTGGGAACAGCTGCGTTTCCCTTTTTCAAAGATATTTTTTCCTTATTTATCCGATCCCTCAGGACAGATCCATCTCCTGGCCCTGACACCGGCTTCCTCCTCTAAATCTGAGAGCAGACCGCCGTCGCCTGGATACACACAGTCACACAGCTCACCTGCTGCACAAGCGGCGGGCTCAACACAGATCACTAAACCAGGCAACTAATGACACACACAAACAAACAAACATCAGGTACTGTCATCAGGGCTATGACCGAGTCCCATACCTGCAGGGATACAGAAGATTTTTATAACTCAAAATCAACAAGCTCAGAACAGAGATGTGTACGGCATCTTTGCATAATATCCCAGTAACTATGAGGTTCTGATTTGAATTGTTTGTCCAAATTATGACCAGTTTGTAATCTTTTCCTCTAGCTCAGTCCTCAGCCTTTGATGCAGGACCCGGAAATCCCTTTTGTTTGGTCATCCACACTACTCTTTGACAGCATATCAAAATATCCTGAATTGATTGATGAGGATTATAACATGAAAGCATCAATGAGTCTTGGAGTTTTGCCGTCAGAAACATTGCACCTTTTGGAGGCAAAGATGATCAACATTAAAGCAGTACTAAGTAACTTGTTTACCTTAGTAAGTCCTTTTCGTAGTCCCTATGGGGACAAGTGTATGCAAGTGTTAATGGGATGATTGGAGGGTCTTTCATCTCCCCCTGGTGTCTCTGGCCAGAAAACCACAATTGCAACTTGACTGCCACCAGACCGGAGCCACCAATACACACTAATAGAATCACGAAGAAGAAGCTACGGGCTAACGAGCAAAGCTAATGGGCTAGCACCACTTTAAACAGTATTTACAGCCAAGTTTGAGTGAAAAAAAAAATCCATTGTATAATTGGATGTACAATATCCCTCTCTCCCGTCGCCTTTTCTGTCAGCGTAGTATTTACTCTCATGGACAATTAATGAGTTAAAAAGCTGTAACATGCTACGACACCTGCAGTTGCACTTATGGCCTCAAGGGGCAAGAGTTACTTAGTACTGCTTTAACTCTTTCTTTTTTTCTTTAATAATATGAACTAGAGAGCATTGTATTCCACAATGAAAGACTTTGGCCTATACCCCACAAGTTGCCTATTCCCGTTCCACACACGCACGTCTTTCTGCCGGGAAAGAGTTGGAAAAGTAAAAAGAAAAACCGCTCAAGAGTCAATCCCTCAATCTTTTTTGATACAAGGCAGGGGTGCTAACCGCTCAGCCATTATTGGCACATCAAGTTATGAAGGTATCCATATATTTCTTTGGCAAAGCTTCTACTTACAGAGATGGTTTTGACATGTACAACACAGAGGAGGCATAGACGAAGTTCGAACATGAGATTTGTTGATGTAGCAAAAGAATGAAGTGAGTTGAGAAAGAAGGAGGCAGATGATAGAGTCAGGTATGGAAGCAGATCAAAAGAGGCCAGAAGAAGAAGAAGAAGAAGAAGAAGAAGAAGAAGAAGAAGACACAGCAAATATCTGAGCTCAGAATTTTCACTTAATGCTGATGAGAAATGTCTACAGTCAACACCCAGGAGAGATGCAGCCGCCATCTTTGGTCATATAAAAATCATTGCACAAATGGAGCAGAACGCTGAGCATGGAGAATCCTTCAGTACAAAGAGCTTCAAAAGTTTTCAACCTCTCGATGCCACGGTCACCGACTTTTCGCGATAAATACTGTCCGTTACGCTTCTGAGTTATGTGAGAGTTATGGACGCACCTGTTGTTTTCGTGTGTACTCTCGGTCCAAGCTCCCGTCAAACGTCTTTTATTGTGAAAAGCTGACGATGGATTTGTTGCATCTTGTGTTTCGTTTTGGAAAGCTGTGCATGCTGATCCGCGCAGGCCACCCCAATTGTTTCCTCCTTCGTCCAATCACGACTTAATAACAGCAAACCCGGGCGAGCGTTACTCATAAACAAAGCGTGTTTTAGTGGAGTGTGAGACGACAGATCTGATCGTTGTTGTTCATTCGTTCATTCAGCGGCGATGTTTGGTGTCACACTGTTTATGTCTACAGTGTTTATCTTCGTGTTCGTGTCTAAATCGAATCGACAGAATTTTTTCGCTGCCAGAAAGGAGAACAAGATGTTACGGGATAAACTAAATAGGATACAGCATCAATCACTAGAATGAAGAGACATTTTGTATTAGGTCAAGACGAGATTAAAAAAACACACGATGTGCTGAATATTGACTTGTATTGTGCTTTACGACAATCTGATTTCTAAAACAGTGATTCCCAAGTGGGTTGGTAAGTCAAGTGTTTTTGTATTTTATTGTATTTTTGTAACATAACCAATGATCATGATAAAATCAGTGGAGTCCTGGCCATAGGAGGGGATCCTATTGTACAAAGGAGACATGGGGAGAACATTCAAACTCTTTATCTTTATTACGGACCCACATTAGTTTTTAAAAAAAGCAACAAAAAATGACAAAAACAAAACAAAAAACCTGTGAATACAAGATGAAATAAAACTGGGTAAAACTGAACTGGTTAAAATGTGGGATTTAAAAGGTTAAAACTCAATTGATCAATGTTCAAAGGGTTTTCAGAAGTAGTCATGAGTACGGAGTTGTTTAGAACGGAGGATGTTTCGCCTGTATCCAAGATTCTTTCACAGTTCAGTTCATCTACCTTTCCTGGTTTGCTAACTGGGATTGAGTTATTACCAATAGTTCCACCTTGTTTACCCTATGATCTGCCCTCACATTAGTGTTCTGTGTCTTGGGTGAGTGTAACTGCCACGCTGTCCAGCCTGGTGCTTGTTACTTGTTCAGCAGCCTATTGTTCTGGACTGAGTGTGTCCCTGAGGTTTTGGATACATTTTAACCATGTACTGTGTTGGCTGCTGCAGTTGCAACGATGTATGGGTTAATATGTTACCTCCAAAGGTATTAAAACATGTCCTATATTACATTAAAAATACATTTAAAGGGATATTTCAGGATTTTTGACATAGGGCCTCATTTCAGAGTATGGTTAGATTTCTGGAGATTTTTTTTTAAATTCATGCAGTCCTTATATTTGAAGAGTTTAGTGGTGCTAGGCTAGTGCATGTCTATGGTAACTACTAGCCTGCATTAAAAACAGTCTGACCCGCCCCACAGTGCACCTGAGGCAAATCACTTAAAACACCAGACTACCGATATAAATGTCTGTGTTGACTGAATAATTTCAGAAATATAACCATTTTGCATTTAAAGGAACTTATATTTGAGCAGCATCAGCTTCCTGGTTGTAAGCTACACAGCGGTGGAGTGATCTGCTAGGTTTCCGGATCTACAGTAGTTTGTTTACCAGCTGCCGGCATTACTACACTCGGAATTCACAAAGGAGCTTTCTACAAATCAGATATGGCAACTTTTGGAGGGCTACCTGTCGATGTTGAAGAGGTTTTTAATGCAGGCTACTAGTTACCATAGACGTGTGCTAGCCTAGCACCAGCTTAGCACCACTAAACTCTTCAAATATAAGGACTGCAAAAAATAAATCAACAACACTCTGGATAACTAGGAAATGAGGCCCTAATTCAAAAATCCTGAAATATCCCTTTAAATTATGAATGAATCGTTTTTAGTGTATCAAATTTGTACAAACAGGAAAGGACCATATAGTTTCCTGCTAATTCCACCATACACTTTGTGACCCTTACAATATAGTGCATTATATATTATACATTACGTCAATTATCAATCAGTTGACTGTATTTTGATCTGTTTGAACACTTACTGGTCTAAATGACTACAGCAAAAACAGTCACTGACATTAATGGCCAGTCGTGATTTCCCCCCAAAGTCCATGTGAAAATAAGTATTCATTTCATTACGACGCCATTTTGGGCCAACGAGCTGTCGACAACCCAAAAAGTGCAACATCTTTTTCACATTTTCAGGAAATTCCAAGAAATCAGGACCCAAATGAGCTGGAGGATAAACAAAGTGAATGTGGCTTCTTTTTTTCCCCCCTGCTTGTGGGATGTTAATAAAAATGTAAATCGACAGTTTAGCAGCTGTCACAACATCAGTCGGTCACGCTAATGCACTGCTTTATCAATAATCTGTGGCTGTTTGGATGAAAGATGAGTTTAAATAATCAGGCCTTGGAGGATATTAGCCTATTAATAAGAGATGCATGTGAAATGGCTCTGGTTCTTGCTGATAAATTGAGGTTGCGGTTTCAAACAATGGTGTGGTTACAAGTTACAACTGGACCTCCCCTAGTGGTACGATAGGGTTTTGCTTTGCCAATCAAACCTGGTTTATATAAAGTCAGTAAAGGTCGTAAAGACTTTTTTTTTAGCAACTTAGTTGATAGATTGACCTAATAAAGGCTTTAGATGTAGACTTAACCTAGTGAATGAACATGAATGTTTCTAGTTCATTCATTTTTCTTAGGTCAAAAAATGAAGCTGGAGAGAACCTACTACAGTAACTTAGAGAGAACCCTCAGACTCCAACCACTGTACAGCTCTTGGCACGAACAAATTCCCCCTGTCTGCAGCGTCACAATAGTAATAGCAAGTATTGCAACTGGAAGATTCCCACTTAATGTTTTAGATTTAAAGCAGAACTAAGTAACTAATGCCCCTAGAGCACCAGTAAGCGCCACTGCAGGTGTCATAGGCGGTTTTTTTTTACTCCTTCATATTGTCCGTGAGAGTAAATACTACGCTGACAGAAAAGATAAAGGGAGAGAGGGATATTGTACATTGTGCCACGACTCAATGACACAATGGAGATCTTTTTTTTTCACTCAAACTTGGCTGTAAATACTGTTAAAGTGGTGCTAGCCCGCAGTTAGCCTGTTAGCTTTTTTGTGATTCTATTAGTGTGAATTGCGCCTCCGACCTGTGCAGGGAAGTTGCAAGGGAGGTTTTCTGGTCAGAGACACCAGGGGGAGATGAAAGACCCCCCAATCACACTTGTATTACATTATTATAGGTAAACAAGTTACTTAGTTCTTCTTTAAGTTCAGTGCACAATATTCAGATTCCTACCTTGACTCCGCCTTTCTGTGTGGGGTTTGCATGTTCTCTGTTGGAGTGCGTGAGTGTGGGACAACGGATATACAATATATATAAATACAATACAATCAACATTTTGGAGACAATGCTCAAACATATAGATAAATCAATCTGCTGGACATTTCTCGACACAAATGGCTCATGTTTCGAGAGTTTGTGACAGGATTCCCACCAGGTTGCAAAGTGGGCGGTGACACTTTACAGTGCACAGGTGTTTCTGTTTTGATTCACCAGACTCTTATTAACAGCGACACAATAGAAATATGAACTGCTAAACTAATACAGAAATTATAACATGTCTATAAAGGTCTCAAGAATAGACCATCCAGATTTTACACATGATCAATCCCATTGGAGACCGATTATTTCCTTTCATTAATATTACCTAAAAATCTCAGTCTTGGCGCGCTGATAGTATTGACCCTTTTGTTGAGCTAACATTCTTGTGGTTTGCTGAAGAAGCGGCACGGCAAAGACATTCCCGTTCTCAATCGGTCCTTGTGAAACCACGCCATAATCCTGAATCCCAGAGCTAAAACCTGGTACTGACACACAGGTATGACACGAGCAGCTCCCACAGCCAAAAGCCGATGACTGCTCCCCCCTCTACCGCCAGCCTGCGATGGAGGAGACTGATATTATCCTGATACTGTGGAGATCTGTTAGCGTAGCCCCGGTGGAGGAGCAATTAGGACGAATTATCCGCCTACATTTGGGTTTGACGCACAAAACACAAAGACGCCCCAAGACGACAAAAGGGAGATTTGTGTTCGGACTTTTGTTTTTCGAGGAATGCGGGGCAGTGGTGATGGAGCAAAAGGGATTATGGGATTGTGTTATTTCATACAGAACCCAGCAATACAAAACATAGATAATCAGAGCGACCTGTGTCAGCACAAATGAACAGATACAGGGGAAATTCATCGCCAGACGGTTTTTACTGAGTAATAATCTTCGCCCTCAGTTGGCATTCCTGGATATTTTGGGACATTTTATTACGGACCAGAGACGGTAGACAAACAGAAAACGAGGGGGCTGGAAGGGAGTTAACACAGGTCACAGTCAAGAACGCAAGTACAGGGAATTAGATCAAAATGTCTTCATATTCTTGGATAACTTCAATGAATTTGAATATTTTAAAGATGCCCTTCTTGATGCAAACGACTCCATTTATTCTTCTGTCTGGGTAAAGCAAAGTGGGGACTGACTTTGAAGCTAAAACAGAAATAGCAACAGTTTTTATTTGTCCCATTGACACACACTTTTTAATGCCCCTAATGACCCTTTACCACATCTCACGCCTCTCAAAACTAAACATTCATTCAAATCTCGAGACGATGCCTGTTTCGACTGCTGCTAATGGGCCCTGACAGTGTGAAAGGGCTGGTCCACTGAGCTGCTAATGGTCGCCCTGCGCTCTTCAGTTTACATCACCATCTCCAGGGCAATAAGTGAATAATATACACTGCATACATGTAAGTATCTCTGTGGGAAATGAAGACAGTCTGACATACTTTCTCTTTAGGGCAATAATTCTGTGGACATTTACAGCTCGTTTTTGATACAGGAACATTACTTAACTTATCACTTTGGGTTTGGCCACAGTAAGGCGATGCCAAGATTAAGGGTTTAACATAGTCTAACACAGTACATGCCTCAGCTGTTTCGTAGTAATAAGGAAAAACTAAATCAGGGGTTCTCGAATTGTTCAGGCTATGACTCCCACAATCAGGGGCTCCCACTGTAAAACCTTTGAATAATATAGTTCAGTGGGTTTTGAGCTTTTTCCAGAAACATATTTTAATATTTAAGTACAGAAAAAGCATAGAATCATTACTCAAGGTTGTTAAAATGACTGTTTTTTATCACAACGTCAGTGATGTTTTCAGGCTTCTTTAACGCTTATTGAACAACAAAACAATATTTTACATTATATTTCACAAGTCCATGTTGTATTTGGGTCATCCTAGGGTGATACCATAGTAGTTGAAAACCACTGGTGTAGATAACATCTGGCAAAAACACTAGTTTAGTAATATTTATTTACATTGTTTGCTTATTTACAAATCTATGCATTTTTCAGTTAGAATTTTCTAAAATACATTATCAATATTTTTCTTTGTTGTATCTTGAAATGACTTCCAGCTCACGACCACGATCTATCTATCTATCTATCTATCTATCTATCTATCTATCTATCTATCTATCTATCTATCTATCTATCTATCTATCTATCTATCTATCTATCTATCTATCTATCTATCTATCTATCTATCTATCTATCTATCTATCTATCTATCTATCTATCTATCTATCTATCTATCTATCTATCTATCTATCTATCTATCTATCTACCTACCCACCAGGTGTATATTGTGTCCACAACAATATGAAGTATTACAACGATATCAAAAAATGATATCACGATAACGATATACGACACGATATGGCCCAACCCTAACCATAATGATAATGGCTTGCACTCACTAATACTCAACATTTACCGCAAGGTGGGTGAAGTGTGTTGCCCGAGGACACATTGGCTGTCAGGATTCTGAAAGCCATGAAACGTTGTGCATTAGCTTCATAATTAGCACATATCCTCCAACATGTGTGGGGCGTCTTGTGTGTTTGTCCACTGATAAAAACCCCAGTGTCTGTGTGCTTGTGTTGGTGGAACATAAACTTTAGCTGCAGCGTGTCCCAGGGCAGGTCCAGCGGTACTCAGCGTGGGGGCTTTGATGACGGGTCAGGGCTGAACATCAGAGCGGGACCCTCTGTTTGTCAGGGCTTCATGATGACTCCCAGTGGAACCCCGTCTCCGCACCCCATACCTTAGGATGAAGCTGTCCAGCCAACAACTCGGCTACAAGAGTGACAAACATATGGCAAAGGCTGTGAAGTGTAATTTCAGCATCTTGAGGCTTTGCAGTCCGATGAAGAAAGTTTACAGTCTCTTTGTGCCACTATATGTGAAACTATATGTGAATAGGCATTTCTCACACTGTGGTACTGCCTCCGCCTCTGCTTTGTCCTCGTGTACTTTTGATGTAGTGTCGTGAAGTTTGAGAACAACTGCCCTAAAGACAGATGATTTAATATAACAACTTTAAAAGGGAAAAACAGAAGATGAGAAAAGGGCAAACATTGATCTGATTATCCGGTCCCTATAAAAAGTAATGCTTTGAAAGACTAAACGTTCCATTATATTGTGCTTTATGCGTCATAGGGATATTATGCCTTTTAATTGCATGAACAGATAAATCCTTTTAATGTTTTGGAAATCTCGAGATATTTTTATGGGTTTGGCCATTCTCAAAGTTCATCGTTGACAGGTTTTTGGTCGACAGTCGTTTACTCGAAAGTCGCTTGTAAAAACAATCTTCCCTTTTTGCTCAGGCTATACTTGCTCAGACTCTACTATAGATTTAATCGGAAAGAAGCCCCGTTATTATGAGGATTTGGAAGTAAAGTTTTAGATAGCTGGCTGCGGCTGCATAACCCCTGTGGAGTTTGGCAGTGTGGAGAGGACACGATTATGATACAAAAAGCTTGTCTTGTCACTGATCGTCACTTGTTTCCGTATTAGAAGCACTAACATTAAGAGAAGAGTGAAATAACAGCAGCCAAACACTGCTCTATACAGGTTGCACCAGCGGCTTTGAAGGATGGTTCAAATGCTGAGGACAAATTGTTGGACAGTGAAGTGAATCAGCATAGACCACAAAATACATTGTGCAGGTTTAGAGTCTTCCATGTGTAAGCAGTCAATACAAAATGCATGATATTTAGCTCTATTTCCTGCGCTTTCAATATCAGCCCGTGGTGGAAAAGGAATAATACTTTTGTTATCCCAGTTTTCACCCTAGAACACGTCGGGTGTTTTTCACCCGAGCAAATACATTTATGTGATTTTCATGATGCTGCGTTTATCTGAGTGTCATGGGTCTCTGGGCTTCAGCATTGTTTCAATGCAAAAAACAGTTTTTCCTACAGGCAATAGTGATAGAAGGTAGGGTAGGGTTAGTGTATTTAATCAGGCAATCTTGCCCCTTTCAAGGTTGACATTCAGGGCTTCCACATTTACTTTGCCTATTTCAACTACAGCTTTGCTCCTGTCGCAGAGTTCGGTGTCTGGCCTCCAGTAAGTGAGTAACACATAGTTATTTTAGTCAGCTGGTCATTTATACCCGTTCAAAATATGACATATTTTGTTTCGCTGTTTGTGCCAAGGACACTGAGCCTTCACCAGAGAAGTCTCACATATCCCAGGAATAGGTGGACCAAAAACCAAGTTTCCATCTTCAGAATTTTATTTTTTAGGATTGTTTTTGTTCCCAAATTCCTAATTTTCCAGTCATTTTGGAGCATTTTTATATGGTCCTCTCATGATGCTTTTCTTTCATTTTATTAGACATGACATAGTTTAATATAAAAGAACAACACAAGTACTTTTTATCGGGTGTTACCTCGGGCAAAAATCACCCGACGTTAGTGATGCTGTTTTGAATTTGAGCGATAGTGCTCTAGGATTAAGACAAATACAGATTTCTGTGTGTTGCAAATCGGTTCTGAAAATATCATTATCTGGCTTGTTAAGTGGTTGTCGGTTTCCACAGAGAGGAAATTCACATTAAAGGGGATTCAAGTGGCAGTTCAAGTGACTCTTATTGGCTTTCATGTCCCTTCACTTCTCCACCGGGGTGCAGTCTGAGCTCCTGTCTGAGGTGCTGCAGCCGCGCAGTGAGGAAACTCATTTAAATTGGCAGTGTTCATGTCTGTACTCTTTCTCTCTGTCTGTCATCAAACTGGTACTTAGTAAAATGTGCCTGACAGCTTTAATAAGCGCTCCCCGGAGAAGCTATTATCTGGGTCACAGGCCCTCCCTCTGGAATCGACATCACAGCGCCGTATAGGAGCAGGAAAGAGGAGCTTCAGGAAGTGCTATTCTGGCAGCGCCGTTTTTCCATGTTTCAATGCTTTTCCGATATTTTATTTGTTGTTTTGGACGGGGTACAGCTCTGGTCCAGGTGCTTAACCTTGGAGGAAATGCATAAAGTAATAGTAGGCGAAATGAGCCAGTGTGGAGGAAGCAACAGGTGTTTTTTGATGACACACCTAGTTTTATATGGAAGAAAAGTAAAGTACAGCCCCCACAAACAAAAGGTCACATGCTGTCATATTTCTTTTTGGAATCTTCTGCAATATCAAGATATTCAGTGTTGCAATAATTTCTCACCGAGACCACTGTGCAAAGCCTTTACCTGCACATGAAAAAAAACTTCTCAATGAGTTTAAGATCTGGACTATGTGGTGACCAATCCATGTGCGAAAATGATGATAACTTTACTAAAATGTCTTAATAATTTATAAGCACCTAATACACCTGATAAACTGTTGTTCGTGTTGCCATAGTAACAAGGTGTACCATCCAGAAAGGGAAAAGGTCGTCTTAAAAGAGCTAAACAAGATACGGGAAACATTACATAATCAATAACTATTTTGAATAATGAGATATTGATATTATTGTGACGCTTTATTAAAGCAGTGCTAAGTAACTCATGCCCCGAGAGGCCATAAGCGCCACTGCAGGTGTCGTAGCATGTTGTGATTTTGTACTCATTACTTGTCCGTGAGAGTAAATACTACGCTGACAGAAAAGACAAAGGGAGAGAGGGATATTGTACATCCAATTATAAAATGGAGATATTTTTTTTTCACTCAAACTTGGCTGTAAATACTGTTTAAGTGGAGCTAGCTCACAGTTAGCTTTGCCCGTTAGCCTGTTAGCTTCTTCTTTGTGATTCCATTAGTGACCCCCCATCATCCATCTTTCCATTAACACTTGTGTTACCCCCAGAGGGACTACGGAAAGGATCTATTAAGGTCAACAAGTTACATATACTGCTTTAAACTATTTCAACACAGTACGTTCCATTAAAGTGATTAAAGTGAAGCATTTCCCCCCCCCAATATAATAAAATAAAAGTAAATTAGGAGAATTATGACTTAAACTGATCTATCACACATCTTTAAGTTACATTGCATTTTTGATTTACTGTAGCAAATCTTCTCTCCTCTGCGATTTTGTGATATGATCATTTACCTTAACAGTGTGTACAGTAGTCATTGCAAAGTTTCACCAAATATATCGAAATCCAAATTTTCCACTTGCTCCTTCCCCTGTTCCAGAAAGTATCCCACGTGCGAGTCCATAATGTTAGTTTCCACAGGCGGGTGATGAGCACAAGGCCGTATTGTTGATGGGTTGTGGTTGTTTTGCTCTGTGGTTATGGGACATGTGCAGGAGGCCAGCGCGTACCCCTGCTGCGCCACTGAGCACTTGGCTGGACAGCGTCGTAAATGTGAGGAAAATACTGACCACTGACCACAGACCGGCCGCCTCTAACCACAACCTGAAACCCCTCCAGCTTTATAACCTATTTGTGATTATTACGACGGTGGTATAAAACCTGCTAGAGCCTTAAATTATGAGATTCATGTGATTTTAAACACCAGATTTCTGTTTTGGGTTACAAAAACCATAACCTCTTAACCCCCGCCGTTCAGCTTTACCCAAATCTTAAATGTTACAGCCTATAGGCCGGGGGTAGGCAAGTTTGTGTCACGGAGGGCCGATTTTCATCATCACCATTTTCTGCTGTGACCCAAATAAAACTGTAATTTGTCATATTTCGTATAAAACATTGTATTTACCACATGTTATTATTGAACAAGCCGTAGATTTGGCTTTTAAGACTGAAATTATGGTCAAAACAACCCAATAATATTAATTTGAACAGACTCCAGTGTGTTTTCTTGTAGTTTCAGATGGAAAATATTGAAAAAAAAAGTTCCCTATTGGCTCGCGACCCACTTTTGTGTCCCGACCCACCAGTTGAGAATCACCGTTTTACATTATATATGACCAAGTAGGATGTTCTGCAAGGACATTAAAAAAATACTGACACTATGTCTCATATTTTTAGAGTACTTTAACAGGTAGTTGATGCCTTATTTGCTTAATAATATTTCTCAAAATCATATTGAGGGCCAGAGGTTCTGTGCTGGAGGGCCGGATTTGGCCCCTGGGCCTGACGTTGCCTACTCCTGCTATGGGCCATAGTAACGCCTCATTTGAAAGCTAAGACCTTGCATTGTTGCAACTTTGTTGTTATTATTTTTTTTTACAACTTTTTTCATTGCGTTTTCCTCATACATTTTTGTCACTTTTTCATTGATTTTTTTGTCACTTTTTCAACGCTTGTAGCTTTTCTGTGGGGGATTTTGGTTGCATTTTGGTTGCATTTTGGTTGCATTTTGGCGTTTTTGTGTCACTTTTCTATTACTCTTCTTTTGTGGCTTTTCATCACTTTATCATTGCTTTTTTTTGTTACTCTTTTGTGAGGGTTTTGTTACCTACTTTTTCATCTTTCCTTCCTCACGGTTTTGCCGCTCTTTTGTTGCATTTTCATCCCAGTTTTCGTCTCATTTTTGTTGCTATTTTGACAATTTATTCAAGAAGCTTCTAGATTTGGGTAAAGCCAAACTGTGCTCGGTTCAGGTGGTTGTTAGCTACAGTGGTTCAAGCTCATTTGTTACTTTCTTCACACATTTTAACATCCCAATTCTTCACGGATGAGTTTAAAAGCACGTTGCACAGCTTTCAGAGAGCAATACTGTCATGGTTCATGATTGTTAAAAAGGCTTGATTAGTGTAAAAATCATAAATATGATTGCAACACTTGCCCAAAACATTTAGCAAATCCATGTATTTCCACAATTGCCGGCAGCCCTAGAATATCCGCATCACCACAATACAACCCTTTTGTGACACAGGAGCTCTTGTATGGAATTGCCAGCCTCCTCCCGCAGCAGCAGACGGACCTGTGGGTTTGAGTTTCTCTCGTTCTGTCATCACTTGTCCCATTTTCCTTCCTCTGCTTCTTAAAGGGGCAGGAGACCGGGGTTTATAAAAAGACAGATGCCCCGTCTGTCTGTCCGCACATAAACAGCGCTTTCACCGACGTCGGGGCCCAGTTCGTCCAGGTCTTTGGGTTTAACCATTGCAATATAATTCTCGGGTTATCAGTTCGACCCGCACCCGATGATAGAAACTTTTTACGACACTTGAATCGCCCACATCCTGTCTCGGTCTGCTGGCAAGAGAGATTCGATAACATGCTGTTATTTTTTTTATGATCTGGGATTATTCGCGGTTTAAACTAAATGTGAACCATCCAGTTTCACCCATTGCAACTTTGATATACTCTGAAAATACATTATTCTTTGTACCAGGAAGTAAATAAACTCCAAACTGCAATTTGAATAGCAATTAGCAGACTTCTTTTCCTTTTAAATGCACCTATAGCTAAAACTCGACTTGACTCCGCGCTGCAGTGAATACATTCCTGAGGTCATGAAGTTTAGATGGCCTCGCGCATGTGGGCCGCTCTCTAATACCTACAGCAGCAGCGACAGCAGATGTTGCGCAGGTGGAAATGTGAGAACAGCTCCTATCAAAGCCAATCTGCAAACCTGTCTCCCTCGGTCACCGCTCAGTTATTTTTTGTCATTTTCCCCCGTCATTCGGGTCCTTTCTGGTCTCTTTTCCAGGTTAAGTGACACTGATTCTGAGCAATGGCGACAGTGACAGATGAAACGGATAAAATAAAAAGAGGGGGAAGTACATGGGATGGGATTTAGGGCGGCGTAAATTGTGGAGCGTTGGCGAAATGCGGTGAAATTTACAACCAGATGAATGAGAAATAGAGCTGGGACAGTATGATGATAAAAGTGAATTGTGATCTTGTCCCTGTAACAATCTGCCTTTTTGAAAAGATTGTTATGCAGCTGTATACTCATCCTTCTTTGAGTGACACATTTTAATCATAATGAGTTGTGTACTTTCAGAAGCGGTAGTTTCTTCTTAAAGTTATCAACTTATAAGATTTGCGGATTGTCTTGCTGTGCTTTGTGCTGGCTTGATGTGTAAATAGGGCTTTGTGGAGATTCAGTACTATGGCCTAAGGGTGAAGTTAACCTCAATATCATAAATATCATACTGATAATCTCAGTCAAAATATTGATAAAAGTAATGACAAGAATGGAGTTAGTTGGTCAAGCTGAATGGTGTCTAGAGTGTACACCCATTATTTAGGGTTCTGTCTCGATAGGGTTTCAACTAATTAAAATGACATACTATAATACAGATCCACTTCACAAAGAAAGTGAATGTGTCCGACCAGTTTTCCCAGACATCTTTCTCTCGGTCCTTTATGTGAGAGTCTTAAAGAAGAAAGCAAATTTCAGCACTGTGCCGAACTTACGTGCATGAGTCTTTCCTTATTTATTACATTTTCACTTGGGATGCACCGATCCGATATCGGAGCCGATACTGATAAAAATACAACATTGGGTATCGGCTAGAAATATCTGACACTGAAACGATACCAGTTTTGGCTCTCATCGCCTTAAAAACACAACTAAATCTCAGTGAATATATGAACACTGTATGCTATTTTGAAGCACATGGAGAATGCAATCGTTGAGTTAGTTTTAACCCCTGCAAATGAATTTTTGATCGCCTCGCAATGTGCCACGGCTAGTAACAGCACGCTATAGCTAGCAGGAGCATGCTAATGCTAGCGGCTGGATCAGAAACTATGATAGAAATGCCTAAAGTAGCCTAATCAAATCAAATCGGCCTCTGCTAAAGTGGCCAAGTGTTTGTATTTTAGTTTCTGAAATGCTGTTAAAGAGTAACTGATATAAGATGTTTGTATTTGTATTTATATTTATTTGTAATGCATAAATTGTAATGATCAGATCACTTGAGCTGTTTTTATTAATGTAAAATAGCCTGTCTCAAGGATATTGTCAAAAATCCAATGGTTGTTAAATGTTTGTCCATTCGTTTTTTAATAGATAGAATTGATTTGTAACATCAGGACAAGAAAAGATTTTATCGATCTCACAATGGAGATAATAGGACCTCACTCAGAGAAAGCCACTTCTAAGAAAGTCTCTTGGTATCAGTAAATATCGGATATCGGCAGATACTCAAACCCCCAGTATCTGTATCGGAAGCAAAAAAGCTGGATCGATGCATCTCTAATTTTCACCATATAAGTTGAACTTGACATTGATCCCCAGCCCCTCTGTAGTGCCCCCTCAGTCCACCCCTTACCCTCAGGTCTGACTTGCTAGGATAGTTTTGTTTATGCAACATGATATATTTGAAGCTCCATAACTTCGGGGATTCACATAGTTACAGAGTTGAAGGAGCAGCAGTGTATTAAGTGTTTTGTGCATGAAATTATCACAGCAATTACCTTTTTCCTTTCTCCAAAGACCAAGGAAGGTCTTTTGTGAATCTCCTTCCTCCGCTGTGGTTCCTGTCTCACTTCAGGTCAGGGGTAACGCAGAGGATACGCTCCCCGTCCGCAGCCTCGAAACGCTTCCCTTTGATGCCTCGATGTGAAAATCTCTGCGGATTCCAATTGAATTTCATGCCGTGAAGGTGGAGAGACAGCTGGTCGGCTACTTAGCAAGCGGCTAACTCTGCAGCTCAGGCTAACTTCCACTGCATTGAAACTTACCATAATAAAAGATATACAAGGTGTCACCTGTTTTCATATTTTATAGGTTTAATTGTCTGTCTCTCTATTCCCTGGCTGTGATAAAGCTGTTATGCGTCTGCAGTTGTTGAGTGAGTCGACTGGAGCCGGGAGATTTTGCACAGCTGTGGAGAGGATAAATGTCAAAGCCTCTGCTGCTAATTTCATTACGTTCCAATCAGACATTTTTCATCTTTAAGAAAAATGTTGGCGTGCTGTATTTCACTCCACGCTCCCGAGTTTGTAACACCTCACTTAAAATGAAATACAGCGGAGATTTACATGATTTAGTAGCACAGCACTATGGGAAACTGTTGAAAAGTAGGACAGTGCTGCACAGGATGAGTTGCAATGTCTATGGTTGAACTTTGATTTCGTAGATTAGCCTTTTAGAGTCTGCACCACTTTAGCTGGTATATACATGTGTTTTGTATTTATATAAGCTACCTCTATGTTTGACTCACTCTTAAACCAGTTCCTCAGCAAAATGTAGAGAGCAGTGAGTGCAACGTTCAGTGACCCATCTCAGGATCTTGGTTTTAGCTCATTGTTTATCTTCTATGTTGATGGCTTGGGAATGAAACCTTCATGCATGTTAACCTCTTAACCCCCACCTTTTCACCAGTTCAGCTTAACCCAAGCCCAAAAGTTTCTCGACTGGAGCTTACAGCCGATAGGCCAGTGTTACGCCTCATTTTAAAGGAACAGGCCACCGTTTTTACATACTTAGACAAGGTGATGCATACCTGTCTGGTCTTTGTGTGTCCGCTCAGTCACGCAAAACGACCAAAGATGTTGTTAGCATTTGGCCTCTCCCAATGTATTCCTATAGCTCCAAACAGGGGTGTAGTTGGAAGCTACCACGCTCCTCCACGGGCACAAAGACCAGACAGATACGTATCAACTCGTCTAAGCTCAGGTAAGAACATATCTCAGTATGGAAAAACGGTGGCCTGTTCCTTTAAATCTAAAACCTACAAAACTGATCTAAAAGCGTCTATTTCCTTGCATTGCTGCCTTGTTGTCATCACCTTTTTTGAGTTATTTTCCATCACCTTTTTGTCTCTTTTTCATTGTTTTTTTTTGTCATTTTTCGTGGCTTTTTTTGCTGAGTTTTCATCACATTTTTGTATCACTTCTTCAAACACTTTTTTTCCCCCCTGAAGAAGCTTTTATATTTGGGTAAAGCCAAACGGGAGAAAATGTGCTCAATTAAGGTTGGGGTTTAGAGGTTAAGTATCTTCGGAACATTTCTACTAAACACCAGTATTTATCGCATTGTTGAACATATTGTGAGCATGTGTTCGCTGGAATGTTATTGTTATAGGACAGTGATTTTGTTTCCTCTCCATGATGACTGTATATCATTTTAATTAGCCTTTCCAAAGCTGGTCACTCCGCAATACTTTTTGACTTTATTGTAGTAATAACATGCTATTTTCCTTACTCTGTTCCATGCTTTATAAGAGATAAGAGATAAATGAGTGTCTAGAACTAGAAGAATGCATAAAGGATTGTTTGAAATACCATTATACTTTATTTCTGGTTTAATTTGGTTATACATGTCTTTGCTCGGAATGTGGTTGGCTTGTCTAAAAAATTCCTGTTTCCATTCCGTCTTTTATCTCGAAAAAGGTCCAGAAAATGTTAATATTACCCCGAATTCCACTCATTCTCCAAATATGAAGTCAATAAACAGTTTATAGCATGCCTTCTGTAAGTATGCGCTGCGATAATTGAGACAGTCGTTCATCTTGTCCGGCTTGACACTCGCGTCGCTAACGCATCCACCAAATATTCCACACATTTTCTACATAAATAAATGAACTCCTTATTTATTACAAGTGACCCGCTGTAAGTTTATCAAAAGGCCTGCGTGCCAAAAAGGTGAATATTTAATTTCAAGCTGTTGCTCTTTGCGCTCGGGGGTGTTGGAAGGAGTGTTGTAAAGTCATTTGCCGTGGCGTGACCTCAACAACTCAAAGCTATCAGGCAGAGGTTTTTTGGCTCTCCCGGCTTCCCGTCATTACGGAGCGGGCCCCTTACATCACGCGCGCTTGTGGCTGCAGCTGCTCATGTGGGCCGGTCCCGATGTGGAATAAAGGAAATGTCACTGTCACAACTGATACAGGTCTAAGGGAGCGTGATGGGAAAAACATCGAGGGCTCCATAGGTGGCTTTGGAAGTCTTCAAAGTCCCGTTTTTACGGCTGGTGGTGACAGTTTGCTTTGATGGAGATGTAGTCAAGACAATCCCGGACCAACAAAAACCAAGA
Source organism: Gobius niger (assembly GCF_951799975.1). NCBI lineage: Eukaryota > Metazoa > Chordata > Actinopteri > Gobiiformes > Gobiidae > Gobius > Gobius niger. The sequence goes on from NC_136869.1 coordinate 12,415,368, forward strand.
CATGGCTTTATAAGAAGCAGAGGAGAGTTTGATCCATGGAAAATGATAGTCAGTGTAAGATAGTGATACAGGTTTGAACTATTAACACAAGACACTGCAGGGGAATAGGGGACAATATTAGGACAAGCACATGCACCTCTTTCCAGGACAGTTGTCATGGTCTGAGGTGAAGCGAGGAAAATAAAACCCAAAACGCAGCACTGAAATAAGGGCTGGTGATGTTTCATAACTGAAGGAATCCAAAAGAACAAAATCCAGAGATGACAAAAAGGCGAAACAAAACTCAAAGGAACCGAGGCCGACAATGAACTGACAAAGGACATGGGGAAACACGGGGGTATAAATACACGAGGAAACGGGGCACAGGTGTAACACGTCAGGGCGGGGCAGGGAATCAACACAGGAAGTCAAGCAAAATCTCAAGGACAGAACACACGTCAAAATAAAACACAGGACTAGAGAGGAGACAAGGCAGGAAAACATACAAAAACAGACTGGAACCCTCAACTCTGAGTCACCTAGAGCCTAACTCAGGTGTCTCCAACTCCATTTATTTAATGCAGAGAATGAATATCTCTACGGGGATTAATAAGGTATACCTTAAAGGTGCATTATGCAACTTTGTATGTGAAAAAAAAGTTGATATTTGTGCGTATTTGAAATTGTAGTGACCCAGTGGCTGTATGTGTGGTTCAGGCGTGTTTACTTTTGTTCATGTGGTCTCTACAACGCTCCAGGATCAATTGTTTTGTAGGTTTTCTGGTGAGAGAGTCTATCATCTGTGAAAACCTTCCAAACAATTCATCTTGGAGCGTCCTAGAGACCACTGTGATGGAAAGTAAAGGCGCCATGTTGACCACTTGTACAGGCGCTGGGTCACTACAAGGTCTAATTCGCACAAATATCAACTTTTTTTTCATGTCAAAAGTTGCATAATGCACCTTTAACCTTAACAGAAATGTCATGGAGAAACTTTTTTTTTTCAAAGACTTGTGCAACCAAGCAACTGAGGAGGAGTTCACCCTGGAGAGGTCATAGCCAAGATGATATTTAACCTCTTAACCCCCACCTGAACTGAGCATAGTTTCTCGAGTTTGGCTTTCCCAAATCTTAAAACTTCTTGAAGATAGTGACAAAAACGCGGATGAAAACAGAAGTAACAAAAACACAACAAAAAAAGCAATGAAAGTACAACAAAAAAACTGTCAAGAAGCCACTAAAGAGGAAGTGACAAAAGAGCAACAAAATGTGATGAAAAAGTGATGAAAATTACATGAAAAAGAATGTGAAAAAAAAAGATCCGTTTAGATTAGTTTCGTAGGTCTTAGCTTTCCAATGAGGCACTGGACTATAGGCTGTAAACTCAAGTTAAGAAGCTTTTAGATTTGGGTAAAGCCGAACCGGAGAGAATGTGCTTGGCTCAGGTTAAACCCACTAACAAAAGAGAGAGACAATTAATACATCATCAACTTCTGAACTTCTGAAGGCCTCCCTGCTTTACTTTTTTGTCAGATTCAGCATTTTCAGGGCACAATAAGCAGTAACTGTGTGTGTGGCGACGCTGCTTCTCTTGAGATGATCTGATTGGTCCCAGTGCTATTCCCGCTCCACAATTTTCGTGCATTTGGGAACAAAATGTGTCATTTTGGGTGGGTCCATACGTCATAAAATCAGCACAAGTTTTAGGCAGACTGGCTTAAGTTCAACAAACATAATTCGAGGGGATTAAAAGACTATCAAAAGCATAAAAAAAAAATACGCAGTGTAATTTTCCTATGCCATATGATGACTCACCTTGGAATAAATATCGCTATACATAGATTTTTACAACGCAGTGTGTTTGTTACTGCAGCGTTCTTAATGACTGTAATTTCTGCTTTACGGTGACCAGACGTCTCGCTAAAACCTGCGTAATTTCAATTTGCGGCCGTAATATTAATAATTTGAGCGGCTGGACTGCTGTAGGTGCAGGTAAAAGGCGTGAGGCGGTGGAACAAGCTTCAAATCAGTCTGCGGCCCCGACCAAACCGCAAAAAACTCAAACTCTGCAGAGTGGAAAACTGCTCCAGGGATGATGATATGCTGGGAGCTGTATAGCGCATATGAGAAAGCGTTTAGCCCTGGCAGCGTGCGACCTGAGCTGTGTGTTGATGTATGTGTTTGGGTGCTCGCAATTACAACGTCCATGCTGAGCTCATTCATGCCTGACCTGACGTGAAGAATACCTCACACATTCGCAGTAGTGAAGAGTAGCCGTGTACTTTACCCATCCTTTTTGTGCAGAAACTGTATTTTTTTTTCTTGTGCACGACTTCCTTACCTCCTTGTGCATGAGGCTCGCTTGTTTATGCATGCATGTAGTATATTTCCGTACCTTCTAATTGCATCCAACATGGTCGACTTCACAAACTCTGAACCCCCCCCCGGGTAGAGACAGGAACCCATTTCGCTCTGTATATGTTATCATTACAGAGCGTATTGCACTTAAAAGCAGCGTTGGTGGGTTTGTTGGTTGGTGGCCAATGTCTGTTGAGTAAAAAAGCCGAAAGATTGATGTTTTGCTGCGCTCAGACTGATGATAACAGGGCTTTATTTAAAGGAAACCACACACAAGCCATTAGTCTGAAAGTATAAAACATGTGGCCGGGCTGAGAGGCTGCCGTGGTCAACTTCGGCGCACTGTCTGAAGGAAATCCGGATGTCGCTGATGCACTCCGCGGACAGTAGTTCGTCAACGTGCCATGCCATCATTCATAGTTAAATTGGTGAATTTGAAAGCAATGCTTGATGAGAGTTGCAGTGTTTTGTTTTTTTTATTTCTTATTGGTGAGTCGTCAAATGTTACATACGTTTGCTTTAACCTTGTTTAGTTAGACATTAACATGCTGTACGTGCTATGCATTTAAAAGCTGGATTCGTACAAGACAAAGCTCTTTAGTTCCTCCAGCAGTAAATAAATACTTTATTGTCCCCATACCACCTTACGAATGCCAAATACTGTATCATCGGATCTCATAAAAAGCAGGGATGGGCCTGGACAGCACGAAGACAGGAGACAGTATTAACTGAGTGGGTGGATGTAAACTGAAAAATCCTTTCTTGTGAAGTGCTTTGAGTGACTTGGGTCATGTAAATAGCGGCATACAAATCCCCTTGGTCATTTTTTAGGGATGCACCGGGCCGATACCACATGCTTGTACTCATACTCGTACTCATTCATCAGGTCCCGATACAAGAAAGCGATACCATTTGAGAGAAAATAGCAACAATTGTGGATTGTTTACTGGAAATGCAATATTCCACATAGAGCTGACTTTATTACAGACTACACTCCCTAAATCAGAGTCTGTGCTGGATTTAACCAGAGCTAAGTGAGTTTTCATGCTGCAGCGTGGAGTCTGCAGTGTTTACAAGATACATGCTAATGTTGCTAACTAGCCGCTAACAGTTCTGGCGATTCTTACGCCGTTTTATGGGGCTTGTAGCTGCCGCGGTCGAAAAGATGGTCTCTCAAACTGATGGTTCACATTGTTTTTTATTTAGCCTTGCCTTGCATGTGAACACACCGTAAGAGCTACAATACAAACAGAAAACAATACAATCAGTAACTCATACAGCATGTAATTTACCTTAAACCTTTTTACCATATGACAATCTCTCTTTTGAGTGCTATAATTATGCAAATTCTATGTATATTCATTAAACATTCAAACCTGGTCCTTTAACCTTATATCTGTACCGTGAAAGAATTATCATTGCCTTTTTTACAATACATTGCGTTACTTATGGCTTTAACCGAAGAGCGTTGGCACCCTCTAGTGGGTAAAAGTTACCGTTACGCAACAGTTATAAATATAAACTCCGCAAAAACGATTAAAATATAAAATGTCATGACAAGACACTAATACCAACCTTGTTCCCTCATCAACCGGGCGCTAGGGAACCGTAAGCAATAAAGCAATAAATCTTAGATAAATCTTTTGTCCATCTTTTTACAGGACGCGCACCTTTCTCCGCCTATAACGTTAGCAGCAGGACTTCCCTCTGCGTTGCCATAGTTACATCCGCACGCTGAGCCTTCTCTAAGCTCTTTCAAAATAAAAGCGTATGAATTATAAAGCAACAAAATAACACCTTAGAAGCAATTTACAAAATGGGGGAAATATTATTACGGTCATTTACACTCCCACCAAATCATTAGAGCTAGCTGAACCAATGGTATTAAGAATGATTTCCTAATGAAGAAATGACTTGTAACCCTTTAAAGAGTCTCTAACAGAAGAACCAATTTCTGCACTGGGCGTTCTACAATAGAAGGTTTTCCAGAACATTGTCCCTTTTCACTCTTCTTTTCTCCAAAGCGAAGCTTTGCCTTTCTTACTAGTCCATCCTTATCGACTACTGTTTCAATTACTCGTGCTAATCTCCATTCATTGCGCGGTAGATCATCCATCTTCTCCATGACAACATCTCCAACTTTTAAGTTTCTCCTTGGAGTGTGCCATTTCTGTCTTGTAGCAATGCTGGAAAGATACTCCTTTTTCCAACGAGACCAAAACTGTTCTGATAAATACTGCACCTGCCGCCATCTTTTACGTGCATAAATGTCCTCTCTGATGAATTTACCTGGAGGGGGCAGGGCTGCCTTTGACTTCATAGTAAGTAGATGATTTGGGGTCAATGGCTCTGGGCTGTTTGGGTCACTTAAGTTGTCCACTGTAAGAGGCCTGCTGTTCACGATCGCCATTGCCTCATAAAAGAATGTCCGTAGGGATGCGTCGTCCATTCTGCCTGATGAAAGGGAAGCTGTTGAGCGCAGAATGTTTCGAATTGTCCTGATCTGTCTTTCCCATACACCTCCTGTATGACTTGAATGAGGTGTGTGCATTTTGAAATCACACTGATTCTCAGCAAGAAATGTGGCTATGCGTTTGGAGTCCACTTGCTTTAAAGCTTCTTGAAGTTCGTTTTTAGCTCCGACAAAGTTACTTCCTTGATCACACCTTATCTCAGTGACTGCTCCTCTTATGGCTATAAAGCAGCGTAGTGCATTGATAAAGGCGTCTGTAGTCATGTCGTCCAACATTTCTATGTGAACTGCTCTGCAGCAAAGGCATGTAAAAAGAAGTCCATAGCGCTTCTGCACTTTGCGAGCTTGTTTGGTAAGAAAGGGACCGAAACAGTCCATTCCACAAAATGTGAATGGTGGCGTTGGATCTAAACGTTGCGTTGGCAGATCAGACATTTTCTGTTCTTCTGTATTTCTCCTGAGTCTGCGACACTTTACACATTGGTGCACAAAGTTTGCCACGGCTTTGTTGATGCCTGGGATCCAAAATCCATTTGATCTGATCTCATTGATTGTCAGTCCTTTTCCTTGGTGTTGCACTTTACTGTGGAAATGAGCTATTATCAGCTGAGTGACATGGTGACCTTTGGGAACTATCACTGGGTGTTTTAATGTGGAGGAGAATGATGCATTTTTGAGCCTTCCTCCCACCTTAAGGAGTCCATCACTATCAAGGAATGTGTCCATTTGAAACAACTGACCTTTGTGAGGAAGTGCCTTTCCGTCTTTGAGCATCTTGATCTCCTTGGCATATTCACATGCTTGTATGTCCTTTAGAATAACACTTTGTGCGTTTTGTCTTTCTTGTACTGTACTGTGACCTGTTGTTTTGTTTTTCTTGGCAAAGCGAACGAGCCGAGCTATGGCTTGAGTGGCTTTGTACCATGAAGAAAACTTTGTTAACTTGTCCGATAAACCTTTGTGTTCTGTTTTGAGCGTGTTCAGCACATGTACCCTTTTTACCTCTGGATCACCGAGAGGAACATTTGTGTCAATGTCAGCAGCTGGAGGTAATTCTCTGTCCCATAGGAACTGTGGCCCTTTGAACCAGTCTGATGTGATGAGCTCACTTGCACTTGAACCTCTGGAGGCTATGTCCGCAGGATTTTGCTCAGAAGGGACATATCTCCACTGCTGGGGTGAGCTGTAAAGCCTTATCTTTTGAACTCTGTTGGAGACAAATGTGTGAAAACGACGTGCTTCGTTACTGATGTAGCCTAAAACTACTTTAGAGTCCGTCCAGAAATACTCATCTACCTGAGACAGTCCAAGCTCATCCTTTAGCATGGTACTTACAGTAATGGAGACAACAGCAGCTGTAAGTTCGAGTCTTGGTATTGTTGTTACCTTAATAGGAGCAACTCTGGTCTTCGCTGTAACTAAAGCACAATGCACATTGTCATCTTTGTTTACATGTCTCAAATATGAACATTGACCGTAACCATAGGAGCTTGCGTCAGAAAAATGATGCAATTCTGTTTTTACTACTTGGCCAAAGTCTTTGGGAACATAACAGCGTGGTATTGTGATTTTCTGTAAGTTCTCCAAATCACTTTTCCAGTTATTCCACACTGGCCTTAATTCACTGGGAAGGGGATCATCCCAGTTTATTCCCTGTTTGCAAGTCTCTTGAAGCACTCTTTTGCCTGTGAGCACGAAGGGGGAGATGAATCCCAGCGGGTCGTACAGAGATGCAACCATAGACAGGATGCCACGCCTTGTAGCAGGTTGGTCGTTGGAGTGAAAGCGAAACCTGAGTGTGTCTGATTCAATGTGCCAATGAATGCCTAGCGCTCTTTCAAGTTTAGAGTCATTAAAGGCTAGGTCACATGCAAGCTGTGGTGTGGCACGTTCGGATGCAGGAATGCTTTCTAACACTGTTTTGTTGTTGCTTACAAACTTGTGCAGTCGGAGGCCACTTAATGCGCAGAGTTTCTGAGCCTCCTGTGCAAGCTGAATAGCTTCCTTGATGCTTGCTGTACTCGTTACCCCGTCATCCACGTAGAAATCTTTCATTATGAACTGTGAGGCGAGGGGAAACTGTGTCTCGTTTTCTTTAGCAAGATGCTTTAAGCCGTAATTGGCACACCCTGGCGAGGACGTGGCGCCGAATAGGTGCACTTTCATTCGGAACTCTTGTGGCTCAGTACTCAGGTTGCCATTTTTCCACCACAGAAAGGTTAAATAGTCTCTGTCTGCTTCATACACATGAAATTGGTGGAACATTTTTTCAATGTCACACAACAATGCAACCTGATGCCTTCTAAATCTGATGAGAACGCCGTTGAGATTGTTCAGCAAGTCTGGGCCAGACAGCAAATGATCATTGAGACTGTTACCTTTGTATTTTGCTGAGGCGTCAAAGACCACTCTGAGTTTATCTGGTTTTTGGGGATGATATATCCCATGGTGGGGAATATACCACCTTTCTCCTTCCTTTGCTTCACTGTGGACTTCCTCAGCATCTCCCTTTTCTATGACTTCACTCATAAACTTTACGTACTGCTCTTTATACCTTTGGTCCTTTGACAGCTTGTTTTTGAGGCTTTGAAGTCGCACAGTGGCCATTTGCCTATTGTCCGGTAGGTGCGGTCTCTCCTTAAATGGAAGTGGCATTTCATAATGTCCTTCTGTATTTTTGTAAATGCCTTCCTTTAACGTGTTGAGAAAGAGAATGTCATCTTGAGACACTGACCTGTTATCCTTGTTATCATCCTTGAAGTCAGACTCGAGAACCTTGAGTGCATCTGCTGGAGTCACTAGGGGGAGCTCTTTGACTGTGACTCTGTGACACACTGTAGACATGCTTAAAGAGTCCTTGTGAGATGATGTGGGGCCTACAATACTCCAACCCAATGCTGTAAGGACTGCGTAGGGTTCATTCTCTCCTCCTAAGATTACTTGCCTTGGAGCCAGTGCCTTTGAGCAACTATAGCCGATTAATAAGCCAACTTCACACTCGAACTGTGGTGGAATCTCATTCACTATTACCTTGAGATGATTCCATTGCCTTGCCGTTTCACAGGTAGGAATGTGGGAGCGGTTCACTGGTATACAGTCTTTAGTGTATGCAGGAGGGAGTTCAATCATTTCTGAGGAGTTGTAGCCTCTCACTTTGAGACCCGAGACACGTTTACTTGGCACAACTGCATCTTTACCAAGCATTGTAGTGAGCTTTAACTTTATTGGGGTGGACATAGCTTTGAGATGATGAGTCACATCTTGGTCAATGAACACTGTGTCACTTTGGGTGTCTAAGAGTGCATAAACAAGCTTTTCCGTAGCTGGATGTTGCTCTGAAGAAACCCATACTGGTACTATCATTGCAGTGTTGACACATTGATCATTGGTTTCTGCGTTGAGAGACAGGGTAGTTGCAGCCTGTTCTGTATTGTTCTGAGTTGTGTTAGTAGCTGATTTGTCTTTGTTATAGCTGAAGTCGTGCAGACAAGTAGGGTGCTTTTTCTTGCACATTTCACATACAAGCCTGTAACGACAGTCCTTTGCACTGTGTCCGGGTTTGAGACAGCCATAACACAGTTTATTCTCTTTTATGTATTTCCGTCTTTCTTCAAGTGATTTGCCTTTGAACTGCGGGCAACTGTGAAGTTTGTGTCCATTGACTTGACAGAGCATGCATGGTGGTTTAACATTTGACTTTTGTTTTGTATTTTCAGTCTCTGTTACAGCTTGTGTGTGGAGAACATTGGAGGTGGGTCTTTTCTCCTTTTGAGAATCTTTACCTGTGGTCGTGGTGAAGTCTCTTGAGTGGAGTGCTTGAAACGATGTAATCGGGTTGCACACAATCCTTGCTTCAGAGGACATGAATGCGACAAAGTCCCTTAAGCTTGGAAACTTCCCAGTTTCATCCATGAACCGAGTAGCTTGACGATTCCACCTTGCAGCTGCCCAGTCTGGTAACTTTTGGACAAGTTTTTGGTTCTCCTCACAATCGTTGAGAATGGTTAAGCCTTCGACGTGGGGCATGGCCTCATAACATGTTTGAATGAAGTCAGCAAATTCCCTAAATCCTGTAGAGTCCTTTGTATGTATCTTTGGCCATTTTGCCAGCCTTTCTCTGAACGCTTTCTGTACGACGAATGGATGTCCATACCTTTCACCGAGTCGTTCCCATGCGTCCTTGTATGCATCGCTGTCATTTCTGTAGAAGATGCCATCGAGTGTCTTTCGAGCTGCACCTCCTATGTATTTCTTCAGGTAGTGTAGTTTGTCAGCGGGTGAAATGTTCTTGTTATCAATGAGTGCAGTAAATGAAGCTTTCCACTCAATGAAATGTAGTGGGTCACCCGTGAATGTGGAGGGCTCTGGCATTGGCAATCTGTTCATGGCAATACTGTCCTGTACTGCTTGTGCTAAGAAAAGTGCGTCTGCTTGCAGAGGTGAGGAGGACTTCACATTACTGTTTGGAGATTGAATGGGAGCAGAAACTGTTGGGGGCTGCTGAGATACCTTCCTAATGCTTACATTTTGGACACTACTCTCACTCTTTATCTCTTGATCATAAGTCATTAGTCTAGCTCGTGCAGACTTTACATCCTTTTCTGCCTTGAGCCTTTCTAACTCACGCTGCAACTGATCAATCTTTTCCCTTTGTTTTTCCTCTTCAATTGCAATTTCATACTCTGCTTCCTTGGCTGCTAACTCTGCTGCAGCTTCTACTCTTTTTGCAATGACAACTGATGCCGCAGAGTCTGACTTACTGACTGACGAGTGTTTACTTGAGTGTGAGACTGAGGAACTGTAAATGGATTTAGCGTAGTCTGGTCCACGAAGCTCACGAAGACGTATTTTGACTTGGACACTATCATAGTCATCCATGCCTGATAGCCTTTCATGTGAAACTTTAATAATGTCTCTGGTGACAGCTTCACACGTGTCTACGAATCGCCTTGTATCACTGGATGGAGTAATGTAATCTCTTATTTCTGTGTACAAATTAATGACACTGTCTCTTTCCTTCTCTATGATGTTCATGAGTGATATAATTTCACTGTTTGATATGTCTCCCTTTAATTGCTCTCGCATTGTACGTACTTCTTTTTTCCATTGATCATAAACATGAAGAAGCCGTTTTTCCTTTCTAAACGCTACCTCCTCCTGATACACTTGCATCCTTTCTGTGGGCCTCCTTTGACGAGAAGAGTGTGGAAGCTCCTCTTCCGCTGTGGCCTGAAGATCCTCGGTGTGATCCGTTTCATCTTCAGATTTCGACATGTTGAGGACTGGAAGATGCCTTGGACCATCGGATCCCAGATTACCTTGATTGGAGCCGTGGAGATGAAACCTTTGAGCGGCTCTCACTGTGACCTCAGCGCTGAGCGTTGGATGAGCTCTTCCTCGGCTTTGGGGGAGCTCTTCTCAGCTTGGGTCAAGCTCTTACTGTAGCTGCCGCGGTCGAAAAGATGGTCTCTCAAACTGATGGTTCACATTGTTTTTTATTTAGCCTTGCCTTGCATGTGAACACACCGTAAGAGCTACAATACAAACAGAAAACAATACAATCAGTAACTCATACAGCATGTAATTTACCTTAAACCTTTTTACCATATGACAATCTCTCTTTTGAGTGCTATAATTATGCAAATTCTATGTATATTCATTAAACATTCAAACCTGGTCCTTTAACCTTATATCTGTACCGTGAAAGAATTATCATTGCCTTTTTTACAATACATTGCGTTACTTATGGCTTTAACCGAAGAGCGTTGGCACCCTCTAGTGGGTAAAAGTTACCGTTACGCAACAGTTATAAATATAAACTCCGCAAAAACGATTAAAATATAAAATGTCATGACAAGACACTAATACCAACCTTGTTCCCTCATCAACCGGGCGCTAGGGAACCGTAAGCAATAAAGCAATAAATCTTAGATAAATCTTTTGTCCATCTTTTTACAGGACGCGCACCTTTCTCCGCCTATAACGTTAGCAGCAGGACTTCCCTCTGCGTTGCCATAGTTACATCCGCACGCTGAGCCTTCTCTAAGCTCTTTCAAAATAAAAGCGTATGAATTATAAAGCAACAAAATAACACCTTAGAAGCAATTTACAAAATGGGGGAAATATTATTACGGTCATTTACAGGGCTTATTCATCTGAGAAACTAACCCAGTGACTAAAAAGTACTCATAAAATCCAAAATAAAGCTGCAGTAAAGGCGGAAAGAGACCATTTAGCTGCAGTAATAAGTCACCATCTCAATACTATTGTTAAAATAGATAAATGAATAAAGCACATAAGCATTGAATTAAAAATAATAAAAAAATAAAATGGCATCTGTTCGATTCTGATATAATTTCTCTTAAAAGTGTAGCCTACTTTACACAAGGAAATGTAAATGAGTAAATTAACTAATTACTAACCAATCTGCTGTGAAAAAGTCAGTCTATAAACCGTCTATTCACTTCAAAAAGTATGTGAAAGAAAATGCCTTGTACTCGTATCGGTAGGCCTATTCGGTATCGGCAAGTACTTAAATCAAAGACTCGTATTGGAAAAGTGATATCGGTGCATCCCTATAATTTTTAATCTATTTATAAGAGCTATTACTTGTCAAAAGGGTTTTGTAGTCCTCCTAAACAGCTGTGGCCATTACAGTTTCCATAGCTACCAAATAGTCATGTCCATTCGTCCGTTTTCTCTTCATATTTCTGCCATTTCCTCTCCGCTGATCCCGTGCCTGTGTTCTGTCCCCACAGTGGAGTTCGACAGGGAGCTCTCCCCTCAGCGGCGGCACCACAAAGAGTTTAAGTTCAACCTGTCCCAGATCCCGGAGGGCGAGGCGGTCACGGCGGCCGAGTTCAGGCTGTACAAGGAGTGCGTGAGCCGCGCGTTCCCCAACGACACCCTCCTCCTCAAGGTCTTCCAGGTGATCCAGGAGCACCCCGACAGGTAACTCACACAGACAGCAGACATCATCATTGCAAATGTTAGTATCCTTCAGTATTCGGTATAGGAAGTATGTTACAGGAAACGATAATCATATTAAGCAAATTGACATGTTCACTTTGCAACCTTTTGGCATCCACATTACATTCCACTCTGCTTAAACTTCAGCTCAGAGTTAAAATCAGACTGAAACCACGCTGCACAGAAATAGACCAGGCTGAAAATCCTCCTAAAGCCCGAATGAGCACGGCTAATGCCTCCCAAACATTTACATTACGTCTGCAGGGCCAGGTCAACATCCACAGTGCTCTCAGTTGATATTTGTGCTTTCAGGCCCGCCCGGTCAGCTGCAGCGACATCAAAGACGGCCACAGACACACTTTTAGACCCGTTAACAAATCAAATCAACTTAGTTTGGGTTAGGGAATAGGGTTATGGTAGAATTGTGAAGCAAGAGTGTTTATTCACTTTTTATTTTTGATGTCCGTAAGCTATAATGTTTTTCTTTGGCTTCTGCAAACCTCCCTTTACTATACCATAGACTCTGACACTGTATATCAGGTGTCCTCAAACTGCGGCCTGCGGGCCAAATCCAGGCTAAATCCCAGAGTATGTCAAAGTCTTTAGCCCATTCCTGTGTGGAGTTAGGATTTTTTTAAACTAACTTATCAGTATACACATTCCAGCCTCTAGGGGGCAACTTAAATAAATAAAAATGAATTCCACACTTGCCCAGCAGAGGGCAGTGCCATAAGAGATCAGGATATAAACAACACATTATAGCCACGTGGTAAATGAAGCTTAACACCAGAGTGTGGAGTGAATGAATAATGACTAACTTTGAGAAACTTGTGACACAGGCTTGTAAAGCACAATACAAGAGTAAGCAGTTATTACTGTGGTCACATTACACAATTATGTTTTATTTGATATTGAAAATAAAAGGAAGACCTGCGGTATTTCAAATGAAAACAAAGTGTGAAGACTTGATTACTAACTAAATATGTGCCTTGAATGAAGTGTTGATCTTTTGGATATAGTAGTGGGGACAACTGTGCCAGGCGAGTAATCTCTACTTCACAATGAGGCCTGCACCATCGGTCTGGGTCATGCAATTCTATGTTCACAGTCAGGAATGATAATGTGGCCCCAAGATAAAAAAGTCTGAGGACCCCTGCTGTATATGTTCACCTGTCCAATGTTTTGTATTGCTATCAGCTCATATCTGCTACATTCCTGCTTCCGTGCAGTGGTTGGTTTAGGCGGCCTGGAAGTTAAGCCCATATTTTTGCAGATATTTGAAGATTAGAGCTGTGTCTCAGGCCTTTTGAATTGACATGTACCTGGATGATGCGTAAAGTCGGAAAGGTTAAGCTTTTTTAAATTGTTCCAACTTCTACTACTACAGCTGCTTGGGGGCACAGTGGCTCAGCTCCTGGTTCTTGTCGGGTCTTTGTAAAACCTGCACGCCGCCCGCTCTCCGTGTCCGGTTGCCGCTGATCTGTAGGGAGCCGGTTCACTTTCACGAGTCTTGCCTTCTAATGAAAGGCGTCGCCTGAGCCGTAATGACAGGGAGCTTAATTAGCCTGACGCTCATTGTGCTGTTGGTTTGATCGGGGCGGTTTCGGGAACAGCAGGTGAGGAATGTGAAGATTGCGCTCTCGGAAATGTGGTGGGTCTCGTGTGGGAATAAGTTCACGTCACTAAAGAACCTGAGTTGAGAAAACAAGAGGGATTGACCACAGAGAAACTGACATTTGGCTGTGATGTAACAAAAAGATTACCCTTTTCCTAAACAACTGAGCAATGTTCACCATCTACACTTCAATGTATTTGTAATCAAGATGTTGGTGCGGGAAATTTTGTGTATTGATAATATTCTTTGTGGATAGTTGATTGAAAACTGTATACTATAACGGTGGAAAAGCCTATATTCAGTCTGTGTTTATGTCTCCACTTGTTTAGCTATGACTGACAATAAAGCACAAGCTTTATGTAAATTGGTGACATTTATTCATGTCCAATATCCATGCGATGCAGTGCTCTATTCATGTCTTAACCCCAACCTGCATTTTCTCCATTTCAGCTTTAACCAAAGTCATCGTAACTTTCCTCGCATTTCCTCGCACTTTTATCCTCATTTTTGTCTCATTTTTTGTGGCTTTTTTCATCACTTTTCTGTCACTTTTCTCTCACATCTTTGGCACTTTTTCAGCGCCTTTTTGTCGCTCTTGTGTTGCATTTTTATAGTTTTTGTCTCATTTTTTGCTCACTTTTTTTGAGAAGCTTTTAGATTTGGATAAAGCCAAGCTGGAGAAAATGTGCTCAGTTCAGGTGGGGGTTAAGAGGTTAAACCTAAGAGCTTCTGGGATGTGCTGCACATTTCCTGTAATAAGATAGAGGAGCCATCGTAAGCATTTGGGCGCTATAGTGTGATCAGTACATCCATCGTGACACAGCAGGTGAATGGGCTGCTCCACGACAAACTTGTTTATATTTTTATATTGTTTTGGGAAAAGAAAGTATCTGGACGATGTTACACATGACAACAAAAATGCAGCATTATAAAGTTCACCTTTCGATCCCAAACTCTATATATTGTTGAAAATCCTTACTTGTGTGTGGTGTGTCAAATCCAAGCCTCTATGGCCTCAGCCTCAATTGCAATGGGTAATATCTAGATTTCAAGATAATTGGCTAGATCTTGAAAGGTTTTGTTATCGCACATGCGGCCGCTGTTGTTTACAAGCCTAATTGTCGGACTATGAGTGTCTAAAGTGTACTAAAGCGACCTTGTAATGTAAAATGAAGCATCTTTTATCTCCAGATGTCCCACTCGCACATTGCTTTTACAACACTCTAAATATGCCTCCTCGGTGCAGGATGAAAGCGCCCCCAAAAAGGCCAGCCAGCTGTGAGCGAGTTTTCCACATCGCCATGCGTTTTTTACTACGGCCACTGACAAGACTTATAAAGGAGATTTACTGTTGCAAAAAAACACCGGTGTGACCACTGACCTTATTATTCCAGTTCATTTAAGCAGTCAGTCAATAAGAGCTTTTACAGGACGGTCCCGGCAGCCTTGGCCCCTCAGGCAGCTCCTTCTGGGACCCCCGCTGCTCTACGACAGGGGAACAGTGGCTGCGATGACAAGAACAAGGACTAAGATATAAAAATCATGATATCACTCCTGGACGAGAGCTACTGAGACGGGACCGGCTTTCTGTTTTCCTGTTGAATCAGAATCGAGCTTGTCCAACTTCTTCCATGTGTTTTCTATGTCGCAAAACTGGTTGAGGATTTTGAGTTTCCCTTGTTGGTTTACGGTTTGCGCATGTGTCTCGTATCTTTTTTATGTGTCTTTTTGATGGGTCGTTTTGCTTTGCCTATTTTAAGCCTCGGTCTTATTTAGACTCATTGAAATCGCCTTTACCCTCACAGAGACGGCAGCGTGTGAACATTTCCGCGCTCGTGTATTTGTGTGAGGCTGAACCGAGAGCGAAAGAGGCCGTGACAAACACTCTCATTAATGGCCAATAAAGGGGGCTGCCCACGTATGACCGCAGGGGCATTCTGCGAACACCTGGATGATTGTGAGGCTTTGAAGAGGCTCTGACAGGACGTCCCACGGCCTGACGCTGTCATTACTGCAGTAATGAGACATCGAGCCCTCTTATCACTCAACCTGACTGTCCCGCGCTTCACTACCTCAATTTCACCTAACTTTAACTTTTTACTGTAACAAATGATGCACTAAAAAGTAAAAGCTTATTAACCTACACTGCGTTCCAAATTATTATGCAAATTGGATTATTGTGTCAAAAAGGTGTTCATTTTGACAACATATTTTATTTTAGTTTTAGTCTTTTGACTAAAATGTAATTTAATTTTAGTCAAGATTTAGTCAAAAAAAACTTTTCAATTTTAGTCTAGTTTTAGTCGACTAAAATTGCATGTCAATTTAGTCGACTAAAATGAAGACTAATTTAGTCGACTTATATTTATAATATTCATTATAATCATATTTAATCTTGTTCCTCTGCTTCATGGAGCTGCTCCACATGAACAAAGCTCAGAGCTGATCCTTTGACAGTGAATTTAAATGATATGAGGCTTTTTCAGACGGTCAATAGAAGTTTGGATGATTTTAGTCTCTCCTTTTCATTTTTATTTAGTCTTATTTTAGTCGACTAAAATATCTGGACATTTTAGTAGTTTTAGTCTCATGAGAAACTATTAATTTAGTTTTAGTCCAATTTTAGTCGGCAAAAATATCACTTTGACTAAAATTAAGACTAAATATTTTAGTCAACGAAATTAACGCTGCTTGGGGCTCTATGAATCACTGACATTAATCTCAGAGACCTGGGATGATTAGTTGTCAGGTTAAGCCCAGTTAAGGGAAAAACTACTGAAAAAGGGTGTTCCACTTTATTATGCAGATCATCATTTTCAAGCAATATGGGAAAGAAAAAGGGTCTCTCTGCTGATGAAAAGCCAGAAATAGTTGAATGCCTTGGTCTAGGTATGAAAACCTTCGATATTTCATGAAAGATTAAGTGTAATCATCATACTGATAAGAGATTTGTGGATGATTCAGAGAACACTCCGGTTTGTGCAGATAAAGGCACAATATGGACGGTTTCTGCCAGACAAACACATCAGATTAAGAGAACAGATGCTACAAAGCATCATACAGGTATTTGAAGCTGCTGGTGCCTCTGGAGTCTCCCAAACATCAAGGTGTAGGACCCTCCAGAGGCTGCAGTTGTGCATAAACCTTCTATCCGGGCCTCCCCTAAACTGTTCATTGAAGCTGATGAACAGAAACGGCTGCAGTGGCTCAGAAATACATGAGGACTCATTTTCAAACAGTCTTGTTCACTGATGAGCGCTGTGTAACGCTGGATGGTCAAATCAATGGAGTAGTGGATGGTTGGTGAATGGCCACAATGTCCCAACAAGGCTGCGACGTCAACAAGGAGGGGGCGGAGTCATGTTTTGGGCCAGAATCATGGTGAGAGAGCTAACCCTAACCCCCTTTAGGGGGGCCGACCATGTGGACCCCATCCTACCCTGACCTCAACCCTATTGAGAACCTTTGGAGCCTCAACAAAAAAAACTTCTATGAGGGTGGGAGGCAGTTTTCATCCAAACAGCAGCTCTGGGAGGCTATTCTGACATCCTGCAAAGAAATCCAAGCAGAAACTGTCCACAAATTCACAAGTTTAATGGATTTAAGAATTTTGAAGCTGCTTTCACACAAGGGCTCCTATGGTAAAATATAACTTGACCTGTTAATATTTTTTTTGGTTGAAATAGCTTTTGATTTCAGTAAATATGACCTCCTAATGCTACAAATACAACAAATGACCATTTTCAGTTAATTACAAGCTTTAAAATGTATTGAAACGATGAGTTGCATAATAATTTGGAACAGTAGATTTTGAGGTTTTTACTATATTTATTTTTGAAAAAATTACTGTTATCACTAGGAACTTTTTTCCACCACATTTACATGATCCTCTACCAGGTAAAGACTTGAAAATTATGCTGACTCTCATTTGAGTTGACAATTTAGAAAGTCTTGGAAAAATGTCATTTGCATAATAATTTGGAACGCAGTGTATATGTGTTACAGTAATATCCATATCGCCATATTCAAGACAATTATTGGATATCGCAAATTCAGGGGGCTGTCCGTAATAACATAAGCATGCTTCATCTATTACACTACTAACCGAGTCTTAATTCCTTCCTCCTCTTGTCCCAGGGAGAGGCTGTCTCCGTGGTCAAACCTACAGGGGAGCACAGACAGCAGACCCCAGCATTTCCGCTCGCTGCACCTATTCATCTCCCTGTCATTTTGTTATGATACTGTTACCGTGATACAGAGAGAGAAAGCGCCGCTGTGTTTACCTTGACTTTGTACAAGTTAGACTCCCCTCTGATGTCCCGGGACACTGTGGACACAACCACAACTGCTGTTCTGTGATTTTGTTCTTTTTTTGCTTAGTCAGAATCGGCTCTGTCAGGATATACTTCTTACTCTGTTGAATGTGAACGTGATTTCATAATCTTATAAGTGTTTGTACATTCTAGTAGAAATCTTATTACAGTGCAGTAATCAAATCTTATTATTTGTAGGTTATGTATATAAATTAGGTTGTGGATATTTACCACATGAGGAATCTTTTGTTCTACGATAATTACTATAGCTTATATCTTAATTACTTATCGTTCAATAAATGACAAGGGTAACATTTATAATGACTACCCCTTATTTAGCCTTAATAAATTATGAGTTAACACATAATTCATCATGAATATGTCGTGAGTTAAGTGTGATACTGTAGTAATAGCTACTACAGTTAATGCCTAACTCATAATGAATAGTTCTTCACATACTTCATTTTGTTGTTGTTAAGTAGTTATTAAGTGTTAGTCACACTTAACTAATGAAGTGTTCATGCAAGACTAGTTTCATTGTATTTCATGTTTATTGTGGGATATTTCAAGATGAAGTCTTTACAGTAATTTTTAAGCTTTAGAGTTCATTTTTGTGGCATTAAAAGGTCTTCAATGATATCTCAATATTCTCCTGTCTCGATACATCAAACATCAGATTTTGTTACCGTGACAGGGCTTCGTGCTCTCTCAAATTAGCAGAGATTGTAAGGATGCTTTAAATTCTACATTACGGGCCCACCTTAGTTTGTTCCAATGATCTGAAATGCCTTCTGTTGTCTCATATACATGCACACGTGTCTTGCCCAAGGACACTTTGGGAGTTGGTGATAGTGGGTCCCAGATCCACCAAGTTTGCATGCTGATAATCTCTGTCTAACATTAAAGGTGCATTCTGCAACAAAAAAGTTAATATTTGTGCGTATTTGACCAGTGGCTATTGGTGGGTTGCAGGTTCTAGAATAGGCTGATGTCACCGGACCCAGAGGGGGGCAGGAGACAGTTTTTCCTATTAACAGCTTTACATTTTCACAAGTCGTAGCTAAAAAGAAAATGTATGAATTAGAAAAAATAATATAAATCACTGGGGCCATGATCTCTCTGTACAAGACCAATATTTTCCTCAAAAACAAAATCATTTTTCTTCTATATAATAGTATAGGCCTTTAGAATGCTGTGATGTCACCTGCAACCCAGCAATATGAGGGGTCAGCATGGCGTCTTTACTTTTGACCACAGTGGTTTCTGGGACGCTCCAGGATCAATTGTATGGAAGGTTTTCACTGCTGACGGACCCTCTCACCTAAAAACCTACAAAACAACTGACCCTGGAGCGTTGTAGAGACCACCATGATTGAAAGTAAAGGCGCCATGCTGACCACTCATACAGCAGCTGGGTCACTACAAGGTCAAATGTGTGTGAACAAATGTGTTACGAATAGTTTGGAGAGAAAATGAGTGTAGGTCCTGCTTCATTTCCGTTGTAGTTCATTGAAAGTGTGTTTCTTGTCGCTGTAGGGAGGCAGACCTGTTCCTGCTCGAGTCCCGGAGGCTGTGGGCGGCGGAGGAGGGCTGGCTGGAGTTTGACATCACGGCCACCAGTAACCTGTGGGTCATGAGCCCGGCGCACAACCTGGGCCTGCAGATCAGCATAGAGACCAGCAGTGGTGAGTCACTTCCTTCGGCCTTTTAAGATCCAAGCCCTGTTCATACTGAGCATTTAAAAAAAAACCATATGACAGATGTCTTAATTTAAGGTCTCTTTGACATTCACTCTCAGGTCAAAGCATCAGCTCGAAGGAGGCGGGGCTTGTGGGTCGCGATGGCGCCGTGGAGAAGCAGCCGTTTCTGGTGGCGTTTTTCAAAGTGAGTGAAGTGCACATCAGATCAACTCGATCCACTGGCGGCAAGCGACGGCAACAAAACCGCAACCGGTCCACACAGCCCCAGGACGCGCACAGAGGGCCGGCACCAGCAGGTCAGACACGAGAAATTACACTGTCCTTTTTAAGAACTGCTCCGAGACAGTGAATTGGCAGCATGTGTCGTTTTTATTCTTTGAGAAATTGGATATGACTGCGGCAATAACCTCCTCTAATCAGGACACCACAGATAAAAATCTCCAGATTCCTTGCGCATTATTCTTTTAATCTTTTCGTTTGGATAAAGCACAAGCTGTAATAAGCAGGAAATGTCTGACAATGAAAAAATACTCCCTTGAACCACATTATTTGACATGTCCAAGAAGAGAAACTAAACTGTCCAAGACAAGTTTAGCAGATGGATTTACTTGGGGCATCTGGTTGTGTAGCTGCATAATCAAAGAATATGATTATACTGTATTAATAGATTTGTATATTGGAGAAAACTGGTTTGAATAATGCTTCTGAAAATCAATACTTTATAATGTTTCTAATACATTCAGTCTGTTTGCCATTCAATTTACTTAAATATTCTCCTAGAGACTAGATGCAAGTTGGTCATTTTATGCTCACTACTGCCACCTCAGGTCTTACGTGTAGCTGCAGTTTCTATAAGTGACATCTTTTTGAGTGACAGTGCAGGATTTTAGAGGCAGTTGTGGTGAACAGGTCTGGGCTCATTCTACACATTAAGGCATTGCTGGAACATGTAGGGGGAGGAAAATACTTAGTTTTGACATTTTAAACTCTGTATAGTCCCTTTAAGAATGACCTTTTGAGATTTGTTGTTTCTCAATTATGAGGTAAATATGGTCAATGTAATTGCATTTAGTTACTTAGTTACTTCCAGGGCTTCTGTCAGTCTCCCCCAGGGGAAACTAAAGCTAATGTGACAAGGCAGCTACAAACACAGCTTCATTTCATTGAAGAATAAGGAAGGAACATATCAAACATCGAGGCGGTTCGTGCTTTAGGCTACAACGAGGCCTTCTTTGTGAAGAAGTAAAATTCAAGACTTTATCGTTGATTTGAAAAGAAAACGTGAAGACATGAAGCTGATGTGTGTCGTGTTTCTGGTGGTTGGCACAGTGTTTGCCGATGACGACGACAAGAGGGAGAACGAGTGTGGAGTGAATGTAAAATTGTCTCATGTAAAGCGCTTTGTGACCATGTCTGTGAATGGCGCTATATAAATAAAGCTCTTGTTCTTCTTTGTTTTGATAAACAGCAAAAGCACAGTTAGTGTTGCAGCAATGGTTTTTTTCACCATTGTGGCTTAAACAGGTGACTAGAATGAAGTGATTTTTTAATGAAATCCTTTTCTGTAAGACATAACGGTAACGAAGGTTGTAAAAAGCAGTCCATGGACAACTGAGAGCTAACAAGCAAGCCGCGATCCTCTTTAATGTCCCTGCTCTTTTCCCTTATGTTTACTTCAAAGTTTCAGTGTGCTTGGGCATGGGTCCATTGTACTCTGTAGGGAAACAGCATATGTTTAAATTCTAAATAGCAGATTCTCTACACTTGGGGATATCAAACATGTAAAGATCCCGTCTCCAAATGGGCCCTGACAGCTGACCTCCTCCTCATCAGTCCTGTCCGCTCCTCGTCCCGCTGCACAGATGATGTAATGAGGTCTAAGATGGATGTTATGAGCCCCTTCCAAATTAAATCAAGCTCTAATCCCTTCACCTTTCACCTGCTGCGGGTTTACTGACAGGCCGGCCAGTGCTCGCTCCTGTGAGGCTCCTTTGTGCGAACTTTACAGTATAAATCCCACATAAACCGAGCTGTGATATGCAGGAAGACCGGCTAATGTGACAGACACAACAGCCACAGGCCAGTCGAAATGTCAGCTAGTAATACAGCGGAGGTTATGAATAGCTTTAATAAGGTTTATATCATTCTTTCTTCTGTCTCAGCAAATTATCAGCGTCCTCATATAACATTTAGTAAGATTATATCAAATCCGTCTTGTATTCCTTTCCAGACGTAGCACTGTTGTTTTTCCCAAGCTTGGGATCTGTTGAGTCAGATATACCAAAAACAAATGATACACCCAAATTAAAATTACATAAAAAGGTACTCAAATATACTCGGCATCCATGTGTTTTTTGCTCACTCATTACTTGTACTACAACACATACCTGCTTGATTTGGACTGGTGGTACACGGACCACTTTGGCTCCTCCGTAGTTCTTGCTTTTGTTTAATTTATTTTTCTTGTGTTTTTGTCTCCTTCCGTTTAAATACTTTTTAGTACTACATTAGTCATGACTTAGACCCAGTTTCGCCCCATTTTTGACTTGATTCATGCCAAGTTTTGTTCTGTAGTGACCCCATTATATAGACCTGGTTTACTTTTTTCTCTGTAAAGTTGGATAAGATAGGATAGGTATGTGCTAGTAGTAAAAAGTTAGAGATACACATAGATATTAAAGGGATATTTCAGATTTTTTTTGACATAGGGCCTCATTTCCTAGTTATCCAGAGTGTTGTTGATTTCTGGAGATATATATATATATTTTTTTATTCATGCCTTCCTTATATTTTAAGAGTTTAGTGGTGCTAGGCTAGTGCATGTCTATGGTAACTAGTAGCCTGCATTAAAAACTTCTTCAAAATCATGGGTAGCCCTCCAAACGTTGCCATATCTGATTTGTAGAAAGCTCCTTTGTAAATTCCGCGTATAGTAATGCCGGCCGCAGGTAAACAAACTACTGTAGATCCGATAACCTAGCAGATCACTCCTACTCACTCTTAAAACCAGGAAGCTTATGCTGCTCAAATATAAGTTCTTTTTAATGCAAAAATGGTTATATTTCAAAAATTATTCAGTCAACACAGTCATTTATATCGGTAGTCTTATGTTGTAAGTGATTTGCCTCAGGTGCACTGTGCTTGGGTCAGACTGTTTTTTAATGCAGGCTACTAGTTACCATAGACATGCACTAGCCTAGCACTAGCCTAGCGCCACTAAACTTTTCAAATATAAGGACTGCATGAATAATAAAAACACTGAAAACTAGGAAATGAGGTCCAATGTCAAAAATCCTGAAATATCCCTTTGATGATAAGATGATAAGATAATCACCTTCTACTTCTTCTTCTTCTTTTTCTTCTTGGAAAGTTCACTCATCATTCAAACCTCCATTAGCCTGTTCTGCACTCGTCCAGTAGCCTTAAATCCGCACACCTGCTCCCTGTCTGCGCCCCGGCCCGTGATGAACGACCTGCCCAGAGTGAACTCAGCTCCTCCTGTGACAGCTCCAGGGACTGACTGCATTAGCACCCGCTGCCACCGTGCCGCTAACTGCTCTTGAAACGTCTCAGTCGCCACGAGGCGCGAGCCAAAGCTGGCGCAGAAACACAGGGCAGAGCCGCCACTTTCAGGCTCCTCCGGTGCCAGCGTGACAAACAGCCGTGAATGGATAGACTTGGCTGACACCCGGAGAGACATTTACCTTCAGCTTGTCTCCGCAATAGCTTTAGCATCTGCAAAGTGTGCAAAATATTTAATACAAGTCTGGGTTGTCCTGCTGGCTACAATTAAATGTGATTTACATAGGCATTTTATGATGATGTTTTGCACAATACTGTTTTACATTTATGGATCTCAAGTGGTATAACATGAGGTAACAGTTCAAGAAAAAACACCAAGTTTGGCATAAATGTGTGTTTCAGAAAAGCCTGTTAGACACATATACTATAGACCAGGTGTCAGATCCCGGATAATGATATTTCCCCCCCGTTGTAATGTTTAGAATATTATTTTTATTTTCATTTAAAGTTGACCTCAGCCCCACTACAAGCTCATAACTATTGGTTCTAAGGTTGATGAAATGCATTTATCCTGAGCATTATTGGGTCTGGAGTTTTGTGCATTCAAATAATAGACATTTTATTAACACCCGCCTTATTAACCTAGCAGATTTTCTCTGGTTTGGCATTACTCAAATAAAAGCTTCTTGAAAAAAGCGTTAAAAAAGCCACAAAAGCAAGATGAAAACGAAGATGAACACGCTACAAAAAAGCCACAAAAGAGCAACTAAAAAGTGACAGAAACGAGATGACAAGGAAGATGAAAACTCAACAAAAACATGACCAAAACATGACAAAAAAAATCCACAAAAAAGTGGCAACAACACGGCAACAGTGCAAGGAAAAAAATCTGTTGAGATCAGTTTTGCGGGTCTCTTCCTGTAGGCTGTAAGTAGCTTTTAGATTTGGGCAAAGGTCCGAACAGGCGGGGTTAAGAGGTTAAAAAAAAGCAAAATTCCCTTGAATATTCAATTAGGATCATAGTGAACGTACAGTAGTTGCAGCTAAAGGTTTTTTCTGAAAGAGTGGGAACATTCTCACCAATTTTTCATCAATTTTGTCTCACAAAGCTAAGTCTGTGCCAGTTCCAAGCAGAGGAAACAATTTCTTGGGGCGGGTGCATTGATATTCAAACTCTTAGAAAATACCACATTTGCATTGAATTTAAAACAGATGGATCATTTATTCATTACCCTCCAGAGAAATAAAGGCTTTCTGACGATTGGATTAGGAGAATCAAACGTCACATTCTGACAGCAAATATTGTATTATCTTAAGTAATTGGGTTTAGTTAGTAATGAGACCGTTAATTGAATAATAACACTGTTGGCTAAATTCTGTGTTTTTCCAGAGCATTCCCCGTGTTTCTCAGTCGGCTTCACGGTGATGACGTTAGCACAAGAGGTTGCAAGTCGGAATCCCGCGGGGCTTCTTCTCAGTAATTGCGTTAGATGAAAGGCTGACATAACAAGAGAACAAAGCCTCGTCATTTGTTATGCAGCGGGACGGTTTGACTGTACCACATGTTCACTTTTGGATGAGCGAGTTTTCACCCAGCTGTCACCTTTGGCCAGAGACCGTCGAAGATGTTTTCGGGCCCTATGTGAAGATGTTTTGAAGGCGCAGGGCTCTGAGGCTGAATCAGTGGGATAAGGCGCTCAACATGTGCTCGCAATGTGGACCGGCTTTACCGTTATTAATGCCATTCTTGTTTTCCCAAAGCTGCCTCAGACCTTTTTTTTTTTCATTGAGTAAAAAACTCTACAGCCTTTGGATTGGAAACCTGGTGTTCATTTAGCTGCCAGAGATATTAAATGAGTAACAAAGAATACCGATTGTGAGATATAGAGGCCGATGTTTCCGAAACTGAATGAAAAGGATCGCATCAGGAAGGGCATCCGGCTCTTACCACTCTTCACCCCCGTTTAACGCTGCCACTGCCCTGTCCCATGAATCCTACACGCCAAAACCAAAAATCTTAGGGCTTAGTTGATTATTTATTGCTTTATTCTTTCTTGTCAGATTTTGGGGATCTGTTGTAAAAATCTAACCTTAAAGGGACTATATGGCGTTTAAAAATGTTAAAACTAAGTAATTTCATCCCCCTACATGTTTCAGCCATGTCCTAATGTGTAGAATGAGCGCAGACCTGTTCGCCACAACTGCCTCTAAAATCCTGCACTGTCACTTAAGAAATTGTTACTTCGGGTCCGAATTGCCGTCATGCAGGAGCTTTATATAGAACCTGCAGTTATGTGTAAGACCTGAGGTGGCAGTAGTGAGCATAAAATGACCAACTTGCATCTAGCCTCTTCGAAGAACTAAGTAACTTGTTTACCTTAATAAATCTTTTCTGTGGTCCCTCTGGGGCTAATACAAGTGTTAATGGGATGATTGGGGGGTCTTTCATCTCCCCCTGGTGTCTCTGGCCAGAAAACCACAATTGCAACTTTCCTGACTGTGGGTCGGGGGCACAATACACACTAATGATATCACAAAGAAGAAGCTAACAGGCTAACGGGCAAAGCTAACTGCGGGCTAGCACCACTTAAGGTACTCAGGGCGAATCTCATCCACCCCCGGAGCCTTGCCACCGAGGAGCTTTCTCACCACCTCGGTGACTTCAGCCCCGGTGATGGGCGAGCCCACCTCCGAGTCCCCAGCCTCAGCTTCCCCATCGGAAGACGTGACGACGGGATTGAGGAGGTCCTCGAAGTACTCCTTCCACCGCCCAACGACATCCCCAGTCGAGGTCAGCAGCCCCCCACCCGCACTGTAAACAGTGTCCTCCTGAGGCGCCGGATGGTTTGCCAGAATCTCTTCCAGACTTAGAGAGACTTATCCATGCATTTGTCTCCAGCAGGTTAGACTACTGTAACGGCCTACTCACTGGCCTCTCTAAACGAGCTATCAGACAGCTACAGTACATCCAGAACGCTGCTGCTCGAGTCCTGACAAGAACCAGGAAATATGACCATATTAGTCCAGTGCTCCGGTCTCTGCACTGGCTTCCTGTCACTCAGAGAATAGACTTTAAAACAGCTCTGCTCGTGTACAAGTCTTTTCATGGTTTAGCTCCAAAGTACATCTCTGACATGTTAGAGCCGTATGAACCATCTCGGGCCCTGAGAACTTCAGGGAGGGGCCTCCTGGTGGTTCCCAGAGTCAATAATAAACACGGTGAGGCTGCGTTTCAGTTTCATGCAGCTAAAATCTGGAACAGTCTTCACGAGGATGTGAGACAGGCCTCAACTCTGACAATGTTCAAATCCAGGCTGAAAACAGTTCTTTTTACCAATGCATATGACTGAAAGTATTTTATCTGCACTCTCGCCTTTTACTGTAATTGATAAATTTTATGTTGATGTTTTTATTGATTCTATTTGTTTTCAACTGTGAAGCACTTTGAATTGCCTTGTGTATGAATTGTGCTCTACAAATAAACTTGCCTTGCCTTGCCTTGCCTTGCCTCTTCGAGGCCGACCGATAGTCCTCCTCCATGGCTTCTCCGAACTCCTCCCAGACCCGAGTTTTAGCCTCTGCGACCGCACGAGCCGCAGCACGCTTGGCCTGCCGGTACCTCTCAGCTGCCTCAGGAGTCCCACAAGCCAACAAGGCCAGGTAGGACTCCTTCTTCAGCTTGACGGCATCCCTTACTTCCGGGCGCCACCACCGGGTTCGGGGATTGCCGCCGCGACAGGCACCAGAGACCTTACGGCCACAACTACGAGCAGCCACATCGACAATGGAGGAGGAGAACAGAGTCCACTCGGACTCCATGTCCCCCGCCTCCCCCGGAATCTGGGTGAAGCTCTTCCGGAGGTGGGAGTTGAAGACCCCACTGACAGAGGGATCCACCAGACGTTCCCAGCAGACCCTCACAACACGCTTGGGCCTGCCAGGTCTGACCGGCTTCCTCCCCTGCCAGCGGATCCAGCTCACCACCAGGTGGTGATCAGTTGACAGCTCAGCCCCTCTCTTCACCCGAGTGTCCGAGACACGCGGCCGGAGGTCAGACGACACAACTACAAAGTCGATCATCGACCTCCTGCCTAGGGTGTCCTGGTGCCACGTGCACTTATGGACACCCTTGTGCTCGAACATGGTGTTCGTTATGGACAAACCGTGGCTAGCACAGAAGTCCAATAACAGAACACCACTCGGGTTCAGATCGGGGAGGCCGTTCCTCCCAATCACTCCCTCCCAGGTCTCACTGTTGTTACCCACGTGGGCGTTGAAGTCCCCCAGCAGAACAATGTACATCCAATTACAATTTGGAGAAAAATGTTAACTTTCTCTCATTATTTAAAAACTACTTTAACAAATGCTGAATTATGAACATAGTTTTCTACTAAATAAAGATACAAAGACATGGGGAGGAGCAAAGTGGTTCAACAGCCCATAATTATATAAATAACGGGGAATGCTAACATGATGCTACGTGTTAACATCATGCCAATGCTAACGCTAGCTAGCGCTACCTACGACTTCCGTTTTTTTGCTTCTACTGAACAATCTGCTGTGAATAAACATCCATATGGACCCGATTTAGACTTTACATTAATTGTAAGTGATAAATAAGTTAATATTTCACTAGAAAATTAAAAAGTGTGAAAAACTGTGTTTCCCAGAAGATTAAATTCCCCCCCCCTCATATGCCCCCTTCTATGACGCTATGCCGTCTGTATCTATCTCCCTCTCTCCCTTTGTCTTTTCTGTCAGCGTAGTATTTACTCACACGGACAATAAATAAGTAAAAAAACGTAACATGCTACGACACCTGCAGTGGCACATATGGCCTCTAGGGGCATGAGTTACTTAGTTCTGCTTTAATTCATTTGCAAATCATTGCACACTACGTTTGATGTGGAGGATTGAAGGTGCGGACCCAGATATGTTTGCTTCACACAGTAAAGTAGGCTGTTTGTGTCTAATACATATCTCAGACCGTTCCCCGCTCAAAGGACAATCTGTTAAAAATGCAGCATTGGACTTTACATAACCCGAAACATCAAGCCCTCTCCGCCTCGCCACTCGGGACAGCGAGGAGTGTAAATATTTAGATCTGACACAGGAAGCAGGGAGGCCCCCCCCCAGCGACAGCCGACTGTCCGCGGCCCGCACCCCACCGCCGGGATGAGCGGGGAGGATCCTGGAGGAATTCAGGAGGGCATATGGTTTCAATACGGCACCACTCGTCCTGGGACAGCGAGGAGAGGACAGGATGGATGGGCTCCGTCCTGTGGGAGCGCTCGTGGGGAGAAATGTAAAGCTTGTCCCGCAAACTGTGAGGGCTACCACAGCTTCAGTAATAAAAAAAAACACGAGATCTGAGAGCAGAAGGTTGCAATATGTGCGCTTCCACTTGCACGGAGAGCCTCCTTCCAAAAATAGGCTCGAATGAAAACCTGTAGGAAGTATAAAACTTTTAAAAACCCTTTTCCCTAACCGTATATTCCATCTGTAATTACACACGACCACCAAGGGGACGGCACTATGTCAATGTCAAGTCGAACCGTGATCTGGCCCTGTGATAATCTCCCAACTGGAAGAGAATTTGAGAGATCATCCTTTTGTGATTCAGTGCTTTTTGTGGCATATTAATCTGCAGTTATATGCATTTATGGGAAACTTGATGAGTAAGGACTGCTCTTATAAGGATATTGTGGCTTGACTGGGCGGAATAGAAAATACAAGCCACCATTTTCAGTAAACGCCATGCCAGCAAATCAACGATGGTGTGATAAAAGCAAAATAGCATCTTAAATATGCTCCAAAGAAAAAGAACAAAAACAAGTACCATCTTTAAATGAGAAAACAATCTCGGTTTAATTGATCTTAACCGAGCACATTTTCTCCAGTTCGGCTTTACTCAAGTCGCAAAGCTTCTTGACTGGAGCTCAAAGCCTAGCACGTCATTTGAAAGCTAAGACCTACAAAACTCATCTAATCTTCTTCTTTGTTTTGTTTTAATCGATTTTGTTGTTTTCGTTAGCTTTTTGTAGGGTTTTTTGACACATTTTTGTCGAGTCTTCGTTCAGTTTTTGTAACGTTTTGGCTACATTTTAGTGCAATGTGACAGATCACAGTGAAGTTTGAACTCCGAGAAGAAGTAGTGACCTCTTAAAGGGATATTTCAGGATTTTTGACATAGGGCCTCATTTCCTAGTTGTCCAGAGTGTTGTTGATTTCTGGAGATATTTATTTTTGTAATTCATGTAGTTCTTATATTTGAAGAGTTACGTGGCGCTAGGCTAGTGCTAGGCTAGTGCATGTCTATGGTATCAGCTAGCCTGCATTAAAAACAGTCTGACACACTCCACAGTGCACCTGAGGCAAATCACATAACGGCAGACTAACCATATAAATGTCGATAGAATATTTTTTGGAATACAACTGACCTTGCATCACATGAATGATCGCATTTTGAGGGACTATTTTCTAGCAGATCACTCCGCCGCTGCGGAACTTAAACAACCACGAAGCTGATGCTGCTCAAATATAAGGTATTTTAAATGCAAAATGGTCAAAGCGATTCTATCGACACAGACATTTATATGGTTAGTCTGGCGTTATAAGTGATTTGCCTCAGGTGCACTGTGGAGTGGGTCACACTGTTTTTAATGCAGGCTAGCTGATACCATAGACATCCACTAGCCTAGCACTATAGCCTAGCGCCACTTAACTCTTCAAATATAATAACTGCATGAATTACAAAAAACAAAAAAAATCTACAAAAATCAACAACACTCTGGATAACTATAGGAAATGAGGCCCTGTGTCAAAAATCCTGAAACATCACTTTAAAGTGAGAATTCTTATTTGTGCCGCTCTCAAACCTAGACAAATGGTGAAGGTTGCAACAGGAATGTTTAGCTACAATGTGCTGAAAGGATACAGATTTGCTTAGTCATTATAAATTGCCTTATCCCAACTCTCCCCAAGCGCAGATACATAATGCTCCTAACTAGAAAACATGATCTCCCCTCTTGTGTTCCCCGTGAGGGCTTGGGCCTTGTTATTTTCTCATTTTCATACTTTGAGAGGACAACATGTGATATTAAATGTCTTCCAGATGACTCGCAGACAGATTTAGCCAAATTCATTTCTGCAACATTTAGACAAAAAGATAATGACATGATTATGTTTCTAATAAATCATCTTTGTTTTTCGCTCAGCTCCAAATAGTCACGATTAGTCACCGGCCAGGATTTGTGTTGTGTCTTGAGTGGCTTACGGGAATCTTATTTGGGGAAGACAAATCATCTGCTCTTATTATGACACACTCATAAAGGTGGGCAGGAGAGAGATACAAGTCGTGGAATGATGTGTTCTTGACAGTGTTATTATTGAGGTAGATTAAAAAACATAAAAGTTGATTGATTGAGTTGTTTGGACATGTTGGACCTTGTTCATTATCTGTTGTATTGTTGCTGTAATCCAACAAACACAACATGTCAGACGCTGGGTAACTTCATGATTTACTTCTACTTTGTCAAATACTTTGTCCATCAGTGTTTGACAAAGGCGAAATGTCAGAACCCAGTACAGATTTACTTAACCTTCATCTGAACTGAGCACCTTTTCTCCCGTTCGACTTTACCCAAATTTAAAAGCTTCTTGAAAAAAGTGTCAAAACAGACAGTGACAAAAACGAGACGTGAACAAGGATGAATGGAGCTAAAATGAGACAAAAAAGCGACAAAAAAATAAAATAAAAAATAAAGCAACAAAAAATGACAAAAAAAGGAAAAAATGACAAAAAAGAAAAAAAAAAATAATAATGTAAAAATTCCAAAAAAGCGACAAAAAAATTACAAGAAAGTGACAAAAAATATTTTTTGTTGTTGAAAAAAAGCAACAAAAAATGTACAAAAAACAAAATTACAAAAAAGTGACAAAAAAATTACAAAAAAGCGAAAAAATATAAAAAAAAAACAATAGAAAAATGACAAAAAAAGGAGAAAAACAAAACAAAAAAATCTAGAAATAAAAATAGCAACAAAAAAACAATTAACATTTTTTTAAAAAGCAATAAAAACGTGACAAAAAAGCAACCAATAATGTTTTGTAGGCGGTACACTGGCCTATATACTATATACCTTTTATATATAACCTTTAAGATTTAAGTAAAGCTGAACTGCAGAAAAGGTGCTTGGTTAAAGTGAGGGCTAAAAGGCTATTACAACCCGTCTTTTTGATGGAAAAATCTATTTTAGCGTCTCAGAGCCTACACAGTCGCTTGTGTTTTTTTATTTTAATTTATTCAGAGTTCAAAGTTATGAGTAAATCAAAGTGGAGCTCATTAAACCTGCACTTTCATATTTAGGGCACGTTCCTCTCCTTCAGACACTGCCTGCTGTGTCACTGGTAGAAAAGGTGGTTTCCATGTTGCCAAAGGAACAATGCAACACCTTCAGTGGTAAACTGTGGTTGAAGGAGGCCACAGAGGTAACACTGTTCGGGTTGGGCTTCGACTGCGGGGGAAGTTAACTACCGTCCCGGGACAGCACACCCGTCCTGTAATTAGACGTAGCCAGTCATTAGCCGCGCAGCTAAAGGCCTGAGCGCGCTAACAGTATCGCTTCAAGAATCATAATAACACAGCGCTAAGCCAGCTGTGTTGTTTCATCTTGTCATTCTTCTGGTGGGTGCTGTCCCGCCCGGCCCCCTTTTGTTTACCCTCACGGTAATTGGACATGGTGCGGGGCTTAATAAGCGCTGTGATGAAAGACAGGAAGAAAGATAAACTTCAGTAGTGGTGTGTAGGCTCAGAGGAGGGACCAGGCAAAACACGGGTGACATTTTTCTTTCCTGTCGTCATGGCTTTGGGGCTGACCTAGACTGAGTGAGTGGACCACATCTGTACTCGAGCAGCTTCTTCTTATTTCAGGTTTCAACCCACGTTACAGCATTCTTCACTTGTCAAAAACATACACCCGACGTAGTGTTTAGCTTCAACCCATTTATGTTTACATAATCCTGTTTAATCATTGTTTCTTCGATCAGTATTTCCTGCATTACAAAGCTATACAGTCCTGCCCGTCCCCAGTAGCTCCACAAAGGCTTCCTACATGTAAAAAAGAGTTATAATGAAGGCCATTTCAAGGTCAAGATTTTTTAGAACGTTCCATAATTGTGAAGTCTTCAAAGAAAATGAGGCTTCTCCTTATTCAGTCCGTACTCCGGGAACCACCAACAGACCAGAGTCAGATCTAGATCAGTGGGTTTTGACTTCAAAATGGAAAAAAAATATTAATAGTGTATTTAACCTCTTAACCCCTTAACCAGTTCAGCTATACCCATCCATCCATCCATCCATCCATCCATCCATCCATCCATCCATCCATCCATCCATCCATCCATCCATCCATCCATCCATCCATCCATCCATCCATTCATCCAACCATCCATCCATCCATCCATCCATCCATCCATCCATCCATCCATCCATCCATCCATCCATCCATCCATCCATCCATCCATGGTTCTAACCGGGTCTGTTGAGGTGGCGGTTCCATGGGGCAGCTTTACCCAAATCTTCAAAATGACTCGGATCATTCTCCTTGCATTGTTGCCCTATTGTCGTCACTTTTTCCATTGTTCCATTGTTAATTTGCGTTTTCGTCACATTTTTGCCACGTTTTCAGCACTTTTTGTCACTTTTTTGTGTGGCTTTTTCATCACACTTTTTTGTCACTTCTTCAGCACTTATCTGTTGCTCTTTTGTTGCATTTTCGTCACTCTTTTGTCACATCTTTGTCACTTTTCCCAACACATTTTGTCATGTTTTTGTTGCATTTTCATCACTTTTTCATCACTTTTTCTGTCCCTTTTTCATCCCTTTATCATCACATTTTCATCACTTTTTTCCATCACATTTTGTCACGTTTTCGGCGCTATTTTGACACCTTTTTCAAGAAGCTTTTAGAGTTGGGTAAAGAAGAACTGCAGAAAATGTACTCGGTTCAGGTGGGGGTTCAGAGGTTTATATCATTCTTCTTCTTGCCTGACATTATCTACAGTATATTACGTTTTACAGTTTTATTTTTGTTGTCCTGGCTTGAATTGAGGAGGTCACGTAGATCTAAGAGCCTTCAGAACCATCAGATGAGTTCCACAATCTATTCTTTGAGGGAGTAACACGGCGTTTCTGTTTTCGCGTCGACCCGGGCTGCAGCATTTTGTATCAATTTGTACTTTTCAAGGTTGAACTAAAGGTCATGTACCCTGAACACAACACGCTGCCTTCACTCCCCCACTCCCCCTCTTGATTTATGCATTTCTGGATTGAGCAGTTTACGTGTAATTTACAGCCTTTTCCTCCTGTAGGTGCTGGGAAAGTGGTTCAAGAGGCTCGCATGAATGAGGCGCAGTGTTAGGAGTTAGTATCAGCGCGAGGATCAGTCGTAGTTTATAGTTCAGTGGAGCTGCGTTTTCCTGTGTTTCTTGAACAGAGCGAGGCTGGGGTATTGAGGCCACCAGAGTAAAAGCTCGTGGAGTAAATGCGAAACGTGGGAAAAGCTGCAGGTTTTGTGTGTGTTTCGTTAAAGTGACAAGCGCACACTCAGCAATACTCATACATACAATACATTATCACAAATTTACCCCCCAATTAATTTGCCATCAAACCCGCCGCCCCCTCCTCTGTCTCGATGTGAAATTGAAGGAAACAGCAGTGAATGGCAGCGTGATGGGGCTCAGTGGTAGCAGTATTAAACTTTTACAGGCAGGAAGGGGAGATGTGGTTTACGGGCACCACAAATCTGAGCCTTTTCGCTCAATGAAAGCCCACAGTAAATATCAGAGTTATTCCTCCTAAATAAGCCCCGCAGACCGACGGCCGTGTGGAAAATCACCTCCAAGAGATTAATAGGAGGTTTGCAGCGCTCACCGGACAATGTGTAAAGTGAGGGCGCATTAGTGTGGACTTTGGAAAGTCGTGACTGTCACTTGGAAGTTGTTAAATTACAATTATCCACGCACTTGATGAGGTATTGAAAACTGGGCAGTGGCTTTAACGTTTA
Source organism: Gobius niger (assembly GCF_951799975.1). Taxonomy (NCBI): domain Eukaryota; kingdom Metazoa; phylum Chordata; class Actinopteri; order Gobiiformes; family Gobiidae; genus Gobius; species Gobius niger. The sequence goes on from NC_136869.1 coordinate 12,449,363, forward strand.
CAGTATAAACAGCAGGAATAGATGAACAGTCCATGAATGAACTTAAATTAAATGATTGTGAACGCATAGCATGGGCAATATGGTAATTGTTGGTAATAATTTCACAGTTTTAAACATGCACAGCACATATTTAATTGTCTTTAAATATCTGCTTTGTCTGTGAGTAACAAGGATTGTAAACCAAGCACATTTTGTCCCGTTTAGCATTACTGAAATCTTCAAGCTTCTTGGAAAAAAGCGACAAAATAGTGACGAAAATGAGGATGAAAACATAATACAATAAAAAACGTGACAAGAAAGAGATGAAAACACAACAAATACGCTTAGAAAAATGTGACATAAACGCTACATAAAAGTTACGATCAGTTTTGTAGGTCTTAGCTTTCAAATGAATGTGTGGCTATAGACTGTAGAATCAATAGACAGCTTCTGCTCACTCCTCCCCGTTTACCGTAACAACCACGTTCGACGGGGAAATCATGGCGGACTCACAGACTCCTCATACCCAACCGTTGACGGTCCATCTTCCTAAAAAGGAAAAAGGGCATGAGGGCGGGATCTTCACTGTAGACTCGGCCCGCGCCATTAGCTCTAATGCTAACGTCCTGTCAATCAAAGTCCGGCCCTCATTAGCATACGAGATTTCTAAAATGTTTCTCATGAAAACCCGCCTGATCCTTTTTTTTAACTGTACCTAACCCAGCGTTATCACAGGAGCAATATCTAGCTGTAGAAAGTTTTTCAAAAATAGGCACCAGGCTTTACAGCTGTTTAGAAAAGTGCAATGCTTTCTAATGGAAAACTAGCTTGTTTTGCCATCCAAATATGGGGGAACTGCAGCAATGTCGGCCCCTAGCGTCGTGGTCTCAAAGCAGTGCAACCAGTGGCCATTGGGTGTGACACTGGCCTATAGGCTGTAAACTATCCAGTCAAGAAGCCTTTAGATTTGGGTAAAGCTGAACTGGAAAATATACGCTCTGTAAGAGGTTCAAGTCACCTGTAAATAAGGAGGATGGGTGGGGAAAGTAGCGGCATGTACCTGTGTTTGATCACAGGGAAAAGACCTGAAACACATTATAATCTCGCTCATCTTTGGGTAACTTTAATTTACTGTATTTCCCAGTAAATACATCATTTTGATACATTAATTAGTGGGTGCTTTAGTCCAGCGCTTGTAAACTAAAGCCAGTGTGTGTCGTTTTCGTAGCTAATCTACAGAATCCGCTCCGCTTTCCTCCCTGGCTCCAGTTCACATCAGGTCAGCTTTGTTCTTTCAGTCGGAGTTTCCTCTCCTCCATCGCTTACACACCGCTCGCTGTCGTGGCCGCGGCTACTGTAAATCTTATGGAAAAGGGACACCCTGTTTTCACATTACCAAAGGTCAGCATCAAATTCATCAAGCGAATCCCAAAAGAAGCAACTCTAGCTCGGAGGCGCACATAACCGGGTATTCATGAGAGCCGCACGCATAAACACTGTATTTCCACATTAAACACATCCATGACGTGCCCTTCCTATCAGACAGGAAGAGGGCACAACCGCGGGAAACACCTGACCGTATCCGAGGTTACCACTGACCTTTGACCGGACTTTATTTATTTATTCGTTTGATATTTTAAACACAAGTCACACAGGAGTACAAGTTTTAGTCCTAGATGTATTTTTTTTGAGAATAAACATTAATAAACGCATTTCCTCCAGTTCGGCTTTACCCAAATCCTTAAAGTCACCACAGCCTAATAGGCCAGTGTCACGCCTCATTTGAAAGCTAAGACCTACAAAACTGATTGAAACTGATCTTTTTCCTTGTGTTGTTGCCGTGCTGACATCATTTTGTCCACGTTCTTTTCATCACAATTTTTGCCACGTTTTTGTTACTTTTGTGTGGCTTTTTTGTATTGCGTTTTTGTTACATTGTTGCCACATTTTTTGTTGAGTTTTTGCCACTTTTGTGTTAATTTTTGTCCCTTTTTTGTTACATTTTTGCCACTTTTTTGCCCATTTTTTGTTACATTTTTGCCTCTTTTTTGTAATGTTTGACACTTTTGTGTTAATTTTTGCCCCTTTTTTGTTACATTTTTGCCTCTTTTTTGTTACATTTTTGCCCCTTTTTTGTTACATTTTTGCCCAATTTTTGCTCCATTTTTGCCCATTTTTGTTACATTTTTGCCTCTTTTTTGTTACATTTTTGCCCAATTTTTGCTCAATTTTTGCCCATTTTTGCTACATTTTTGCCTCTTTTTTGTAATGTTTGACACTTTTTTGTTACATTTTTGCCTCTTTTTTGTTGAGTTTTGCCACTTTTTTGTTAAATATATATATTTTTCTTCTTTTTATTTGGTTGGGACAGTGAACATACATGGGTCTCATGCATGTAAATACGACTCACCGGACTGTCGCTTTGGGCTAATTTCCATCCGTCGTCCCCCATGCACACTCTCAAACACACTTATTCATCTTGGCCTATTATACATGTTTTTAGTGGTAGAGGAAACCGGAGTACCCGGAGGAAACCTACACAGACACAGGGAGAACATGCAAACTCCACACAGAAAGGCCCCGTCCAGGTGGGAATCGAACCTGGGACTTTCGAACTGTGAAGCACGAGCGGAGTGAGAGAATAGTAGTGAGTTTTGTTAGTGACGGCCGGTGGCAGTGGTGGTGTAGGGGTTAGCACTCTTTTTCTGCTTTAGGTGCACCACTTAATAAATGCCATAAAAGCAGAGTTCACTATTTGACTTCTGTATCCATGCAATCTACATAATAACAATGAACTTACAATACGGAAAAGGGTAAGAAAAGATTTCAGAATGGTAGCACTTATTTGAAGTCCGACACACAATGAGCACTTGTTATATTTCCTTCAGTTCTGCACAGTTGCAGCTCAGACTAACAGATTTGTTTTCACTGCGAAACACTTGCACATTTTAGCACTGGACCGAAGTTGAGACCAAAAGTGTCAGTGGCTCGTTTCTGTCTTTCACTCACTGCTCTGTCTAATTTACTCACACTCGGTGACAGCTCCAGAAAACCCCCTCGCCCACCCCCCCCTCTCTGTCATGTGTCCCATTTGAGAATAGTCCAGCCAAAACACACCGGTCTCGGCAGCCGGCCCCCGTCACCGCGTCTGCTCGGAGTGAAATTTGATTTGATGATGAAACCTCATTGCAACGAGCAGCGTCAAGCCCCAAATTATAAGTCTGCGCTTTAACAAGGAGCTAAGAAGAAGTTTGGCTTTCGGAATACATAAACATCAAGCCGGTCTGTGGGAGTGCATGCGCCGCCTGTGTGACGTTGGTTGCAAGTGATAGAAGCTTAAAGGAGACATATCGTGCAAAAACATACCTCGAGTAGTGTCATGGAGGAAACACAAAACTGCGTAACGGAGATGTAAAAAGCCAATCGTCAGTGACTGTGTACACGGGGCTGGAAATGTGCGGACTTCAGATCCAGCTGACTAAACATGGCTGCTGCGGAGTGACTGGGTGGTGGCCCTGACTGAGTGACAAATCCCTGTCTGCCGTCTGACTCAATGTCTTCAATTTGGAGAAATTAAAGACGACTGCAGATGCAAATCAACAGATGATGTATGATTTATGCAAAAGTGAGAAAGTTTACACGCACGCACTCCACTTGATTCGACTGGCTGTGGCACCTCTCTGCAAGAAGGTCCTGGGTTCGACTCCTTGGGCGGGACTCGGACTTGTCACTTGGCAGTTTTCCTTGTGCCGCTAGGTTCAAGGAGGGGTCAAATAGACAGATTTCTCTACAGGGGCAAAATACAAATGCAATGCAGTATTTTAAGTTTAGGTTTGATCATTGAAGTGACTGTAGTGGTAGAGAGAGCATTACACTTCTACATGGCCTTTTCTAGTTACAGTAAAAAGCTGCTTTCAACAGGGAGAGCACCTGGAACAAAATGATGATGTCACTGTATTAAGCTGTCACAAGTCAGTGGCTACGTTTACATAAATGGCCACATTTATATAGCGCCTTTCTACCTGCTTTGGGCACTCAAGGCACTTTACATCAAGGAACCACTCACCCGATCACTCTCTCATTCACACACCAGTGTATGCAGACACTGGAGGAAAAGTGGGTGAAGTGTCTTGCCCAAGGACACAACCACAGTGTGCACCTGCGGGATTTGATCACAAGACGACCCGCTCTTCTATCTGCACCACTGTCGCCCCGATTTAAAAGAAAAAAAAAATCAGACAACTAGAGTGATCAGATAACCCAATAATCAGATCTGATGTGTTTGTCTTTTTACTATATCTTTTAATCTTTGTGACTTTAGTTTGGCCTTTTTTATTTCCCTGGTAAGTGAATACACAAGTGTGAATGATCAGAAACAAATCCGATTACAACTTTATCAGATAATATATATCAGATTATGTTGTTTACATGTCTCTTCAATAACCTGAGAACTCCAGAAATCAGACTAGGATCAGATCTTTGGTCTCCATGTAAACGTAGCCACTGTCGGTTTGTGTCCATGTTCAACTCTGTGCTGGCCCCAAGCATTAGTTTAATTTCTTTGTTTATTTGAGCAGTATATGTTCTACTCAGAAGGAGTGGGCTGAAGCAAAAAGCTTATGAGCACCTACCTCCCCAAGCATGGATAAATACAAAGGGTTTTGTCAAGAAAAGAAACCAGCATCAACTTGAACTTGAAAGAACCACTGCTTTTTTCAAACCACTTTATTTCCTATGTTGACAGCAAACTATACAAATAAAGGCTGAAAAAGATGCAGATTTTGTAACACAATTGCAAACTCACGGATTAACAAAATATTTTCTATAATCCATGATCACTGCATTCATTAAAAAGTCTTTTGAACAGAACTGAACTACCGAAAAACGTAAACGTCTTCCCGTGTCCGCAGCCGCTGAAGTAGCATTGGTTTAACTTTGTTTGGCCAAAGTTACAAGCCCTTTACAAGCTCCTCTTTTGGGCTAAATGTGGAGTTGGGAGCCCATATTGTCGGCGTAATGACATACGGCGCAAAAACTATATATGCTGCTAACCGCTAAACAGTTCGAGGCCCAAACAGTTGGTTAACGCTTTTATAATTAGCCCTGCAGTGTGAAACTTTGCAGACCGAGGACCGAGTCAACTGAAATGCCTGCGGGCTCAGATTTGCAGAGCTTTCGGCCCGGGCCACCAAGACACCAAGGTTTGCTTTTGTGTTACAAAATGGCTCCGTCTTTCCCTCTAATTATCTCACTATGGGAGGTTTGTGACGGAGAAAATAATCAAAACAATAAAAATCCTCCACGCGTGCGAGAAAGCCGGCGCAGCAGTGGAAATGTTGAGCCACTTTGCTTGACTTCACTGCGCGCCCCAATGCCAGCAATGACCTCCATGGCTACGAGCTCCTACCTGGGACAGTCTCTAGAGCTGTCCCGCCACTGAACTGCTTTAAAGAAGAAGAAAAAAAACTAAAAAAGGGGGAGGACAGCCGCAAGTAAACACAGTATGTCATTGCCTGTATGCTGCTGAATACAATTAGGCACGAGTTCAGATGCATTAGGAGGCAAATGAATGAGGAGCACGTTCGGCTGCACAGTGACCCGTCTGTGATGGGGGTTTTGGGACGGGTGCACACTGTCCCCACCCTGTGAAATATATGGGACGCAGCTGGTCGCTCCAAAGGTTTTCAGAGTCAATAAGGCTCCTGGACATCCATGCAATTTGAGTAGAGTTTTTTTTTCTTCTTCTTGAGTTGGACTTTTTGTGGATATGTTTATGAGTGATGCTTTATTCCAGTGCTTTTGTTGTCTGTATGTCACTAATAATGAATTCATTGTCTTGCAGATTACAATAGTAGTGACCAGAAGACGGCCTGCAGGAGACATGAGCTCTATGTCAGCTTTCGAGAGCTGGGATGGCAGGTAAAAATAAAGTTTCATTGTTTTTTCATTTAACTACCACAACAAAATAGGCTCCCAGTTATTCCCAACAAAATAGGCTCCCAGTTATTCCCAGAACTAGGCAAAGACTAAATCCAGACTAAACCATGTAATAATCAGGACTGAACCATATCTAAAACCAAGATTTTATGGCTAAACTAGATCTGAATGAGAACTTAGAACCAAGGCTGAGCAGGTACTAAAAAAGTACCTGTTAATGGTGCTGCGGGGCTGACTGTTCAGCTATTGGAGACACTACTGTAGTCATCTAACACAGCAGCACTGACATCTAGAGGAAGGCTGCCAGTACAGAGACGCACAGGTGCACACAGGAAAGAGCAGACTACAGACAGGAGCAAAGCACTGAAGCACTTAAGGATTAAACTCGCAGGGAATTTGTCAAAGTGAAACGTTAGGACACAGGGAGCGAGGAAGGAAGGAAGGAAGGAAGGAAGGAGAGAGGAGAGAAGAATTGCCTCCTTGAGTGATTCCACAGACTGAAGAGTTTCAGCAGCGATCTGTCCTCAGACGTGGGGTCAAAGCTATATTTATCCACAACAGCCACAATAATAAACTCAACCCACTCACTCGCAGTAGTCGTCGCCGAGTTTTCGAAACAATTGGCAAGAAAGTACGGTCGGTGACAATAATGGTGATAATGAGGAATGCATTTGCGATTGTATAGTAGCACTAAAGCGTTTTGTCATTTTTATCTGCGAATAACATGATGCTCACTCACTTTAGTGCGTACAGGAATAAAAAAGCGTTTTTTATAGTGCTTTTTGGACACGCTTTACTATTGTAGCCACAGCAGCCCTCGGGAAGACTGACGGAAGTGAGACTGCCAACACTCACACCCTACATTCTGCACATTTTTAGAATTGATCAAAATTGCTGGGTTTCAGGTGAGATCACAGCGTTCTAAAGGCCTATAATATTATATAGAGGTAAAATGATTTTGTTTTTGAGGAAGTTTTTGGTCTTGTACAGAGAGATCGTGGACCCAGTGACTGATATCAATGATCTTTTTTTTTTCATACATTTTCTTTTTAGACCTTGCTGCCAAAACTGGCTCCTGCCCCCACTGGGTTGTGACATCATCACATTCTATAACCTGAAAACAACCAATAAACAAACCTTGAGTACCAAAAATCTGTCAATGAAGCCATATCCTTAAATTAAAGGTGCATTATGCAACTTTTTATGTAGAAAAAAATATACATATTTGTACGTATTTGACTTTGTTGAGACCCAGCGGGTGTTTAAGTGGTCAGTATGGCGCCTTTATTTTTCATCCCAGTGGTCTCTAGGAAGCTGCAGGATCAATTGTTTGGAAGGTTTTCACTGCTGATGGGCCCTCCCACCAGAAAACCTTCAAAACAATCGATCCTGGAGCACCGTGATCGAAAATAACGGCCATGCTGACCACTCAAACAGCTGCTGGGTCACTAAAAGATATAATACACACAAATATCAACTTTATTTTTTTGGCATAAAAAGTTGCATAATGCACCTTTAACTTACGCCTTAATGGAGTGGATTTTCTCCTGTCCGGCTTTACCCAAATCTTTCATAACTCCTCATTTGAAAGCTAAGACCTACAAAACTCATCAAAACTCAAGCTTTAGATTTGGGCCAAGGCAAAACTGGAGAAAATGTGCTCGGTTCAGGTTCAGAAAAAACATTGACTTACTTTTTGAGCCACTGACATACAAATGGCTGACAATTTGCCCTCTACATCCTTCAAAAAGTTTAAAAAGACACTTGCACACACTCCTCTGTTCCCTAACAATAATCTCAATGCCAAAAGTGTTGAGCCCGTTTTATTTTCTCATTTTATCCAAATGTGATTATTGAAATCATGCACTGTTCTCTCAGGACTGGATCATTGCTCCTGAAGGCTACGCTGCCAACTACTGCGACGGCGAGTGCTCCTTCCCCCTCAACGCCCACATGAACGCCACCAACCACGCCATCGTCCAGACACTGGTGAGACCCTCTCTTTTTTTTCAATCAGCGATACTTCAAAACACTCCATACATCACGAAGCCCAACCAGGAGAAGTCATTATGTCTTTTTGTGGAAACGCTTACAGCTGATCTCTTCTCTTTTCATTACTCATAGGTGCATTTGATGAATCCTGAGAACGTGCCAAAGCCCTGCTGCGCTCCCACCAAACTCCACGCCATCTCCGTGCTTTACTTCGACGACAACTCCAACGTCATCCTGAAGAAGTACAAGAACATGGTGGTGCGGGCGTGCGGCTGCCACTGACGTCTCTCGGGGGAGTGCGAGAGCTGGAAGTCGGTCTGTTAAAGGGCTGCAGAGACTCTACGCGTGTTACAATACATTCTGGAAGATAAAAACAGTTGGTCATGAGACGTAAATGGACTTTTTGGGCAGCTTCAGCTTGTCCCCTGGCTGCTTTGTGGATGGTGAAAATGGCTGCCTATATGCGAGACAAATAGAGATGTTTTTTTGTATATCATGAGAGTATGAATTCCTTTAAAGACATGGCATCACCGCTGAGACTGTGGACCGTAATGTTTGTGGGACCAACCAACAGACACTATCCATTATAGCCTATTCCTTTGTCACTTTCGACCCACACAATGGCAGATGAAGCTCACATAAAAGAAAACTTGCGTGGTGAATCGATAGATTATGACACCAGATGCCCTGTCTTTCCCAGCCTTCTTTTCATTACTCGACACACTCCTCAGGGGTGTAGGGGAGAGTGCCAATTGTTACAGCCTTGCATGCCCACTGTGTCCAGAGTCAGGCTCAAAGCCACTTCGCCTGGCGGGATAATCCATTCAGGGATGGTACGTGGAAAACAGCTATTTTTTATTCTTTATTCTTTCTCCTTGGGCCAATGGTAGAATGGGTGATTTGATCTAGTTCTGTGGTCGGCAGGGTTGCTATCAGCTGATCCATGATTATTTTACATCAGGGCTTCCAGAGTTTTACATCCCAGATTGTGGATGTAATAGTAGCTACATTACTGTGACTGGAGAGACTGGAATGAGGGTTAAAGTGCATATGACAGGTTTGAATCACTGTTCACATGAACATAGTTAATACCACAATTATACAAAAAAAGTACTGACTTTTTTTGTACTGAAAAAGTACTGACTTTTTTTGTGATGTTTAGATTGTCAGAATTCTATTGATTCAAGCATTGATTGTATGACCCACTGAGAGAAAGTTCTTTTAGAACAGGGGTGTCCAAACTTCTTTCATGGGGGGCCGCATATTGAAGCATACACGGGGTGAAGGGCCATAGATCAGTGGTCAGTGCCGTGAAACCTTTGAATAGCAGAGGATTAAATTGTGCCCCAAACCTTTATTTATGCTTAAAACCTTCATGCCAGCTCTGTCTCACAATAAAATGTTAGTTGTTAGGTTAGAATTGTGTAGAATTATTACATTTCAAATAAAAAAGGACCATCTCTGATGAAGTTGACCAATTTTGGCCATACAGCCTTTGCTTTACCCGATCCCGTCAGACCTTGGAAGCTAAGCAGGGAAGGGCCTGGTCGGTACTTGGATGGGAGACCGATTGGGAACACCAGGAAGGAACGGAGTGAGTGAGTGAGGTGGTGGTCAGATGGGTCAATGACGCAGACTGGTTGCCTTGCTTCCGTCAGTCTACCCCAGGACAGCTGTGGCTACAACAGTAGCTTACCACCACCAAGTATGAAGTGAATGAATAATGCAATGCAAAGCGTCTTTGAGTGTCCAGAAAAGCGCTGTATATAAAACCAATGCATTATTATTATTATTCATTCAGGAAGAAGGCCAAGGGCCACCAAAAATTCATCTGAGGGCCACATTTGGACACCCCTGTTTTAGAAGATAAATATTGCAACTTGCCTTTTCTAACTTTTCTTCATTAAATAGCCAATTCACTTGTAACTTATAATGAATACTCACCACAGGCATTATCCCATGAACCTAAGTAATAATTAGAAAAACATGAAAACCTGTCATGTGCATCTTACCCAGGGACACGAGGGCAGTGTTTGCTCAGGCTGGGCTACGACCTTTCAATCCCCAGACGACCATTGCACCACTGCTTCCCCAACAATCCCCAATGTGCCACAATGCATTTAAAGACTTTCTTCTTGATGCATTGGACTCATTGCCTCCTGATTCCTCTCTCCACGTATTTTCATCACAACTCATATTTACTTCCAGAAATACATAATATGGACTCGACCAAAGTGACCACAGTCTATTTCAGTGGTGCGCTGCTCCAAATATCCCCCTCCGTGTCAATATTTTGTCGGCCGCGATGCACCGAGCCGCCTCTACGTGATGCACGCTGTGGCCTAAATGATGTTTTCCTCCAAAGAGGTAAAGAATACGGCCTTATCCCTCTGACATACCGCAAAGGGCCATTTCCATGTAACTGCACTCGCAAAGTTAACAAACGCTTCCACCCCTGACAACCCGTCAAGAGATCGTGGAAAAACAGTTGGCGAGGCAAAAACAGTTGGCTGGAGGGCAGCTCTGCCAGTTTTCTGAAATTAGCCCTTTGCTTTTGCAGCCCAAGGTAAAATTATGTCGAGTTTTGAGCGCTGTGGCAACATCTTTCCACTCGCACTTGTTACTGTGAGCTTTGAACAACATGGACTCTTTAAAGGGACCTTATTTTTAACCTGCAAGAACAAGATACCTATGTGCCTAACCAATGTAAAGTACAAAATATACCTCTGGTAAGCTGCTGTCTGTGTGACGATGTTTAAGACTGTTCTGTAAATACTTGTACATTCGCTGCTTATTTATTGCACCTTTATATAAATGTATCACATTCCTTATTATCAGACAGATGAGAGAACAAAAATGAGAAAGTTATTTTTGGAAAAAGTTTTATTATGAAATCTCATGTTACAACTCGCCATTAAACACTTTTGTACAAAATGCATGAGCGATGAAAGCCCATGACTTACAAAGAAGAGAAATACTTTGTCACTGGAGATCCTTAGACCATGTGCGACTCATAAAGAACTTCATGAACAAGTAATGGTTTTGTTGTGTTTGAGGGTCTGAAAGTGCATTTTTTTTCTGCTGGAAGCCGACACAAAACTGTTAAAAAGAAAGGATTTGACAGGTTGTTGCACATTTAGATATAGCACAACTTTACAGTACAGTAATAGCATGTGAGCCCACCTAGGAGTGTTCTTGTTCAGCCTAGCCTGAATTCTAAACCAGTATTAAAGTGATAGTCAGTAAGTTTGCAAAGTGAGCAGAGATGGAGTGAAATTTGAAAGTAAACAATCAAATTCCTCCCCTCTTTAACCAGAAAGCCCTTCTTAGTTTGCAAAACGAGGACAGTAGGAACAGGATATTCAAAAGTTAAATGATCAAGCTCCTCCCCCTCCCTCCTGATTGGACCAGACAGGCAGCTCCACAGGAAAAGCTCGTCTCATTGGTCAACGCATGAGGATACTAGACTCTGATTAGTTGCCGAGATCCGGGGAGGAGGGACTTTTCCACACAAAAAAAGTATATATTATTGCTTAACATCGAAATGCAAGGCTCAGTGGTCGATTTTGCACATTTTGCAAAATTTGTAAAACATTTACACTTCCAGATTATCACTTTTAGTGTTAAGGAAACTTACAGCATTATTACTGCACTGTAAAGTCAAGTTTGACCCAATTAGTCATTGATAACTTACACTATTTTTTACTAATAAAAGCTGACCCAAATGCTGGTCCCACATTTAAAAACTAACACCAATCATAATAGTAAAAGAGGTTGTTGCAGATAAACCGATAAGACCCTGAGAAGTACCAGAAATGCTAAATGTATGTTAACACTGTTGTTCTCGAGGTAATTTACTAGTGGTTCAGGCAACATTCTGAATTTGGTGAGTGTAAGTAAATATAGCAATCTATCAATGGCACATGGTCCAGGAGTGAAAACCTGTGCTTGGAGATGAGATGGAGGCTGACCAATATTGCAGTTAAACATCTTGATTCAGATGGCATT